>NC_133842.1:8982738-9634312 GCF_047830755.1 Zonotrichia albicollis
TCTACATTCCTTTGCCACACAGATTTATGTCAGCTCTGAGAATGCTGCACTGGGGGAATATGCCTGAAAAAAGGAGTGTTGAAGAGGCAGGTCTTCAATGGGAGTTTCCACTTTCTCCTCCCCAGCTGCTCTGTGAGCTCAGGAACTGCCTGACTCAGTGCCTTTCTGTGTCCCAAGTATGGGGCTCTTCCTTTTTGCTCTGGGATGCAAAAACCTTTTCACTGCTTCCATGTGACTGAACTCTCAAGGTCCCTGGTGTGAAATGTTTTAACACAGCTCCTGCTACAGCAGAAAAGTTTGGATTTACAAATGTGAAAGGAGAGTTTTTCTTTTGGAATTTAAAACCCTGCCAAGCAGGCTGGAAGGAAAGAAGAAAAGGATTCAAAACCCAGCAGAAATGTACTTGATTTTTTAAAATGGGGTTGTCCCTGCCCTTTCTCCTGTGACCTGAGAAAGGTGAGCAGAATCGTGTGTTTCCCTTGTAGATAAAGTGTCACTGCTGAAAGAGTTCAGCTACCAATGGAATCAGCTGAGTGGCCAAGCCCTGCTGGATGTCACCGAGTTTGTCACAGGTATGGCCTCCCCTTCTGAGCCCAGAGCTCTTCTCAGGGAGTATTTACAGGAAATGCCTGTGAGCAGACAGCAGAGCAGCTCCTCCAAACCAGGAGGTGCTGAGCTTGTCCCTGCTGCCCCATAGCCAAGGCAGGTGGGTTTGGCAGGTTTTCCCTGGCTGCTGCAGGGCTGGGCAGCACCTGAGATGGGGGCAGCGCTGGGCCTGGGGCTGAGCTCTCACTGGGGCATCTCAGAACCACCTCCAGCAAAGGGAGGGCTAAAAATGCCCCAGCTGGCTCTTCTCTGGGGAGCTCAGGGACATCTGTGATCTTTGAGGGGAAATGGTGGCCAATGCTGTCTCAGGGCATCAGTTTGTTTTGTCCTCACAGAATTCTTGTTTTTCTCTTGGAAAGTTTTGAGGCTGAACCGTGCAGAGCCTGGGGGTCACAGCTTAGGTCAGAACTCAACAGAGGTATCAGAGGCACGGGTTTAGTGCAAGGCAGCCTCTGGGGCACAGGACAGAAGCAGAGTGCTGAGGCTCCCTGCCTGTGCTGTCACAGTGGCTTGGACTGAGCCTGTCAGGGTGTGCAAACTGTGTCTGCCTGTGTCAGCGCTGTTCAAAATGCTACAAATGCAGCTGATAATTGATTCCTCAGAGGAGTTTGCTGTGTCAGCAAGAGCCAAGGAATGGAAAAAGGATAATCTCAATATGTAGTAGAGTAGATGATTAATAGCCTTGCTTTAACTGGGGCTAAATCCACTGCTAATTATGCCAACATCTTTGAATGCAAGGTTTAATACACTTTGTGTCTTCATTAGGAATCTCAAAAGGGCATGTTCAGCAATTGGGAATGTCAAAGGCCCTTTAGAGAGCATTTGAATAAAGTAGATCTCCAGTAATAGGGAATTTAGTTTAGCAGTTCTTTTGATCTCTTTTTCAAATAAAGGAATTAACCATAAATTAGGACTACTTTAGAAAAAGCAGATGTTCTCTCTGAGATTTAGTAGGAACAGGCAGCTGTTCCTCACGTTCAGTAGTCACCGATGTCTTTAATTGCATTTAAACTCAAATGAATTCCCATTTTAAAATGGGTACCATAACCCTTTCCTCTTAGCAGAATTGGTTTTGAGTACTTGCAGGAGCTCTTTCAATGTTGATGACTGCTGGTGGATTAACAGCATAGAGAAAATGAAGTCTCTTCCACCACAGAATATTAAATGGCTGCTAGATAACATTTTGTCTGATCAGAAAATAAGAATGGTCTCCAGAGCATTTCAGGTTTTGATCTCTCAGCCAAATCTGCCATGCAAGAAGCCTGTTGGTAGTAAATATTTGTCTGTGTTTGTTTCAGTTCAGAAAATGGGCAGAGAGATTCAAGGGACAATATGAGAAAACATTCGTGTTTTGGTTACATTTCAGTCCGCTGTGTAGCATTTTTCTTTCTCTATGACCCTATTCAAGTGGACATTATAAGAAAAAATGTCATTAACATTGGGAGGGTAAATGGCATTAAAATGTGGAGATGCTCAAATGCCAAGGCAATGGGGTCTGGGTAATTCTCTCAGACACCCTGAGGTTTGAAACAGCTCTTTGTTGGAAGCCCCAAAAGCATTCTGCCAAAGACACCAGCTGTTCACTGATGTTTCTCATCCAGCTGTCAGGCAGCAGCCATCTCTGGTGGGCTGGAGTTTTGAGGTGTGTTCTAATCCTGCCTTTTGTTGTGTGCCACTGAGAAAAGGGAAGAGCCAGATTAGACATTTGGCACGTGACATCAAAGTTACAAAAATGGAATCATCCTTTTATTAGAAATCTCTCAATTTCCTCTCTATGGTGCATTTCCAAATCTTCAGTGTGGGTTTAGACAATTTCTTAATGGAAATCAAAGGCAATTGGACATTTCATTCATTGTTCATGCAGAGATTGTGAAATAATTTAGTAAAGGTAGGAAGTCTGCCACAGGGACAAGGCTCTGGTTGGAGCAATTAGTGCTGAGGGGTTGGTGGTTCTGTTTCCAGGATGATCAGCTGCTTTGCCCGTTTCTGGACCAAGGGGCTCTGGGTGCTATTTTGCTGCCCTTGGCCAGAGAGGCTGGCAAGAAGCAGAAGCAGAGGCAGATCCTTGTTTGCAGTGAGGCTGGTGGGTAAGGAGCTGTGTCTCTGTCCCGGCAGTGCTTGTGCAGGGGGTTCATGCCAGGAGCCCTGAAGTCGCCCAGCACGATGCCCTGCCCGTGCTCTGGTCCTGCCTGGGGAACAAGGCGCTGCCTGTGCGGAGCGCCAACGTCCGCACCGTGGCCACCAAGCTCGCCTCTGCCCTCTGCAAGGTGTTGGGCACCCAGCTGAAGAAATGTGCTGCCAGCAAGCCTCCACATGTGTGGGAAAACCTCTCCAAAATGCTGGGCTGGTGAAGGCGAGATGTTCTCCAGAAAGCTGAGGAAGCGCTGAGTTGGACACCTCTGGATTTGCCTTTTGAGCTCTGCCAAAAATGACGAAATCCTAAGGAAGGGCGTGCATCTGCCCCCACTCTCTCCATTGCCCTTCCTAGTCATGGCATTGGGGGCCTGGAGAAACTCCAGATGGAGGACAAGGTGAAGGCAGTCATGGCTCAGCCTCACACAGAGGTGAGGGGGAGCTGGGCCAATCTCTGCTGGGAGGAAGGGTCTTGTGGCAGCCCAGAGAGGCTGTGCACATTGCCAGGGAACAGCTGTGCCCTGCATGTGCCCCTGCAATGAGCTGTGCTGCTGCCAGTGCCCCTGGAGCTGTGGGGCTGCTGAGCTGTGGGGCAGGCAGAGGAGCAAGAGGGTGCATGTGCAGCTGAGCCATTCCTGGAGAGCACAGGGCTCTGGGCTCCCTGCTGTCCCAGGGCAGCCCAGAGGCCAGGCTGTGCCTGTGCCAGCTCTGGGGAAGGGCTCAGGGTTGTGCCCCGGCCTGCCTCAGTGTCTGCCAGCAGGAGCATGTTTCCCTGTGCAGCTGTTTAGAAGTTTGCAGGAAATGTGTCCCATTAAATAGGGAGCTTTAGCTGCTTTAGGTATGCATGGTGGCCTCTGTTAAACTTTGTGCCTCCACTTTGCAGATCTGACTGGTTACAGTCTTACTGAGAAGTTTTCTCGGGACACTTCCGATGTTCCCGCATCCACAAAGTCCTCGCCTCCCGTCCAGAAGAGCTCTCTTTCCTCCAAACTCAGGAAGAAGCTGCCGCCTGTATGGAGAGTGTTTGAAGAATAGGATTGATGAGTTAGGCTTCATAGTTACAGCTGTACATATGTTCTGATCTTTAGATGTAGTTTTGAATTAATGTGTTTTGATTCTGTCTTTAAAATTTGATGACATATTTTTAATTGTATATATTTTATTTTGATGATGAAAAAAAAAGGGTAAATAAATGAATAAAATTTAAATAAACCAAGAGGAGAATGTGAGACCAGGGCCTGCTAGCCTAGAGATTATGGGACGCAGCTCAGTCAATGTGCCAGTGTCTCACCACATCCTTTCCGCATTGGGCCTCTCCTCTTCCTCTTTAGTCATGTTTTCTTTGTGTCATTTGTGCTGCTGTTTTCAACTTGTCACTGTAACAGGGCCACACATTGAAATGTTTGGGGGACAATGGATCCAAAAGGTCCTGTATAGTAGTCAAAGGTTTTCTACCTAGGTGTGTTCTGTGCTCACCAAAGGCCTAGCAAAGAAACCAAGAGAGGTGTGCCCAAACCCCAAAGCTTTGCTCCTTTGCAATCTCCCACAGATCTGGCTCACAGGTGTCTTCAATCACAATTCCATAGGTAAGAAGAGGTCATGTATTTCACTGGGAAAAGATGCACTGCTTTGGCAAAGTGTTTGCACCTTTTTTGCAGAAGGATGAGTGCACTGGGAGGCCAATAACAAGTGACAAGGGTTCCTCAAATCTGCTCTGCAGCCTGGGTGCCATTCAGCCCAGAGCTAGGGGATCATTTGTTCCCATGGACCAGTGCTTTCCAGTGGAATGAATTCCTGCACAGCTGGAAGAAGCAATTCTGGATTCAGCTCCAGCTGTTGGTGGGCTGCATGATCATTGACAATGTTGCCCTTCCAGAAATTATTCTGCAGTTTTCTTTCATAGTCATTTGAAGCTTTTAAACTTCACATTTCAATTTTCTTTGCCTTAGGGAAAAACACTTTTGGGCCCAGTGCAAACTGTAACCTTTTGACAGCAAAGTCCTCATCGTTGCCAGCTTCTAATTTTAGAGAATGTCACCTGGCTGCCTGTGTTTGCTTAGCTCTGGGTCTAGTCCCGGCCTAGTAAAGCCCAGGCAGGGCAGCACGTTGCAGGGAAAACTGGTCCATGAGCTTATGGGGTTGCCATCAGCAGCAGAGTGAATGTGCCCTTTGGGGATTCCTCTGGAGACAAAATTAGGGATCTACTCCATGCTACAATATTCTCTTGCATCTTTCTGCAGTATCCTAGAAAAGGCTGTGAAACTTCACACCTCCTTCCACGCCCACTGTTTGAAGAGGGGCATTTTTGTCCCTCCTCAAAGTCATTGCTCTTGCACACCAGAAACATGAACATCCACCAACAGGAATGATGCATGGTCCTGCTGCTGCTGCTGCTGCAGAGCACTGGGAAGGGTAGACCTGGGTGTTACCAATATGAGCACTTAATTAGCATTTCATGCTCCTTCAAGCTGTCCAGATCTCAGGGCTTTTTGTTTGCAAGCAGCCACTGCACCATCTCTAGGGAAGAACAGGAAATGGGAAACAGCGACTGCCAGCCTTGCAAGGGTGTGGGGGAAAACCTGAAGTGTTTGCATCAAAAGATGAATGGGAAGAGTGTAATTGCCAAAGCAAACGCTTTGTTAGGATAGCAGGAGCAGTTCTTTACTGCATGCTTGCATGAAGATCATTTGGGATCTCCTTTTTGTGTCTCATGCAGAAAAGGAGCTCTTAATAATACCACGCTACTTAAACCAGATTGGGATGTAGCTCTGTAGTGGTTCACAATGAAGCAGACTGCCTGCTGTGTCACTGCCAGTCTTGGTGAGCCTGTGAGGGACTGTAGTGTATTCCATGCCTGTTTTGCCTCCAAGCAACGCTTGGTTTTCTTTATTACTGTGGAGCAAATACAAGAGTAATAAAACGGACAATTAAACTGGCCACTTTGGAGGATATGCTCATGCTTTGGCATGTCAGTCTTGTACCTCATGCTCCCAAGGCTTGTTACTCATCATTAAATATTTTAACAAAAAAACCTCAGCTCTCATGTTACATCTGAATAAAATTGCACAAAATCATCAAGAATTCTGCTGTCAGGAACAAGACAAGAGCCTTCTGACACTCACTTGCAGCTGTCCTGGATTTCTGCAGCCCTTTGTGCAAAGCGGCTGCAGACAGAGTGTTTGGAGTTGGTCTGGGCCTTTATGAAAGATCTGTGGAGCAGTGTGCAGGGCTCTCCTGGCAGGAAACTGTTTGTCCAAGCCCAGGGACACGGTGCTGGCAGGAGCGGAGCGGCCCCGCTCCCAGCCCGAGAGTCTGTGGGCTGAGCCACGCCGGGGAGAAAAGGCAGCGAGGGGCTCCAGCCCAGCTGCTTCACTGCCCTGCCCGCTCCATGGAGCTCTGCCATGGGAGAAAGCCGACGCCGGACGAGCCCCCGAGCTTCCATCAGCTGCTGGAACTGCTCCGTGACAGCTCCTGTTCTTCCGAGAGAGACCCCAGCACCTTCTTGTAACGCGTGTCATGGGGGGATTCTGTTTGTTAAAAAACTGTTGGGGGTTTCCACTTTCATCTATTAGTAATAATTTCCTATTGCTGGAAAGGGATTGTTGGAACACTTTAGAGGAAACAATTTTTTGCACAATATCCTGTTTGAAGTTGTCTCAAACTGTGTGAGACAGATGGCTTCACACAGGAGCATCCCCAAGGCTGCTGAGGGGAAGGCACAGAGGAAGACAAACCCAGTATTTCTGAAGGAACTCCTTGACACCAACCCAACATGAGCTGTCAAACAGCAGACCTGATGTTTCGAGACATGGGCCAAAGGGGAAACCTTTCAGTGTGTTTGGTCCAGGCTGGGTTATGCTCGAGGCAAAGGTGTGTCAGTGTGTTGGATAATACTGTTTTCTTGACCTAGAGATGGGGCAACTGAGAGGTGTTTTAAAAACTTTTATTCCATTTTCAGTCTCATGAGAAGGGTGAGACAATACAGATGTTATAATTCAGGCCGCCACAATCAGAAGCTAACTACTTCCTAATTATAATACATTATAAGCGTTTCTTGGTCTATCAGCCTTTTGCCATGCCATGTTGTAGATGCCTTAAAGCAAATTATTTAAAACTACCCCTCGTGGGTCCCACTACAATGCATCTTTCATAGCTCTGTTTTTCCAAAATCTTATTTGCAAGGCCATCTTTTGAAACTTTTTTCCAGCTCCATTTCTCTCTCAACAATATCTGTCCTATTCCATGGAAATTTTTAAGTTAGCATTCCTTGTCTCAAGAGTTATATACAGATTCATACTTTGTGGGCCTTCTATTAGGCCCTAAAAGCTTTCTACAAATCCATTTCCCATATCAGTGCACTTGGCTCCTTCTCTCCTCATTGTGCCTGGCAAGCACAGGAGCCCAGAGCTCCTGCAGAACCCATCACAGCACTCAGTGGGAGCAAACTTGTGTCCAGTCCTTGCCTGGAGCTGTGGTGCCCAGCATTCCACCTCATTGGAATGAAGAACTGTTCCTGCTCTTTCAGGAGCTAAGGAGGTTTGGCCTTCAGATCAATTGTCTGCAGGCTCCTGCAGTGCCTCCTGCTGCTCCCTTGCCAGAGGCACCACAGGCCAGGGGGGCACATCTGGGCTGCTGTGTCTGGCTCTGGGGCTCCCTGTTCTGGGCAGTGAGGAGGAGCTGCAGAGGCCCTGCAGGACTGACAGGATGGGCTTTGGGGCTGGCAGGAGAAGCTGAGGGGCCTGGGCTGCTGGATCTTCTCAAGAGGAGGCCCAGAGCTCTTTGTGTAACTGCTCCAAGGGTGGTTTCAGAGAATCCCAGAATCAGCAAGGATGGAACAGGCCACGGAGATCATCAAGTCCAACCTGTGCCCTGACACCGGCTTGTCTCCCCTAGGCCTCCTCTCCTCCAGGATAAACAACCTCAGCTCCCTCAGCCGCTCCTCACAGGAGTTGTGCTCCAGACCCCTCCCCAGCCTTGTTGCCCTTCTCTGGACACGCTCCAGCCCCTCCATGTCCTTCCTAAATTAGGGGCCCCAGAACTACAAACAGCACTGGAGGTGCTGCCCAAGCAGTGCTGAGCACAGGGGAAGAATCCCTGCCTTGCTCCTGCTGGCCACACCATTCCTGAGCCAGGCCAGGAGCCACTGGCCTCTTGCCCAGCTGGGCACACTGCTGGCTCATATCCAGCCTGCTGTCCATCAGTGCCCCCAGGTCCCTTTTCTGCCTGGCTGCTCTCCAGCCACTCTGGCACCTTGTTGAGGGAGGGAGGCACAGAGGGAACGGGTCCAGATCCAGTCCTTCCTGAAATGTGGTGTTTGCTGGCACTGCCAATTCCCAGATCTTGATATTTCCATATTCTGGCCAGCCCAAGTGCAGCAGCTTGCTGGCAAAGAAAGTCAAAACCAGGCAAAGACCTGGAACCTACAGTAACCTGATCTCGTGTTTGCTGACACCGCCAGTGCTCAGATCGGGAATATTTCAGATGCCTGCACAGCCTCATTCCAGCAGATTGCTGGCACAGAAAATTAGCATCTGGAAATTTCTCAGTGCCAGCACAACCCAAATGCAGCAATTTTCTGGCAAAGAAAGCCAGAACCCGGCAGCTTCCTGGTGCTGCCACCAGCACCACTCAGGTCTGGTGTTTGCTGCGCAAGTGCCCAGATCTGGAAATTTTCCAGTGCTGGCACAGCCCAAGTCCAGCAATTTGCTGGAACAGAAAGCCAAAATCCGGCAATTTCCTGATGCCAATACAGGTGCCCAGACCTGGTGTTTGCTGCCACTGCCAGTGCTCACATCTGGATATTTCCCTGTTCTGGCAGAGCCAAGTCCAGCAATTTTCTGGTAAGGAAATCCACAATCTGGCAATTCCCTGCTACCGCCATTGGCAATGCCAAGATCCGGTGTTTGCTGGCACCACCAGTGCCCAGATGCGGGAATTTCCTGGTGCCAGCACAGCCTGAGTCTGGTAATATTCTGGCAAAGAAAGCCAAAACCTTGCAAACACCTGATACCTACAGCAACCCAATCTTGTGTTTGCTGACACCACAAGTGTCCAGATCCAGAATTGTTAAGGTTCCTGCACAGCATAATTCCAGCAATATGCTGGCACTGAAAGTTCACATTTGGCAATTTCCTGGTGCTGGCACATTCCCCACCCAGATCTGGTGTGCGCTGGCACTGCCAGTGCTCACATCTGGCAATTTCCCTCTTCTGGCATCACCCATGTCCAGAATTTGCTGGCAAAGAAAGCTAAAACCTGGCAATTTCCCCTTGCTAGCATTGCCTATTCTGGAGTATGCTGGCAGCAGGATCCCAGGAAAGAAGGAAGGAAAGAAGGAAAGAAAAGAGGAAGACATCCAGATTCAGTCCTTCCTGGAGCCTGAAATGGGCTGTTTGCTGGCAATGCCAGTGCCCTGATCTGGAAATTTCCCTATTCTGGCACAGCAATTTGCTGGCACAGAAATCCAAAACCCATGGCATCTTCCTGCTACTGGGTCTCGTAACGCCCCCACATCTTGTGTTTCATGTAACCAGAACCCAGATTTGGAAATTTCTCAGTGCCAGCAGAGCAGATCTGGCAGATTTCTGTCACTGGCAGTGACACCACCCAGATCTGGTGTTTGCTGGCAGCGCCAGCGCCCAGATCTGAAAACTTCCTGGTGCTGGCACAGACCAAGCCCAGTGATTTCCTGGCACAGAAAGCCAAAATTTGGAAATTTCCAGGTTCGGGCACCAGCATTATCCAGATCTTATGTTTGCTGGCAATGCCAGTGCCCAGATTTGGAAATTTCCCGGTGCCTTCACAGCCCAGGCCTAACATTTTTTTTTTAGCTAGCTGGGGCAGAGAAGTTCCTTGGACTGTGACTTTCTTTTTTCTTGGAACTGTTTAAACCTGCTCTGGACTGAAAACCCAGAAAAACACCTGCAGCTCACACCTGTGGCCCACCGAGCTCTGGGACACTGCATTCCAGCACCAGAGGGACTTAGAAGAGACCGAGTGAGCCAACTGCAACCCACCAAAAGGACTTTCTGAATTTGCCATCTCTTCAGCACTGTCTGATGTCTTATTTAATATTATTCATTTTTCATGCTTGTGAATACTTTACTTGTTTAATAAACTGGGGTTTTTTCACTTTTCTCCAGGGAAGTCTTTTCTGGAACTAGTAGGGGAAGGGGACGCTTGAACTTGCTTTCTAGACGGACCCCTTTTGGAGATTTCCTCCCAAAATTTGCCCTAAGCCAGCACAAACAGTCATCATGAAAATTTCACCAGTGGCTTAATTTCCTGGTGGTAAATCTTGTGACAGAAGCTTGACCTTGTTCTCCATGAGAAATTCTTGGGAAGAGCAGACAGGAGAAGATTCCTGGAAAACTGAAACAGCTTTCCAGAAGTGAAATGAAAATGAAAGAAACAATCCAAGATGTTTTCCCCTATCTATTTCTATGCTCCCCTTTTTCATGTTGCATCCCAGTAATTCCAGATGCACCTCACCTCTAAGATCGGTCACTTAGTGATTTTTAGACACTAAAATACCATGAACCACACAGAGTTTTCCTTCCCCTGTTTTTACAGGAAAGCAACACTGGAGATGTAAGTGCAGTGCTGGGCTCAGGCGGGAATCCTACCCCAAGGGAAGGTGCCCCGACAGTGTTTGACCCTGAGCAAGGACAATGCACAGCAGGGAGCGAGGGGATCGCTCTGCCAGTGTGCAGGAGTCAGGGCTCTGCATCTGCGCTCAAGGCTGCAAAGTTCCTGTGTTTGGCCAGACGGAGGGGCTGTCCCCGGGGCGCGGGGCTCGAACGTGGGGCTCGTGGGGCGAGCGGGGAACGGACACGGGGACGAACGGCCTCGGTGCTTCAGTTGCAGCGGCGGCAGCGGCGGCGGCGGCAGCAGCGGCAGCAGCGGCGGCAGCAGCAGCGGAAGAAGCAGCAAAACATATACTTTTGAATAGTCTTTCTCTCTCTCTTTCTCTCGTTCTCTTTCTCTCCCTTCCCGCTGTCGGGCACCCTTCTCTCAGAGTCCCTTGCCCGGCGTCCCTCCCCTCTCCCCGCCTCCCTCTCCCCTGCCGGGCCGGGCAATGCCCCCGGCCCGCCCCCGGCCCCGGGCGGGGCTGCCCCGTGCCCGGCCCCGGCCGTCCCGCCGTGGTCTCGCCTCTGCCCGGCTCTGGCCGTACTGGCGGTGGCGCTGCCGGGCGGGCATCAGTGCCAGGGGCCGGGGCGGCATCGCCGCCCTTTGCCTCCGCCTGGCCCGAGCACGGCCCCGGCCCCGACGCAGGGTCCAGTCCCCGCCCAGGCCCCGGCCCCGTCCCCGGCTCCTCCCAGGGCCCGCGGAGGACACACGCGGAGCTGCCGCTCCCGCCGCCTCCGCTGCGGCTTCCCCGGCCCGAGCTCTGCCGCTCGGCAGCGCGGCCGCCGGCCCCGAGCCTCCCGTGCCGCGTTCCGAAGAGCGAACGCCTGGGCATGGCCGGCCCGGGGCGGGTGAGGAGCGCTCGGGGGCCGTTGCTGGCCCTGAGCCGAGCGCTGACAGCCGCGTCCCGCCCACAGGGACGGCGCAGGAGGCCCGGCAGGAGCGGCACCGGCTGGGCTCGCTGCTGGGGCGCGCTCCAGGCACAGCCATGGAGCAGAGAGCCCGGAGAGTGCCCAAGATGGTCTGGGTGGAGGAGGAGGAGGAAGAAGGCCCTGGAGCTGCCGCAGCACAGGACGCGGAAGAGGCGGTTCCATTCCATACACCGCAGGAGGGTGAGTGGCAGAGCTGGGGTGCAGGGCTGGAGACGCCTGGCAACCTGGCCCCGTCCCATGCCATGCCATGCCATGCCATGCCATGCCATGCCATGCCATGCCATGCCATGCCATGCCATGCCATGCCATGCCATGCCATGCCATGCCATGCCGTGTCATCCCCTGGGGAAATGCCCAAGGACAGGATGGAAGAGGGGCCGGGCAGACACCCCACAGGGGCCGTGCTCCATCCCCCTGCAGCATCCCAGGGCTGTCCCTGCCTGGGGAGCGCAGGGCTGGGCTGTGTTCTCCGGCCTCTCCCGCAGCCCCTCATCTCTGGCTGCGCTTGCTCTTTGCCAGATGCAGCCCTGGAGCGCACAAAAGAGAAGGAACGCACCCGTGGCCGCTTCCAAAGAACAGTGCAGGTACCTGCAGCCACCCCCATCTTGGCTGGGCCTGCTGTCCCTGCTCAGCCCAGCACTGTGTGTGGAGCACTCCATGCAACATCCCCGGCTTCTTGCCCTTCTGCTACAGATGGTTGTCAAGTTCATGAAGAGGATTCGAGAAGAAGAGACCAGCATCATGGGCACCATGGTCAGAGTGTACCCTCCCATGTTCAAAACCAAGAGCAGTGCTGCCCTGCTGGATATGCTTGTGGAGGAGGGGCCTTCCAGTCCAAAGCAAGTAAGCAGCCTGTGGCCTGGCGTCCATCCTCCCAGGCGTGCTCGGCCTCCCAAGCCACGCCTGCTGCTCACTGTAAGCCTTGAGGCCATGGCAGTGTGGTGGCAAGGGAAGCACTTCTCTGGGGCAGCTGGGCACATGACTCCTTCTGGCAGCTTTCCAAGTCTCCTCTCCCTTCTCCAGGTGCCCGCCATGGTCAGGTACATCCACCAGTGGTTTGCGGCCAACGAGTTTCCTGAGTACAACCTGCACAGGCCCCTTCTGGATCTGACAGAGGCACAGCCCACAGATGTGGTGATGGCTCTCCTGCGTGTGGCCCCATCGTGTGACAGGTACAGGGCCCATGTGCCCACAAGGCTCAGGGCTCAGCAGCCCATCACCCTGTACAGCCTGTTGCAGTGGTCTGACACACAGAGAATTCCAGGGCCCTCTGGCTCCTCCCTTTGCCAGACCCCAGCGTGCTGCCATGCTCCCTCCCTGCTCCTCAGGGGCCAGTCCCCACGGGGCTGGGCTGCCTGTGTGCTGATGGCCAGTGGGCAGAGGCAGAGCTGGCAGCCAGCTCAGATCCCCACTGCTGCCCAGGCCACAGTGCTGTGTCCCAAACCCACTGAGACAGAGCTCTAACCCCACAGAGCTGCTTTGACCATGTGGAAGACCATCATGTGCTCATGCAGGACTGCAGAGAGGGCCATGCTTGTACTCCTTGACGTGCTGGCCAACTGGCCAGAGCACAGCACATGCACCTCCGATGGGGACCACAAGGCTGTCCTTGCCCTGGCTGTGAGTTTCTGCAACTGGCCTTTGCTCAGCCCAAGCTCACCTCTCCATCAGGTCTCCATCTTCCCTCCACCAAGGTGTCTCGCTGCCTCTCCTTGCTGGGCTGACACCTGGCCCAGGGGCAGCTTCAGAGCCACCAGGCCTGGTGCTCCCCCTGCATCTCCACTGGCCTCTCCCTGCCACGCTCGGGCTCTGCCACATGGACACCTCGGCACTGAGCTCAGGCTGCTCTGTCCTTTGCAGGCAACTGTGGTGATGTGGAAGATCCTCCAGATGCCCTGTGTACCACATGTGGTGACCGTGCATTTCCCCCACCTCTTTGTGTATCTGCTCTTCCAAGCACACTTCAGCACCTTAGTTATGCCAGAGGCAGCCAATACCTTCTGGAAGGGATGCCAGCAGCAACACAGCCTTGCCACCAGCCCCAACAGGTGCTCCATGCAAGTCCTCCTTTCCCTGCCATGTGCCCAGGGCAGGAGCCAGTGCTCCCAGCGTGACCTGGGCTTTTCTCTGCACACAGCTTTGCAGAGCAGACCCTGAAGGCCCTGCTCTGCCGACTGCACTATGAGGATGTGGTGGTGGCAATGGAAGACAAGCATGGCTGGGACATGCTGCTCTGCGCTGACACCCACCACTGTGCTGTGGGCATGCTGGCCAGGTGAGACCCCTTGTTCCCCACTGCCTCTGACATTTGTGCCCTGTGCCTGGGGTGCCCCTCACAGTGGGGCCCCGTGGTCGTGGGCCGCAAGGCCTTGTCACCAAAGGTCGGCCAAGGAGACTGCAAAAGGCTGGGAGAGAGGCGTGCCCAAGAGCAGCCACCTCCCAGAGGGCTCGGCTCCCCCTTGCTGGGTGCTGGAGAAAGGCCAGACTTCTTTGAGTCAGTCCTGGGAGAGCTTTAGCCCTGCTGCCTCAGGGTTTTGCTTCCTGTTTCCTCCTATCAGAGAAATGCACCATGCATCCGAAGCCTTGTGTTCCACGATTGCATTCCACCTGCTCGGGCTGCTCAGCAAAGACACACCATGCCAGGATTTGGCTGCCATGGCGTTCCTTGTGGAGGTGAGCCTGAAGGCCAGTGCTGCCTGGCTGAGTGGCCTCCCGGCTCTGTGCCCTCTCGTGGCTGCAGCTGCCTGGGACGGTGCCCACACCCTGTGCTACTGCCTGGGCCCGGCCCTGTGCGGCTCCCCCATCACCGGCCTTGTGCCTTTCAGACCCTGGATTGCCTGCACTTGAGTGAATGCCGTGACAGCATCCTGGAGGTCATGTCCAAGAAGCTGCAGAGCGAGTGCAGGAAGATGCGTCGCTTGGCCCTCAGAGGCCTCCTGGTGCTCGGCACCAGTGTCTCGGTGAGAAGAGGGCAGCGGCTGAAGCCATGCTGCCAGTGTGGGGCTGGGCAAGGCAGTCGCTTGGCCTTGCCTGGCCTTGGGGCACAGCTGAGGCAGCTGCTCCCAGCCCTCCTGCCTCCCACTCCAGCTGCTCCAGTGCTTTGGCACAGGCCTTTGGCCTCTGAGCCCTGTGGCAGCAGGATGGCCTTTCACACACTCATGTTCCACGCAGGCTGCAATAAGAATGTGGAGCTTGCATGAAAGGCTTGTGGAGCTGCTGCAGGAAAATGACAGTGACATGCTTAGGATGACCGTGGTTCTCCTCAGCCGTTTGTTCCTGTGCAATGGTGCCCCGCTAGCCAGCCCCATCGCCCTGCAGCTGGCTGGGGCACTCCTGCCACTCTTTGACAACGTAAGGCTCTGCGCCTCCAGCCATGGCCACCGGCTGCTGGCTGCAAACTTTATGCCCTGTGCATTTTCAGGCTTGTACCCAGATGGGTGTGAAGCAGCCAATACTGAGGTCTCTTTTTCTTTCTTTCATACAGGATGATAGCCAGGTGCAGGTGTGCTCCATGTTCATCTTCCGAGAGATGCTGTATTTTTGGCCGGAAGAGGAAAAAAAGGCCCTGAAGTCACACGTGCGCCAGAGCCTGCTCCCATTGTTCTTCCACTGCCATGACGAGAACCAGCGTGTGGCAGAGGTGAGGACTCAGCAGCTGCTGCTGTCCCTCTGGCTGGGGCCTCCTGCTCCGGGACCTCGTGAGCTGCAGCCTCCTCCTGGCCTTGGTACAGGGACCTGTGCGGGTCCTGGGCCCTGGGCTCTGGTGCCATCTCCAGGTCTCTGCTGCTCTCCAAGACTCCCGGGAAACACTGCATTCTTCAGCCACATTCCTGCACAGGAAGGATCTCCAAGACATGCTTCAGGTGGATCAGACCTGGAGGTCTGGCGAGGCCCTGGTAAGGATGGCCTGCAAGCCCCAGCCTCAGGCTGGAGAAGCCCCCCCGACTGCGCTGCTCAGCGAGTGCGGCCGGCAGCTGCGCCCCTGCCCAGTGCTGCAGCCAGGGCCGCCAGCCTGCGCCCCACACGCCGCTGCTTTCCCTGGGCCGCACGGGCTCTGCTCGAGGCTCCCATGTGCCCGAGCCGGTTGCCCATGGAGCCCCGGCCCGGCGGGGCTGGGGGGCGGCACCGCGGCTCCCCGGGCAGCAGCCGGCCCTCTGCCCCTCCCCTCGGGAGCCCTTGGCCTGGGGCTGCTGGCCGCGCCTCAGGGCTGTGCGGGCAGGGGAGGCCGGGGCGGGGCGCAGGCAGCGCCCGGCCCAGGGGCTGAGCCCGCACCAACCCTTCCCTCCTGCCGCTCTCTGCAGCTGGCAGAGACCAGGAGCCGAGCGGCCGAGCACCTGCGCCGCGCCCTACGCTACGTGGAGAGCCCACAGGAGCCCCTGCGAGAGGCGGCCATCAGGTTCATGGGTGAGTCCCGAGCCCGGGCTGCCCTTTCCCTCCCCGGCCAGCCTCAGCTCCGCCCCAGCCATGCCTGCTGCCCGGGCCCGGCGCTGTGGAGCGCCGCCTGGCCTGGGCCCCGCCTGCTGCCGCCCTCTGGCAGCCGTGCCCTGGGGCGGCAGCGTGCGGCAGGGGCCGGGCTGAGCCCTGCCGGGCCAGCAGCCCGTGTGGCCACAGCGCCGGCAGCGCCGCTGGCAGGGAGCTGTGCCGCTGGCGCCGTGACAGGCTCTGTGTTCACAGGCATGGCCGCGCGGCACCTGAGGGGGAAGAAGGAAGAGCTCCGGCTCATCTGCACTGGTGAGTGAGGGCAGCGGGCTGGCAGCGGGGGCTGCCGGGGCAGCTGCAAGCCCTGCCCTGGCTGCGCAGGGCTCTGCTCCCGTGGGCAGAGCACACAGAGATTTCAGGGCCCCGTGGACCATTGGTGGCCAGCAGCTTCGGGCTGATCCCCTTGCTCCCTCCTGGCCATGGCAAGAGCCAGCTGGGATGGCCCTTGCAGGGGGCTCTTCTGGGGTCCTCACAGATCCGGCTCTGACCGTGCCTCTGTTCCTCTCTCTTGCAGTGCTGGAACGCCTGACGGAGGACATGAGCAGTGCTGTGTCACAGCTGGCACTTGAAACACTGCATGTCCTCCTGGTAATACAGTATGGGCAATATTCCACCATCCAGAGGCTGCAAGATCAGCTGCGCAGGGCATGGAGGACTCGGCCTCGCCTGTCGGGGCTCGGGTGCCTGCTGTGCCAGATGACTTAGGAGGAGAGCTGATCCTGGAGGCTGTCTTTGCTGGGGCAACCTGCGCCAGGGGTAATTTTCCTTAAGATTTTTCTTTTCTTCATTTCCCAGCTAGGGTCTGGGCTTTGGCCTAGCTGTGTCCCCTGCTGATTGTGAAGTGTGCCATCAGCTGAAGGGCTTTCTGGGCTAAAAATATCATCAAATCACTTGGACTTGCTCTTTTTGGCCTCTAAAAGCTGGACCCAATTTTGGGGCAAATTTGGAGACCTCATCTATGGGTGGATGGAGCACCTAGGATTTTCCCAATTGCTGGGAATGGTTCTCCAGGTCCCTGGAGTATCCAGGGCCCTGGTAAGTTCCAGCTGCACACATGCCTTGGCAGTGAGAAGCAAAGGAACCCAGCCCTTTTTGTGCTGCCAGTGTCACTGCACTGGGGTCATGGGATGGGAACATGCAGCCCTTGTGCTGGAGCTGAGCTGCTCTGCCCAGCACTGGTGGCCGCCATCCAAGCTGGTTTTGCTTGTCCTGGTTCCCTGACAGCTGGGGCCCTGGGCAGAGCCCTGAGAGCCTGGTCTGCCCCCAGGGAAGGAGAAGGAGCCCCTGGAGAAGCTCTACCGGGTGGGGATGCTGCTGCTGCTGCTGCTGCTGCTGCTGCTGCTGCTGGAGACAGCGAAGGTGACATCAAGGATGACAAGCTCTTCCTCAGCCTGGCCACTGGAGGCTGAAGGTGATAGACTTTGATTCTGGCACCTTTTTCAAAGCCAAACTCCACAGGGAATTTGCAGATGAGTCCGCACCTGGGGAAATTCGGCCAGATTTGGGCATGGCCCAGCCTGGCTGGGAACTAAAGGCTCCCCCTTTGCTGGGGCAGATGCAACTCATTCTTCAGTCGCTGCCCAGCTGCTTTTGGCAGGGCCAGGAGGATGGGCTGGGGTGGGTACGAAATGGGAGTGGGCTCCTGGCTCTGCCAACAGCCCCCAGCACCCACCGTGCCCCGGGCTGGGGCTGGGGCTGGGGCTGGGGCAGCCAGCCCGACACAAACAAAGCCCCGTGGTGGGAGCAGAGGTGGGACTCCAGAACCTGTGCAGAGCTGCTTTGCTGTGCAGGCAAGGAAGGGCTTGGGCTGCTCCACTGCCCTTGTTTGCTTTAGGATCATCATTATTGTGGGGGGCAGTGCAGGGGGGAAGAGAGAAAATGTGGGCTTTCCTCACCCATGGCTGGTTTTTCCCTGGCATGCAGGGGTTGGGCCTTCCTCAAGACCCTGAAAGAGATGGGAGTTTTTACCTTTTTTCTTGTTTTCCTTTTTTGCATCTGACCTCTTTTCAATAATGTGTTGTTTGTTTTTCCAGAGGAAGCGTTCCAGGTGGTCCAGTGTGGATGGGGAAGTGCTGGGGAGTAGCTGTGGCGTGGATGGGCCGTGTCCTTGGGGAAGGCTGAGGCCATGGTTTGGGAGCAGCTTTTCTTCCAGCCATGGGTGGTGTGAGGTGGGTCCCTGTGTGCTTGGCAGGGTGGGATCAGAGCTTTTGGGAGCTGGCAGCGAGCACAGGAGCATCCTGCTCTGGGCAGCTGCTGAGGGCTGGATGTGCCCTGGCTGGCTGCAGGCTGGGCACATGTCCTGCCCTCCTGCTCTGTGCCAAAGGCAGCAGGGATGGGCAGCTCTGGGCACAGCTCTGGGCACAGCCAGCATGGCCTGGGCACCGCAGGCCTTGGCACAAGGGCACAGGAGCCCTCAGCTGACGGGCGGTTTCTGCTTTCTCTCCTTGCAGCCGGGCTCTGCGGGTGCTGAGGCTGCTCTGGGTTCTGCCAGGGCTCTGCTGGGCTCAGCCCTGGGCCCAGCTGGGCTGGCTCTGCCCTCACATTGCTCTGACAGCTTTGCATCAGACGAGCCCGTTGCGAGCACAGCGCCTGAGCTTTCTGCTTTGGCAGGTGAGTGAGACTCTGCTGCAGGCCCAGAGATTGCAGCTGGGGACACACATCCAACTGGCAAGGACCCAAACTCTCCCCAGTCCCAGCTGAACGCCTGCATCTGTACAGGGTGTTTTGTCTGTCCCATTCTTCCTTCTTGATTGGCTGGAATTGTCAATTGCACTTTCTTCCTCCTCTAGAAGTGCCACGAGTGGGCCAAAGCTGGCGAGTGGGCCGTGCTCCAGAGGCAGTGCAGTCTGGAGCTGGTGGATGGAGAATTGCCCTTCTGCACTTCCACACCAGAGCAAAAAGCTGTCAGTGGGACTTTGTGACTCTAAGAAATCCCTGTAAGTTTCAATGGGAATGTGCAGCTCATTCGCAGGATGAGAAGGAAGGTCATCTTGTAAAGGATTTGGGCTTTGACAGAGTTTCCATTCCCAGTCCTGCTTGGAGCTGGAAGGGCACAAAGCAATTTCTTCTTGCTTTGACCACAATTTCAAATACCAATGTTGGAAACAAAGCCCAAAATCTTTTAAGAGGCTTTTGAGGTCACAAAGATGGATCCATGCCATCAGCACAGTGATTTATTTACAGTGTAAATAACTGAGTTCTCTTTTGAAAAAGATCATTTACCTCTTAATGCAAAGAATGTAAATTTGCCTTTATGTTTTGTTTTTTTCATTAACTGTATGTTATGTTTTTTCTCTAACACTTGGATTTTACTCTTATCTTTTACAATTTACCTATTTTTCCCTTTTTCCTTTTTTTTCCTTTCAATAGAAAACATGTCCTATCAAAGGAATGTCCTTTGCTCCTGGTTCCGGTGTGGAGTAGCTCCCTTCCTGCTGGCTGAGCTGCTCAGGCAGAGCCCGGCAGCTCCTGGCCCTGCAGGGCTGAGGCTTTTCCCCGTTGCTGGGCACAGACTGATGGAGCAGCACTGCTGAACACGGGCACACAGAGGGACCAGCAGCAGCTGCCTTTGGCCACCTGAGGCTCCAAGGCCCAAACTCTGAGCAGCCAGGGCTGGAAGAGACTGGCAGGATCTGATCCCTGACTCTGGGCAGACAGGGCTGCACAAATGACCCCAGCAGCAGCAGCAGCAGCAGCAGCAGCAGCAGCAGCAGCAGCAGATGGAGCTGACTTTGAGCACAGCCCCTGCCCCTCTTCCCTCCCGTGTGCAGCGGTGTCACAGCAGCCTGAGGCG
This sequence comes from Zonotrichia albicollis, assembly GCF_047830755.1. Taxonomy (NCBI): domain Eukaryota; kingdom Metazoa; phylum Chordata; class Aves; order Passeriformes; family Passerellidae; genus Zonotrichia; species Zonotrichia albicollis. The sequence continues at coordinate 9,002,308 of NC_133842.1, forward strand.
CCTGGGAGCCCCCAGTGCCAGCAGGGACTGGAGATGGCAGCCCTGGGCTCCTGGAGGCTGTGCAAGGAACGGAGCTGGGCACTTCCTGTCCATGGGGAGCTTGTAGATGGAAAAGGCTGCTGTGCCCAGGCAGCTCCAAGGGCACAGAAAGGAGGCTCTGGAGCACTGGATCTATGCCAGTGCCACAGTCCTGGGCAGCAGCCAGCGAGCCCTGGGGAAACAGAGGGCACAGCACGAGGGACAGAACCAGGCAAGGGCAGAGACTGGAGAGAGCCAGGCCTGGGAGCAGGAACAGCTGCTCCATTGCACTCTTGGAGAAAGCTCTTGGCTGGTTCAAAGCACTGAGAGGCGTGAAGGGCAGAGAGAAGGCCACAGCAAACAACACTCCTGTTTGCACAGCCTCCCCTCTCCGTGTCCCAGAAGGAATTGCATGGACTGTGCTCTTCTCTCCAAGTCCTCTCGTTCAGCATGAGCAGCTCAGCGCCAGGAGCTGAAGGAGCTGAAGCCTCAGGCCACAGATGCTGGGCAAGAGGGAACTTTTGGAGCAAAGGAATGCTGCTATAATAGACCCAGCTGAATGCAGTGGATAGAATCATGGAATCACAGAATCCTTTCTCTGAGCTCACCCAGTGCAGCTGCTCACCCAGCAGTGCCAAGCCCAGCGCTAAACCACGTCCCTGCAGTGCCAAGGCCTGGACACCAGCCCTGAGTGAGGCCTGAACAGCAGGCCCTGAGCCAAAAGTGGCCTCTGGATGAACCTTCCAAGCAAAGATTATCTTTGTGTCTGCTCCCTAATGAAATATGGTCATTAGCCCTGTGATAGATGTAGCCACTCATTAGTGAGACAGGTATTGACCTTTGTGTATTTAGAAGCCAGACAAGGCCATGAAATCTGACATCTGGCCTTGTTTGGGGCTGTATGGGCAAAGTCACCTCCCTTGGTTCCTCCTTGAGCCCTGGCCAGGCTTTGGGAGGGACCCAAGAGGAAGATGAAAGCAGATGTTGCCACACTAGCAGAGCTGTCAGTTTGTTCATTCAGCACTGTCAGAGCTGGGCCCTCTCCCAGCGGGGTTGGAGCCTCACCTGGGGCTGGAGGCACCTGCAGGAATTCCCAGTGCCCAGGAGTGGCTCTGTAGCCCTTGGCTGTGACAGCTTCCCCAGCTGCTGTGTGGGTCTGGGGGATGGTAAAGGCTGAGGGTAAATGCTGCTGGATCTTTGTTAATCACTGCTGCAATCTTTGGTGGGGATGGTTGGGTGCATTGCTGAGCTTCTGCTTTTGTAATTGTTTTCTAATGAGTATGTGTTTTGCTGAGCTTATGCTTTTGTAATTTTTTGCAGACATGCATTATATAAATTACACAATTCCTTCAGTTGTTGTCTGTCTTTGGTGCTGACCCTGGCCACTGGCAAAACTGACCCTGTGGACTCCATGGAACCAAGGGAGCCCTTGTGACACTGCAGGGCCTCCTGTAACCAGGCGACCATGGTGACCCTGTGGGGCCTTATGGAACCAAGGGGCCGTTGTGACACTGTGAGCCCTCATGGAACCACTGAGACCATTCTGACACTATGGGGACTCGTGGGGACAAGGTTCCATTTTTTTCCCCTCCCTGTTCTAGCCGCAGCCCAGGAGAGCAGCAGAGTCAGGTCTGGGCCGGAAGCAGGAACTGGAGGCCCTTGAGGTCAGGGACAGCCACTCTGTGTCTGGAATGCTCAGCAGATGCCCAGCTCGGGCAGCTCCTGCTGTCCCAGGGCCAGCCCCACTCCCCAGCACAGCAGCAGAGTTGGCCCCGGGGCTCCTCAGGCAGCTCCTGTGGGCCCAGGGACAGGGCAGTGTCTTGCCAGGGCTCCTCTGCACCCCCACGGGCTCCTGCTCTGCTACTGGCCCATGCCAGCTGCCCCCAGAGCACTTCCCAGGGGAAGATGTCTGTGCTGGCCCAAGCAGCCATTGCTGTAGCCCCTGCCCTTCTCCCCAGAGCCTGAGCTGGGGCTGCTGCTCTGCAGAGCATGGAGGCTGTGCTGCCCGGGGCCCTGGGTGCCTCTGCTGGGCTCTGCTGCTCAGCCTGGCACACAGAGGCAGCAGATGGCGCTCCCTGCACTGACCCCCTCCCACACAGGCTCTGCGCGGCCATGGAGGGGCTCAGAGGTGTCTGCCTTGTTCCAGGGCTGCCAGAGGGGCTCGAGGCTGCCCTGGATCCTCCTGGGGGAGTTCCCTGTGGTCAGAGGAGTCAGTGCCCAGACTCCTTTCACTGTGCCTGCTGAGTCCCTGGGCTGCAGAGCTCTCCTGGCTCACAGCAGACATTCAGTCCGTGATCTCAGGGTGACCCCACCCTGGCCAGTGCCCAAAGAACTCCACTCCCTGCTGCTCCCTGGCACACACTGTCCCTGCAGGTCCCCTGTGCTCTCCTGACAGCTCCCGAGGCCCTCCAGACAAACCTTCCCCTGCCATCAGCCCTGGCACAAGCTGCAGCGCCCCAGGAAGGTTCAGCACAGACCATTCAGCATCTGATAGGCACTGGCCATCAACAAGCAAACCTGACCCAGACCTGAGTCCCCTGAAGGCCCCACTGAGACCCTGATCTCATTACACTGAGCCCTGGGAGAACAAGGAACACAAGGAGCCTCTTGAGAATACTGAGAGTGACTCTGGAGGGGAGCAAAGCCTCCCTGCCCTGCCCTCAGGAGATGCCCTTTGCTGCTGGAGCTGCTGTGCTGGAGCCCAGCTGTGTCCCAGCAGTGCCCATGGCCTGGCCCTGCCTGAGGTCACAGCACAGACACACAGCAGGATAGTGACAAAGCTGCCAGGAGCTTTTTATAAAGAAATACTATAGTGTTTTTAGAAAAAAACCATTGTTATACTAGAAAAAAAAAATTAAGGAAAGGTCCCACTGGAAAAAAAAACGAAACAGGAAAAAAAAAAAAAAAAAACCAAGATTGTAAAAAGTTACATTCTGAAAGTTCTGAGCAGAAAAGAGAGTTAATTGTTTCTGAAAAGCATTTTCCTCAGGGCATCTTTGAGCTCCTGGTTCCTCAGGCTATAGATGAGGGGGTTCAGGGCTGGAGGCACCACTGAGTACAGAACTGACAGGGCCAGATCCAGGGATGGGGAGGACATGGAGAGGGGCTTAAGGTGAGCAAATGATCCAGTACTGATGTACAAGGAGACCACAGCCAGGTGAGGGAGGCAGGTGGAAAAGGCTTTTTGCCGTCCCTGCTCAGAGGGGATCCTCAGCACAGCCCTGAAGATCTGCACATAGGAGAAAACAATGAACACAAAACAACCCAAGAAAAGGAAAGCACTAAAAGCAAGAAGCCCAAATTCCCTCAGGAATGTGTCCGAGCAGGAGAGCTTGAGGATCTGTGGGATTTCACAGAAGAACTGGCCCAGGGCATTGCCATGGCACAGGGGCAAGGAAAATGTATTGGCCATGTGCATCAGTGAATAGAGAAAGGCACTGGCCCAGGCAGCTGCTGCCATGTGGGCCCAAGCTCTGCTGCCCAGGAGGGTCCCATAGTGCAGGGGTTTGCAGATGGACACGTAGCGGTCGTAGCACATGATGGTCAGGAGGGAAAGCTCTGCTGAAATAAAAAAAGCAAAGAAAAAGAGCTGTGCAGCACATCCTGAGTAGGAGATGTTCCTGGTGTCCCAGAGGGAATTGTGCATGGCTTTGGGGACAGTGGTGCAGATGAAGCCCAGGTCAGTGAAGGCCAGGTTGAGCAGGAAGAAGAACATGGGCGTGTGCAGGTGGCTGCTGCAGGCTACGGCGCTGATGATGAGGCCGTTGCCCAGGAGGGCAGCCAGGGAGATGCCCAGCAAGAGGCAGAAGTGCAGGAGCTGCAGCTGCCGCGTGTCTGCCAATGCCAGCAGGAGGAAGTGGCTGATGGAGCTGCTGTTGGACATCTCCTGTGTTGTCTTCACATGGGGATCTGTAAAAAAGTAATCGTGGAATAGTTGGGTTTGGGGAGGACTTTTAATATCCCAGCTTAGCCTGGGGGCACTCTTCCCCCACTGCATGCCCAGGGCTCTGCTGCCTGGAGCTGTCCCCTGCCAGCAGCTGCTTCCATGTGCACAGGGCTGGGCCCTGCCAGTGCTGCCAGAGCCCAGCCCAGTCCTGGGGGCTCAGCTCTGCCCTGCAGATCCCTCCCAGCTGTGGCACTGCCCAGGGGCAGCTCTGGCTCTGCAGGCTCTGAAGGCAAAGTCAGAGCAACCCTGAGGAGGCTGGAAAAGTGACACTGATACTGCCTCTAAGGGGCAATGTGCTCATTTCTCTTACTGCCGGGTTTATTGACATCTGAGAGATTTCTTTTTCCCAGCCTGAACTGAGAGGTGAATATCCATGTGCAATTTCCTGTCCAGGCAACTCAGAGCAGTAGATCTAAAAAGCATGATTTCCCCTTTCATGCAGGCTCTTTATTGCTGTGCTCCCTTTATAATCTATCTGGAAACATTCTGGAGTTAAATGTCATGCTGGGAGCAGTCCTGAACAATGCAGCATCCTCACCACACAAGGAGAACACTTCCAAGCCTTACCAGCTGTCTCCTCCCATCCAGATCTTGTCCCCCAGTGCTAGGAGCAGCTGTCAGGGCTGGCTGAGAGCTTTCCCTGGCAGGCAGCAGAGTCAATGCCCCAGCACCCTGGGCTGCAGGACCCTGCTCTGCAGGACAGCCCTGGGCACCCCTGGCTGCTGTGCACAAGAGACAATCAGAGAATGTACTCACAGGGTCTGTAGGCATTGGGATGTTCCAGCTTTAGGAGATGGCTCCAGGAGCTACAGCTGCATTGTCCTGCAGCCAGAGGTTCCTGTGCCAAGGGCTGGCAGTGATTCTGCCCCAGGCACTTCTCAGCACCTTCCCAGCCCTGACTGATTGAAGCTCTCTGTGCCTCTGTGCTGTTCCCGGGGTGGCTGCAGGCAGTGCCCCAGCCCTGCTGGGCTGGCAGAAGAGCTGCTCATCAAGAGAAATGTGCTTTTGAAGCTCTTCTTGGTTACCAGGAGCTGTCTCTGGGCCAGGAGCCCAGCCCAGCTCAGCAGGACAGACACAGCACAAGGACTTTAATGAGCCTCTGGGGCTTTGTGCTCAGGCCCTGAACATCAGTCCCTAAGAGGGAGCTGAAGAAACCTCTCCAGAACTCCAAGTCAGAATCCAACTCCAAACTTTCTTGGACTTTTAATGGGTCTCACTGAGGGACACAACTGAGAAAGTGTCCCCAGGCCCCAGGCAGAGCAGAGAACTGGAGGCAGTGATGACAGGTGAGGACAAAGAAAAGCCAAGTCTTGGTGCCGTGGGGCACAGCAGGGTCTGTGCCACCAAGGGCTGGGAGGAGACACCTTGTCCTGAGGCACTGGGGCCTCCTGGCACAGCCCCAGCCAGGCTGGGCACTGTCAGCCCCTTGGCCTGCCCTCAGCATCCCCCCCTAGCCCACATCCCAGTGGCCTCAAGGATCTGCTGGAAGGAGTCCCTGGGGAGCCTTGCTCAGCAATGGCCCTGAGGGCTCCTTAATGCTCCAAGGGACTGCAGGATTTTCAAAGGACTTTGGGTTTGGCTTTTGCCTTGTAGTCTCTGAGAGGTTTGTGCAATGATGGCCTCCAATTATCTGCTGTAATTATTCCCTGGAGAGGCTTTGTCAGTAACAACACACAGTGGGGCTCATTAATACTTCAGGGTACTTCAGTTATTTTAAGGTACTTGGTGTTTCCCTTTTGATACAGACTCTGTGAGAAGTTTGTGAAATCATGCCCCAATTATCTGCTTTAATGAGTCCCTTGAGAGCTTTGTACTGACACTCAGTGGGGCTCATTAATGCCTTGAGGTACTCAAGGTTTTTAAGGTACTTAATAGATTTAGGAATACTTTTAGGTACTTTTAGGAATTTTCCTTTCCACACTGAGTGCCCAAGAGTTTTTTGTGCCATCCTGGTCTCCAATTCTCTTCTCCAAGGAGTCCATGAGGATCCTCTGTTGGGTATCTTCCCCCTTTCTGTTTTACAACAAACATGGAACAGAAAGAATTTTGTAAGACTTTCTAAAAGCATCCAAAGAAACATGGGACAATTAACAACCAAACAACAACAACTAAGATAATTAATAGTCCTATTTTAGCTCAGCATCATCCAACCCTTTAGTCCCTTGGATTGGAAGAGTTTTTTGAACCCTTCTTTGTTTTGTACTTGAAGCTTCTTGAACCCTTCCTTCAGTACCTGAATGCTCTTGTGGATTGACTCGCTGTGGCTGGAGAGGTTCATGCAACACATATCCTCAGAGTCTACACTGTCATACCCATGTGCCCAGAGTAAAAACTCTATCGCTGTTCTGCAAGGTGGCATGTCTGATGGTCTCTATGTCTGAGAGCAGGCCACTCAGTGTGAGGGAGGTAGCATTGGTTTGCTTACCAGTGGCACCCAAGATGGTCTAATTGTCCTAAAGCTTTAGCTGCAGCCACCCAAGGTAGTCCAAACTGGGGGTGCTACCATCCGATACCTGGATTAAAGCTTTCAAAGCCATCTCTTCAATATCATCCAATACTTCTCTGGAGATATCTGCTGCTTGATTATCTGGCAGGCTGTGTTGTCCTTCTCCAACTGGATGGTTGATTGTCAATTCCACCCATGCCTCATTATTAGCATAGTATGCTAGTAATTGATTTAGTAAACACTTCCACCCCCCTTCCCACAGGGTGTATTCTGTAGGTGACAACAACATGGTCATAATACATTTTAAATGATAGGGGGTTAAGGCATGCGCTGTAAACATGGCCCTCATTAGGCCATTAAAAGACGGTAAGTCCTTCCTATGGTCTTTAGCTGCCCTACACAAATTCTTGATTTTCCCATAAACCAATGGCTGAAACCTGGGATTCTGCCCCCTTCTTTCATAACATACAGGGGCAATGAGGAGTTTTGAGACTATTTGCCAGTCTTCTTCCTTAACTGTTTCTTTCCAGATCCTTTCCTAGGGATGTCCAGAGGTTGAGGGGTGAGGTGGCTCTGGGGAATCCAAGCTGTCTTCTGGGGAGGAAGAATAGCTTGGAGCAGAAACATTTCAATTAGAAATAGTGTGACAGTTGGGTTTAGTATCTTTGATTATGGAGTTATATCGTTGCCGGTGGGTGAGGCAAAGGGCACTGCTATTTTGTCAGGTGTTGGGGAGGAAGGGCCTTGATTTAGGATGGTGGACTTCCAGGCTGGCCTTCTGGAGGCATGGCCCAGGGTGAAGGTGGAATGATTGACAGTGGAGCCCGACCCGCAGTCATAGGGACGGAGCCTGGAGGTTCGTTCAGGGCAGAAGAGAAGGTTGTGGTAGCAGGAAGTGGAGGAGACAAGATGGAGGGAGGATGGTTGGGCTCCTGTGCCACATTCAGACTCCTTCCATCTTGAATCTCCTGGGCTTGATCCTCCAAGACCGCGTGGCCATCCCCATCTTGGACCATCATGGAAGGTCTGAGACAGGCAGGTTTGAGGGGAGGTCCTGAGTTAGGAGTGACAATCGGATTGAGTTTTCAACACACTGCTTGCTGGTCAAGGGTCCCAAGGATGGTGTGAAAGATGGAGAGCGTGTGGGGTGCAATGTGGTCCCTTTTGATCAAAAGGTTGTACAGTTTATCTCCCACTGAGTCCCAAAATTCAGTGGTATGGATTTTGTCAGCAGAGGCGTCTGGAAAATTTTTAATGATCCACCTCGTGATTGATTTTAATTTGTTCTTTGAAAATATTATGTTGTGATCAGTGAGAATTAAAGCATGCATAAATGCTCCTTTCTGCTTTGGACATCTGGCTGCCCATTTTTCTCTTTCTCTGCCTCATGGGGAAGAGCCACTGGAACACCCAAAATCAATTATGAGACTTGGGTGCATATTGTAAAAACAGTGGCAAAATGGGCAATAAATGTCTAGTGTGTCCCCAAATCCACCTGCAATCCTATGCAGGTGAAACCGTTGTTGTCCCTGCCAATCCTGGACAACGTCCCTTGATGCAATGATGAATCTACAGTGCTCAGCATAATCCAAAATCCTGGGGAGCACTGGCTTATTCATCAGGTAACCCCAGCTGACGTGACTGAAACAGGGAGCCCTGAATGTCATGGTGCCTGTTTGGGAGCCAAATGTCACAATCAATGTGACTGCGACAAACCTCTCTGGTTCCCTGACTTCAGGGCGAGGTTGGCAAAAATGAAAAGGAGCGGGTTCGATGCAGTTGCCCTAAAAGAACTTTAATAACAGGGTGAAAAACAATAAACATTGTTTATTGAGAAGTTCAGCACAGCACAAGGGGCAGCATCCTAAGACCAGAGACAAAGGGGAAGCAACAACATAGACATTTGGGGGTAGAAAACTAGAACAATAACCATATAGAAGAAACAAGTAACCAATAAACCAATAGTGGAGTAGAACTTGGACAATTTAGCATAACAACACTAAAGGCTTATGGGGGAACTCTCAAGCTCACCCTAATTTAAAAGAATGATTCCTAGGACTTGGAACTCATGCCTAGTTCTTCTGAGGTAAAATCTGACTAACTCTGAGTTACAGCTGGGCTAATGCCACGCTGCTGATTTGCACTGCCCCTTGGGACCATATGGCCCAACAGAGACATAATGATGTCCTTGGTGCCATGAGGCTCTACAGTGTCACAATGGTCCCTTGGATCCATGGTGCTCTGCAGTGTCACGATGGCCCCTTCATTTCACAAGGCTCCCAAATGTCATATTGGTCTCCATAGAAAGGAAACCACGGAGCTCCCATGTTTCACGAGGTGATGAATGGCAACCACCAGAGGCCAAGGCAAGCCTGAATTGTCTGTCCTGGCATGTTTGCTTGGAGCAACCCTTGGATATTTGAAATTATGGATGTGGAATCCTAATTTCAGACATTTGTGCCTGGAGAAGAGAGATGTTTTGCTTCCATAAAAAGAAAAGCAGAAAGCCGTTTCCAGTGTTTGGAAAACAGGTGAGTTCTGGCACTCAGGAATCAAAGACCAGCCAGACCTGTCTGTCCGGGCAGCTTTTGTCTTCAGAAATCCTTGGATACACAGAAATTTAGAGGTGGAATCCAATTTTTGGCCATGGATGCCTGAAAAATATGGACAGTTCTTCTCCATAAAAAGAAAAGCCCAGAGCTCCAATATTTCCGGGGCAGATGGGAGTGGCCTTCCACATTCCAAGATCAGCCAGACCTGTCAGGTGACCCCTGGGAGACCAAGGCAGCCACACCTATTTCATGTTCCCTTGGTTCCACAGGTCCCTGCAGTGTCACAATGGTTCTCTTGCTTCCATGATGCCCTCAGGTGTCATAATGGCTTCTTGGTTACACAAGTCCTTAAGGATCTTAATGGTCTCCATGGTTCCACAAGGCCTCATGTGTCATAATGATTTATTGGTTCCATGAAGCTCCTCTGTGTCACCATGGCCCCTTGGTTCCATGGGCTCCAGTGGTGCGACAATGATCCCCTTATTTCCACAACTTCCCATAGTGTCACAATGGCCCCCTTCCATACATGAGGCCCTGCAGGGTCACAGTGGCCCTTTGGTTCTGTGTGGCCCCACAATGTCACACTGGTCTCCATGATCCATGGGGCCTTGCAATGCCACAATGCTCTTCATGGATACACGGTGCCCTGCAGGATCACAATGGCCCTTTGGCTCCCCGAGGCCCTGAAATGCATCAATGGCCCCTCTGCTGGGCCACAGAGCCCCAGCACTTCACACTGGCACCTTGGGACCATGCAGCCCAACAGAACCACAAAGATGTTCGTGGTTCCATGAGGCCACACAGTGTCACAGTGGCCCCTTGGATCCATGGTACTCACAGTGTCACAATGATCCCCTTGGTTCCACAAGTTCCTACAGTGTAACTATGCCCTTTGGCTCCACAAAACCCTGCAGTGTCAAAGTGGTCTCCATAGGAAGGAAAGCACAGAGCCCCGCAGCAGATGAGAGGCAGTCACCAGAGACTGAGGCTAGCCAGACCTGACTGTATTGGCAGATTTTGTTAGGGAGAAACCCATGGATATAGGGAATTACAGAGGCAGAAATCCTAATTTCTGCCATGGGAGCCTAGACAAGAAAGACAGTTCTTTTCTATAGGAAGGAATGCACAGAGCCCCAGTGCTTCACAGTCAGATGAGAAGTGGCCCTTGACATGTCAAATTCAGTGGAACCTGTCAGACAGCCCCCAGGAGTCCAAACCAGGCAGACCTGTTCCATGTTCCCTTGATTTTATGGGTGCTCACACTGTCGCAGTGTTCTCCTTGATTCCATGAAATCTTGCAATGTCACAATGGCTTCTTGGTTTCATGAGCCCCAACAGAGACACATTGGCTCCATGCGGCCCTGCTGTCACAATGGTTCCTTGTTTCTATGGGCCCCACTGTTTGATTACTGACCCTTGCATCCATAGGGCCCCTGAGTTGCACAATGGTCTCCTTGATTCCATGAGGTTCTGTAGTGTCACCGTGGTGTCCTTGGACCTGCATTGTCACAACTGACCCATGGTTCCATGAGGTTCTGTAGTGTCACCATGGTAGCTTTCAGAGGCTGGATGAGATCGATGTCCCAAGACACCTTGGGATGCTTGAAATGCCCGTGTGAGGCCAGGGCTGGGTCAGGCCTTGGCTTGTGGTGGGACAGAGCCCGGCCGCTAGGCCTGGCGTGGCAGAGCTGTCAATCATACGGGGGGGGGGGGGGGGTGATGTTAATCCAGCCCTGATTGGCCCAGCTGTCAATCAATCACACACCAGAAGCTGGTGTCTACCCTGGTTGGACAAGCACCTGGCAGTGTTAGGAATTTAGCTGCTAGAGACTGGAAAATTACAAAACCGTGGCTAATTCCAAGTCCTGCACCTGCAAAGATAGGTGCAGGACTACAGCTAGGTCCTTGGGCCTAGCTGTAGTAGGATAACAAATAGTGAAAGAGACATGAGAAAAGAGAGATGTAACCCCTAAGGAATGAGGAAGAGTTCATGGTATAGTTTAACCAATAAATTGCTTGGCTTACAGAATATTCATAAGCTTATTATTTGCTGTATAAGTGTTTGATACATTCTTCAATAAACTGGACCAGAAGGACCTGAGGGACCGGGACCGGACCGGACCCGAAGGGCCTGTGATGAACCAACTGGTGTTCTGGTCCCCTTCCTTCGACATAATGGTGACCCTGAACGCTGACCCCTCTCGTCTCGACTAAAAGAAAAATGGGGAGAGAGCACACCACGGTCAAGGAAGTTGGAGCTGGGTCTCGTTCGCAGCCGAGGCAGTGCCGGATCTTTGAAGCACCCTTGGGGTTCACATCAGTGACTCAAGCCACCCACGTGCTGCCGGAGCCTGGAAAGCTGCAAGAGCGCTCACGAAAAATAAAAAGAGGTATGAAAAAGGCAAGCAGCATATAAGTTATTAGCCGCGTATCTAAAATGGAAAGAGATAAAGGGGATAAATTTTTTATTAGCCTACGATACGCTGAAGAAATTTTCCTTAACCCTCATACGGTCTATGAACTCTCAGAATGGAAAAAATCCGGGGATATACTGCGGAAAGCAGTGTTAGAAGATGATAAAACAGCAAAGAAACTGAGCCAGCCATGGCAAGTGATATACTACACACTGCTTCAGCATATTTCTGAATGCAAAGCAGCAACCGCGGTTCGGGACGCCTGCCGGGCTGTCCTACTCCAAAGTCGGCATGGGCGCAGCGGCGGTAGCGCAGCCGCGGGGGGCCGCGTCGGAAGCCGAGCCAGCTGCTGCGGGAGCCGCCGCAGGAGCCGCCGGGGAAGCGGCGCCGAGAAGCCGCACGGGGAGCCCAGCAGCCATGGAGGCCGTGAGCGGGGGAAGCCGCGCTGCACCGCACCCAGCGCGGGGGGGTCGGCCCCTCCGACACAGGCGCCGCGGGACCGGAGCGCTTTTTCCAACGGGAGTGCTTCTCCCTCCAACCCGCAGCAAGCAAAAGCTTCAGTGTGAGACCTTAACAGGCGTAAATAAATGTGGCTCTTGTCAACAAGAGAAAGATTCCTACTGCAATTAAGAGACCAGTGATAATAAACAAGCGACACCAAAAGATAACGGGACGTTTCTCACCTAAGTGTTAAAAGGGACTTTTGTTTTTCCTTACAGACTTTAAACATCAGAAGCCCAAAGTAACTTAGTCAGTAAAACATCAGACTTCAAAATTGTATTTTGAAAAATTTAAAAATGTTAAAAACAGGTTAAAGTGATTATAAAAGTGAAATGTAATAAGTGTATTTTTTATGTTTTTTGAGCTTTGTTTGGATGTGATGGATGTGGAGGCGAGTACTGAATTCAGGGGAGTTTTTCTATAGCTATACCTCAAACAGTGTTTTATTCCAGTGGTATGCAATGTGGCTTTGCTGTTTCCTAGAAGAAACCTGTATATTCCTGTATTTCATATAACCTTCATAGTAGACTTGTAGAGTCAAAAGTAAACATACACAAGAAGAAAAGAACTTAAAAGAAGAATTAAAAAATGAGAAACCCAGAGTTTTCTGATGACATGGTTTTAGCTCAAGCCCTGAAAGCTAAATTAGGAGTGATATACATTTCGAATTTAAAAAAATAGTTTTGGTATAGATTAGGAGTTTTATTGAATTACTGATATAAAAGGTAATGCATGATATAATTGTTTTTAAATAAGAATTGTTCCTTTCTCTGAATCCAAAGAAAATGTTTGTTTTTTAAAGTGATGTTTTCTACTCCAAAGCCACTTTAGAAGGCATAATAATAATATAAATAAAATAATAAAATATTAAATAATAAAATGAAATAATGATAAATAATAATAAAATATGAAATAAATAATAAAATAATAAAAAATAAAATAAATAATAATAACAATATAAAGTAATAATAAAAATATAAAATAAAAATTTAAATAATTAATAATTTTAAATTTTAGTTAATAAAGACTTGGTTTTTAATAGCATATAATTAACAAAAACATACAGCATTTGGTATTCATTTTGAAATATCACTTTTTTTTTATTATAATTATAGGCAAACAAACTTTTGTTAACCAAAAGTTTTCTGTTAAAATTAAAATTATGAAATATGTTATATAAAATTTAAAATCAGCTGATTTTTTAAATTTAAGTGATGTTAAGTTTTGCTAAATTAAAATATTTAAAGTTTAAATATTTTAAGTTTAAATGCTATTGAGTTTAAGTAATGTTAGATAGATTTATGCTTTTATGATAGGCGTTTATTTTATAACTTGTGTGCAAAGTGTTGTTGTAAACATTAGAGAAACTCTAGTTAAAAGAGACAATCAGAAACATTTATAAGTAAAACTGGTTTTTTTTTTAATATATTTGCTGTTTAAGAATAGAAAGTAAACTTCCTTTGGCTTATTTTTATGAATTATATTAGCACACCTGAGTTTTGTAACACATAGAATTCTTTTTTATATGTGTTGTATAGCATGTTTTATAATTAGTGATAACCTTTTTGGTTTGTTTTCCTGGCTTAGATCCCTTGTAAGAGAGAAACCTTACTAGCTGAGAATACTGTTTAGTTGTTAAAATTGTCGATTTTGGGGTTGCAAATAGTGTAACAGTTAGCCCATAAAACTCTTTTTTTTTAAAAAAAATAAAAACAGGGGAGATGTTGGGAATTTAGCTGCTAGAAAACGGAAAAGTACAAAACTGTGGCTAATTCCAAGTCCTGCATCTGTGTTTATAGCATGTCCTTGGGCCTAGCTGTAGTATAATAACAAACAGTGAAAGAGACATGAGAAAAGAGAGTGTAACCCCTAAGGAATGTGGATGAGTTAATGCTATAGTTTAACCAATAGATTGCTTGGCTTACAGAATATTCATAAGCTTATTATTCGCTGTATAAGTGTTTGATATTTTCTTCAATAAACTGGACCAGTGAGACAGAGTAGGGATCCATCCTGAATTGAGTGAAGTGTCTAACAACAGTGAAAAGTCTGTGAAGCCAAAGCTGAAGGAAAAACTCATATGCCGAGACAGCAAGAAGACAGAGAAAGAAAAACAGAAAAGACCACGAGGTCAATTTGCCCCGACCTAGAAATTACTTTGATAAAGAAGAACTGGTGCTAAGTGTCATGCAAAATGAATATGTATGAACTGATTGTGAAACTGTATGCATATGCATTTAGAAGGGAAATAAAAAGAGGTCTGAAATTTTCAAGGCTACGCATGCCTTTTTAGGAGGATTTTCTCTGTGTGCGTCTGGCGTCGTAAATAAACATAGCGAGCTTTACAGCTTTTATAAAGTTGTGAGGTTTCTTCTTTTCTCTGCAAAACACCAGAAGGACCTGAGGGACCGGGACTGGACCGGACCTGAAGGGCCTGTGATGAACCAACTGGTGTCCTGGTCCCCTTCCTTCGACAACAGCCTAAACGGCAAAGAAGATATCCAAAAAATAGGAAGACTCCAAAAATTGCTACCCACAACTACGGCATGCCGCACCACCGGCAATCTGGAGGTATCATGGAGGCTGAGGGCAGGCTGGACTGGAGGGCACCCATGTCCTCGATGACTTCGTTGATTTTCCTGAGGTCCTGCAGCAGCCGCCTCTTGTCTTTGCCAGGCTTTCATAAGATAATGACAGGCACATTGCAGGGGCTAGTAGATGGTACAATGTGGCCCACAGACAGCTGCTCCTGCACGAGGGACTGCAGGGCCTTTAACTTTCTGCCTGGGAGGGGCCACTGATCCACCCATACGGGGTCGTTGGTCTTCCAGGTTAACTGAAGGGTGGCGCGCTGCTCGGTGGCCCCATCTAGAAATCCTGAGGTGTTGATATGATCTCTAGCCTTGTCCCCCTTTGGGACAAGAGGTCTTTTCCTCAAATTGTTATTGGTGCCCGGGTGACGAATGATCTTACTGTAGCAACTGTGCCCTCAGGACCTTCCATGCAGATGTTACTGTGACTCCAGAAGCTGGTAGTGGCTCCCCTGGGAGCTAATAATTACCCCAGCAGCTGGAACCAGGGGCCATTCTTTTTGCCAATCAGAGCAGGCAATTATGGTGACATCAGTTCTTGTAGCTAATACTCCTGAAAGACATCTCTTTCTCCCTTTACATGACAAAGCACACTTTAGAATGGGTCTGTTTCTGCCTGTTGTCTGTGCCCACAACAACACTGGATCAGCTGGTGTGGTGATCATGTCCCGTAGGAGGTAGGCTCTGGCTATAAATGTTTTTTTTTGAATGAAAAGGGGAGAGTCTAAGCATAGAACCTGGACAGTTATCTCCTGCAAAGACGTCAAGGTGAGTACCTCAGGTAGTAGAGTGAGTGTCCCCATCCCTTCCCCGGTGTTGGTTTAAATCAAAATGTCTTTGGGCTGTCCTTCAGGCCTGTATTTGCCTGTGGGAATATGGTGAACATAAATATCATGGATTGGAATAGAAAAGGCGCTTAGCAGCTGACTTTGGGTTCCAGGGCAGAGCTCTTATTTGTCGAGTTTTCTGCAGTGATCAAGCTGTCCTGATGGATCTGAGAAGGTCACTGTGCTGGTTCTCCACAATGTTGGGGAGAGTAGGGCGGAACGGCCTCGCATTTGATGTCATCGCCTGGGGCCTTTCCGTGTCTGTGTGAGGTTTCCTGCAGGCCACCGGTTTTGCTGGTGTTGGAAAGCGTGTGCACGAGGGGGGCAGTGAGGACAGTGGTTGTGACACCTAGAAGGTCCCTGGTAATGGTCTGTATTTTTACAATTCTGTTAAAAATGCCTCATCTCCCCATCTCCCCAGATATAAAGCAAGGTCCTTTTTCATGTGTATGTCAGGGAATAGCTTGGGAGGCTACTAGCACCTCTACTACACCCTGACTGGTAGCCTTATGTAGACTGGCATAAAACGGCGCAGATTGTGAGCCCCATTACATGTGCAGCAAAGACACCATTCAAGAAATTATTAAAATAGAGTGAGCCCCTCCCATGGTCTTTTGCTGCTTTATAAAGGTCTTTCATCTCCCGTGTGTGACAGCTTCCCATCAGAGGTTAGCCCCACTCTGGTTCTGCACCGGTGCTGCTTGTATTTTAGCTACCAATTCCCAGTCTCCCTCTTCAGCTGCCAGCTTCCGCATCCTCTGCCAAGAATCCTCAGGCTCATGCTGAAGGTCGGATGAACCTTCCCTCTCCTCTCCAGAAGAGAGAACTTGGTCTTTGGCAGAGGAGCGGGGCCTTGGGGTGACTGGCCTGGCCAGGCCCGGTGTTGTGGGCCTTTGGTAGCCAAGATGGCGGCCTTCCAGTTACCGCCCCTCACACTTCCGGCTCTGAGAGTGTGGGATCCGCAAGGGGCTGAGTTGGAGGGGGTAGGGCAGCGGGAGTAGGCAAGGAAGCGCTGGATCCCAATGCAGGGGTGGTACCTGATGCAGGGGTGGGATCCAAACAAGGGGCAGGACCTGATGAGAGAGCTGGTGTTGGGAGGATATTTGATGTTGAATACCCCCTCCAGAGGAGGGACTCCATTTTGTGAGCTATCTGAGGGGTATCCAGGGAGGAGAGGTACTGGAGAATGGGTTAGGGTTGAATCCAGGCCTGTGTGATCAGTACAGACCTGGGCAGGGGGTAGAGAAGGAGAGGAGATGGCAGACAGCAGGTGGCTTGTCTGTTCTTTACAGCAGTTTCCATCTCTCATCTGTATCTTAGTTTCAGTGGGTTCAGGAATGCCGGGGGCAGAACAGAAAGTCAGGGTTGAATATTAGAACATTGAACCCTTGAGAAAACTCTATAAATCATATGAAAAAGTGGGAAAAATTTTGCAACTCTTCTCACTCCCTGAGTTTTCAAAAAATAGAGACGTTCCCTAACTCAGTCACAGAATGCTATAAGATGAACAGAAAACAAAAACATGACTGGGAACTCTTTAAAGGGCCAATGAACAAACAACTTCCAACTTCCCCTAGCAAAAGTCTTCCCCTCGAAAAGGAGAACATCCCTGACTCGAAATTATGTATCCCTCTCAGCTTTGGATAATTTGTTACCCAGAGCTGCCCCTGATGTAAAGGGTGGCCCACCCAGAGGACTAAAAAATCACCCGAGGATCATGCGCTGCAGGCGGCTGTCTCCCCATTCATTGCTCTGGTGGCGCTGGATGCAGATGTTTCCAAATGTCCCCTGAGCTTCACCAGCTGAGCCAGCCCTCATCCCTCATACTGCTGGAGGGTGCCGACACGGCATTCAGCAAGCCTTGATAAAACTGATGAAACATTGCATTTAGAGGGCTGCCTCACTTTACTATAATTTCTGATTTTTCTCGTGAGGTTTTTTAGTTCCAGTAATAGGCCCCTGGGCCTCCAGAAACCTGCGTCCTCCTGAGATATCATTGCTAGTGAGGAGCTCAGCAGTGCTGAAAGCATGGCCTGTCCTTTGTGTTCCCGTTGGGATGGCAGTGGAAGTGCCCTGACTGCACATTCAGAGGCACCTTCATGGCTTCTCATGCCACGACACCAAAACTAAAAGTGCAAGGTGACTTCCTAGAATGACATTTAGTCCTTTGAAATATCTACAGGAAGTGATCTCAAGCTGATTTCTGAGCCTGCTCCTTGGGATCAGCTGTGAGGGGCTGAGGGCAGGCCTGAGCCCGGTGCTGTGTCCCACTGGGAGCAGCGCCACAGGCTCACGTGCAGAGCAGGCACTGCCAGAGGCCCTGGAGATGTCACCTGCCCTGCAGCCACCTTTGTCAAAGTGCTGTAAACATCAGCTGGTGCTGACTTTCCCCTTGGATGCCTTGGTTTAGTCACTATGGGGAATTTCTTTCCTCAAGCCCGTGGGATTTCCCCCTGGCAGCTGTGATGGGGATGCTCGGGGAGTGTGGGGCTTTGGGGGCAGCTGCCCGGGCAGGGGCTGAGCTCGGGGCCCTGTTGGGCCCATGGCCCCCATCAGCAGCAGCAGCAGCAGCCCCAGGGCCCAAAGCCCTGTGCCCCCTGCCCAGCACAGGCTGACCTGTCCCTGCAGCTGTCACCCGAGTGGGGCCCAGGGGCCAGTGGCCGCTGGCAGCAGCAGGAATGCGAGCAGGGTGAGGATGGCCTGGCTTGGCTTTTGTCTCTGGAACAATGTGGGCTCAGGGCAGTGCAGAGCAGGCTGGGAAGCAGAGCCCAGGGTCTTTTGAAGGTTACAAGGATTAAAGATCAGCTCCTGCAGCAGCCCAGATGCTGGTGGCCCAGTTGCCAAGGCTGTGGTGGCCTTGAGAGTGTGCAGGTGGATTTTGCAAGGCTGTGGCCTGCTGGCGGCTGTGGGCCCAGGAGTCCCTGTGGCTGCAGCAGGAAGGGTGGCTGAAGGTTTGCTGCCTGCTTTGGTGGCATGGCTGCAGGGGCCAGTGCTGTGAGAGCCCCCTGGGTGAGAGCTGGTGAGAGAGAGCTGAGCTCTTGGGGACAGCGCTGTGCCCCAGGGCAGGAAGAGCAGCAGTGCCCAGTGCCAGGAGCGGTGTCAGTGGGAGCCCCTGTGCACAGGGATGCCCAGCCCCAGGGTGGCCGTGCCAGCACCCCTTGGGACTTCCAGCCCTGGGAACATGGAACAAGTGGAACCCACAAGTGTGCAAAGGCTGCCTGTGCCCAAAGGAATGGCAGAGAGGAGTCAGGTTTTAAAAAGAAACGGTATTTATTTGCCGAAGATCGGCAAATCTAGGATTTGCACAACATGTTTCGTTATAATAATCATTATAACAACAACAATGTACAGAACATATTTACATGGGATCCGATGGACTAACAATCTTCAAAACGTATTTACAAAAAACTTCCAACGTAGAAAACATATTTACAAGGAACTTCTAAACTTCGAACATATTTACAAAGGTGTGGCATCTGTGCCATCATGTGCATGAGTCCTGGAAGAAATGAAGGAGCAGAGCTGGACTCAGCTGGCAGCCCTGGGCCCAGCAGGGCTGGGAGCTGGGCCCCAGGGGCTGGGCCGGGGCTGGCAGGGCTGGCGTGGCCCCAGGCAAGCGCAGGGCAGGGCAGGGCTGATGCTTGTGGCAGCACAATCCAGGCCTCCTGCAGGCACCGTGTCCCTGAGCGGGGCCATCCAGCCCAGCCCCAACCTGGCGTCAGCCTGGCGTCAGTGTGTGTGTGGGCAGGGTGTGGGAAGCAGCTGCCTGTCTGACCTGTGGGGCTCCATCTTCATCCAAGGACCATGGGCTCCTCCTCATTCTCCTTGTCAACGTCCATGTCCTCGATGTTGTCCTCTGCATCCACTTCCATCTCCTCGATGGTCTCCTCCTCCTCTACTTCCATGTCCTCAACAGGGCAGGACACGGAAGTAGAGGAGGAGTCCACCTCCATCATTTCATCCTCATCCATCCCCTGGTCCACTTCCATGTCCTCCACAGTGTCTCTGTCAGTATGCAACAGGTAACACAGTCTCCCAGTGGGCTTCCTGTCCCACACAATCCATTCCCACATGGCTGCAGCCTGCCCAGGCCCGGTGTCCCCTGCCTGGCATGGCACTGTACCTCCATGGGCACAGCAGAGCACATCCTGCTGGGATTGGAGCTCCAGAGCCAGCAGCAGGAAAAGCCCAGGTAGCAGCACCAGCTCAGCAGTGAGGGTCAGAGCACAGAGAGAGCGGCAACTGACCCTTGGCAGCCGGTGAAGTGTCTGCTGTGCTCGTTTACAGGTCCTGGATATTCCACCTGGAACCCTCTGGGAGCTGTGATGTCACTGAAGTTTCAGGGCCACTGCTCAGTGGGAGATGGGGATGGCAGAATGATCAAATCCTTGAATGGTTTAGCTTGGAAGGGACCCTAAAGCTCATCTGGTTCCAAGCTGAGCAACCTCCCAGCACACCAGGTTGCTGTGGCCCCTGTCCAACCTGCCCTTGGATGTTGCAGGGGATGGGGCATCCACAGCCTCTCTGCACTGGTCCCTGTGTCAGGGACAAGAACCCTGAGAGTAAAGAACTTCTTTCCATCATCAAATCTCTTCCACCTCATGCAGTTTGATCCCATTCCCCCTTGTCCTGTTGCTACACTTCCTGACAAAGAGTCCTCTCCCACATTCCTGTGTGTCACGCTGTTCCTGCAGGGTCACATGTGTGGCTGAACCTGCAGACAGGAGAGAGAGAAGCCAAGTTCCCAAACAGAAAAAATGGGGAAAGTGGCATGAGAGGTGAGATAAGAAGGAAAAAGTAGAGACATGCAAGGCATTGGTTTGGGTGGGCTGTGGGATTCATGTCTTGTATTAGAGGCCAGGTTCCCTGGTGCACTCAGTTCCTGTGTTGCAGCCTCCCTACAGCCAGCGTCTGTGAGCAAATGGCACACCCAGAGCTCGGATTACACTTGCTTAAACTACTGTTGAACGAGGCTATAGAGGGATCTTTGTGTGGAATTCTAAACCCTGTGGATTGCGCTGAAGAGAGTCCAGGGAGGGAGACAAAATGGGGATGGGGACACAGGGTTTTTTATGGGGTGGGAAAGCAGCAGAGCATTACAGTAAGCCATGACCAATAGGTGACTAGAGAGGGGAGAACATTCTAGAAGGAGTATATATATGGAAAAAACAGCAGTTGAGCTGGGTGATGCCAACAAAAACTGCTGCATCACCATGAGCCTGCAAATGCCCATGGTTGACACCATTGCATTCAGAGGGATGTCTCTCTTTTACCTTGGTCACTTTGCCCAGAAGTATTACAGTTCCAGTGGTAGGCTTCTGGGCCCTCACAACTCCACCCTTTTTGTTTTCTATAAAGAAGGCTTCTGCCATAGAGGTTTGCAGGAATTTAGCAAAAAAAGGATACAATAACCAACACAATGAATACAATAAACAAAGCCCACAAAACAGTCTTAACTAGAGATGAAAGCCAGCCTTTCATTCCCCGTGTTTGAAAAGTCCACTGAACCAGTCGATGTTGCTTTCTGTCTGGATCTTGTTTCCTTGATCCTTTAGCAGCTGGATGTTCTGGTATACTGACTCCCTATGTGACAGCAGGTTGAAAAAACACATGCCTTCAAATGCCTGATAGCCATGGCCATGGACAAGAACTTGTGGCTTGTCTGTGGAAGCACCCAGCTGAAGGCATGCAGCTCAGTGAGGAGCATCCAGATTCCTGCTGCAGCGACAACAAACGGCAGCATCCTCTGACTTGAGCTAATTTAGTATCTGGACGCTTGGGTGGCCTAAAAGTAAACAGATAAAGAGAGTAGAAGGTGAAACGCAAGTTCTGGTCCCACTAAACTTTCTCTTCCGTAAGCCAAGGGTGTGAACACAGCTTATTAGAAGGATCATATATCAATGCTAAAATATAGCTTTTACAAATCTTAAGTGAAATATTGTTGTGGTTTGAGAGGAAGTGAGGTTTTTGGGATGGTGTGGTCACACCAATGGGTGTTCAGATTTGAATATTGGCACCTGGTGTGGCCACTGGGGACATGGATACGCCTCTGAGAACACAGGAGTTAAAAGCAGAGAACTCCCAGGGGAAGCTCTCTTGGGTTCTGGCAGGGATAAAAGGTCAGACCTGCCCTGCCATCTGGGCGGGGGAGGGGAAGCCATGCGGCCGGGTGAGGAAGGTCTGGCCCCGAGGATGGAAGGGTGGAAGAGCGGAAGAGCACCGAGAGGCATCGCGCAGCCCCCCACCCCCAGGAGAGAGAGAGAGAGAGAAAGAAAGAGAGCGCGCCAGCCTCTGTCTGTGACTGTGCTACCTTGAAACTTGATAACATGGGCCCGCAGCACAGGTGAGAAGGAAAAGGGAGGGAAGGGAGGGGGGGGATGCAGCAAGAAGGTGTCCGGCCACTGTGGGAGTTCTGGGCGGGCTGAGCCCGAGATTTTAACCCTTATTTTGGACAATGAAAACTTTGCAGGACAATAACCTTCCAAGAAGAGAGAGAGAGATGAAACAGAGGAAGAAATGGGCAAGTGTGATGAAAATTCCTGCAAGTGAAAGATGTCAGAAGAGTGGGGAAGAATCTTAGGTGAGGAGAGATGATGGAGTGGCCTTAGCTGGACTTTTCTCGTATAGCCCTGGACAGAACCGTGTTTCCTGTGACACAGAGACTACATCCAGGGGGAGGCAATGGCTCAAAGCCAAGAGGGTTAAGTTTTGAGACACCTCGGCCCCAGGGGGTGAAATTTGGGGGGGGACAGGTGTCCCAAAAGTCAGAGATTGTGCTCTTTTTGGAACGGGACAAAGCATCCTTAAAAGGAAAACCCGAGAAGCAGCTCTGGTCTATGTGCAGTGGTGAGAGCACTGGACATGGAAGGAAGAGGTCACGATGGCAGATGTTCTCCAGGCGGTGCCACGAGTGACATGGAAACACATGTGTGGGAATCCATAAAAATCAGAGAGTTTTAGGAAGGTTGTAAAAAGGACAGGCCGCAGAAACAGCAAGAATTGTGAAGTGCTAAAGCAGCAGAAAAAGATATATAAGCTGTAGTGAAGACAATAGGGCTGTGTAATGGGCCTTCTAAGTTGCAACAAGTTTATTTAGTATATATCTAGAAGGTTATGCTGATGAATATAGCTTTATTTGTTGTCTCTTATAAACGAGCCGTTGTGTTGGAGAATAGGCCGCTATTGTTTTAACCAAAGCTACATGTGTTTAAGATGATTGGATAGAACTACTGTCGGTATGCTTTTGCTCTATATAATTGGCTTAGATGCATTTATGTTATGTGGAAACATTAAGTTTCTTTGGCCTGCTGCGCGGTCAGCGAGCTGTAGGCATCCTTCCATTGTCATAACCATGTAATGAGACTGATGCTGAAAACATAAAAAGCTCTAGATGCTGATCAAAGCAGCCCCATCCTGTTCACGTCTGTATATAAACTGCCAGCGTACCAAACACGTGGTTTTGACGGTGTTTCCTGGGGAAACCTATGGCACAAGAAGGACTCCTCTCCTCTTGATGAACAGAGAATTGATTGTCTAAAGGGTCGTGATGGACCGAGAGTTGGTGATCTGAGGGATGGATGTATTGGAAATTTGGTGAGGGGAGGAGGAAATGTTTTTGGAAGGTTTTCATTTTCCCTGTGTATTTCTTTTTACTTGTAGTGTCGTTAATAAAGTTTTCTTTTCTTTATTTCTAAGTGGGGGCCTGCTTTGCTTATTCCTGGTCACATTTCACAGCAGAAACCAGGGAGAGTGTATTTTCATGGGGGCACTGGCTTTGTGCCAATGTCAAACCATGACATATATATATAATAAAATAATAAATCAAGCCTTCTGAAATATGGAGTCAAATCCTCGTCCCTTCCCGCATGCAAAGACCCCTTTGACCACTGTCACATGTGCCCTGGCTGGCTGCAGGCTCGGCACACATCCTGCCCTCCTGCTCTGTGCCAAAGGCAGCAGGGATGGGCAGCTCTGGGCACCGCTCTGAGCACGACCTGGGCACCGCGGGCAGCTGGGACAAGGGCACAGGAACCCTCAGCTCACGGGCGGTTTCTGCTTTCTCTCCTTGCTGCCGGGCTCTGCGGGTGCTGAGGCTGCTCTGGGCTCTGCCAGGGCTCCGCTGGAGCTCAGCACCCGGCCAGAATCAGCCAAAGAAGAAATGGTGTGACCTGCAGCACTTGCTTGAGCATTTTGGCAGAACATCTCGCAGAGTGTACACCTCCAAGGGAAAACATGACACCCCCCCCCCAAAAAAAATTGTTCCATAACTTCTGAAATGAAATCAATCTGGCATGACCCCAAATGACATTTCTCAGTTTGCTCAAGCTGTAGCTCAGCCCTTCTCCGAACAGTTATCTTTCCACCCTCCTTTTACTTCCCAACTGCTCCCTCTTTTCCCCCAGTGAGTTCCCAGCCCATCGCAGTCTCCATCACACTGTTGGCTTCCTTGGTGCCCCTCACCACAAGGAAGGCTGAGCCCCAGACTTAGGGACTCATCCTGTCACTGGCTGAGGAGCAGCAATGTCTCAGAGGTCCAGTGGGATTTTAGTGTCATTCAGAGCCACTCTCCAGCCCTCAGCTCTCCTTGCTGCTGAGCTCCCACTCCCTTTTCCTCATCCTTGCAGCAGGATGAGCTCTGTGAATCCCCTTGAGCCTCCCCACTCTTCCCAGCCCACGAACCCCCCTCAGTTAGGCTGAAGCTGAAGCTTCTCTGTCTCCTGTGGCACAACAGTCCAGTGCCCTGTGCAGGGAGCCCCAGCCCAAGAGCACAGCACACAACAGTGCAGTCCGGGCTGGAGCAGCTGCCCTGCAGCCCTGGCTTGGCTGTTTGTGGCAAGGCAATGCTCCCTGCTCCCAGCTGTCCCTGCAGGATGGCCCCAGGGCAGAGCCCAGCCGGGCTCCCACTGCAGCCCCTGGAGCTTGGGGCAGACAGTGCTCCCAGAGCTGAGGTTCCTGGGGAGCACCTGGAGCTGTGCCTTGCACTCTGTGGCCGTGTGTCACAGTGCAGGCTGGCTTGGGCTGTGTGAATGTACCAGCCCTGGTTTGACTGCCAGGGGCCTCGCGCAGTGACATCTCTTCCAGGGCTGCAGCATTTCACTGGGCAGAATCTGATAAGGCATGGATATCAGAGCAACAAAATTATCCAGCCTGGGTTTTTCAAAGGCCCTTTAGCAGGAAGGGCTTGACAATAAATGCTCTCTGTTTGCAACAGGAACATAGGGGTGAGTACTCTCTCTGTCTCCAACCCACTACCTCCAGCCAACGTTACAGCCACCCACTCCCTCACACAACCCCCTCGTGCCTTCCCACTGCTGTGTCCTGTCAGGATTTCCCAGCCCGTCCTCCCCTCATGGCCCCGTCCCCTCAGGCTCTGCCCCAGCACGGCCAAGCTGCCTGCCAGCAGCGCCGCAGCCCCACAGCAGCTCCAGAGCAGCCCCATCCAGGGGCACCTGGGAGCCCTCAGCAAGGCAGCCAGCAGCACACGGGCAGGAGGACACGGCTGGCGCTTCCTGCCTGGCACAGGTGTGGAGTGTTTTATTAATAGTTGGTTAGCTGAGAAAGTCCATGCTGACATAATGCCGCTGGTTAAGCTGAGAGGTTCAGCAGTCAGCAGGCTGAAAGAAGATGTCAGCAATTAGCAATCAGTGGCCTTGCTGCAACATGAGGAAAGGGAGTAGAGATTAGTCCTGAATATTTCCTAGGAATATGTAGAAAGTATCAAAAGTTGGATCATAGGAATGTAAAAGTAGGTGTAGCTGCTGATATGTAACTAACCAATCCTGAGCTCAACTTTTGCAATATGCATGAAGTTCATTACGAACTGTATTTAACCCGCCATACTGATCAATAAAATTGGGCCTGTGATGATCAATTGATGTCCTGGTCTCCTTCCTTCGACAAATGGTGGAGAATGCGGGCATCAACGCTGTGAGCACCGCTGTGGGCAATGATGCGGCAACGTTGAACCCCTGTCCTTTTTTCTCGGATTAAAAAGAAAAAGGGAACTCGCCACGGTCGGGAAGTTGGGTGAGGGTCCCTGCAGCCGGGATTTTAAAAGCACCCTTGAGGATCACATCTGTGACTCAAGCCATCTACGTGCCGCAGGAGCCTGGAGCTGCAAACAGTGCGCACTGATTAATACGTATGGATAGGCAAGCGGCATACGACCTCTTCTCCTCATATTTAGAAAGGCGAGGGGTAAAAGAGATAGATTTAAAAAAGGAATTACCGGGGTTATTAGCTTACAGCCATTCTATAGTTATATTTAGTAACCTGCGCACAGTTCATGAGCTATCAGAGTGGAAAAAGTTTGGGGAAATATTAATGGATACAATGTTAGATGGTGACAAATCAGCTAAAAAATTCGGGAAGTTATGGCGGGTGGTGTATAATACGTTACTTCAGCAGGTCTCTGAGAGAAAGGCAGCAGAAAGGGCGACAGAAGCTCATAAGAGGAATATAGGATATGGTCGTGAGGATGATCCTTTAGCCCTTTCTGTAACTAAGATACTTATGCCTAAGGGTCCCCAGCATAGTGGTATGGAAGATTTGCCTATAAATATAGTGGAACCGTCTGCATCTCCCTTGTCAGAGAGGGAAGGCGAGTCGGATGGGGGAGGTAAGAGCAAACCAGCTTTGCCTCCGCCCCTGGCTTCAGGCGGGTCAGATGGTGGGGGTGGGAGCAAGCCAGCTTCGCCTCCGCCACCAGCTTTGCCTCCGCCGCTACCCCCGAGCGAGCCGGCTCTGGTTACAGCTCCAGTGGGGGGGCCGCTTCCCCCGCGTGAGCCGGCTCCGCACGAGCCAGCTCCGGTTTCACTGTCAGCTCCGGCGGGGGGATCGCTTCCCCCACGCGAGCCAGCCTCTGCTTTACTGCTTTCCCCATGCGAAAACTCGGTGTCTGCACCGAAATGCCGGCAGCATAGCACCCCCAAAGAGCCAGCTCCCATCCCAGGGGCACACCGTGATCTATGGGGGGAAATGGCTAATCAAAGGAGGGAGGCTTGGGCTGCTTTAGCAAAAGAAGCAATGCAAATGGGGGATGGCGAGGCAGTGGAAATAGCTTCTAGCCTTGCATGTCCGGTTACATATACACCACAGTATGATGCATAAGGGAACCTTATGCATAATGTAGCAGCATATTCTCCCTTAGATTGGAAGTTGTTAGCCCAGCTACGTTCTACGGTTAGTCAGTTTGGTGTAAAAAGTGAACCTGTTAAGCAAATGTTAGATTATCTCTTTAACACTCAGATTTTATGCCCAAATGACTTAAGAGGAATAGTGCGTTTAATATTCACTGAACATCAACAGTTATTGTTTAATGCACATTGGCAAGCGTTAGTAAATGAATCAGTTGCTGTACAACGGGCTCAGGGAGACCCATTGCATGGGGTAACAGTGGATGAGCTCACGGGCTTAGGGGCATATTTGCGTACAGAGGCACAGATGATATCGGGACCAGATAAGCTTAGAGAAGCGATGCGATTAGTCCGTACAGCAATAGATATGGTTAAAGAGCCAGGAGGGTTACCAACTTATATGGGCATTAAGCAAGGTAGAGAAGAATCATTTGGAAATTTTATCGATAGCGTAGCTACTGCTATAGATCGGGCCGGTGTGGCAGACTACCTTAAGGGGGCGCTATTGAAGCAGTGTGCCTTGCAAAATAGTAATCCAGCAACCCAAAGAGTGTTAACTACTTTAGGAGCAAATTGGACCATTGAGGAAGCATTAGAGCGAATGGCATTAATACCAACGGCTTTGCAGGCATTCATAGTAGAAGCTCTAAAGGAATTAGGATTGGGGTTACAAAAGCAGGCAGAGTCTAATCAGAATCAGGTGTTAGCTGCCCTTGCTCCTCTCCGAAGTGGCTCATTCATGCAAGGAGGTTCAAAGCCATTTATCAAGTGTTACCGGTGCGGCAATGAGGGACACACACACCGAGCTTGCAATGCGACTGGCATTTGGTGTCAACACTGCCGATCCAGCTCCCACAACACTACGGCTTGTAGGTGCCGGTCGGGAAACCATCAGCAGAGCGCGCTTCACGGGGGCCGCGCCCAGACACAAGTCGCCGCCGTGACACGGGAGACACCAGCTGCCGCAACATTGCTGCCACCTCCTGTCTGCAACCCGCAACAACAGGGAGCCTCGGTATGGACTTATCAGCAGCAGTAGACGTCACACTAATGACGAATCGGCCTGAGAAAATACCAACTGGAGTAAAGGGTCCTCTTATATTAAATGGACAAACATGTGGAGCATTATTATTAGGACGCTCTTCTGCAACTATGTTGGAATTATTTGTTTTGCCTGGAGTTATTGATGCAGACTTTACAGGGGAAATACAAATCATAGCTTACACCCTTTATCCTCCAATTAAAATAACAAAAGGACAACGTATTGCACAATTGGTACCACTATCACAAATTACATCGGGAATACAACCATTTGCTGGGCAAACACGGGATGAAAAAGGTTTTGGCTCTACTGGTGTTACACTTTTAACTGTGGATTTACAAAATAGACCAAAGCAAAAGGTTAAAATTACTTATGGGCATCAAAGCATAACCCTTTATGGATTATTGGATACAGGAGCAGATACCAGCATTATTTCTCCAGAAGCATGGCCACAACATTGGCCTCTATTCCCATCAGCAAACATGCTCACAGGAGTAGGAGGATTTACATTGGCAAGCAGGTCACCTTCTTTGTCTGTGTGCATTGAGGATCAACAAATATCTGCTGTGTTTTCAGTTGTGCAACTGCCTCCTACAGTCTCCTGTTTAATTGGAAGGGACATTTTAACACAATTGGGAGTGGTGTTAACTAATCAGCACCCTTTGGGGTAATTGCCATGGCTTGGACTTTCCCCATTCCACTCACCTGGAAAACAGATACACCGGTGATGGTTAAGCAATGGCCACTAAAAGGGGAAAGCCTTATGCATGCTCATGAATTAGTGGAGGAACAATATTCAAAGGGACATTTACAACTTTCCACGAGCCCTTGGAATACACCTATTTTTGTGATCAAAAAGAAATCAGGGAAATATCGTTTAATACATGATTTGCGGGCTGTAAATGACCAAATGGAACCTATGGGAGCCTTACAGCCTGGTCTTCCAAATCCAACTATGATTCCAGAACACTGGCCACTCTTAATTATTGACCTAAAGGATTGTTTCTTCACCATTGCCCTGCATCCTAATGATACGAAGAGATTTGCCTTTACTTTACCAGCAATAAATCGTGGAGAACCAGATAAAAGATTTGAATGGATATCTCTTCCACAGGGCATGCGGAATTCCCCGATTTATGTCAGCTTTATGTTGATGCAGCATTACAGCCACTACGTCGCAGATGGCCAGCGACTATAATATATCATTACATGGACGATATTTTGTTTGCACAGCAACAACCATTTTCCTCTTTGCAGATTGACATTATTAGAAATACTCTTGCTGCATATTCACTTGTTATTGCTTCAGAGAAAATTCAAACTACAAGGCCCTGGAAATATTTGGGATGGACTTTGATGGATCAAATAGTGATACCTCAAAAATTTGAATTACAATTGGACATTAAGACTTTACATGATGCACAGAAGTTGCTGGGAGATTTACAGTGGCTAAAACCTATTGTGGGAATACCAAATCATTTGTTAGAAGCCCTAAGGCCTTTGTTAAAGGGTGTTGACCCTACTACTCCTGTATGCCTGACAAAGGAGCATCGTCATGCCTTGCAGCAAATCAGTAACTGTGTACAACAGGGGTACGTGTCTCGTCGACAACTCGACCACCCTATTGACCTTACTATCTGGAATAGCCCTTGCCACCTGCTTGGTGCTCTCTCTCAACAACAAAAGAAAACGGGGGAGATACGGGTGTTGGAATGGTTGTCTCCACCATTACAGCATAAGAAAACAATATGTTCAAAAATTGAACAATTGGCTGCATTAATCAAAAAGGGGTGTCTCAGAATTCTTGAAGTGGATGGTAGAGAACCTGCTACCATTAGACTGCCTATGGAAAAAGAAACCTTGGACTGGTACCTGATTAATTCAAAGGATTTACAGGAAGCATTATTGACATCGTCTGCAAAAGTAGATACCAGCAAATTAGTGCCTAAAGTTTTGCAATGGATGACAGAATGGAACTGGATTACACGACCCTTGAGAGAAGAACGCCCTATAGAAGGAGCTATTACAGCCTTTACCGATGCAGGAAATAAATTAAGGCGTGCTGCTGTCACTTGGCAAGAAAAAGGACAATGGAAACATCAAATCATCACAGCAGACCCTGTGGATAGTTTACAAACTTTGGAATTGTTGGCAGTAGTATGGGCAGTATCCAACTTACAGGAGTCTTTAAATGTGGTTACAGACTCTATGTACGTTGCAGGAGTAGTCAAACGAATAGAGGAAGCAGCAATTAAGGAAGTGAATAATAAACGATTGTATGAGTTGTTGGTACAATTAAGGAAAGCTCTACGGGAGAGAAATGCAGCGTATTCTGTGATTCATATCAGGAGCCATAAATGGTCTGAAGGTTTAGGAGAAGGAAATGAATGTGCAGATAGATTGGTTACCCTACCCATTGATAACTCTTGTCCTATTGATAAGCATACATTGGCCAGAGAAGCACATAGTAGATATCATCAAAATGCAAAAGGATTAGCAAAGCAATTTGAATTGAGTTTGTCAGAAGCTAAAGCTATTGTTAGAGCATGTCCAACATGTAGTTATCATAATGGTGGAATAGGTTTAGGCACTGGAGTTAATCCTCGGGGTTTAGAAATAAATGAGAAATGGCAAATGGATGTTACACATCTTGCCAGATTTGGTAAAGTCAAGTGTGTGCACGTCACTATAGACACGTATAGTCATTACATATGGGCTACGGCTCAGGCAGGAGAGAAAGCTATACATGTTATCAGACACCTGTTAAGTTGCTTCGCTGTCATGGGAGTTCCAAAAAGTATCAAAACGGATAATGCTCCAGCTTATGTGAGTGCTAGGGTTCAAAAATTTTTGAATCAGTGGTCAGTTAAGCATGTGACAGGTATTCCACACTCCCCTACTGGACAGGCAATAGTGGAAAGAGCAAACGGTACCCTTAAGCAATATATTGAAAAACATCAAGATTTGAGAGATCCACAAGCATGTCTGGCTAAGGTGTTGTATGCAATTGATCATTTATGTATTTTTGGGGAAGATGATACCCCTCCTGCAATTAAACATCATCCAAGGTCAGGTCAGGAAAGTACTAAGGAAACAGAGGTCTGGGTTAGGTACAAGAACCCCAGTACAGGATTATGGGAAAAACCTGCAAAAGTATTATATTGGGGTCGGGGGTATCTTTGTGTTTCCTCACCTACAGAGCCTCTGTGGGTGCCTGCTAAGTGGACTAAACCTGCTTTTGATGCAGCCTTTGGTGGACCACCTCACGGAGGAGGACAAGGAGCGACTGGGTAAGAAACTGCTTCTGGTCCTACAACCGCTACTGCTACAGCTGAAGGGATACTTGAAAGCAGTGGACAGAACACTGACACACTACTGTCGGACAACCCAGGAGCTGATTGGTTTTATTGACTCATTATCAACTTTTTGTTTAACAAATCCAGCAAAGGAACATTGCTTTGACTGTCACGATCCACATTGTGCTGCCTGGATAGCCCTACGTTGTGGGGGTTGTGATAGAACTTTTTGGTTAGAACAATCATTATTGTGGGATTTGTGGTGTCACACTTGTGAACATGAGCACCGGTGGAGTGAAAGTTGGCAAAATGAATTAAGGAGACAAACAGGGCAAAATGCGTATATAGCTCTAAGTCTTTATGAGTCTCCTGAACAGAAAATTCTTGCTTATTATCGATGGGAAGTACAATGTGTCGTGAAGAGAATTAAGATTCAAAGTAGATCACGCATAGTCTCTGTAAGGTGTAGGAAAGTAGTACCTTTAACACAGCGCTCAGTTGTAGGGCCCTTCAAGGGAAATCCTGAAAGGGCACTAGACTACTGCATTGAAGAATTGCAGAAACTGAGTTTGCAAGTGGCAGGACCAGCAACAATAGGAGCAGCAAGATTGAAGATAGATAAGAAAAGGAAGGCAAAAAAGGGAACGACCTTGTGTAAATAAGGCTATTGGCGATTGCTAATTAATTTTCTATGATTAGGACACTTTTACAGTTGTGGGACCCTCGGGAGGATATAGTTGTTGAGGAAGATAATGAACAAGAACTATGATTGCAAAATAAAATACGTCTTGTGTTAAAGAAAGACCTTGAGCTATTAGCCTCATATAGTAAAAAAGCTAAAGAAGCTTTGCAATCACCACCATTGAATTGGTTGCATTGGATTGAAGAGACAGATTTTTATACTGGTCCTTACTTACATTCACTTCCTTGTTATGTTTGCAAAAGGGATAATGATAAGTGCTATGCATGGGTAGCCTTGCATTGTGCGAATTGTAATCAGGTTTATTGGTATTCACAAAGGTCAATAGGATATTTATGGTGTTTATCTTGTTTTGGAAAGTGGATTCGAAATTCTATCTGGGTTAGAGCTCTTGAACAAAGTACTGGCCTGCCAGGACGGACAGGATTACAGCTTTTTGAGAGTGCAGAACAAGCAATTATAGCATATCTTAGGTGGAAGTTGCAGGAAATACTTAAAATATTTGAAATTACTAAAGCCTCACGTATCATAGCAGCTCGCTGTAAAGCTGATTTGCCTTCAAACTTATCTCACGCTATACCTGTAATCAAAGATGCTGATTTAGAATTAGATCATTGTATTCAAAAATTGATTCAGCCTTACAATAGACAATCTAACAAACCAGGGAAAAGACAGTGGAGAAAGAAAAAACAAAGCAAGCAGAAGGAAAAATGAGGTTTGTTCTTGTTATATTGCTCAATGATGTAATAAGTGAAGCAGTAGAAATAACACGTTTTAGTCAGCCAAGAGAAAATTTATGGGTAACACTTGCTAAGCAAATTAACGAATCATCACTTTGTCTTAGTCTTGGAGGAGTCACTAACCCATTTCGAACATGCCTGGTGGGACTTCCGGTATGGTCTCCTGGAGAATTTTGCAGTTTGATAAAAAATCAGACCTTATGTATGCCTAGCATGTCAAATATCAAATTGCCAGGGCAACAAGGATATACTGCAGGTAAGAGTGATGGCTATTGTCAATGTTTACTGATCCAATCACTCGACACCTCTTTGCATTCTCCTCCTGAGGAATTGGATCTTATTGGCAGTACCAACGCCAGTCTGTCTAACACTACAGCTGGTGGATGGTTTAGCTTTAAATTTTCAAACCGACCAAAAGAAACATGGGCCACCCTAGATTCATTCCTGAATGTGAGTGGAATCTCTGCAGCATTACAGTAAATGTAACAGCACAAAGATCACGGCACCAATGAAATTACCCACAGGAATATTTTTAATTTGTGGAGACAGGGCGTGAAATGGCATACCAGCTAGACCACAGGGTGGACCCTGTTATTTGGGAAAATTGTCATTGTTTCATCCTAATATGTCCTTGCTAATGCAGCTGGATCAAAATTCAAACAGAAAGAGAGGTAGCATACATGACTTAGACTGCAGCTCGATAGGAGATCCACAGTTTTGGGGCACATTCAAACAGGTGGTTGTTTCAACTATCTTACCAGGAGGATCTGCCAATAAGGCTATGAATTTAGCAAAGAAATTAGGGTGCTGGGCAAAGGATGAGCTGAACAAGACATCACAAATTCTAGACATGCTAACCGCAGATGTGCAGAGTGTTAACCATGCTGTTTTGCAAAATAGAGCTGCCATAGATTTTTTGCTCTTAGCACAAGGACATGGATGTGAAGAATTTGAGGGAATGTGTTACATGAATCTGTCTGATCATTCGGTGTCCATTCACACTAAGATAAAAGAATTGCAACAGGGACTTCACAATCTCAAGGAAGAAGAAGGTTTAGGAATTGACGAATGGCTTAAAAGCTTAGGACTTGGACCATGGCTGAGGAACCTTGTGATCTATGCTATAGGACTGCTGGGTGTAATTTTACTGTTTTTGCTTATTTTGCTTTGTATCTTTAATTGTATTCAAAACATGGTCAGCCGTACAATAGAAAAAACTTGGCAAACTAATTTCCTTGATCAAGAAGAAAACGGGGGAAATGTGGAGAGCTTTATTAATAGTTGGTTAGCTGAGAAAGGCCATGCTGACATAATGCCGCTGGTTAAGCTAAGAGAGGGAAATCAGCAGCCAGCAGGCTGAAAGAAGATGTCAGCAATTAGCAATCAGTGACCTTGCTGCAACATGAGGATAGGGAGTAGAGATTAGTCCTGAATATCTCCTAAGAATATGTAGAAAGTATCAAAAGTAGGACCATAGGAATGTAAAAGTAGGTGTAGCTGCTGATATGTAACTAACCAATCCTGAGCTCAACTTGTGCAATATGCATGAAGTTCATTACGAACTGTATTTAACCCGCCGTACTGATCAATAAAATTGGGCCTGTGATGATCAATTGATGTCCAGGTCTCCTTCCTTCGACACACAGGGCTTGTGGCCATCTTTGGGCACCGCTCTCACAGGGGTCCCCACAGCCCCGGCCCCTGCCCACCCGCTCTGTCACCAGCACAAGGGCTTCTGCAGAACCACCACAGGCCAAGGGGCTTGTGGCCATTTCCCCTGCAACACTGCACACCTGGGCAGGTTGCTGAGCCAGGGCACCCTTTTCCCCCTCTTCCCCTATGCCCTGCAGACCCTGCGCAGCAAAAGAAAGCTCCTGGGAGTCTGTGTATTATAACACACTCTATATTCATATACTAATGAAGAAACAAAAAAAGAAAAGAACAATCTGAAAGAAAAGGAAAATTCCCGCTGACTCGGGTGGCCTCAGCAGAAAGAGGCATCAGCTCTCTGCAGAGCTCCAGCAGCGCAGCCAGCCAAGCGGCGACAGACGAGGCCGTGTCCTCCATGCCCAGCAGAGATGTTCTTGCACCCTCTGGAAGACAGAATATCGCTCCCTCTGCAGGGCCTGGAGGACATACAATGTTTGACGTGCCAGGTCCGACACGGCACTGCTGGTGTCTTCTGTCAGGTGTTCAAGGGCTGAAAGAGAAAGGAACAGAGCCACGGTCAGATCCTGGATCTGCGGGTAGCCGAGGAGAGCCCCCGGCCAGGGCCATCCCAGCCAGCTCTAGCCATGGCCAGGAGGGAGCAGGGACCAACGGGAACAGCCCAAAGCTGCTGGCCACGAATCGCCCAGGTGGCCCTGAAATCTCTGTGTGCTCTGCCCACGCTGGCCCTGGTCTGCACAGGGAGCAGAGCCCTCCACAGCCAGGGCAGGGCTTGCAGCTGCCCCGGCAGCCCCTGCTGCCAGCCCGCTGCTGCCTCACTCACCAGTGCAGATGAGCCGGAGCTCTTCCTTCTTCCCCCTCAGGTGCCGCGCGGCCATGCCTGTGAACACAGAGCCTGTCACGGCGCCGGCAGCACAGCTCCCTGCCAGCGGCGCTGCCGGCGCTGTGGCCACACGGGCTGCTGGCCCGGCAGGGCTCAGCCCGGCCCTTGCCGCACGCTGCCGCTCCAGGGCACGGCTGCCAGAGAGCGGCGGCAGCAATGCCCGGGCCAGGCGGGGCTCTACGGCGCCGGGCCCGTCTGGCGCTGCCGGGGCAGCAGGCCGGCCTGGGGCCGAGCTGCGGCGGGCCGGGGAGGGAGCGCGGGCTCGTGGCTCACCCATGAACCTGATGGCCGCCGCTCGCAGGGGCTCCTGTGGGCTCTGCAAGTAGGGCAGGGCCCGGCGTAGGTGCTCGGCCGCTCGGCTCGTGTCCTCTGCCAGCTGCTTAGAGCAGCAGGAGGGAAGGGTTGGCGCGGGCTCAGCCCCGGCCTCCCCTGCCCGCACAGCCCTGAGGCGCGGCCGGCAGCCGCCGGCGCCGGGCTCCCAAGGGGGGGGGCAGAGGGCCGGCTGCTGCCCGGGGAGCCGCTGTGCCGCCCCGCAGCCCCGCTGGGCCGGGGCTCCCCCGGCAGCCGGGAGCAGAGCCCGCGCGGCCTCTGGGTGCAGCAGCGGGCAGGGCCACAGCTGCCCGCCCCGCACACTGAGCGCCGCGCTCAGGGAGCTTCTCCGGGCTGAGGCTGGGGCTTGCAGGCTGTCCTTACCAGGCACTTGCTGAACTTCCACAGATTCTGGTTCTTCACCAGTCTTTCAAGATCTGTCCTCTTCAGGAACTCGGCCACACAAAGCAGGGTTTCCTGAGAAGCCTGGAGAGCAGCAGACACGGACATGGCCCCACAGCCCAGGGCGCAGCACCCGCGTCCCTGTGCCAAGGCCTGGAGGAGGCTGCAGCCCAGCAGGTGCCAGGGCAGGAGGCAGCCGAGCCTGTGTGGAAGTCCATCCGGAAATCCTTCAGTTTTTGCCTCACAATTGTCATGAGAAAAGGACCACCGAAGGGTTAAAAACTGTTGAGCCAGTTGGGAAAGAGAGTCTCATGCGTATTTAGTGCGTTTACAGATGGTGTCTGCAGAACATGCCATGCTGTACTCGAAGGGGCATGCTGCCCTGTTCTGAACAATGGAACTGGGCTTTCTTCCAAACTTCAGGCCTGGCTGGACTGAGCTCTGGGGTGGCTTCCCCCCCCGCTCCAAGAGAAGACCCCTCTTGCCTGTCTTCAACCACCTTGACAGACCAACTGAAATGCGAACCCCCTCATCAAAGAACCAAGAACCCCTCTGGCACCCTATTGGCACCCCCATGGCACCCCCCTGGACACCTCCTTCCAGAGACTGGGACTGTACCCCCTCCCAACTCAGGGAAGGGGGAGAACTGCCCAGAGTAGACGTACCTGGGAGCATTCGGCCATGAAAACAATGGACTTTTCCCCTCCATGGAAACCTAATTGCGGCCACCCTTCCCCCAACCAAGAACAGTATATCTGGGGTTCGGTTCGACTGCCTCTCCGAGAGTCTCCCCAAGACGTGTACCAGCGAGCATCGGCGGCGGGACCCCGAAGGCATCACGTCTTGGTAGCTATACCCCATTCCCTGACCTTCTCTCCTTCCTTTTTCCTTATTCTATCCTTCTCTTCCCCGGATCCTCTAACCAATGCATATTAAACTGTGGTTATTATCAATAAATTCCATCTTGTTGATTTGCTACTGCAAACCCCTGTGCCTTTGTTGGTTATTTTTGCACCCAAAAATTATTCGTCACCCGTTCACTTCGGGCGGACCTTCACATAATTGGCGTCACGGACAGGATTCCATAGCCAGTGAGATTTTGCAGGTTTTGTGTAGTCTGTAACCTCTTGCAGACTGCATACACCAAAGCCAAATCTCACGCTCGATTGAGCACACAGGCTCCGGAATTGACACAAAAGGTTTTTCGGTGCAAAACAGGGGAAACTGTTACTGTCACTTTTGTTACTGATCTTACTGGCACGGACACTGACACTGATACTTCTCCTGATCTTGATATTGATGCTGTTACTGATATTGATATTGATACTGTTGTTGTTGTTGTATTTGAGTTGAATCTGAACCTGTTACTGTTGTATTTGAGCTGAATTTGAACCTGTTACTGTTTTTTACTGCTGTATTTTTTATTTTGTGTACCTGGACTGTCTAAAAGGGAAGGGGCAGACTTGAAGTAATTAAGCAGTGCCTTTTAGACAGATATTGTCCCTTCACCTACACAGGGAGCGAGGGGCGACCCAGCGAAGGCTGAGTGGCTTTTTCCCTGTTCTAGGTTTCTGGTCCCCTCACAAAATAAATATTTGTGTGTGTGTATGAGTGTGTGTATCTAGACTGTCTGGAAAGGAAGGGACAATCTGAAGCAATTAAAACAGTGCCTTCCAGATAGATTTGGTTTCTTCAGCTATCTAGGGAGACAGAGTGGAACAAAAAGTCTGTGTAACTTGAGTTAGCAAATTAGCTCCCTGGTATAGTCCTAGTCCCTTCACACAAAATGAGTGAAAATCTCGATCCTAAAGCAAAAGCTGATTTTTACACGTTGCTTGCTAAACACAATGCCAAACCGTCATCTGGCGGAGAAAATTGGGCAGAAAACAATTGGTTCAATTTGGAAAACATCATTGATAGAATATGTTCTCTGCAACATGAATCAAAATTCAAAATGGGTAAAAATAAAAGCATTCTTTGCTCAGTCCTTGGAGCATGTCTTACTGCAGCCATAGAAAACCGCTGTAAACGGAGAACTGAGGAAATGGTAATTATAGATTCCCTTCAAAATTTGGTTGGAATTTTGCAAAAACAGTTAAATGAGGACAGAAATGAAATTTACAAGCTGCGAGCTGCTCTTAGGGAAGAACACACCAAAACCATACACAAAATCAACTCCTCTACAGAGGAGGAAGAAAAGGTAACACCTTCCATTAAAAAGATTTATCCTTACAAAGAAATTGAGGCAGCAAAACAAAACTATTCTTACAAAGAATCTGAAACAGTTAAAAATTGTGGGGAAAATTGTTGTCCTCATTTGAGACCTTTTATTAAAACTGAATACAATTACATTAATGATGAAGACATGGATCCCCACATAACAACCAAACAAACACCATTCAGTGCTACCGAATTAGCTAAACTAAAAAAGGAATTCGGTCGCCTCCCCCACGAATCAGAAACGGAGTATGTGTTCCGTGTGTCCCTCACTGGCGGAGACCAGATTAAGTTAACTGAACAAGAGGCCAGTGGTTACTGGGGACATGGTGTTTTCCTAAC
The DNA here is from genome assembly GCF_047830755.1 of Zonotrichia albicollis. Classification (NCBI taxonomy): domain Eukaryota; kingdom Metazoa; phylum Chordata; class Aves; order Passeriformes; family Passerellidae; genus Zonotrichia; species Zonotrichia albicollis. The sequence continues at coordinate 9,040,337 of NC_133842.1, forward strand.
AACAGGAGATAAGCGTGATGCCTGGTCTCTAACACAACGTGCAGCCTATTGGGCTGGGGGAATAAATCCCCTGGAAAGGGGTGATCCCTTAGCAATTGCCACTACCCCTGACCAAATCCTAGAAAGTGTACAAAAAGCTGCATGTTTGCAAATGATTCATGAGAAAAAATTAATTCCTGGTTTTGAATCCCCAATGCAATTGCCTGTGAAGCCTGAAATTATGACCCCTTTAATTCGTGGGCTTCCAGAAACATTGAAATCAACAGCAATCACTATTCAAAAAACAGTTATGGCTCTAAGCCCAATAGATAGACTAGAAAGATTTCTTAACAACTCCACTGATCAGTCTGAGTCCACTGACACTGCACCTTCACCCTATACACCAACACAGACACCCACAACACCATCTGACACATCTAGCAGCAGCCGCAAGATTTGGACATGGAGTGAGGTAGCAGTTTATTTAACAAACTATTGCAGACAGTATGGGCCTGTAAAAACCCTGGAAGAAAAATCAGAAAAAGCAAAAGGTGTCCGGTTTATGGGAACCCCTAACACTGAAAACACAGAACCAGGGAAACAGATTTACAACAGACAACGCTGGTGGATGCTGGGAATAAAGAAAGGGGTTCCCCGGGACATAATGGATGGTCTACCACTTGAAAAATTGCAGAAAATAATAACTAACTGGAATTTTAGAAAAACAAATACCCAGCCCAGTGCCCCGATCCCCCTCCCTCACCAGAAACTAACAAATACTCCTACCAATACACAGTTCAGTACACACAATACATCACAGTCTTTCACACAGAACACAGGCAATGAGCCAAAGTTAACCCTTCCCCAGTTTCTCCCTCGTAACCTGGGCAGTGAGGCTGCGTCTCAGCCTCTCCCGCAGAACACAGCCAGTGACCCAAAATTAACTCTTTCTCAGTTTCTTTCACAGAACTTGGACAGTGAAACCCTGGCTGCGTGTCTCCTGAAAAGCACCAGCAGTAAGCCGGAAGTAACCCTTTCGCAACTTCTTTCACAGAGCCTAAGCAACATAACTGCCCACCCGCCCGTACCCCAAAACACAAACAGTGAATCTTCACCAACAGAGCTTTCAGGAAACTAGTATCTCCACCGCTTACAGGTGAGCGAAGGGGTGGAGGTTGGGTTTACTTACGAATGCTCACAAAAAATAAACCAGGAGACATGTTAATTACAGCAATTACGGGCCCCAAAAAAGTTCTAGTAACCTACATTGTTGATACGGGAGCCCAGATTTCTGCACTAACACACAGAGATGCCCAGAAGTGCGGAGTTGTTCCAACAAAAAGGCAATGCTGCGTTCTTAATGCTTTAGGAACCATAGAACCCATGAATATTGCTTTAGTCAAAATAACACTCCCTGGAGAAGAAAATCAATTGGTTGTCAAAACGGTAATTGGGGACATACTGAATAATCTGCTAGGGATAGATGTCCTCTCAGGAAGGCAGTGGGAAGACACCGAGGGTTTCTTGTGGTCTTTTGGCACTCCGCCACTTAACATTAGACTGCTTCAGACCGCACCCGCACTGCCTTACAGTAAAACAATCAATGTGAAACAGTATCCCTTGCCTTCTGGAGCTAGAGAAGGCATCAAACCAGTTATTCAGGAATTGCGTGATCAAGGAATAATTATTAACACACACTCCCCATACAATTCACCCGTGTGGCCAGTCCGAAAGCCTAACGGGAAGTGGAGGCTTACAGTTGATTACCGTAGGCTGAATGCCAACACTGACCCTCTGACTGCAGCAGTGCCAAATTTAGCTGAACTAATAACATCAATACAAGAAAAAGCTCACACAATCATGGCAACCATAGATGTCAAAGACATGTTCTTCATGATACCTATACAGCCAGAAGACATGGATCGCTTTGCATTCACATGGGAGGGGACAACAGTACACATTCACCAGACTCCCTCAGGGATACAAACACTCTCCAACACTAGCACACCATGCTTTAGCTAAGGAATTAGAAAAAATACCTAAACCTGACACTGTAGCTGTGTACCAATACATTGATGACATTTTGGTAGGAGGAGAGGAAATTAAGGAGGTGGGGGATCTCCAGCAGAATATAATCTCTCATCTGGAGAGCCTTGATTTAAAGATTCCCTCAGAGAAAATTCAAAAGCCTTCTCAGGAAGTAAAATTCCTGGGAATTTGGTGGAGATCTGGCAGCACATGCATCCCACATGACACTTTAACTTCTCTAGAGCAGATGAAAATGCCTGAAAACAAAAAAGACCTCCAGCAAGCCTTAGGACTGTTGGTATTCTGGAGGAAACACATCCCAGATTTCTCAATCATTGCTAGGCCCCTTTACAATTTACTGAAAAAAGGAATCAAATGGGATTGGACTCCTTCTCAGGAGGAAGCACTCCAATTACTGATTTTTGAAGCCACTGCACATCAGGCATTGGGGCCCATTCACCCTAAAGACCCTTTCCAAGTAGAATGGGGATTTGCCTCCTCAGGACTATCAATACACATCTGGCAGCGAGGTCCTGAGGGTCCAACAAGGCCTGTCAGCTTCTTTTCCCGTGGTTTTAAAGATGCTGAAAAAAGATACACTACCTGGGAAAAAGGATTGTTTGTGGTTAGCTTAGCTCTCATTGAAGTAGAGAAGATCACACGGCAGCAAGCTATCATCTTGAGAGGTCCCTTCAAGGTAATTAAAGCTGTCACGAACGGGACCCCTCCACCTGACGGCATAGCCCAAAAGTCGTCAGTCAGGAAATGGTATGCTCAAATAGAGTATTACTGCAATAGCTTTTCTGTCACAGAAGGTGCTGCAAAATTCTTGGCAATACAAGACACTGAGAGCCTAGATAGTAGCCAAGACAAACCTGCTTCTGTAATCAAAGTAGCACCACCATTCTCACCTGAAATAGCAGCAAACTGTTGGTTTACTGATGCTTCCTCAAAGCGGGAAGGAAAAATTTGGAAATATAAGGCGGCTGCCTTACATATTTCATCTGGTGAAAAGATTATCACAGAAGGGGAGTGCAGCGCTCAGGTAGGAGAACTCATAGCCCTCTGGAGTGTTTTCCAGCGTGAGGCACAAAACACTTCTCCTGTTTACATCTATACTGATTCATATGCGGTATACAAAGGCTGCACTGAGTGGCTCCCTTTCTGGCAACAGAATGACTGGGAAGTTAACAGAATCCCAGTGTGGCAGAAGGATAAATGGAAAGAAATCCTAGAAATCGCCAGTAAAGGAAACTTTCTGGTTGGCTGGGTAGCTTCTCATCAAACTGATGGGAATCAAGCAGGTGAATGGAACAACAGAGTTGATGAACTAGCAAGGCTTAGCCCCCTGAAAAAAGAAACTATTTCAGAGGATTGGAATCAACTGTTAGAATGGTTACATGTAAAAAGGCAGCACACAGGTGCCAAAGATCTGTATCAGGAAGCACACGCCCACGGCTGGCCAGTCACCAGGGAAATGTGTAAAACATGCATATCGGCCTGCGAACAGTGCCGCAAGCGACTGGAAAGGCATCCTTTAGAGGATGACCCTCTGCATTTGAGAAAAGGTAAAGGCTTGTGGGAAGCGTGGCAGGTAGATTATATTGGTCCTTTTAAGAAGTCAGGAGGTAAACATTTTGTGTTGGTAGGAGTAGAAATTGTATCTGGATTGGTACAAGCTGATGCTTTTAAAAGGGCCACAGGTGACAATACAGTTAAAGCTTTGCAGGGGTGGTTTGGAACCTTTCCAAAACCGCAAGAAATTCAGTCTGACAACGGGTCTCACTTTACTGCCAAGGTGGTTCAAGACTGGGCCAGAGCCGAAGGCATAAAGTGGACCTTTCATACTCCTTACTACCCTCAGGCTAACGGGATTGTGGAAAGGACAAATGGCCTTTTAAAGCGGTTCCTTAAGCCCCAGAAAGCAAGCTGGGACTGTCGGCTGTGGGAAGCTGTTAAAGGGGTAAATAGCAGGTGGGGAGTGAATGGCTGCCCCAAAGTTACTGCCTTTTACCCCACACCTCCAAGCATCATCCCTTCACTGGAAGGTCCCGACGATGCAAACAATCCATCACATTACCCTGGACAACCTGTCTTAGTGGACCTCCCCACGGTGGGCGAGGTACCACTTGTGCTGAAAACCCCTCTGAATAAATATGCATGGGTAGCCTCTGACGCTCTTGGAAAAGAGCACCGCATACACACACGCTGGATAATCCCCTCATTCTAAACTCCTTTCTGCCTCTCAGTGGCAGGATTTTTTGTTGTTCTTGCTTTTACAGGTGAACTCCGAGGGACATGAGAATCGTCTGAAAACATGATAACCTTGCTAATACTTTTCTGCATTTTACCACAATTTCATGGACAACCCCCTGATGAGCAGCTGTGGCCTGAAGCCATCGTACAGCACACCAGTGCCCTTGGAACCTATCCCAAGGGCCATTACCCGAGCCTGGCAATCCTAGTGCAGCATGGCTCCAAGGTGTACCGCCCGAATGAGTGGAGGTGGGATCAGAATGAATTGATGAGAACCTTGACGGGAACGGTTGGTGAGTCAATTGTGGTAACATGCAGAAAAGTGGAAGGAACCCTCCATGAAAAAGCCACCTCCATCATAATTACTGGAAATTTTATGGAAGCAGGTGGAAGGAATCATCTGGACATCCCCTCAGCAACATTGTGTCCCACAAAGAAATGGGGGTGTTCCAAAATGGAAAGTGCCCTTACTCTGTGTTGCCTCCAGGAACATGCTGGTAGTTATGTTTCTAGTACCAAAACCACCAATGTTGCAATTACAAAAGATTGTATTGATGAATCACTTGATTGCTGGTACAGTTTTGTTTTGTTCAAGCCCACTTATGTGACATGTCGTTGGGAGAATGACACAGCTAGTCCGTTAGAACTAAGAGGCTTGGTTTACACATTTAAGATAAACACTATACCAAAACCCACACCGAGTACACCCTCTCAGACCCAAAGTGTGAGCCTTTTTCCTAACGACACACCCCAATTGGCAGAGGCAGCAGGGAACTCTTTCGAGTGGCCCTGGTCTCAAGCCTTCCTACAATCCACTGGATTTATGGGAGATGTCACGGGTCTGAACTTGCTAACGGTAGTTATGCATGAGGATAAGTTGTACACCAGACAAGAATGGGAAAGACGCAAAACCTGGCAGCTTCAAGGAATAGTAGGTGAACTAATTAGTGTTGGATGTCGAATGGTTAATGGGTCTAATTACAGCAAAGCAATCTCCATCAGTGCTTCCACAGATCAGGAAAAGGAACAGAAGCGAATCTGTACAAACCCAAGCGTACGGGATTGCTGGTACAGCTTTACATTAACTGACACTACAGAGGTAATTTGTTTGTGGGCCAAGGACACTCAAGGCCTTTCTTTTAAATTTGTAATAAATGTTGAAACCACTGTTACCACTTCACCCGTACCACCGGTCATGCTCATCCCGATAATTTTCGAGATCGGACCTTATGTGATCAGGAAGACTGGCCAACAACAAATATTGTTCAATCCGGCATGGTCTCTCAAACAAGTAAAATTGCTAATGCAGAGCAATGTCTCAGATATTGAGCCAGCCTGTTCTCCGTTCCTGCAAACTTCTTTTGAAGGCTGGACCACTTGGCTTCGGAAACGAAGCTCTTTTAAAACTAGAACACCAAGAGATGTGACCAGTGTTGTGGGTACAGGATTGGGAATTCTGAATAGCATTGATTCTGAAGTACTAATGAACAAATTGGCTGCTACAACTAGAGACCTGACCAGATTGCAGCAACCACTGAGGTCATCTCTGTCAGCCTTAGGGACGCATCAATGGCTGCTGTCAAACATTTTGCCAAATTGGGAAAGAGTGAACGTGAATGATCACAAATTGATAATTGATGCACTAAGTGCCACACAAGACAATGTTTTTTAGCCCTCAGCTGTATCCAGGCACAATTGTGGATGCAGTCAGTCTCTGCTGCAATTATAAGAGAGGGCGAAGAAGGCACCTTCCCCACAGAAATTCAGAAAATAATCTGGGACAGTGCCACTGAATTTGAAAGAGAATTCCAATCCTGGTGGAACCTGGTGAACTTTACCTATGACCCTATTTCAAACACAGCCACTGCTTTTGTCTTAACCATACGCAATGCCTCTGTACATTTGGTCTTCCCTGTTATTGCATTAGGATTAAACCATGACGGAGCTGTCCTCTATCCTACTGAATACAGGGGATGGGCCCGTCAGGTTGATGACAAATGGCAAACTGTTAATCTGGAAACTTGTATTGTCCGAGAACAGCAAGGGTTCATCTGTGAAAGCAATGCAATCATAGCTCAGGACATCTGTTTGGACACAGAGCAAAACATCTGTCATTTTGAGATTCGTCCACATGAGGATACCCAGACAGTTCTTATATACATAGGCAATGGCTGTGCATGCTTTAGAACGACATGTGATTCTGTTTTTGTAGAAGATGTTGTGGTAGATACAAAGAATCATTCAAACTTTTGTGCTTGTAACTTTACTAAGATAGTAGGATGTGATTTCTCTTACGAAGCTCCAGTTACCTCTCACTACCTGTTGCACTCCAACTACACACTGGTCAAGAACCTGATGCCCACTCCTATCGGAATGAACCTCACCCTCGTGAGACAACTGTTGCTCCATCAGGACCTGGTTGACATCCTCGAGAAAATCAAGGAGAACGGACAGAAGAGTCTGGTGACTGTTCATCACAACGTGAGACAGATACACGGGGTTATGGAGAGGGTAAAGCAGGATGCTGAGCCTAGGTGGTGGGATACTCTCTTTGGGTGGTCACCTACTGCCACAGGTGCCCTGAACAGTGTGTGCCATCCAATTGTTGTTCTTTTGATCCTAGTTACGCTTGGCTTTATCTTGTCAGCAGCCCCATTCATTCTGAATTGGAACATGATGAAAAAGCTTAAGAAACTGTCAACTGTAGTCAATGCACACCGCTTAGCTGATGTACTCTATACAATAGATGTCCCCAAAACACTTGATACGAAACAAATATGAATCAAGCATATGTGCTTTAGAATGACTTTTTAATTATAAGTATGATTTATAGAAAGTTACTTTATTTTTTAGAACATAATTTTAAAAGACAATGATTATACTATGATTTGCTTGTTGTTTTGATTATTTATGATTTGTTTTAATAATTTTGAAATTGTTAAACAAATGATATTGCTTTAATTGATTAATATTTTTTTTTAAATTGATAAAATTAATCATTTTTTGAAATTGTTATAAAAAATAACCACGTGTGAAATTGTTATGATGATCAATATATTAATTATGTTTATGTTTATTGGTTCTCCTTTTCCCTCTCTCTTTTCCTTCTCTTCCCCTTTTATCCCCTCTCTCCTGTCATCCCTACTTTTCCGGAGTTATGCTACCGATGTGCAACGAGTTTCGAAGATACTCTAGAGCTCTGCTGATGAAGATTCCTCAAGACAATCGTGAGTCACGGGGTTGTGTGGAAGTCCATCCGGAAATCCTTCAGTTTTTGCCTCACAATTGTCATGAGAAAAGGACCACCGAAGGGTTAAAAACTGTTGAGCCAGTTGGGAAAGAGAGTCTCATGCGTATTTAGTGCGTTTACAGATGGTGTCTGCAGAACATGCCATGCTGTACTCGAAGGGGCATGCTGCCCTGTTCTGAACAATGGAACTGGGCTTTCTTCCAAACTTCAGGCCTGGCTGGACTGAGCTCTGGGGTGGCTTCCCCCCCCGCTCCAAGAGAAGACCCCTCTTGCCTGTCTTCAACCACCTTGACAGACCAACTGAAATGCGAACCCCCTCATCAAAGAACCAAGAACCCCTCTGGCACCCTATTGGCACCCCCATGGCACCCCCCTGGACACCTCCTTCCAGAGACTGGGACTGTACCCCCTCCCAACTCAGGGAAGGGGGAGAACTGCCCAGAGTAGACGTACCTGGGAGCATTCGGCCATGAAAACAATGGACTTTTCCCCTCCATGGAAACCTAATTGCGGCCACCCTTCCCCCAACCAAGAACAGTATATCTGGGGTTCGGTTCGACTGCCTCTCCGAGAGTCTCCCCAAGACGTGTACCAGCGAGCATCGGCGGCGGGACCCCGAAGGCATCACGTCTTGGTAGCTATACCCCATTCCCTGACCTTCTCTCCTTCCTTTTTCCTTATTCTATCCTTCTCTTCCCCGGATCCTCTAACCAATGCATATTAAACTGTGGTTATTATCAATAAATTCCATCTTGTTGATTTGCTACTGCAAACCCCTGTGCTTTGTTGGTTATTTTTGCACCCAAAAATTATTCGTCACCCGTTCACTTCGGGCGGACATTCTCAGAGCCCCCTGCCAGGGGGACAGCAGCATCCCACGAGTCCTCACCTGTGCCACAAGCCGCGTCTCATCATGGCAGTGGGGGACGAGGGGCAGCAGGCTCTGGCGCAGGGGTGTCTTCAGGGCCTTGTTTTCCTTTTCCTGTGGAAGAGTCACCAATGTTCGGAAGAGCAGTATGGAGATGAGCTGAACCTGCCAATTGTTCTGTATGGAAGGAAGAAAAAAAAGACCTCAGCATCGGCTGCACGGGGCTCAGCCTGTCACAGGCCTGCAAATTCACAGGGCACAGAGTGTCCGGACAGCACCCAGTGGCCGTGGCTGGGAGCAGTGAGCCTTACGTGGTCAAAGAGTGGCAGGAGCGCCTCAAGCAGCTGCAGTGTGATGGGGCCGGGCATCAGCATGTCATTGTCCAGGATGATAAAGCTGAGTAGCATGACTGTCACGAAAACTATCTCTCCATCTGCATCCCACAGGAAGTCCACAAGACTTTCAGTCAGGCTCCACATTTATTTGGTCTGTGCAGAACACAAGTTTGTGAAACGCCGTCCTGCTGCCGCAGGGCCCAGAGGCCAAAGGCCTGTCCCAAAGCACTGGGGCAGCTGAAGTGGGAGGCAGGAGAGCTGGGAGCAGCTGCCCCAGCACTCAAAGCCCTGCCAAGCGCAAGCGACCGCATTGCCCAGCTCAGCCTCAGCCGCTGCCCCCTTCTCACCATTGAGGGCTCCTCAGTGAGCTCAAGAAGGGCCCTGAGCGCCAGGCGACGCCCCTCCCTGCACTCGCTCTGCAGCTGCCTTGACAAAATTTGCAGGACTCTGTTAGCACCACGTTCACTCAAGTGCAGGCACTCGAGGACCTGAAAGGCACAGGGCAGTGACAGGGAGCCGGCTGGCAGGAGCCCGGAGCCGCACGGGGCCGGGCCCAGGCAGCAGCACAGGGCGCGGGCACCGTGCCAGGCAGCTGTGGCGACGAGAGGGCAGAGAGCTGGGAGGCGGCTCAGCCAGGCAGCGCTGGCCATCAGGCTCACCTCTGCAAGGAACGCCAGGGCGGGCAGCTCCCAGCGTGGCTCCTGTGTGCTGAGCAGCCGGAGCAGGTAGCGAGCGATCCGGGAACACAAGGGCATGGAGACACAGCACATCTCCCTGGCAGGAGAAAAAGGAACCAAGACTGTGGGCCAGGGGGACAAACCTCTGCCAGGAGTGACACACAGAGGTCTGGCCTTTCCCCAGCATCCTGCGAGCAGCCCTGGGCTATTTGGGAGGCAGCTCCTGGTGGGCACCCTCCTCTCCCAGCCTTTTCCAGTCTGCTTGGCCATCCCTCGGTGACAAGGCCTTCTGGGCCACGACCTCGGGGACTGTGTGGAGCTCCCTAGGCACAGAGCACAACTGTAAGAGGTAGTGGGGAGAAGGGGGTCTCACCTGGCCAGCAGACCCACGGCACAGTGGTGGGTGTCAGCACACAGCAGCGTGTCCCAGCCACACCTGCGTTCCATTGCCACCACCACATCCTCGTGCTGCATTCGGCAGAGCAGGGACTTCAGGGTCTGCACTGCAAACCTGCGTGCACAGCAAAGCCCAGGTCACGCTGTGAACACTGGCTCCTGCCCGGGGACGTAGCAGGGAAAGGAGGAGTGGGATGGAGCACCTGTTGGGGCTGGTGGCAAGGCCGTATTCCTCCTGGCATCCCTTCCAGAATGCATTGACCTCCTCTGGTGTATCCTGAGTGCTGAAGAGCACTTGGGAGAGCAGATGCAGAAAGAGGCGGGGCAAATACACCGTCACCATATGTGGGACGCAGGGCATCTGGAGGATCTTTCAGATCACCACAGTTGCCTGCAAAGGACAAAGCCCCCCGAGACAGGGCTCAGTGCCGAGGTGTCCGTGTGGCAGGGCCCAAGCAGGGGAGGGAGAGGCTCAGAGAGACGCAGGGGGAGCACGGGGCCTGGTGGGGCTGAAGCTGCCCCTGGGCCGGGTTTCAACCCAGCGCCTGAGGCAGGGAGATGCAGTGGGGGAAGGAGGATGGAGAGCTGCTGGAGAGGCAGCCTTGGGGACAGCAAAGGCCAGTTACAGAAACTCACAGCCAGGACAAAGACACCCGTTTTGTCCCCATCCGAGGTGCACATGCTGTGCTCTGGCCAGCTCCCCAGCACATCCAGGAGTATCAGCAGCGCTGGCTCTGCAGTCCTGGGCGAGCACATGATGCTCTTCCACATGGTCAAAGCAGCTCTGTCGGGTTAGAGCTCTGTCTCAGGAGGGTCTCAGACACAGCACCGTGGCCTGGGCAGCAGTGGGGACCTGAGCTGGCTGCCAGCTCTGCCTGTGCCCATTGCCACTCGCCAGCAGCACACAGGCAGCCCAGGTCGCTGGGGACAGGCCCCTGAGGGGCAGCGAGGGAGCACCGCAGCAGGCTCGGGGGCTGACGTGCCGGGGCTGGCCAAGGGAGCAGCCAGAGGGCCCTGGAACTCTCTGTTGGTCACACACCTGGGCCAGGCTCTACAGGCTGATGGGCTGGCGAGCCCTGAGCCCGCTGGGCAGGTGGGCCCCATACCTGTCACAGGACGGGGCCACACGCAGGAGCGTCATGACCACGTCAGCGGGCTGTGCTTCGCTGAGATCCAGCAGGGTCCTGTTCAGCCTGTGCTCAGCAAACTGATTGGCCAGGAGCCACTGGTGGATGTACCTGACCAGGGCAGGAACCTGGAGAAGGCACGAGGAGACTTGGAAAGCTGCCGGAGGAAGGAATGTCCCCAGCTTCCCCACAGAAGTGCTTCCCTTCCCACCACACTGCCATGGCCTCAAAGAGTTACAGTGACCAGCAGGCGTGGCTTGGGAGACCAAGCAATTCCTGGGAGGATCAATGTCCGGTTTTCGGCTGTTTGGATGGCCTGGAAAGGCCCGGGGTGTCCTTGGAGCAGCCCGCGTTTCACAGGAACAGAAGAGGCTTCAGTTCTTTTCTCGGTCTCTGTGTTTATTAATTGTTTATCTAAAAGATTTTCTTTCGGCCCGACAGAGGTCTGCTCAGCAGCCAGCCATGAGCACACTCCCCTCCCTCCGGGCGGTCACCTATATTTATAGCCAAAGTTGCGTATACAATATTTATCATTTTTCCCCAATACCTTTCACCCTTATTGCCCGGTGCACTTTTAGTAACAACCAATCTCAAAGTGCCACCATCACCACAGAAGATGGAGGAGAAGAAGAAGAAGAAGAAGGACAGGACACGCCCCAATTCCTCCATCTTGCTTCTCTAAACCCCCCTGAACAGAAATCCTAAACCCTGTGTTTCACTCTCTAATTAACTAATCCCTTCACCATTCACCCCGGTGAAACCCTCCTATCCTCATACAGGTGTCGTCTCCTGCGTAGGATCAAAGTCCAGCCACCAGACACTTCTGGCAACATTCCAGGACTCTCGAGCCCCCCAAGGGTGGTCTCGGTGACTCGGCACCTCAGTCCTGAGGTGCTGAGATCCCACATCTCCCCCTTCTGTTTGCACCAAGAAAACCTCTTTTATTACCCGATTCATGGCGCGTTTTAAACATACAAATATGCATGGGACGACAATTATGAGGACTAGGAGAACTATCAAAACATAAAACCCTACCCTTAAAACTTCTCTCCAAATGGGAAAGATGTCAATGAAATCTACCAGCTGATCGATCCATGATCCTGTGATCTCGCCAAGCTTATTTATGCTGCCTTTTATATTTTTAATACTTTCATGAATTGACTTTGAATGATCTGAGAGATTCATGCAGCACATCCCTTCAAACTCTTCACACCCATGTCCATGAGTGAGCAATAGATAATCGATTGCCACTCTGTTTTGAAGAGTCGCCTGTCTTACACCACTAACGTCTTTTAACATGTCATCCAATGCGACAGACACAGACCGTGCATGTTTGCTCAGCCAGCAACCCATGCGGTCGATCTGAGTGAAAGCCACCCCTGATGCTGTTTGAGGTGAGAAAATTGCTGTAGCAATACTTGCTTTCTTATCCCAAGAAAATACTTCGTCATTGCAATCTGCCGCATATCTTTCGATTGATCTTTTCCCTCTATGCCTTTTCTCTCTTAGCATGTTCAAATCAGGCGACAGCATTGAAATTTCCCCAATGCTGCATGGACCTCCCGTGGCATTAGCAGGAATGCCGTGCCAAATTCTGTCCCCGCAAATTAAAAACAAACCCCGTGGCAATTGCACTGGGACTTGGATCGATCCTTTGGTAGTTTTCTCTGTATATTTACACCAAGCTGATGCATTCTTATAAAACTCATGAATGGGAGTCAAATCGATAGTTTTTGCCTTTGTGGCCTTCGGAACTTCAAACTGCATGCAGAATTCCATTGTCATGGACCCAAAAATCTCCAATTCCTGAGGTTCTGTAGAAGCCACAGGAAGTAGATGTGTCCAAGCACACCACTCTTTCACAGGATCTTTAATGACCTGCGAAATGTTAACTGCGGAATGCCCTGGAACTGGCCATTCGTCCACTGGCAATCCAACCATGCATGCAGAAAATGGTTTTCCTGGCCTCGAATGTGTCAGGCAAATACTATCTAGATTCGCTGCTTGAGCTAAAGTCTCCCATACATTTTGCTTTGGCTGATTAACAGGTAAATCTTCTCCATTGCTTACTGCAATGAATGATGCACATAAGCATCATGAAACTCATTATTTCGCTCTTATATAAAAATCCCCAAAGTCCTTAGTTTCCTTTTATTTCTCTTCGGAATCGCTCTTTCCGGTCTGAGTCTCGACTTCTGTCTGAGTACTCGTCTCTTTGTTTCTTGGATCAGCGTTCTTGCGTTCTCGCGTTCGGAATGGCTTCACGTGCCGCGCCGACACCCACTTTAGACCTCGATCTGTGGAGATACAAGCGAAACCCTTGCCCCAAGTGATTAGTTTGAAAGGGCCCTCTATTTGTCCTGTCTCTGGGTTTCTGATCAAAACTAAAGGGTTTTCCCTTAGCTTTGCCTGTGTGCTGTTTAGAAAATGTCTCACGATTGGTGGATTAGGTTCCGAGGATGAGCTGTTTAGGAAATTCAACACATACAGTGCCTTATTTAACTTCATGTGAGGTGTTGCCTCTGGTTCACCCCTTCTCTGTCTGTCCAGAAGGGATTTCAGGGTGTGATGTGTTCTTTCAATGATCGCTTGACCTGTGGGTCAATGTGGAATACCAAATGTGTGTCTGACACCCCATCTTTTCAGGAATTTGTCAAGCACCCTACCTGTATATGTTGGACCATTATCTGTTTTTATCTCCTGAGGCACACCTAATGCTGCAAATGCTTGCAGAAAATGTCAGCAAGCATGGTCTGCTGCTTCCCCTGCATGTGCTGAAGCAAAGACTGCACCTGAGAATGTATCCACAGAAACATGAACATTTTTGAGCCTCCCAAAAGATGGATATTTCATGACATCAGCTTGCCACAACTGAAGACTTTGCAGCCCCCGCGGATTGATGGCTCCGGTGGAAGAAGGTGGCTGCACAAACTGACAGTCTGGACAAGCACTAATGATCTCCCTCGCCTGACTCTTTGTGAGACGAAAGGACTCCATCAGTGCTTGCGCATTCTGATGAAAGAACGCATGACTTAACCTTGCCTGCTCAAAAATGTCCGGCAGTGTTTGCGAAATAGGCATTGTCAACCTGTCCGCTTGAGCATTTCCTTCCGCTAAAAATCCCGGAAGTGTCGTGTGCGCTCTAATGTGTGTGATAAAATACTCTCTTTCCCTGCTCTCTAGCAGTGTTTTCAAGCTCGTCAGATAGGAGTATAAAACCCCATTACTGACTTCTTTCAAGAGCGAACCTTCCAATCTCTTGACCACACCCGCAACATATGCGGAATCTGTCACCAGATTGAGAGGTTGTTTGAACAACTGAAATGCTCGGACAACAGCTGCCAACTCCACAATTTGTGGAGAGCCCTGAACCTTCCTCACGTCAGATTCCCAATACCCTGTCGTTGAGTCTCTCCACGTGATCACTGACTTGTGTGTCTTCCCTGAGCCATCCGTGAACACTGTGATCCCGTCCAAAGGTTCTTCACTTATTCTTGGTTTTGTTTTATAGCATATTTGTGATTGCAGTATTCTATGTCGTGGAAAGTGGATTGTGCAAGTTCCCGGGAACGCTAACAACGCGATTAACAGGTCTTTCGATTGTTGCATTGCCCAATCAAAATAGTCTTGTTTTAAGGGTAACCTGATGATTGAGAATTCTCTTCCTGCCATTGTCAGCAACCTTGTTCTCGCCTTTATGATGATCTGTGCTGCCATCTCCAAATCTGTAAGAATTGTTTTTGCGGGCCTGTGTGGTAGGAAAATCCACTCTATGATTATCAAAGAGTCCTTTTGCGATTCGTCCCATTGGAAGATCAAACCATGGAACTGTGTTGTTTTCCCCAGCACTGCCAACTGAAAAGGCAACGTTGGAACAAATCGATGTGCCTGCCTTTTCTGTATCGCGTCTGCGACTTTCTCCAACTCCTTTTTCGCTTCTTGCGTGAGTGTCCTGGGAGACTGGATGTCTGTGTCTCCCCTCAAAAGATCGAGCAATGCTGGGATGTCGCTGTTTGTGATTCCCAAAGCCGGCCTCATCCAGTTGATTTCTCCCAGAAGCTGTTGCAAATCGTGCAAATTGCTGATCTTGGTGTTGATCTCCATTTTTTGAGGTTTTATTGTTCTCTCTGAAATTTTCCACCCTAGATATTTACAAGGTGCAACCTCTTGAATCTTCGAAATGCTGATTTCCAGACCTGCCTTTTGCACCTCTGCGATCACACAGTCACGAGTTTCTTGCAGCTCCCGTTGTGTTGATGCTGCAATGAGCAAATCATCCATGTAATGAATGATCTTTACCTTTGGAAATTTCTTCCACGCTGGTGCCAAAGCTCGTGCCAAGTACCATTGACAGATCATCGGAGAGTTTTTTAAACCTTGTGGAAGAACGACCCAATGGTACCACTGCAGAGGCGTTTCCTTGTTGATACTCGGAACTGAAAAGGCGAATCTCGGAGCATCATCCGGATGGAGTGGGATACTGAAAAAACAATCCTTGAGGTCAATGACCACAAGCTGCCAATCTCTGGGAATCATTGAGACAGATGGAAGTCCCAATTGAAGTGGTCCCATGTCTTCTATGACTTCGTTGATCTTCCTGACATCGTGTAACAATCTCCATTTGCCCGATAGTTTTTTCTTGATGACAAACACTGGGGAATTCCAAGGGCTGTCTGTTGGCTTGATGTGTCCCGCCTGCAATTGTTCTTGGACCAGGTTTCTCAAAGCACTCAACTTTTTCCGCTCAAGGGGCCACTGATCCACCCAAACTGGATCATCGGTTTTCCATGTCAGCTTCAGTGTGGCGAGTGCTGCAGTGACCCCTACTAAAAATCCACTTCGATGTTCGCACCCCATTGTGCCAAAAGGTCCCGACCCCAGACTGTGATCGGCTTTTGGACAATAAAAGGACGAATGATCGCCGTCTTGTCTCCTGGTCCCGTGACAATGACAGAATTCTCACTTTGCAGACACAGAGATGCTCCCCCTATGCCTGAGAGAGAACCCAATGGCGCAACCAAGCTCCAACTGCGTGGCCAAAAGATGTACGATATTACTGTTACATCCGCCCCTGTGTCGAGCATACCTCTGATCGCTATTGTTCCGTTCCCACATGTCAATTGGCATGTGAGTGTGGGTCGGTCTCGACCTATGTGCTTCACCCATGTTGTATGTACTTCAACATGTTCCTTCATAGGGAAACCTTCTTCGTCGAAGATTGACATGACCTCTCCAACTGCGTGTGGCGGCAATGCGAAGGCTCTCGCAACCACAGTGTTTTCTGGTACAGTCAATGGTGGACGAAGTGCTCTTGCCAATACTGTCAACTCTGTATTTTTGTCCGCTGAGATAACTGTTGGATAGACAATGAGTCCAAGAATACTGCACTTATCTTGTCCAATTATCAAGAAATCTTGTTTCTTGTATGAGTCCCCACGGATACCCGTTGGTATCTCCGCATGACTTTCATCTAGAAAGCATACTAATTTTGAAGCTGCCAATGCACACTGTGCCCCTGGTGGGAGGAGGTCTGGGTCACTGTGGAATCGGCTGAGGGTTTTGCTGAGGGCGTCTGCTTGTTGCTCACTGATGATTGCCCCGTCTGCTCTTGTGACACCGCCAGTACTTGTGTCTGAGCGCACCGGCCCGCGCTGCGCTTTGCGTTTCCCGGATGCGGTAACGGATTTCCGTCCACATCTGTCTGGGAATAACATTCTTTCACAGAGTGTCTTCCTCTTCCGCACCGTGCGCAAACTGGCCTTTCCGCCTTCTGTGCTGGCGCTGGCGTATGTGTTTGTGGACAATTCCTTTTCATGTGCCCAAACTCCCCACATCTGTAGCACTGTCCTCTTGGGGGATTGTTCTTTTTCTGCATCGTCGCAAGAACTTTGTTGATGTTCTTATTCTGTTGATGCAGTATTTTTTCCAGCATCTTTTCCACTGTCTTGTCCTCTGTTTGCCTTTCTGAATGTCCCTTTAACTGTTTCTCCCATTCCTCTCTTAATTCGTTCTTCACAATCGCTGCGACATGCTGAGGTGTCCCCACCTTGCTGCATGCCTCCACCATCTCTGCCAAGGATGGCCGTCCTGGCATGGCGCTAATGACCCGTTGACAAGCCGGGTTGGCATTGCCGAAAGCTAAGCTCTCCAAGAGAGGCCTCTTCGCTTCTTCTATCGTCACCTGTCGATCCACGGCTTGCGTGAGTCGATCGATGAACGACATGAATGGCTCTGTGGGACCTTGCTTGATGCAAGAGAACGGGACTTCTGGAGCTCCTGCTGGTGTGATTTGCATGATTGCCATTCTCGCTGCTTCCTTGATGTCACTTAACACTCTTCGTGGGAGCCGTGCTGCTTGTTTCCCTGGGTTGTCATCTGGAAGATCTCCTGCTAACTGATCTTCTGTGAGGTTCGCGTTTGGTCCACCTTGATATCTGTTCCGTAATTCAGCAAGATATTTTCTCCACCTTTTTTCCCAGACAAGGCTTTGCGTGTCAGTGAGAATCATTGCCACAATACTTCGAATATCATATGGTGTGAGATCATATGTAGCGAATGTCCCTCTTAGTAGCTGTTTGAAGTATTGTGAATTCAGCCCAAAAGTTTGAGCCGCCTTCTCTAAATCTTTGAGTATTTCATGACCCATCCTTTCCCACCTTGGGTTCTGCCCCTGGGCATCATATGCCACTGGCATTGTCAGATCTCCTGATCCCGGAAATAAATGCTTTTCCTTTGCCAATGCTTTTCTAATTCGCTTCCAATCCATCGTCTTCACCGGCTCTTGAAATTCCTCTTCTTGAGGTTCCGTTGGGATTTGCATAAATAATGGTATTCTGGATGTCAGTGGTGATTCATCACGTCTCATTTCTCGCCTTGAGGTTTTTGGGCTCGCTCCCAAATCCGAAAAGGAAGCTCAAGGATCCTGTTAATATTTCTTTTTTGTTGTGTCGACTGAATGCAAGAAGCTCTTAGCTGCTTCTGCTGCTGACAACATCCATGTAGGAACCCCTTCCGATGCTGTGATCCTTATGACATCTCCTTCTTGTAGCTGTTCTTCATCTGAGCTTTCATCATCTTCATGAAACCCTGAAGTCGATGGATAATCCCTTTGTTGTGTTGGCATTGTTTTCTTTAAAATGCTTTTCTTTTTATATAATGTTGGAAAAAATCGCTGCATTGTTGTGGTCTCGCCACGAGATGGCGCTGTGGCTCCGCCGACCCGATCCGGCATGTCATGCCCTTCTGTCTTCCTGCCACCAGGTGGCGCTGTCACCGGCCTCCCTGGCTCGTATGACGGAGCGTGCTCGACTGCTCCTCTTCCTGTCGGCTGCAATGCCGGCAGTTCTGTTTGAGACCGTGTTTGCTTGGCTTTTAATTCAGCTGAAATTGGGGTTTGAACACCAGAACGTCTCCCTTGAAGGGGTGAGTCTTGGACTCCGAGGGTTTTAACCAAAGGCACCAAATCTGGAGAGGGCGGGAAGCCCCGGGATGTGAACTCCCTGGCGTGGCCCCTCCTCGCCCGAGACGTCACAGGGGGTCTGGCCCGCCCCCGCCCGCGCTCTACTCTCTGCGCATGCGTGCTCGCCGAGCTGCTCCCTTTCACTCCCGAGCTAATTTCACTCTCTCCCCCTTGTTCCACCTCCGAGGTTTCCTCCCCTCGGTCTGCCCCTGACTCTGTCTCCTCCTCCTCTGACGCCGTGTTCACTCCTCCCCTCGCCGGTGTGTGCAGCCCCCCTCTCTCCGGCACCCGGGAACGCTCCGCGATCCGGGCCGATCTGCGCACCGGGTCCGACGTCATAATCGCGCGCCTCCTGCGTCTCACCATGGCAGCCTTCTGGGGCTGCGCAAATTCTCCTATATCACTGCCCGTTTCAGACGCCCCCGCGCTGGTATGGGACTCCCTCCCCGGGTTTTTGCGAATTTCGTCCGCCGCGCACGTTTCCGTATCCCTGCCGGCCCCCGGGACGGCTGCCCCCCCGGCCCTGAGCTGAGGAAAGCCGCACGAAAACACGTGTCTCTTGCTATCTCTTCATACACGCTCCCCGCCTGCTCCGCCGCAGCCTGGCCGCGCCGCTCCGCCGCCGCCGCGCCGCGAGAAACGCCCCCGCCGATCCCTTCTCTCCCCCCTGCTCCCCCCCTTCTGCTCCTGAGTCCACCATGCTCTCTGGAGTTTCAGGACCCTTTAGGAGTTTTCTGGGGTTTCTGGGTTTTGGGACCAGGTGTTTTAATAATATTTCTTGCTCTCTTTCTTCGAGAGCCTTTTCCTCCTGGCTTCTTAAAGCCAGAGTTAATTTTTTCCTGGAGCTTTGCTCCTCCCCTCCTTCTAAAGGGCCCTGCAGCTTTTTGCTGCTTCTTCTGGCATTTCGTTTGCATCGATATGCCTTCTAACATTATCCTTGCTGGAGAGAGCAATTTTAATGCTGTCTCGTCCTTTTTTGTTGCTAAGTAATGTAAATGTCTGTTTATCTCCTGCCAAAACCCCACTTCGAATAGCAGGCACGTTTTTGCCAGTGGGTAGTTTAGCCTTGCCCATAGCAATAATTGTTTTAATTCTTTTTTTGGAATTCCTTCTGTATATGCTTGAGTCACGCCTTGTAAGGCGGACAAAATTTCCCATTGTTCCTGGGAAAGTGTGCCCCCCATTTTCTTATTTCTGGACCTTCTTACCAAATCTATCGTCAGGGCAGTCCGGAGGTCTCAGTCTCTGTCCAGCAGATCACGAGAGGTGGTCCCAGAGGCGCCTTTATGGTTCCGGTCTGGGCTGTTCTGCTACGAATTGTCTTCGGCAGAAGCTGAGAGATGGAATTCTCAGTGACTGCTGTTTTTTTGCAGACTCTCCTAGCCGTTTTTCTTTCTCCTCTTCTCTTTTTTTTTTTTCTTCTCAGGCTTCTCTCCTCAGGACTTATCAGTGTTCTCCTGGGAACTCGTCTAAGATCGGAGCTGCCCCCTTCGCTCTTCTGCTCTTCAGGGCTTTGAGGCTGCTCCCCCGCCGAAAGGTTTTGTGGGGGTTCGAGCTCACCCAGTGGAAGCCAGTTGTCCGGTTTTCGGCTGTTTGGATGGCCTGGAAAGGCCCGGGGTGGCCTTGGAGCAGCCCGCGTTTCCAAGGAACAGAAGAGGCTTCAGTTCTTTTCTCGGTCTCTGTGTTTATTAATTGTTTATCTAAAAGATTTTCTTTCGGCCCGACAGAGGTCTGCTCAGCAGCCAGCCATGAGCACACTCCCCTCCCTCCGGGCGGTCACCTATATTTATAGCCAAAGTTGCGTATACAATATTTATCATTTTTCCCCAATACCTTTCACCCTTATTGCCCGGTGCACTTTTAGTAACAACCAATCTCAAAGTGCCACCATCACCACAGAAGATGGAGGAGAAGAAGAAGAAGAAGAAGAAGGACAGGACATGCCCCAATTCCTCCATCTTACTTCTCTAAACCCCCCTGAACAGAAATCCTAAACCCTGTGTCTCACCCTCTAACTAACTAATCCCTTCACCATTCACCCCGGTGAAACCCTCCTATCCTCATATAGGTGTCGTCTCCTGTGTAGGATCAAAGTCCAGCCACCAGACACTTCTGGCAACATTTCAGGACTCCCGAGCCCCGCAAGCGTGGTCTCGGTGACTCGGAACTTCAGTCCTGAGGTGCTGAGATCCCACAGATCAAAGCCTGGCCACAGGCTGCTTACTTGCTTTGGATTGGAAAAGCCCTCCTCTACGAGCATATCCAGCAGGGCAGCACTGGTCTTGGTTTTGAAGATGTGCGAATATGCTCTGAGCCCAGTGCCCATGGTGCTGGTCTCTTCCGCCCGAATTTTCTTGATGAATTTGCAAACCAGCTGTAGGAGAAGGGCAAGAAGCCAGGGATGTTGCAGGGAATGCTCCAAGCGCGGTGCCAGCAGGCCCAACCCAGGTGGGGATGGCTGCAGGTACCTGGGCTGTGCTGCGGAAGAGGCCACGGGCGGGGTCCTGCTCCTGCGTGCACTGCAGGGCTGCACCTGGCAAAGAGCGAGCGCAGCCAGAGCTGAGGGGCTGCGGGAGAGGCCAGAGAACACAGCCCAGCCCTGCGCTGCCCAGGCAGGGACAGCCCCGGGATGCCTCAGGGGATGGAGCACGGTCCCCGTGGGGTGTCTGCCCGGCCCCTCTTCCGTCCTGTCCGTGGGAATGGGATGGGATTGGGTGGGATGGGATAAAATGGGATAGGATGGGATGGAATGGCGCCAAGTTGGCTGCGGGCACCGGCCCTGTGGCCCAGCTCTGCCACTCACCCTCCTGCGGCAGCTCAAACGGCACTACCGCTTTGGTTTCATGTGCTGGGGCAGCTCCAGGGCCTTCTTCCTCCTCTTTCCTCCAGGCCACCTTGGGCGCTTTCAGAGGTCTCTTCTCCATGACAATGACTGGAATTGTGAGGACACCTGCAGAGGGGAAGCCTTGCAAGGCCACAGGTCACCAAGTCCTGTGGTCTGGCCTCGAGCTCAGCTGCAGGAAGAATGCCTTGGAAAGGCTCCGGGTCAGAGAGGAACGAGTGCGCTGTGTGGGGGCTCCTCACGGCACCGCTCTGTCCCGTTGTGCCCCGTTGTGCATTCCCAGCAGCCGGGCAAGCTTCTATTTCCCACGTGTCACAAAGGGCCCTTGGTCACCGGGTTCCGTTCCATGGCACAGAGACCCTGCTGCAGCGTGCCACCCAGGGCCCTTGCACACACTGACTTCTGCCCTGGGGCCGCCCCCAGCCCAGCCAAAGTGGCCCAGCTTGGAAGGAATGCCTGGCCCCAGGTGTCTAAGGCAGCACGACAGGATCTTTAGGAAGGGCTCAGAGCATCAGCAAACGCTGCCCGGCTCTGCGGGCTCAGTCCTGTCCCCATATCTTTCCCTGAGAGCATTTGAATTTCTAAATGAGAAGCATTTGAAGGGAGGGGATTTACATTTTCCATTTCAGAGCAGCCTTCTGCCTTCATTAGCAGACACGTCTCTCTTCAAACCAAGACAATTGTTTATCATCTTGCAGATGTGCAGTTGCTGGGGAGCCCAGTTTTACACCTGGGAATGGAGAACCATTCCCAGCAATTGGGAAAATCCTAGGTGGTCCGTCCACCCACAGATGAAGTCTCCAAACGTGCCCCGAAATTGGGTCCAGCTCTTAGAGGCCTAAAAGAGCAAGTCCAAGTGACCTGATGATATTTTTAGCCCAGAAAGCCCTGCAGCTGATGGCACACTTCACAATCAGCAGGGGACACAGCTAGGCCGAAGCCCAGACCTCTGCTGGGAGCCTTTCTCCTCAAATACCCTTCAAACAAACCTCCATGCAAGTCACTTGGGAAAGTTTCTTCAAATGATACATTTCTGGCACATGACTACACAGGCTTATGTGAAAGATTCTAAAGCAGCTGTTGTGGAGTCAATGAGCCAGCACTAAGAGTCCTTGTCATCTCTTGGTAGCTAAATCCCACTTTGGGGGATTTGAGGGAGTTTGGAATGAGCTAGAGAGCAGATCTCCGAGTTTTTTAGATGATGCCATTGCTTTTTCTTCTCTTCTACATAGACAGGAAGGGTGAGTTTGGCTCACATCTGGACTGCATGGCTCACGAGGCCCGCAAGACTTGTAGTTACAAGAGCTTTGAAGGATTTCTTGGCCAAGAAGACACTGCCAACAAGAATATTTATGTTTTGCAGCCAATCCTTCAATATTTCGTCTTAGGGACTATGCTGCAGTGTAAGCTTCCTTAGCCAATCATGTTATGACGCACAAACTCACAACACTGCATCCTAAGCTTCTTGTTTACCATTGTAACTACTTCTATTTTTTCTAGATCTTCAGCACTAAAACTCTAAACTGTCCTCCACTTCAACATTCCTCCCTGTGTCTCTGCTATAATAATTTTGAAATTTACATTCTCGCTTCCAGCACCTAGCTTTGCAAGTGCTTTCCAAGGTCTCCGATCAAATCCTGGTTATAATTCTAAGCTTTGCTGACAAGACCAAAGGTCTGAGATTTCCCTGCATTTGGGTTTCCAACAACACTGATGCTGTTAGTTCCACAGTGCCCAGGGTCCCTCTTGCAAATCAGCTCTGGCAGAAACAAGGCAGGCAGCTGCCGGGGGGCGGCTTGTGGCCTCTGACAGCCCATTGCTCAGGGCTTGCCAGCGCCCCAGCCCCTCAGGCTCTGCCCCAGCCCGGCCAAGCTGCCCGGCAGCAGCGCCGCAGCCCCACAGCAGCTCCAGAGCAGCCCCATCCAGGGGCACCTGGGAGCCCTCAGCAAGGCAGCCAGCAGCACACGGGCAGGAGGACACGGATGGCGCTTCCTGCCTGGCACAGGGCTTGTGACCATCTTTGGGCACCGCTCTCACAGGGGTCCCCGCAGCTCCGGCCCCTGCCCAGCCGCTCTGTCACCAGCACAAAGGCTTCTGCAGAACCACCACAGGCGAAGGGACTTCTGGCCATTTCCCCTGCAGCACTGCACACCTGGGCAGGTTGCTGAGCCCAAGAACCCTTTTCCTCCTTCAGGGCCTCCGGACCTATTAGCTTGCTCTGTTGCTGTGCACAAGCTCCCTTTTTACCCTTTCCTGCCTGTTGCCCTACAGACCCTGTGCAGCAAAGGAATGCTCCTGGTGTTAGCGTTCAAAAACACAAAATCACGGGGGATTATATGTGGTGGTTTTTATTAAGAGCTCTGGGAATCGGGGTACATTCAACCCAAATCTGATTCCGACCATACATCCGATATGATCATGTTTTATACTCTATCGCTACATAACTTTCACGTTAATTATTAAACTTATATTTTCCTATTGTATTCATAAATTTAGCCCCTCTCTGAATTTCCATCATAGTTTCTCATTATTCTTCTTGTGGTTATATAATAATTACACTTAATTATTAAACAATCATCACATCTAACAATTATATAATTTATCATACTGCTTACGCAGGTGCAGTTGATCTGGGAAAGCATAAAGCCTAACATTTTAGATTCTATCTTAAAATTTTTCCAGGGCTCCACTATCACTGGCAGTCTGTGTATCATAACACATTCTAGAATTTATTTATTTACAGTAATCTATAATGTATAATAATAGGTAGAATTATATATACGGTATAATTTATTTATTTACAATAGAGATAAAAAATGGAAAAGAAGAAAAGAAAAATCTTAAAGAAACAGAAAATTCCACTGGCTCAGGTGGCCACAGCAGACAGAGCCTCTGGCATCAGCTCTCTGCACAGCTCTAGCAGCGCAGCCAGCTGAGCCCCCACACACGAGGCCGAGTCCTCCATGCCCTGCGGAGCTGATCTTGCTGCCTTTGGATGGTGGAATATCGCCCATGCTGTATTGCTCAGAGGACATGCAGTGTTTCAAGTGCCAGCTGTGACACATGTGAAATACAAAGCTGTGTTTCGTGTCAGGTACAAACAGACAATGTGTGTATTTGTGATTGCGGTATGTGTGGAAACCGACAATGATACGGTTGCGAATTCTAATAATAACTGAGGAAAATAAAGTATGGAAGAAGGCCTTTGAACCTATCTTTTGTTTGCAATTAACCTTGGTTGATTGAGGAGCATTTGAATTAAAGCATTAAGGATGTTGCTCTTAGCTTGTAGTTAATCGATCAAGAACTCTGCAATAATAACCTTTTGAAGTGTAATTTTAGAATATTGCTTGTATCCTTGAAACTATAGCTTTGGAATATATATAAGGGAAACCTGCTTATCTCACACCTTAACAAAACAGAGAAAAACATCTTGAGAAAGGAAGATGAACATCAACTCAAGGATTTACATTTTTGACCAAGGGAAGCTGGACATCACTGTTAGATTTATAGTCTCTGTAATCAAAAGGTGGAGCCACATCTGGGGAACTGGACTCCACCAGATGGGATCCATCTTTCTTTTTTCAGAAACTGGACCACCACCATCTGGGCATACTCCTTTTTGGGATACATCCTGAGAAAAACTTAATCACAATAGTGTATAGAATTGCGACAGAAAAATTGGGAATATAAAGTGTTGATGAGTAAAATTGGAATAGAAACTGCTGAGAAAGCTGATGAGTATCCCTATAAATACCTATAAGCCTCAACTGCTGGTGTGCAGTTGGAGGGAAAATTTCCCCCATTGTACCCAGTGCTGTATTGCTCATACTTTACAATATTAAATAATAAATTGATTGCTGCTTGAATATTGGCCTAGTCAAGCTTCTCATTTATAACAGGCGCAGTGCAGAGACACCGTAGCACAGCCTGGGCTGCACAGGGCACAGGGATGGGCAGCAGCTGCAAGACAGCCCTGCCAGAGCCATCTTAGGCAGCACTTTGGCCATGGCTGCTGGCCCTGGGCCTGAGGCAGGAGCAGGAGACAAGTGACCCTTGCAGGGCTGGGGCCTCATTGCCTCCTTGTCCCTGCTCAGCAGCCTGGCAGGGGCCGCCCCATGCTCCTGCCCTTGGCATTGCCCATCCCCACATGCCAGTGCCCATTCTGGCAAGAGCCCTGAGCAAGGAGGGAGGGACAGGATCTGCCTGGCCAGGGTCTGGGGCTCAGGCCTTGGCCCTTGGCATTCCTCAACCACATCCAGGTTTGCTCAGCACCAGAGACACCTTGGCCTTGTTTGTCCCCAGCTGTCATTACTGCCTCCAGTGTTCTGCTCTAACTGGAACCTGGGGACGCTTTCTCAGTGGGACCCATTAAAACTTAAAGAAACTTCAGAGTTTCAATTTAATTTTGAGTTCTTAAGAAGTTTTTGAAGACACTCTCAGGGACTGGTTCTGATGTAAACAACACCAAATCCCCAAGAGGCTCATTAAATTTCTTGTGCTGTGTCTGTGCTGCTGAGCTTTAAAGGAACAGCTCTTCCCAGCACCAGCTCCTCTCCCAGCCCAGAAGGGCTGAGGGCTCTGCCTGCAGGCACTGAGGGGACAGGAGCCAGGCCGAGACAGGCTGAAGGCAATCAGGATTGGGAAGACATTGAGCTGAGACTTCACTTGGGGAAAGATCTTCACAGCCCTGTGCATGGTGAGTGTGTGGGTGCAGGGCAATGTACCCTGTGCTCCTGGAGGGATGTCCTGGAGCCAGCACACCCCACAGCCTGGGGGATGTGTCAGGAGGACTCTCCCAGTTTCTCTGTGGCACAGGAGGAGGAGGAGGAGGAGGAGGAGGAGGAGGATGTGCTGCAGGGCAGGGCTGCCCTGGGCACCGTCAGAGGGACAGGGCAGGACGGCTCCTGCTGCCAGGGACGGCTGCAGGGGCTGAAGCTGGGGCTGCAGCCAGGGCTGCCCAGAGCAGCTCCTGCAGCCCTCAGGGCTCTTGGCCAGCCCAGGCATGTGCCACCTGCCAGGGGCAGCTCTCAGCCTACCTGGCAGCTCCCCATGGATGCTGCAGGGGAGAAGTTGGAGGTGGAAGGAGTCACCCCCATCAGGGCAGATTCCTCCTGCTGTGGAGATGGTGCTGCGTGGCCAGAGCTGCTCTCAGCTTTCTCCTAAAGGGAAGGGAAAGGGGCTGTCAGCTTTACCCGTGTCACTGAGACTCCTGCACTGTCAGCCTGGGCATTAGCAGATGGGCCTCAGATCTCCCTCAGAAAGTGCCTCCTCAGCCTCCTCTCCCTACAGACAGCAGCAGCACCTTGGCTTGCAGCGTCTCTGTTTGTCTGGCCTGCCCTTAAGGCCCTGGTGCCAGGGAGATGCCCCTGGGCAGTGCCCAGTGCTGGGAGGTGTCTGCAGGGCAGAGCTGAGCCCCCAGGGCTGGGCTGGGGTCGGGCAGCACTGCCAGGGACAGGGCTCGGATATGGAGAAACAGCTCCCAGTAGGCGTGGCTCCAGGTAGCAGAGAGCCAGACCAACCCTTGGTATCCATTCCTGTCCAGCTACACAGGGAAAGAGAGAAGGATTTGGATAAAATTATTTTTAAACTGAGTGTTCAAAAAGTCGATTTTATTTCTCAATAAATTTTTAAGTACAGGCACCCTACAGCAGAGGAGATGTAATGATCAAATGACTCCTGGGGTGGGGAGTAGCACTGACTGCACTGAGGCACAGGAAGCCCTGTTTCCCCTCTGAGCTCTGCAATGTTCAGCCTGTGAGCAGTGCTAAAGATTAGGCAGGTACTCAGCAGCACAAGCTCAAAATGAAAGAAAGTTTAGCCAAATTTCCTCACATGAAGAGAAATTATTTTGCAGAGATTGACAAAAATATTACATAGAACTGACTCAAAAAAAATTGGTCGCACCTTGTCAATGTCTTCTTTCAACAGTCCACTATGCCCAGAGTGAACAAATGTCGAACAGCAGCTCCATCAGGCACTTCCTCCTGCTGGCATTGGCAGACACGCGGCAGCTGCAGCTCCTGCACTTCTGCCTCTTGCTGGGCATCTCCCTGGCTGCCCTCCTGGGCAATGGCCTCATCATCAGCGCCGTAGCCTGCGGCCACCACCTGCACACACCCATGTTCTTCTTCCTGCTCAACCTGGCCCTCAGCGACCTGGGCTCCATCTGCACCACTGTCCCCAAAGCCATGCACAATTCCCTCTGGGACACCAGGGACATCTCCTACTCAGGATGTGCTGCTCAGATATTTATGCTTGTTTTCTTCATTGGAACAGAGTTTTCTCTCCTGACCATCATGTGCTATGACCGCTATGTGTCCATCTGCAAACCCCTGCACTACGGGACCCTCCTGGGCAGCAGAGCTTGTGCCCACATGGCAGCAGCTGCCTGGGCCAGTGCCTTTCTCAATGCCCTTCTGCACACAGCCAATACATTTTCACTACCCCGGTGCCATGGCAATGTCCTGGGCCAGTTTTTCTGTGAAATCCCACAGATCCTCAGGCTCTCCTGCTCCAAATCCTACCTCAGGGAACTTGGGCTCATTGTGATTGGTGCCTGTTTAGCATTTGGCTGTTTTGTGTTCATGGTTTTCTCCTATGTGCAGATCTTCAGGGCTGTGCTGAGGATCCCCTCTGAGCAGGGACGGCACAAAGCCTTTTCCACCTGCCTCCCTCACCTGGCTGTGGTCACTCTGTTCCTCAGCACTGATCTATTTGCCCACTTGAAGCCCCCGTCTATCTCATCCCCATCCCTGGATCTGGCCCTGTCAGTTCTGTACTCGGTGGTGCCTCCAGCCCTGAACCCCCTCATCTACAGCCTGAGGAACCAGGAGCTCAAGGCTGCAGTGTGGACACTGATGACTGGACTATTTAAGAAACATTAAACTGCTGGGCTGTTTCTGAAAATCATTTGTAATAAAAATTATCTTTGGTACTTCTTTTCGGTTTCATTTTGGAGGCTCTTTTTCATTGTCTTACTTTCTTAATATTGTCCCTAACTGAAAGCCAATGATCCTGCCATATCTCGTTTTATTCCGCCACACTTTCACTGAGACCCACAGATTGTGTCAATAAGGAGCTGTGCTCTTGGTGGGTTTAAATGCCTTAAGGCCTTCCCAGCAGACTTTTCACAGCAGATCCCCCTTCTGTTGCCTTCTCTGGAGCTGCAGCAGCAATGTCTGTGTGCAGAGCTGGGGGCAGATCAGTGCTGGCCCAGCAGCTGTGCCCAGCAGCAGCAGCACTTGGTGTTGCCAGTGTTGCTGCCGTGGCCCTGCCCCACTGCCCTGGTGGCCCTGGTGTTGCTGTACGGCCTGAGTGCTATCGGGGCCGGGCACAGCCCTGGGGGTTGCAGTGCCAGGGCTGCAGTAGGGACAGGCCATGGGCACTGCTGCGGCAGCGCTGATGCCTCAGCCCAGGGCCTGGGGGCTCCAGGCTCCTTGCCCAGGCTCTCAAGAACACACGCAGGCCAAAGCTCAGCACAGAAAAGCCCCGTGAGCAGCCCCAGGCTGGCCGTGGGCAGGCTGGGGGCAAGCAGCATGGCTGGTGCTCTGCAAGGGCCCTGGGGCAGACAGGAAGAAGCAGCAGAGCAGGGGCTGATCCCCCAGGTCCTTTTCTGCCTGGCCACTGTCTAGCCACTCTGTCCCCAGCCTGCAGCCCTGCAGGGGTTGTTGTGGCCAATGTGCAGGACCCATGACTTGGTTTTGTTTATTCTCACATTGTTGGATTTGGCCCCTGGATTGAGCCTGTCCAGGTCCCTCTGCAGAGCCCTCCTACCCTCCAGCAGATCCACACTCCAAGCTAACCTGGTCACCACAGTTCCATGAGGCCATAAAGTGTCACAATGGTCTCCATGATTCCATGAGGCCCTTCAGTGTCAACATGGCATCTTTGTTCTATAGGACCTCTTGGTGTCACAAAGTCCCTTGGATCCTTGGGTTCCTTCTACGGTGTCACAATGGATCCTTGATTCCCTGAGGTCTCACAGTGCAGCAATGCTGTCCTTGGTTCCACAGTGTCACAATGGCCACTTGGTCACAAGGAGCACCAAGGTGTCAAACGTTTCCTTCATTCCATGAGTTCCTGCAGAGCAACACTGGCCCCTTGGTTCCATGGGGCTCTGCACTATCACAATGGCCTCCATGGTTCCACAAGGCCACACAGTGGTTCCTTGGTCCCATGAGGCCCCAGAGTGCCCCAATGGATTCCCTGGTGGCACAGTGTCACAATGGACCCCTGCTTACCCATGGGCACCAGAGTGTCACAATTTTTCCTATATGTGCTGGTTTTGCATTAATTGACATGTGGTGAGGAGGGAAGAAGCCACCTACAGAAATGATAATTCTGAGAAGAGCTGCTGAGAGCTTCCTCTGTGCCTAATAACAGCAATCAGTGACTAGTTTTGAATACTGACAACTTGTTAAATCACTAGAATGCTGAACATGCCTCTATGAACATGCATGTTAAAAACAAACTAACCCTGGGAAAAGCTCTCTCTTCCTTCCAGCTTGGGAACAGGTAACAAGGCTGGCCTGGCTCCTGTCTCAGCCGGGCCAGGCTGGATGGGCACTGCCACAAGGCCGGGCCCCTTCTCAGGGACCCTGCCCAGCCCTGTCCCAGCAGAGCTGGGCACCAGCAGCTGCCAGGCAGGGGCAGGAGAGGCCATCAGGCCATGGCGTGTTCCAGCTGAGATCTCAGCCATTTCACCCCAGTGTGGCCCTGCACGAGATCATGTGGCTGAGGCCAGAGGCGGCCTTGTAGCCCACACTGAGAGTGGCCCTCTGCCTGGAATTGAACGCAGCAGGGGCCAGAGACCGGCCATGGGGCTGATCCTGACACAGCCCCCAGGGCAGCCTGAAAATTCAATCACTGCGATTGCTTCGGCTGCCACACGGCAGGAATCACATGAGCATCTGAAGGCCCTGGGTGAGATATTAACTCTTTCAGTGCATAGATAAGGCTTGCAGACCTGCAGTCCTGCCTCAGGTGAGAGAAAAGGACAGAGTGAAGACATGTAGAGAACAACATAATCCATGAAGGTCAGTTAGATGAAGTCAAGTCCCAGATGGGAGGGATGAGGAGATGCCTCAGTTCTAGGCTGAAATTCTCTTGTAAGGCTACGGAAAAATATATAATTGATACATCAGACTTTTTTTCCCTGTAACTCATTGAAAATATGCGGGGATGAAGTGTTCAAATTGTAGATATGAGCAAAGGTATTGATGCCAAAGCAAGCTGTGATCCCATGAGAAGTTTGAACAGAGGGAGAGAAGAGTGATGAAGAAAGACCCTTTGGCCCCAGGGAAAGAAGAAAAAGGCCTCTGTTCCCAAATATGAAGATGATCTCAGAGACAGATAAAGAGAATCTTTGCTCTTGAACAGCTCTACCTTAAATTAATACCCCATAAGTTGACATAGCCCATAAACACAGCTGTGGGAAGGCTATGAAAAGATGAGAGGAACTTCACAATTGTTGATTCCTGGGCAGCTGCTGTTCATGGGAATTAAAAGCCACGAGAGAGCTCTATTCTTGTGGAGAAGTCTCCATCAAATAACAAGAGGAACTCCACTCCCTAAGTGAACTGAACCAAACCTAATCTAGAGGTGATAAACTGACTTAATTGTTTCTGTGCTTTGTGAGTGGAAAAGAAAAGGTTGTAGGAGGGAGAAGTGTTCTAAAAGTTTTTTTCTGATTCTTATTAATTTTTCATTAAGTTACTGTTAATAAAGTTTTCTTTATACCCTTTTAAAGTCTTAAGCCTGCTTTGCTTTCTTGCTAATCCTATCTCACAATAGAAAATGAGTATGTTATATTCTAGTGGGGGCACTGGCATTTAGCCAGCACTGAACCCACCACACCTTAGTTCCACCAGTCCCTGCAGTGTCACAATGGCCCCTTGGTCCCATTGGGCCCCAGGGTCTCACAAGGGTCTCCTTCGTTCCGTAGTGTCACAACGGCCCCTCGGTTCAACAAGGCCCTGCAGTGTCACAATGGCCTCCATGGTTCCATGGGGACCCAGAGTGTCACACTGGCAAAGGAAGGGCTGGGCTGCAGCTGCTGCTGCTGTGTGAGCCCTGCCGTGCGTGTAGGTGCTCCCAGAGCTGTAGCTGGGGCTGGGCTGCAGCTGCAGCTCTCTGTCCTTTTGCAGATTATTACACATGTTGGCCAAAGAATGTCTCTCTGACCCACTGCCTGCAGTATATTTGTGATTATGACTCAAGGGGGGGAGTGGGATTTTTTAGATTTACCAATACCTTATTCTCAAGTGGCATGACTTTTGTCTTCTGTAAAGTCACACATAGCAGTTTAGAGAAGCATTTTATTCCATAATAAAGGGAAACATTGCAGGCTTGGAATAATCTTTAGAATCTTTAGGGTTCTGATGGACGGGCTATGGCAGAAGAGATGAATATTCTGGAACTGGTCATAGTGAGAATATCTTTGTGTCCAAAGGTAATTTGCTTCATTGTGGACATTTGCTTCCTCAGTGGAACAGAAACACTACTTGGTTGTCTGGCTTTTCCTGTCTTTTGGGTTGGTTTTATCCCTACCCTAACGATTTACAGATTTTTGCCACTGATCACAAATGTGATCCTGGAAATAGCCTGGGTGCATCACTGTTTGCCTGGATGACACACGCGGGGCAGCAGCAGAGGGCTCGGAGAAGCAGCACCTTGTGATGGGTTGTGTGAGCGGTTGGTTGGGGTGCTGAGACTGCCAGGCAGAAATGTGTGCTTTGCCTGTGGGTTTGCAGCACACAGCCCTGGGCAGGGCTGGCAGCTGTGTTGGCAGCAAGGAGAGCCCCTGGCTTTGTGCTGGCTGATTTCTCACAGCTCTGGGGTAAGGCAGGGTCAGAGCGTGGGGGCACGTCCCCTCGCTTAGTGTCTTCTGGTTTTCTATGTTCATGTTTTGTCTCAAAGGTCATTTTGTAAGAGCTTCAGTTTTGCCTTGGCCCCGTGAATCCTGAGTTGAAAAGGCTTGTCATGTGAACCATGTGAGCAGTGTTCCCTCCTCTGGTCTCCATGTCGTTTGGGAGTGGAGAAGGACAGTTCCTGTATCCCTGATATGATTCCAGCAAAATAGTGAGTGATCTTTGGGTTCCTTTCTTTCTGTTTTTCTGCTCAGGGCAATGTTGGTGTTGCCCCTGATTCTCCAGGAGGGGAGCCTGTGAACAGAGCTGCAGCAGAGGAAGCTTCATCTGGCACCGAGAGCTGCAGGAGCAGTTCCCAGGAGCCCGAGGAGCCTGGTGAGGACAGAGCCCGCACTGGTTTACAGAGCTGTGAGATGGCTGCTCTGAGCAGGGTTGGTGCTTCCTGGTGCCTTTAGTTCAAATCCTGCACAGGCACAACCTCCCTGAGCCCTGCCCTCCACGCTTCTCCAGAGGCTCTAACACGGAGTCCTCTGCTGGGGCAGAGAGCAGGGAATAAACCTGACCTTGTGGGAGTTGTGTCACCAAGCTGGGTGTCCCAGTTTTGTGCTGAAGTTGGTGGATAAATTTGCTGCAGGGTGCCAGGGGAGGCTAGGCTGAGCGACTCTTGAAGGAACAGGGGAAAAAAAGAGCAAAAAGTCAGGGTAGAAGTCCAAATCACTGACTAAATGTAGTACCAGTCTGCTGGTGTTGGTCCTGACCCGCAAGAAAAACAAGGAGCACAACATCAGAGGCCAACCAATTGAAAAATCACAGTAACTCCAGTATCAGAAGGAAAAGCTTGAATGACCGACCCCTGATTAGGGAGGCCTAAGAGGAGAGAAGGAGCACTGTGGATCCATTCCTTAGCCCAGCTGGTGCAGCCTGCAGGCCTTGTAGGGAGCTCTGTCCCTCCCAGCCCTTCCTGCCAGAGCGGATGGTCGAGTTGGAGCAGCTGCTGCTCGCTGCAGAGGGCAGTTTGTAGATGCCAGGTAATGGAGCTGGTTCAGGACTCAGCTCCCAGCACCTTCAGCTTCAGCCATTTCAGTGAGGACTGAGGTCTCTCTATCAGCTCAGAGACAGAACAAGGCTGGGCTTCCTTGTAGCAGCTGGGACTGTCTGTGTTTCAAGCTCTCCTGGGTGCCCTTTGCGCTGCAGGGCGTGAGACTTTATGGAGATACTTCAATGTTTTGAAGCACACTTTTGAATCCTTGGAATGGTCCCTGTTCTTTTAAGGGCACATTGCTTTGAATTGCCAAGTGAGAGTCTGCCTTTCAGGCCATCTTTGACAGCCCCTGGTAGAAGGACAATTGCTGCCCAAGGGAAAGGTGCACAAGGGCCAATATTGACTGAGCGTTCCCTTTGCTTCCCAGATGCCATCTGACCAACATCTCCAGGAGGGCTGCCCTGCGTGGCAGGAAGAGACAGGGGAGAGCCTGTGACCATCAGGCAGGTAGAACTTCTCTGTTTGTAGATATGTTTATAGACTTCTATGGTTTTAATTATTAGTGGATATAGTTCCATTTATAGAGGATAATGTTCTATTTCTATGGACATATATTGATGTGGATATGTATATAGTTATAGATGGGATCTAATTATATTTTATTATATATTTACATTTATAGATTTTCAGAGTTAGATTTTTATATGTGTAGAGTAAAAAATAAATATACGCATGAAGTTGGATTTATAAATGTGTATAGTTATATAGTAAGAGGAATAGGAATGTTTAGATGGAGAGGTTGATGAATAGATTGCTGTTTGTGCAGGCCTAGGCTGCATTTTTACCTCTTTTTCCCCTCGGCTGCCTTTTTCACCTCTTGTTTTTCCCCCGGTGCCCCCTGTGTCCCCTGTCCCTGTGCTGGGTCCGAGCTGGCGGCTGGGCCGGGTGGAGCAGCACTTCCAGCCCTGACTGTCCCTGGAGCGGTGGGAGCTCCGCTGGCCCCAGGCACTGTCCCTGAGGAGCTGCTGAAGGACGGTGAGACACAGGGAGCTGAGGGGGCTGTGGCGCTGAAGGGACGGTGACCCTGAGCTGCTGCTGGGGCTGAGGGCTGTGGGGCAGCCGAGGGCCATGGTGGCACGGAGGTGACAGGGAAGTGGCACAGGCTCCGTGTCTCAGGGGACAGGATGCCTCAGAAGGGACTGAGGGGGGTGAGAGGACTGTGAGGGGCTGAAGAAACTGAAGGGGGCTGGGGCTTCACCGAGAGCATGGCGGGGCTGAGGGGATGGAGGGGGCCAGCAGGGAGCACAGAGGGCTCCGGGGCTGCAGCTCTGCCAGGCCTTGGAAGCAATTCCAGAGCCTCCACTTTTGCCACAGCTGCCATGAAGACCTTGAGGACAGCCGGAGACTGACGGGAGCCAGAAGGGAGGAGCTGAAGGCCAGCAGCAAGAGCAGTGAATGGGGCCCTGCTGCTGCCAGCCTGGAGAGAGCCCGGCTGAGGCCACAGGCCCGGGGAGGCAGGTGGGGCTGAGGCTGCCGTGGGCTGTGGCCGTGGGCACTGCCCGGCGGGGCAGGAGCGGGCCCTGCCCGTGCTGGGGCTGCTCAGCGAAGCTGCCCCGGCTGGCACAGGGGCTGTCCTTGGGCAAGGCAGCTGTGCCAGCAGGGCCCGGGAGCTGTGCCCGCTCTGCCGGGCTGCCGGGGCTGCGGGACAGTCCCGCCGGGCTGCACTCACCACAGCCTGGCCCACCCGGCTGCTTTCTCTTTCTGACCCCCTGGGGAGGCTCTGACATTTCCTCTTCAATGATGGAAATGCAGCTGCTGCCAAGAGAAACGTCCCCACACTCACCCAGTGTTCCCTTTGCTTGCCAGATATCCCATCTGCTGTCCCTGTCCAGGAGCGCTGCTCTGCCCGGGAGGAGGAGACCAAGCGAGAGGCTTTGAAGATGGGGCAGCTGGGATCCCTCTGCTTGGAGTGCTGTTTACAGATACATGGACTTGAACATAGACAGGGGTTATTACATCTGTATTTCTGTATGTGGATTGCTATTTGTATGGATTTATTTCCATGTGTATATTCTTGTATTTATGTATATTTATTTTGTTATGAATGTATGCTATTTGTATATATACATATATGTTTGAAATTACATATATGTGTATCAATTTATCTATGTATACATGGATATTGTTATATCTGTGTTAATTTCTATTTCTTATGGGTACAGTGGTGTAGGTATCTCTTTTGATATGATTTTTGTTATATGGCTTTTAAAACAGGAATATTGGTATTTGTATAGGTATATAAGTCTATTTGTATAGGTATATTTATCTGTTTATGGATGTAATTCTATTTACATATCTATGGACGTATTTTTGTATTCCTAGATGGGCTTAATCCTTGTAGTAATATGTAATAAATTAAGTTGTTAAACGCCTAATTGATCTTTGTATATAGTGAGTTTTTGTAGAGGTTGGCAAGAAATTAACTGAGGTTGGTATTTGTATATCATTACATACACAGGTTGTAATAATCTTATATATTCCTGTTTTTAACCTAAATTGAGATTTGTATAGTTTCGTATTGTCAGAGTGGGTGTAGCACTTTGTAATAAATGACATTTTTCAACTGAAATTGATTCTTGTGTATTTGTGGATCAGCAGTGTGGCTGTAGCAACCTGCAAGAAATGCCATTTGTCAGCTGCGATGGGTGTTCTGTGATTTTTGCTACCCAAAGCCATGGGCAGATGTAAATGCTGGAGGATTTTGGCCATGCGAATCTCCGGCCATGCCCAGCACATGCCCCACCTGCACTCAGGCTGGGCAGGGGAAGCGCAGATTTGGGCTGGCAGCAGAGACCCACGTTGGCTCAGAACTCGCTGCAGAGGCTGCTGAGAAAACTCCGGGGTTTCACTGAGAGTAGAACTCCAAGCAGGAGCAACCCTGGCAGGAGAAATCATTCACAATGAAAAACAGAGAGAAAATGTGGCAAAGCAGATGTGGGGATACTCTGTGAGGCTGACAAAATGCTCTGAATCACCCCTGTCTAGGCACGTCTTCTGCAAAAAGGTTTTGTTAAAAACTGAACACCTCCCATGAAATACAGATTGCACTTTCCCCTTAACTTACCTTGCTGTGTGAGTGGAGACACTCTCTCCTTATCACTGAGAATCTTTGCCCTTCAGCACCTCACATTTAATCAAAGATGATGTACTACCACTTGGCACCATCGATGAAAACAGCCTTGTCCTCGTGGCAGTGTTTGCAAAGTCTTCCCTCCTCCTGTCCCCACATGTGACAGATGGAACCGTCCCCTTCTGTCCAAACTGTGCCTGAGCTGAGTGAGGGCTCCAGGAGCTCAGGAGGGTGCAAGAGCACCGCACGTGGGAAGGTTTAGCAAAGCTTCCTAAGCACCAGTAAGCTCTGGGTTTGCCAGTCTTCCCCTGCAATATTGTCCTACTCAAGAATGATCTTGGAGGACACTGTGCCTCCAGCTCACTCAAGTGAAGTTTGTTTTGCTTTAAGGCATGAATAGAAGAAAATGAAAATTGTGGTTTTTAGAGTGAAATTTGGGGGTTGGTGCAGCTGGGTTTGCTCCACTATTTTTGTGGAAAGTCGGCTAAAAGCTTTAAATTCCCAGCAAAAGCTGACTGCCACCCAGACAGACCTGAATGAGGCCCAGGTGGGCTTGCTGCACGCTGGTCCAAGGGAAAAGCTGGAACAAAGTCCCCTTTTATTGCAGGTGGAGTCTGTACTGTATGGTGTCTCCAGGGCTGTCTGTGGTAAGACATGGCAATTCAGCCAGAAACTGTGGATATGAGAGTTCCAACAGCAACCTGCTTCTCCAGGGTGAGGGACAAGGCCAGCCCGAAAGCCTGGAAGGTGCTCTGGGCACTGGAGAAGGCCAGGCTGTCCTTGTGCAGGGATGGCCTTCAAAGGGGACCTCACACCTTGTGCTGCTGACCAAGGGCAGCTGGTGGCCTTCCACAAAATGCTTCTTTTGTCCAGCTCTTGAAAAAGTTCCAGCCAGCAACAATTCCTGCTGCTCACACCAGCCCTTTGCAAGCAGGAGGAATTTGTATCAGCAGCCTGACAGCTTAGTGGCAGGAGAATAAAATACTCAGCTGAGTGTTATCAACTCCCTGTCAGAAGCCACATCCTCAGCCCCTCATCTCCAGTTGTCTCAGACGTGGAGGAAGCAGCAGGAAATCTCTGATCCTGGAAGGGAAAGCAGAAGGAGGAGAGGCAGTGGCTGGTCCCTGGGGCCTTGGGAGCAGTGAGAGCCATCCAGAACAGGATCTCTGCTGGGCTGTGGAGATAAGAGAAACCAATCAGCAATGCTCTGTGTGAGACTGGAGCCATCTGTGAAAGTGAGCATGGAAATCTGACCTTGCAAAACAGAGGAAAAGGTGTCCTTGGCTATTTGCCAAAGCTTGCAGGGGCTCTGAGCCATCTGGTCTAGTGGAAGGTGTCCCTGCCCATGGCAGAGGGGTTGGATCTAGATGCTCTTTAAGGCCCCTTCCAACTCAAGCCTTTCTGTGAGTCTGAATTACAAACCCACAATGACAAAGAGAACACAGCA
The DNA here is from genome assembly GCF_047830755.1 of Zonotrichia albicollis. NCBI lineage: Eukaryota > Metazoa > Chordata > Aves > Passeriformes > Passerellidae > Zonotrichia > Zonotrichia albicollis. The sequence goes on from NC_133842.1 coordinate 9,077,984, forward strand.
AACCTGGCCTCCACTGCATTATTGGAGGTTGCTGCAGTCACTTGTGTCACATGAGACTGGTTTGGATCTGGAGAAATTTTCATGGTCCCACAGTATTTCAGTGTGACTTTCCTGGTTCAGGGCCCCAAAAGATGGCAGAACAGATTATCTGCAAGCACAGAATTGGTTAAGCTGCCTGTGAACCTGATGGGAGAAGTGTATTCATGTTATTGCAGCATTTACCCTGTACAGGTGATATTTGGTTTCCATTTTGAAGATGAAATGTTCTTGCAGAATGCTTGTATATGCAGAAATACTGGCTTTAAATCCTAATTCCATCTTCACACCAGGATGTGTAATCCATCAGAAATGTTTAACACGGAGCCATATTAGCTTTCGGCTTGGTGGTATGGGTTGTTTAAAATATGTGATGAGTAATGGCAGCTCTAACAAATACCCCTCTTGTTAATTTGGGTCTTCCATTTATCAACCCTGTTGCATAGAAATCACTTCTTTACAGCAGAGACTAAATGAAATCCCTTCATACAGATGAGAATTGTGCAATTCAGGCTGATTAAAGGGGAAGTTTTCTGTTATTGGGAAAGGAAAATCTAGATAACCTGCTTGCTGTACATCCTGGAGGGGCTTTACAGTTAAGAGTGAAAAGGAAAAGGACATTTCTCTTAAGAAGTGTCTTGAAAGAGCTTTTTGTATTTCCAGAATCAGCTACATTAATAATGACCTCCACAAGTAGAAATGCACAACAACCACTTAGGTGAGTTTATCTGGCCATGATTTTTAGCTGCAATGCCAAAATCTCATCAAATATATTGTTATCCTTTAAACAAGGAAGGAGAGCACAAATACCAACAATTCTCATCAGCCCTCTGGGTTGGAAAGACCATTCAATTTATGTTCCCTTAGCTGTCAGCCTAAAGTCTGCTGCGCAAACCTTAGGTCTATGTTGGGCCTCATAAACTTCTTGAGCATCAACTTAGGTGCAAACCTGCTACAAAACCCTTCAGGCACGACACTGATTTAGAGTGGCAGGACTTCACTGTTCTAGCAGAGAATTTTATTTACTTGCTCCTGCAAATCATTTCCAGAGTGGAAGAGAAATCAGTGCCTTGCTATCTGGATGTGATAGGATTTTCCTCCTGTCCCAACAGACAACAGGAGAAAAGATTTGTTTCTATTATACCATTACATCTAAATCTTTGGTTTGAGAGCAAAAGGAAAATGTTCCTTTAAGAAGTTCTGCCTGGACTTTTTGGCATGAGGACAAACTGTGGTGTGCTGGCAGGAGCAGCACTGTCCCTGTGGGTGCAAACCCCCTGAAGGATGAACAGGCTGCTGTCATAGGGGCCACACCTGCAGCATGAAAACCCACCGTGCCATTAACTCGATGCAAACTAAACACAAGTGGCACAGCTCTGCATCCTCAGCAAGCACTTGCCTCTGCAGAGATGTTACTGACAGACTCAGCTCTTGTTTGCAGGGGCTGTTAAATTGTCACACAAATCAACCACCCCTCCCTCTCTTGTCCTTCTTGGCGTCTGGCTGCTGAGCTGCTGCTGAGAAAGAAGAGGCAGAGTCCTTCAGGGCAAACGGGGACTTTCCAATGGGCAGAAAGTTCCACCTTTCTTTTGTTTTCAGTGACAACAGAGGGGTTTGTCTTCAGTCCCTGTGTCAGCAGGGAAATTGTGCCTGCCCATCACACCTAGGATCTGAACAACCTGGATTTTTCTTGGTGTAAAACCCACAGTTACCTGACCTTCTGCAGGAATATGGAGAGAAGAGTCAAAAGGGATTCCTGGAATGTTGCAATAAGCAGATAGTGGTATTAAACATATATAGATAAAAAGGCATAAAAGCTCATAAAAGTGTATGGAACTGATGTAAACCAAATAAAAAGAAGCATTTTATTGTAATAAAGAGTGAGGGTTGCAGACCACAGTGTGAGAAATAGCTACCCACTTTTCATAGTTTAGGAAAGTTTATTAAACCTTATTAAAAATACAACAGAAGATTGAATGAAAAAAAAAGGTTACAGCACTGGGAGCAAGAGATTTTCCTCACCATGTGCTCAGCCCCCTCACAATGGAGGTTTTCCCTGTTTAACCCTTTAACCCCTCCTGAAGTTCTGTCCATCAACCCCTTCTTCGCTGTCTGCTGGTGGAGATCTCTTCCTCAAATCCTGAATGGGGGTCAGGTGTGGCCGTAGTGCCAAGCCAGCCCTCCCAGATGTCCCAACCACAGCTGTCCCTTGATAACCACGTGAGGGGTACAGCACAACTATAAATCTATAAACTTTGCTTAACCTATATACATTGTGAAAAATGCCAATCACTTGTTTTTAAAATTTTAAAAGTTTAATAGTAATAAAATGGTTATAAAAATAGTAATGCAATTAGAAAAATTTGGACAAGTTGAATTAGGACAATATGAGACGATAAAGACAAAGAGTTACGGATGTCTGGGTACCTTTTTCTGGGCAGCAGGAGCCCGGAAAAGGACCCCTGTTAACGAAGGATTAACCCTTAAAAACAGTAGCCCATTGCATATTCATACAATTCATACGTGATGCATAAATTCCATTCAAACACAAGATTCTGTCTGGTCATCATCATCTTCTTCCTTCTAATCCTAACAGTGCCTTCGAGGCAGGAAGAAGTTCGTTTCTTCTGATAAGAGGGCAATACATTCTTTTTTCTGAAAGATTCAGGTGTCCTGTGGCTGCTATCTGGTGCGAGTGCCTCATTCCTTTCTTAAAAAAATCCCACTGACATAGTTCTTATTTTAACTACAAAAGTTACCTTTTAATTACAAGACTACATTTATCATATTATTAAAAGGTTAATACAGCACTACTAATCAATCCATCAAAATACATATGGTAAATATCTGCATAGAGCCATATAATATGCGTTTTTCACACACATTATATTTGTCTATTAATTGTGAGAGTCAATCATCATATGACTCGTCTATCACAACAGGAAAAGAATTTTCTGGTGGAAGGGACACTGGTTTTAAAGGTAGGACCTGTTCTTGAGGTTTGATTTGTTCCCTTTTTCAGATTACAAGGAAGTCATGGTGTTCCAGAGTAGAAGCTAGTGCCAAAAGTTTGAGAACAGGATGTGATAAGATCACCAGAGTATTTTATCTGTATCTAGGAAGAAGCCCTGCAGAGCTCCTCTTTGGCTTTTACTGAAAGTAGAAGTCCTATTTTTACCAAGAATTTTGATCTCTTGGTGTTTTGGAGGAAGAAAAAGAAAACAACAAAGCACCTGAAGTCTGCATTGAGGTGAGGTGTATCCCAGAAGACTGAGGGCTCACCAAGGCAAGAGACCCTCCTGGGACCGTGGTCACAGGGGTTTTCAGGTGAAGGGAGAGACGAGAATGTTGACTTCATGTTCAGAAGGCTTGATTTATTATTTTATGATATATATATTACATTATAACTATACTAAAAAGAAAAAGAAGGTTTCCTCTCAGGAGCTTGCTAAGCTAAGAATAGAAAAGAATGACAACAAAAGGCAGCTCTCTCAGACTCTGTCCAAGATAGATTGGTCCTTGATTGGCCATTCATTATAAACATCCAAGATGGGCCAATCACAGGTGGACCTGTTGCATTCCACAGCAGCAGATAACCATTGTTTACATTTTGTTGCTGAAACTGCAGCTTCTCAGAAGGAAAAATCTTAAGAAAGGATTTTTCATAAAAGATGTCTGCAACATGTCACCTTTTTCTATTTAGTTAATTAAAAAGAAAAGTGTTTGTAATTTTCTCTTCTGGGTTCATGCAGAGGAAAGGACAAACACTTGACAGGTTATCTGTTGCCAATCAAACTTCACTCAAGTGCTCCTGTGGAATGAACAGGGAATTTCTTCACCTGTAGAACATAAAATTCTATCATATCGCTAAAACAATTTTACAATATAAGAAAATGCAAAAACAATGCAAACAAAGACCAAGTCCAAGGAGCTGAGTTTCAGGAAAAGTCCATGGACTGAAGATGTTCCTCTTTCCATCTCTGAAAGTCCCTTTTGGTCCTGAAACAGGCTTGCTACAGAAAAATCCATCAATACTTATCAAAAGTCCATTGACAGTCATCAAACAATTTCAAACAATTTGAGAAAATTTCTGGAATGTGGAATGTCGTTGCCACAACCCTTTACTGAACAACTTGGGCTGAAGCTAATTTTTGGCACTTCAATGCTTTTGAACTGCTGCTGGCTCTTTCAACCCTTTTTACTTATTTTAATTTTTTTTTATTTTTTTTTCTTGTCAGAAAGAGCAGCAGCAGCAGAGGAGCCAGAGAGAGGACCCAGATCTGGCCCACAAAAAGGCAGGCCAGGACCAGAAAGGGAAAGCAAAATCCCCACACCCATCAGGAGGCCGGACGGTGGCCCTGGCCCAGGGATGTCAGCCCAACAGCCCGGGCCCAGACCCCGAGGCAGGCTCTGCCTTGCCACAGGCCTGCACTCTGCTGCCAGTACAATGGCAGAACGAGTGATGAAACGCTTCTTTTCCCCAAAATCACCAAGGCATGCCAGCAGCGGGGGAATTGAAGCTGTCCCAAGGATCTTCATCTCATGTCTGGGAATGTTTGTTCCCCACAATTATTCTTTTTATGCTTTCCTCCAGAAATACTGTCATAATCTAATGCTTCCAGAGAAACGTTTCCTACTTTTTGGGGAATTCCTTTGGCTGCCCTCCCAGACCAGGCCAATTCCCAGGGCTCCTTCCCAAAGTGAGGTGCAGCCCATAGTCTCCACTCTCCAGGTGGAACAGAAGGAAGCACAGAGTTTGCGGTTGTGGGAGAGGAGCTTCTCTTTCCTGCCTGCTTTCCTTTTGGGACAGGTTGGTGTGTGCTCATTTGATAAATGCAGATTAAACTCTGAAGCAGCTGTGTTTCAAACTGCTACCTTCTCCAGCCCTTCTGTGGGTATCCTTGGACAAAAGGCCTCTTGGTGGGAGCGCCCTGTGGCAGGTTAAGGAAGGAGGTTGATATTTCAGGGTTGTGACTGCTGAAAGCAGTTTGTTTCTGGAGGTGTCCAGAGCTGGGAGTGGCTCCTTTTCTCACCTGCCTGCAGAAAAGGAAGTTGCAAAGTGGGAATTTCATTTGTGGAGATGGCCATCAGGGGTGTTTGCCAAGAGATGGGCTGGCAGAGAGGCAGGTCTCGTGCTAATCTGGCTGTGTGTTTGTTTTGATGGTGGAGAGGGTCAGAAATGCAGACACAGCAGCTGAAGGAACAGTGTGATTTACTGAAATGGAAAAGTGCAAAAAAGAGTCAGGAAAGGATAAGCTAAGCAATGCACCTCAGCATTATTACAAAAGGGTGCCTCTGATGATTCAGGAAGATCCATCACCAGGTAGCCCAATGCTTTCCCCTTCATCCAGAGCTGCACATCAGCTGGGGGAAGCTGTCCAAGCCCAGCCCTGCAGAGCCACGGCCGGGAACCGGGAAATCCTGCAGTGCCTCCACCTTTGGCGGCCATGAGGCTCCCGAGTGCGCTGTGAGAGTAGCCCGGCTCTGACAGTGCTGGACGAGCAATGTGCCAGAGCTTCTGCTGGGGCACAGCTGGTGTCATTCTCCTCTTGGTTTTCTCCCTGCGCCTGCCAGGCCTCAAGGAGGAACCAAGGCCAGGTGGGGCCTTGTCCATTTTCCTCATACAGAAAGGTGAAGACGTGTTTCACCAGTGAATGCATGCAACAATCCTTTTGATAATAACACTTATTAAAGGAGCAGATACACCGAACATTGGGTTGGGAAGGTCATCTAGAGGGCAACTTTGGCTCAGGTCCTGTTGTTGAGACTTCAGTCAGGGTCTGTTGTTCAGGCTTTGTCCTTCAGTATTTTGTGGTGCAAGTCACACCTGTGCAGAGCTGGAAACAAACAAGTCTGGTTTTAGCACATTTGAGAGAGGGAACAGGATTAGCCCTGCAAGGCCAGGCTGGGGCCAAGAGCAGAAGGCCAGCACCCTGCTTTGCCCACAGGCCGCCCTGCAGAGCAAGCAGCCCCTCCTGCCCAGGGGCTGAGGTGCCCGAAGCTGCCTCCCCGCTGTGCAGCTCTGCAGAGCCCGCGGGGCGCAGGGTCCTGGGCAGCCAGGGAAGCCCGGCTGCCTTGGGGCACAAGGAGTGCTCCAGAGAGAAGCTGCTGCCCTTTGCTTGGAACTGTTCCTCAGAGTCTTGTCATTCATCACAGTGTCTGATGTGTTTTCCTTTCCTCTCCCAAATTTAACACAGCTTTTTGAGAAAATTGACTGACGTAGCTGCTGCTGCTGCTGGTGCTGGTGCTTTTGTCTGCAGGTGAGGGCAGGTGATTTGAACCAAAGACAAAGTCCATTAACACCCCAGCCTTTGCCAAGTCAAGAAAGCCATTCACAACTGGGCTACCACTACTGAGCAGTTTTCCTAGGTTTTGGAAAGCTACCACCATAAGAAACCTATTGGAATATGTATCCCAATATAACCAGTTAGATGGTGCCCAGGCCAGTTCTGACCTTCGCTGCTGGGCCACAGGCAGCACTGCGGTGTTTTACCCCAGAGATACCTTGGCTGGCGGCAGAGTGCAGCGGGGCACAAGACAGGACTCCGTTTACCTCAGGGGAGAGCTTCTGGCGATGGTAGAGAGAAAGGGAATGGATTCTGCTAGAAGGTAGCCAGATGTTTATTCCAAGAGTACAGAGGTCTGCACTGGGCCACTGCTGGTAACAGAATGCCGGCCGCATGGTCTCATTAACTTTATAAGCTCGGGGACAGGGGAAGGGGAGGAGACAGGTGAGTTACCAACCAGGTGAAGGGGGCAGGGTCTCAAGGGAGGATGACACTTAGACAGGCCAATGACCCCCAGGCCTGAGGAGCATCCTTTGAAATCGACGAATCACACGACGCCTTGCTGGTATGTTAGCCTGATTGACAGGGCACACTCAGCAAGGGGTGAGGGGGAAGGGAGAAGGGATAGGTACACATGGGAAGGGCCCCGGAAGTTTAAAACCGGACATTGCAACACACCACAACATCTCCCCCTAGTTTTGTTTAAAAAGAAGAGGACTGTGTTTATGGTGCAGAATGATTCTACTGAGGCTTCTAGGTCATCCACTGGAGCACTGAGGGCTTCCAAATGGTAGACCTCAGGAGGGGGAGATGAGCTTGAGATTAACTTGAGAACCATGCGTCTGATTACTCCAAAAACAATGCTAAAAACTACAATAACTACAACTAAAATAAACAGCACTAAAATTACAGTTTTCAGAATAGATCCCAACCAGCCCGAGAGTCCCCAGCCATTGAACAGTCCATTCAGCCCGTTGTCGGTTTCTCTCTTGATGTCCGAGAACCTTTATCGAGGTAGTCCATATGTGGTTTGGGCTGCGGTACTATGTAGGAGATCGCAGGTGGGATGATCACGAGTAGGACGAGAAGCAGGCTCGGTCTCATGACATCTCGAGGCTACACACGAACAGTGGGATCTAAACTGGTACAAAAACTTGAGACAAACATATATTACAAACTATTCCAGATAGGAGGCTTAAATGGAATTTCCTCCAGAGAACGCGTGCGGCGTTTTCTTCTCCAGGCAGCGTGAGCAACCTGGGGTGCTTCTGCAGATTTCTCTGAGACTTTGGGAACATAGGGCTTTACCCATTTGGAAGGAACCCACCTTAAACCAGAGGGGGTGGATACACAGGCGTATCCACGTCCCCAAGTAACCAATTTGTAAGGTCCCACCATTTTCCAAGTCTCAGGGTCCTTTACTAAAACTGGAGGTTTTTCTTTCATCAACCTGTGACTATTCCCCCCAAAGTGGCGTAGGATGGGTGGGTTCAGGCTGTCAAAAGAACAATTCAGAAAATTGATTGTGAATAGTGCCCTGGATAACCGGATGTGGGGAGGTTCTACCTTCAGAATCTGTTGTTGCTGGTCCAGGACCCTTTTAATATCACGGTGAGTTCTTTCTACAATGGCTTGACCTGTAGGGGAGTAGGGGATGCCAGTTTTGTGCTCTACTCCCCATTGCTGCAGGAAGCTCCCGAATTCCTTGGATTTATAAGCAGGCCCATTATCAGTTTTCAGCTCCTTGGGGATGCCCATGAAAGAAAAGGCCTGTAAGAGGTGCTTAATAGCATCAATAGATGACTCTCCTGTGTGGGCAGAAGCATAGACCGCTCCAGAAAAGTTATCTACACTAACATGAACATATTTCTGCCGTCCAAAAGCTTGTATGTGTGTTACATCTGTTTGCCACAGTTCACAACTGTTCAGTCCCCTTGGGTTTGCTCCCGTACTCACTGTAGGGAGTGCATGTTGTTGGCAATTTGGGCATGTGGCCACAATCGCTTTGGCCTGTTCTCGAGTGATGTTAAACTGACGAACTAGGCCAGGTGCATTTTGGTGGAAAAGCTGGTGGCTGATTTTTGCCTGCTCAAAAACATTTGGGAGAGTGGCCATCACTGCAGGTGCAGCAAGAGCATCTGCCCTTCTGTTGCCTTCAGCGATAAACACTGGCAAGTCAGTGTGTGACCTGACATGCATCACATAAAAGGGTTGCTCTCGGTGAGTGACTAACTTTACCAGTTTTGAGAGCAATTCAAAAAGTGCAATGTTAGATACATCTTGCAGTATTGCTTGATCTGCTCTGGATACTACTCCTGCCACGTATGCAGAGTCTGTAATCAGATTAAATGGTTCTGAGAACCTTTCAAAACCCCTAACAACCGCAGCCAATTCAGCAACCTGAGGTGAACCTTCCACCTCAGCAATGTCCGTCTCCCACTGCTGGGTTTGAGGATCTTTCCAAGTCATAACAGACTTGTGTGACCTCCCGGACGCATCTGTAAAGACAGTTAGAGCCCTTTTTAAAGGTCTCCTACTTAGAGCAGTTCTTAATTTTAAAGTAAATTGAACCTCTTGTTCAAACAATTTGCAAGCGGGCCGTGCTACCGAAAATTGTCCTGAGTAGGAATCCAGAGCAAACTGCAACACTTCATTTTCTTGAAACAATTGTTCCAGTATCTTCATAGTATTTTGACCTGATTTTAACTCAACTGGAATGTGAATGCACTTAAAATCACATCCTGCTAACTCCCTGATCCGGGTCCTTGCTTTCCGGATCAGTTCTGCTATCAGCTCCTGAGGCTTTGTCAGTCTCTTGGACCTTTTGTGACTGAGGAAAACCCATTCTATGATCAAGAGAGAGTCCCTCTGGTCCCGGTCCTTTTTTGGTGTGTCCTTTGCCTTAGGTGTTTGTTTTTCCTCCCACTGGAAAATAATTCCATGGAGGTGTGGCAACTTACCTAGGATGATAAATTTGAATGGCAGGTCAGGCCGGCATCGGTGGGCCTGTCTTGTGGACATTGCAATCTGAACCTTTTCTAGAGCTTTCCGTGCCTCTGGGGTAATAGACCTAGGAGCACCTGGGTCCTCTCCCCCTTTCAATAAATTGAAAAGAGGGGCAAGGTCTTCATTAGTCAGACCAAGCCACGGTCTTACCCAATTCAAAGACCCACACAACTTGTGGACATCCGCAAGGGTTTTGATCCTTGGATTGATTTCTAGTTTTTGAGGAACAATGGTCCTATTTCCAATTTCTAAGCCCAAATACTTCCAAGGTGGCATCTTTTGAATTTTCTTTTCCTGGAGCTCAAACCCTGCAACAATCAATGCATCGATCGTTAGGTCAAGTGCATATGTGAGTAAATCATCATTGGGGGCACACACAAGGATATCATCCATATAATGATAAATGATGGCCTTCTCTGCGGCTGCACGAACTGGGGAAAGCAGGGAAGAGACATACCACTGGCAGATAGCTGGAGATACCTTTAGGCCCTGAGGAAGAACGGTCCAATGGTACCTTTTCATAGGAGCTTCTGAATTGATAGAAGGGACAGAGAATGCCAAATGCGGTGCATCGTCAGGGTGCAATGGGATTTGGAAAAAACAATCTTTAATATCAATAACAGCTAATTTCCAATCTTGGGGAAGCATTGTTGGGGATGGCATACCAGGCTGGGGAGAACCCATATCTTCAATTACATTATTAATTTGTCGGAGGTCACAGAGAAGTCGCCACCTCTTTTTGTCAGCTTTTTGGATGACAAACACTGGAGAGTTCCATGGGGACATGGTCTCCACAATGTGGCCCTTTCTTAGTTGCTCTTGTACTAGTTCCTCAAGCACCTTTATTTTTTGTTTACTGAGTGGCCACTGTTTCACATCAACTGGTTCGTCTGTTTTCCACTTCAGTTTTTGGGTGGGGCGCTGTTGTTCAATGACTGCTGCACAAAAATGCTGTGGAGAGTCTGGAATATCAATTGTGACACCCCACTGGGCCATTAAATCTCTCCCTAACAAAGGTTCTGAATAATCTAACATGAATGGACGGATATTTGCCAATTGTCCGTTTGGACCCTCGAATTGAATAATGCTTTTGGAATGCTTTGCCAATTGCAGACCTCCTACACCTCGAAGGTGACCAGCAACATTTTGTAAAGGCCAGTGTGCTGGCCAGTCTTGTACTGGAATCACTGTGCAGTCTGCACCTGTGTCTACAAGCATTTCAATGCGTTTAGACTCCCCACCCCCACTGACATTGCACCACAATTTGGGTTTATCTGTCCCAATAACTTGGACCCGGGCGACTGTGGGCCCTTGTTTATCGACATTTTCAGGTAAAGATGGCACAGGGATAGCTTGAGCAACAATTTGTCCCTTAGGAAGAAACAGGGGTGGGTGGAAACAGTGCAGGCTGAGAACAAATTGCTTGGGATCTGATGTTGTCACTCCCGGAGCAATTTCGATCTCTTGTGGTGTGTTTTTGTCCCCAGTGATGATGTACTTACAATGAATTTGGTTCCAAGTACCTTTCTGTTCAGGATTTACAGAGACAAAATGCCAGTCAGTGTCCTTCAGGTGGAGTGACTCTGTCAGCTGCAACCTGTAAGGCTCATTGACAGAAGATGCGGTTAATACAGAATCACTTAAATCATAACAAAGGTTATTTTGTTTCACCTTCAACAGTGGGCTAGCAGACTTGGTCTTTGAAGCACCTGCTTTACTTACACAAATGTTAATATTATTGCACGCTTGATTTATTTTGCTACCCTTATTCTCTTGGCCTGCTCCTTTTATGTCTGCACGCCTAGCAGGCTGGCGCTTTATTCTTCGTTTTTTTGTTGTTGACCCCCAGGGAGGGCTTGCAGTTCTCCTCCCCTGCTATTTTTAAATTCCCCAAATTCCCTTTTCAGGGGGCACTGGTTACTCCAGTGCCCTAGCTTATTACAAAGCAGGCATGGTTTAGTGGGCTCAACCATTGCTGGTCTCCGCTGCTGCCCAGGGTACTGCTGTGCTGAAAGAGAAGGTGCAGGGCTGGCAACAGCAACACGCTGAGGTGGTCTTGGCAGCAGCCTTGGTCTGGAGTCTTCAGCAACACTCATCAGAGGCACTTTCCTGTTACAGACTAGAAGCATATCTTTTAATGTAGGGGAAGGTTCCATAGGAAGGCTCAGGATTGCTGCTCGACACTGTTCATTTGCATTTGTAAACGCTATTTCTTCTAAAATTGCTTCTCTAGCATTTTCCTTTTTAAGTTGTATTTCAATGGCTCTAGTTAGCCTTTCTACAAATTTCACAAAAGGCTCTGATGGTAGTTGTTTGATTTTACTATAGGGCTCAAAAGGCCCCTCAGGTTGGAGGGAAAAGAATGCCTTTTGAGCTGCTTCCTTTACTTTCTCAAGTGTTTCTGCAGGAATTGCAGCAGCTTGGACTGAGGGAGAAGACCATTGACCCTCACCACAGAGGTGATCAATAGTGATAGGGTTACCATTGTTGTCTTTTGCTGTGTTTGGATCAGCCTGTAAGCCTGGGAGAGCATCTTTTAGCAGTTGTTTCAATGCTGATTCCCATAATTTGAATTCCGTGGATGTCATGAGACATGAAAACAGTTGTTTTAAATCATGTGGAACCACAATAGTCCTACTTAATTCAGAATTTAAAAGGCCACGGAAATATGGACTGAGTGGACCATACTCTTTATGAGATTTACAGATCTCTTTAATCAATTGTCGTCCAAAAGAACTCCAATTAGCAGTTGGGGCTGCTCCTGCTTGAGCTGCAGGCTGAAACGTAACAGGGGCCAGTGACAACATGGCACCATGCATTGGGTCTGCTGTCCCCTGCTCTGTATCCCTAGAATCAGAAGCATTGGGATCACAGCTACAGGTTTGGGGACAGGCAGTGGGTGTGTCCCCACCGTGGGAACCCGGGGAGGGGGCGGGGACAAGGAGCTGGCAAGGGGCGGGGATACCGTGGGAACAGAGGGCGGGGTCACCTGGTGACATCACGTCAGCAGCCACCCCCTGGGAGGAGTAGAGGGGCGGAGCTGAGGGTACTGCAGGAAAGGCGGGGGGAGGGGGGAAGGTGTCACGAGGAACAGGAGGAGAGGGGGATGGGGCAGGAATTTTGGGATGTTTAAGAGGATTTTGGGAAGAAGAAGACAAGATTTGGGAAGATGCCACGTGGCATCCACCATCTTGTGCACCCCCTAGGGACTGGGGGCCATTTTGGACATCACTGCTCTCCGGAAAGCTAACACGTGCTCGGGATTTTAGAGGAGGGGATTGGGAAAGCCACGCAGCCTGGCCAGGGATTCGTGAACAAAACAACTCAGGTATTCTTGCACACCCTGGGAGCTGACTTCCCAATGAGTTTGCACTCTTTAAAATACCATGTTTTGGGGAAAGAGGTTTAGGGGTTTTAGAGGGAGAGGGAGGAACAGGGAGAGCAGAGGCACATGGCTTTACATTTGGCTTTTTCTCCATTTCCTTTTGTTTGAGCAATGCTGTTCGAATTTGTAAACTCCAGAACACAAATTTAGCTGAGGGTAATTTGCCAGATTGTCCTAAGGTTATCAATTCATTCCCAACTTTATCCCAGAATTGAATATTGTGGATTTCTTCAGGGGGAATGTTTGGGAACTGCAGAAAAAGCCATCTTATAAACTGTTTCAATTTTCCTTTAGAGAATTTCACATTACTCTTGATTAAAATGCTAACAATATCATAATACACTCCCCTTTGTACAATGCTAAATTTGGAACCCATGATAGATGTAAAGCAAAGTACTTAATCCCGCCTGACTAAAAACAAAGCTAAAATCAGCTACCAATTTCTAAAAAAAACCACAGATAGAAAGCGATAACGAGCAGACAAAAGCTTCACAATGCAGCTGTATATACTGCTTTTAAAATTCCCGGGCAGCAGCAGCAGGGCACGCTCTGCCGAGCCGAGGCAGAAACAAAGCCTCCCCCGCGGTGGAATGCAGCCCCCCCGCGGAGCAGAGGCAGCAGCCACTCCACGTGGCAGCCGAAACCGGGACCCCCCCCCCCCCCGCCGCCGCTTGTGCAGAGCACTCCCGACCCCGCAGGTCCCCCAGCCACGTGGAAAGAGAGCCCCCCCCCCTCCCCCGCAAAGAGAAAGAGAAAGAGAGTCTCCTAACACGTGTCTGAGCACGCTGCTGAGCTGGGGGGGAAGGGCAGCGAGCGATCCCGCTCCGGCGCGAATTCTAAAAAACAGTGAAACACGCGGCAAAAAATAAAGCTAGAACGCTATGAATTCTTGTCTGTGGGGCTGCGCAGCTAAAATGCAAAGGCAAAAAGGAACAGAACTCGCGGCAGAGTCTGTTTTTGAGCTTCTGCTCTACCGAAAGCAGAGATACTCACGTGAAATGGAAGCTGTAGGCTGGGTTCTAGGCAGGCAGGTCTCCACTGGAAAAGGACCTCTCTCTGGGTGCAAGAGAGGCTCCCCTTTTCTTCCTCTGGAAAATCTGCTCACCACAATGAAGCAGGGCTTTCCAAAGGCGCCGAACAGTCCACGAAACTTTTTCTGGGAGTATTCCCAAAGTCTCTAGCTGGGAGTCTTGAAGCCAGGCTTCTTTCAGCTGGATGCACGGCTGGCAGAAGCTTCTCTGAGGAACTGCGAGTCCGTTTTCGGGCTGCAGAGTCGAGCCACCCACAGGGACGCCAATATATTGGAATATGTATCCCAATATAACCAGTTAGATGGTGCCTAGGCCAGTTCTGACCTTCGCTGCTGGGCCAGAGGCAGCACTGCGGTGTTTTCCCCAGAGATACCTTGGCTGGCGGCAGAGTGCAGCGGGGCACAAGACAGGACTCCGTTTACCTCAGGGGAGAGCTTCTGGCGATGGTAGAGAGAAAGGGAATGGATTCTGCTAGAAGGTAGCCAGATGTTTATTCCAAGAGTACAGAGGTCTGCACTGGGCCACTGCTGGTAACAGAATGCCGGCCGCATGGTCTCATTAACTTTATAAGCTCGGGGACAGGGGAAGGGGAGGGGACAGGTGAGTTACCAACCAGGTGAAGGGGGCAGGGTCTCAAGGGAGGATGACACTTAGACAGGCCAATGACCCCCAGGCCTGAGGAGCATCCTTTGAAATCGACGAATCACACGACGCCTTGCTGGTATGTTAGCCTGATTGACAGGGCACACTCAGCAAGGGGTGAGGGGGAAGGGAGAAGGGATAGGTACACATGGGAAGGGCCCCGGAAGTTTAAAACCGGACATTGCAACACACCACAACAGAAACCCAATAGATTTTCCTCCAGGAGGATATCAGCAGTAGCATGATGCCAATATTTTCCACCCCTTTTCTGTGTCCTTTAAGAGTTCCACAGTACCCAGCAGGAATGAAACGACCTGTGATAATGTGATTTGAGTGCTCTGTGTTGTTCGTTGCCACATGAGTGTTCATGACAAGCTGGACACCCCACTCGTGGCTCTGTCGAGTTAAATTCATCCCAATTCTGTGCAAACAGCAGCCCTGAGATGCTGAGAAGAGCAAGCACAGTGGGTGGGTGTGCATGCACGCACCCGGGGGCTGACTGCTCTGTGGGCAGAAGGTTTTGCACTGTTGTAAATCTTCACTCTCTCAAGCTGAAAGACTATTTCAAATCTACATCTTAAATGAAAAGATATATCAAAAAATAAAATTGTCCAAAAATTCATGTGCATTAAATTTCATGCATTTTATATATCATATATTTTGATTAATATACTATAATATAATATAATATAATATAATATAATATAATATAATATAATATAATATAATAAATATATGAGATCATTTTTGAAGCCATTGCTTGTGGGGGATATTGGATGATCTCCTAGTGTTTGTACATTTTTCCTTTCTGCTACTGCTGATCGTAGCAGCAACTCCCTGTCAGTTCTTCCAGGTCACTTCACACAAAGGGATTCCATCATTTCAGTGCCTGTGAGAACTTGGCACTGAAATGCCAAGTTGATTCCCAGCTCTCCAGCCTCCTTCTGGATTTTGGGGCACCTCAGCACTTGTGTCCATGGCCCTTCCTTCATCCCCAGCCTGCAGCAGTCACAGTCGCTGCTGCCTCCCCCTTGCTGCAGCTCATTTGCCAAAGTACTGCCAAAGGCAGCAGAGCTGGCTCAGGATCCGTGCTGGCTTCTGCTCTCTGGGATGAGCTTCAGGGGTACACTTGGAGCACTTTCCTAAAGAGCTGCCCCGTGGGATGAGGGATTTGTCCTCCCCAGGTGGCTCCTGCTTGGATTCTGTGCTCATGGAGCCCCAGAGTTTTCTCAGCAGCCTTGGCAGCGAGTTCTGAGCCAACGTGGGGCTCTGCTGCCAGCCCAAATCTGCGCTTCCCCTGCCCAGCCTGAGTGCAGGTGGGGCATGTGCTGGGCATGGCCAAAGATTTGCATGGCCAAAATCCTCCAGCATTTACATCTGCCCACGGCTTTGGGTAGCACAAATCTACACTTACTTCAGTTGCAACATTGCATTTATTGCAGATAATTACACCCGCACTGCTAATGTACAAATACACAAACATTAACTTATATTTAAAAATGAATTTTTTTTTTAAATTTTAACACCTGTGCTGCCAATATAGAAACACAGAAATATCAATTTATGATGAAAACTAATTTATTCTGAGAACTGCACTATGTAAAAATATACAGATATCAACTTCAGTGAAAAAAAAATTACTTTATTGCAACCCTCTGCAACAACTCACTGTACACAAATATTGAAGTTTTACAATTAAATTTATTACATATTACTACAACTATACAGCCCATATACAAATACAGAAACATCAATATCCCTCTCTAAAGAATCTCAGATCCAGAACTAAATAAATAGAATTTTAGAACTATACAACTCCATACATAATAAAAAGATGTAAATACATATATAACCATAACAATATAGAGATGTAAACATGCATTACATATTTCATGACATATAACATGACAATATAATACAAACGTAACAAACCTGTCTATAAATACACAAATATCAATGGACCAATAAAAAAATCCATACAACCCCAGCAACAGAAATGCACAGCTACAGAGTTGTGCAAGTATGTAAACAGATGAATATACACGCATCAACATAACAATATACATACATAATATCCCTATACAAATATCAGTCAGTGTATGTAAATATCCCTATACTTGTAACTATCCAAATCTAACTACACATCCATAAACAGCGCTAGATCAGGAGGGATTGCAGCCGCCGATGTTCCCAGGCTCTCACTCAGCTCTTCCTCCCGGGCAGAACAGCTCTCCTGGACAGGGACAGCAGATGGGACATCTGGCAAACAAAGGGAACACTGAGTGAGCGTGGGGACGTTTCCCTTGGCAGCAGCTGCACTTCCATCAGGGAAGAGGAAATGTCAGAGCCTCCCCAGGAGGGTCAGAAGGAAAAGCAGCCGAGCGGGCCAGGCTGTGGTGAGCTGTTCACTTCTTTCTAGCATCCCAGTTGCTCTAAAGTAACTCCCTCATGTCAGGTTATTGAACCACCTCTGCACTTATCAAGACTGTGGCCCCCAAATCAATCAGCATTTATGTCTCCAGCTGCTTGCACCAATGTCAGGGAATGTCCTCTAACAGTGCTGGGGCACAAAGTTACCTTGCACAGGTCATCTGACAGGGCCTTGTTCTTTCTGTGCTTCCTGTGTTTCTCCTTACCTTCCACTTGGAATTTTTACAGCATTTCTTTTTCTTTCCCCTTGATCAGTGCTGAAATGCGTGTTTCTCTCCCAAGTTTCAGTTTGTTCAGTGATCCTGTCAAGCCTTTTCTCAGAAGCTTTTATAATGGAATTGAGCATTAATTTCAGCAATTTTGGTGATTTTCTGTGAGATTTATGCAAGTGTCCTGTTCACTGGGCACCCTTTAGGAAGGTACAAAAGAGAAAAAGGATGTTCTGTATGTCAGTTCACTAGTGGAATATTCATGCATAGAGAGAGTGATTAGCTAAATTTTACCTCTACTCCTAACCTGAAAGTGTAACAGGTCATTTGGGGAGAAATTACAGCCTGATTTCTCTTTCTACCAGCCTGTATTCAAATGTACAGCAAATAGAGCAGGGTGAGAATGTCAGTGTTCAGTTCCTGAAGTGCCTTATTAAGGTGTTCTTAAAGTAATGGAGATAAAATCTGGGTGGGCATTCCTAATTTCCAGACACTCATTGTCAATTTCATGGACTCTGAAAACAGCAGAGATGTGCACATCATACCTTATCAATCCACTTGGAGATGTTTTAGGTTCAGATTCTCTGAGGCTTTAGATTTTTAGGTCTCTAGACAATGCTTCCAGGAATCTAAATAGCTTTCAGAAATTAAACTTTTTTCCTTTTTTCCTCGGTCTTTGCACTCATGTGCACCAGAGACCTTCAGTGAATGGATTCCACTGCAATCCATCTCCAAGCTGAATCTCCCAGCTGTGTTCACACTGGTGGTTCGTGTGTCTCTTCTGCACAGTGCAATTTTAAAATCTTCGTTCCTTATTATCTCTGCCCTTCCTTTTCTGTTTTAGCTTGCAAATGCATGCAGATGTATCAGAAATGATACATCTAATTTCTGATGCATCAGTTCCTGTCTAGCAATTTCATTTTATCCTGTTCTGATGCTATGCTAGCCTTATATGTTTTATTCTAAGTGGACTCCTGTTTTCTTGCATGTCGAAGTTTTCCAGTGCAATGCTCTCTTTCACCTGCTTTCATGGAACCCTTCATTAACATTAGCACAAGTAACTGTGTGATTCCCTTCTGCTTTGTAGAAGATTTGGGAAACTCAAGTCCTGCTCCACTACAGAAAAACATACATGGTGCTTGTTAATTCCCCTAAGAGCTTAAGTTAATGGTAAACAACTGCAGCTTATTCATTTCACAGAAATTGGGAGAAAAGACATTGCAAATATTGAGGAATGTAGTGCAATATTGATGGGCATCCCTCAGTTATCCGGACAGAGTGATGTCACTGGCAAAATTCCCTCTTTTCCAAAGGTTTTCATTTGCTTTGGCTGTATTTCGTATGGCTGCAGGTCACATTTCCCTTGGTTTAAGGAAGTATCTTGGCAGTTACTCTTGGTAATATATCTTGCTAATTCTGCTCTTGGAGGAATTACTCAGTTCTGCAGTCCTTATTACATGCCCTGTTCTAAAAGACTTTTATACTATTTTCATTCTCTCTGTGTTTTCACACTTGTTCAACAAGGTTTTCTTTCTAAGAATATTAATCACAATATCCCAAAGGGTTAAAAACTGTTTAGGTATTTTTTCCCTAAGTATTTACTAAAGAAAAATAATAATTAAAAAAAAACTGTATGCATGCTGGATGTAAAATACAAAGAGAAATAAACTTGAGAGTTTTCCAAAAACCTTAAGAAGAAAACCCATGTATTCTATAAAACCCAGAGTATGCATCTACAGTATACAAAAATGGGCATGTTTGAGAAGAGAAAATTTGTGTAATGGTTCTGCACTGAATTCTATGCATTCAAGCTCTTTGCCCTTCAGGGGCAGTGCCATTCTCTGAACTGTAATGCTCCGAGCATGTTCTGCTCACCATGGCAGCTTTCTGCTCTGCCCTTGTACAGATCATCCTCCCAGCAAAGGGGGAGTGCAGCCACCACAACTCACAGCACCTTCCCACACAGCAAGAACCTGAAGGGGAGAGATGGCTTTCACCAGCTGCTGTGGGTTCTAATAGTGCCACCTCTCAGCTGCCGAAACCCTGAATTTCTGTGTTTCAGTGTGTTACTTTATTGAGCCAAATGTTCTGTTATATAGTGGTATGTTCAAGTGTTCCCTGAGTTATTACAGTTAGTTACTGCCCTATGTTATGCCCTCCTACGCAAGTGTCACTCAGGGAATTCCCTCCCTCCTCTCCGGATTTTTCCCTGTCTGTCAAGACAACCCAGCTCCTTTGCCCCATCCCTCAGCCCAAACCCTACCCTTTGTTCCAGAAAGTTCCCTGTCCCTCACCCTAAGATCCAATCCCTATCCCAACGCTCTCTCTTCCCCTCGTTCTGATTTGTTGTAGCCCTCAAAACCGCACCCCAAGAGTCGCTTATTGGTTACTATATGGTGTCCACCCCCTGTTTTCAAAGATTTTAAAAACCCATGCATGCACAGGGAGGTTGGGGCTTCTTTGAACATCTGTTTCCTTTGGGAATTCTCACCTGTAGAACCTTTCCCCTTCCTCTCCTGATGAATTTGCTACACTTTACACTGCAGAAGAGCCTCCTCTGCTTCCTTCACTCGGCCCTCCAGGGGTCTCTACTGCTGGGCATTTGGCCTAGAGGTTCTGGCTCAGGCAAAACCCCAACCTAGCCAGTTCCCCACTCTTGCCATTGTCCCTGGAGCATCACAGAGCTAGCCAGGGCTGTGGAGGGCAGTGACAGTGACCCATGCCCTGGCATGTCACAGCCCCCAGAGCCACACCTGTCAGGCCACAAGCCCCAGCCCTGCTCCCCACTGCAGCCTCAGGGGCTCCTGGGCATCCTCACCCTGGGTGCAAAGGCAGCCTCAGGAGCCCCCAGGGCGCTCTGGATCCAGGCTGCAGACACCCTAAAGCCAGCACTGAAAGGGACATGGATGGGGACTGCAGCTGGATCTTGCAGTGCTCACCACTTCTGACTACTCTCTAAGTGAGCACAAACGTCATTTGAAGCATCTTGAGCACATTGACCCTGCTCGCCCCTCCTGGAACGTGGTGTTCTCACATCATACACCAGCCCTTTGCAGGGAGTGACCAGCTCCCAGCTGCTCTGCTACCCTGGCCTTACTTTCTCTTTGCCAGCCATGAACTTTAACAGATACACTCCTGAGAAACCTGGCACAACATTTACTTATCAGGAGCTCTTTGGCTAAAAAACTCCATTGATCCCTTGTTTTTTCACAGAGAAGGAGGTCCTGGCAAAGCATAAGGAACAGGCAGGGCTCTGGCATAGGAATTCCTGAGCAACAGGATTCCAGCCATTGTTGTTCCTAACTGCTTTGCTGATATCTTAGAGCCGGTTCTGGATAGGGGCTGCTGCTGATAGGGTAGGAAAATTTGGAGAAAAAAAGGTGCAAGAGACAACCAAAAAGAACCAAGGGGGGAAACCCTTAGAAATACAGAGCACAACAGAAGTCCTTGAAGATGGTTGAATAGAAAATGCCACCAGCAGTGAGCAGAGCCCGAGGTTGCTCACTGCCACCCCAGGGACTCCTCAGTCCCCTTCTGGTTTGTGTCTGATGCAGCCCTACCTGGAAAGGGCTCCAGGTTCTGGTGTTCCCAGCTTGCTCCAGGCTACATTCTTAGCAGCACTGAAAGAAGAGGTGAAACAAAGAGCCATTTTCTAACCTGCCTGCAAACTCTCCTCCTTCAGTGCCACTACCAGAGATCATCCCTCTGTCAGCTTGGCACTGTGCCAGCTGCATCCTTGTCCCTGTCGCTTGCATCAGCTCCTGGACATCATCAGCGCTTGCTGTCCCACATCATGAACAGAGAGAGCTGTGTTAGGAGTCCATTTTCTTGGCCTTTTTAACAGACACAAGAAGCATGAGTCCAAATAACTTTGTTGTTTGTTCTTGCCCTCCTTTTCGATAAGTCTTTTCTGCTTTAATGCAAAAGCCTCTTTTCCTACATGGATGGAATGATCCGGAATTGGCAGTTGCTTCAGGCTGTCATGCACCATGGGAATTTTCTCTTGTCTCTGATGAGGATTTGGTGAATTTTCCATTGGTCATTTGCTGGTTGTCACCATGGGCTGAGCTTAGCGGCCGACTCTGCTGTCCCCAGGGGATGCATTGGAACGCCAAGCCCCTCAGGGCTGGAATTCGGGGTTGGGCGGGCTCGGAGCGCCCGGAGCCTGGGCCCGTGAGAAGCTGCTGCTGGCGCTGGCTGTGCTCAGCCCGCCGTGCCGAGCAGCCGTGGCCATGGAGACACAGGCGGGAGCTGTGGCCGAGGCCGGCAGGCGGCCCGGGCCGGCTCGCAGCTGCGAGGACGCCGGCAGCCTGTGGCCTGAGGCCGGGGCCATGGCCGTGGCGGGTGGTTTGCGGGCAGGGCTTTTCCGAGCCGGCCGCAATGTGCTACCTCCCGTGTGGGCCCGGCTGCGGCAGAGGCCGGCGGGAGCGCGGCGGGGCCGGCAGCGGCGGGCAGAGGCCGCAGAGAGCAGCAGCCCGGCCGGGCCCGCTGAGGAGCGGCACGGAGCTGCCGGGCAGCCCTCGGCCGTGTCTGTGCGCACAGGGCAGGAGCAGAGCCCGCAGCAGAGACAAGAGCCGCGGCAGGAGCCGGCCGTAGCGGCAGCTCGCCGTGCCCAGGGCCGCAGCCGCAGCTCTCCCCTGCCGGCCACAGCAGCAGCCGCTCGCCTCCGAGGCTCCGGCGCTTCCCGAAGACGAGGGGCCCGGCCCCCAGCACGCCCTGGAGCCCCGCAGCGAGAGCAGCCGCCGGCGTCACAAAGGGCAGCGCAGAGGGTGAGGAGGACGAGATGAGGCTCGCTCTGGGCCGCCCTGAGGCAGCTCTGCCCTGTCAGCCTTTGCCTTGAGCCCTTCGCTTCTTTTCCATGAGCCCTGATCGCCGTCCTTGGCCAAGGGCCCGCACAGCCCTTTCCAGGGTTGCAGGAAAAGCTGCCTCAGTCACAGAATCACTGGCTTGGAAGGAACTTTCAAGATGATCGAGTCCAACCTATGGCCTAATACCTCAACTAAAGCAGGGCACCGAGTGCCACATCCAGTCTTCTTTCAAAGGCTTGCAGGGATAGTGAGTCCACCAGCTCCCTGCAGGGGTCTGTCCCAGGAAGAACCAAGATAACACTGGGGCCTTCTGCCCCCTGGCGCTTGGAGCTCTGGAAGTTTGTCTTTCTGCTTAGGCAAAGGCCATGGAAAAGGACTGGGAAAAGTAATCACAAACCGAGTCGCCTTATAGAGCTCTAAATTGATATGCAATAAATACAGAAAAGATAGAAAAGAAAGAAAGGCCAAACCCAAATGGCATCAGCAAAGTCTTGGGCATGAACACATAGCTGCAAAGGGTCTTCTCAGCCCTATTTCTTTGTATTTCTGGGAACCAGAGGAATCCTGCTTGAGCCTCTGGGGAGATGGGTTTGGGAGGTAAAAGTTCATGTCTTGTTTCTCCTTGGGGCAGCTCCTGTTCCTAGCATCAGCTGAGCCTCTCTCCAGGCTGATGCCTGTTCTGATTGTTGCAGCAAAACAACTGATGGCAGACAGAAGACACTGATGCTTGCAGAGACGTGACTTTTTCCAGTGCCAGCTGGGAGTGGGAGTCAGAAGAAAAACTCTCAAAAGCACAACTCCATTGGAAGATTGCCTTCCTTTTCATTCCATAAAGAAGCTCTAGATCCACTTGTGAATTGTCAGTTGTTTATTAAGGATGGGAAGTTCTCTTTCATTATTTTTTTCATGTGATTTGGAAGTGGAGGAAGCTCTCATTCATTCACAATCTCCAGACCAAAGTGCCTTTGGAAGGTGGCCCACGTGGCAGTTTTCTCCCATCCATGGTACTTGTGGATATAAGAAAGCAAGGGCAATAGTACTTGCAGCCAAAACCCAGCAAAGCTTGGCTCAGCCAAAACATCCTGGGGAGTTAGAGGCCTCTAGCTGTTCCTAGAAATCAGCAGAGTTCCAGCCAAATGATTGTGTAGCACTAAGTGCAGTCTCTTTGCCTGGATCAGAGCCTTGCTCAGCTGAAGAAGCAGAAGGATCAGCAAGGAGCTCCCAATAGCCCATCACATCATTTGGATTTTGCTCATTTTGTGTAAGTTTGCAACTAAACATGTGTTTACAGTTGAGCTAATGAGAGAAACAGAAAAGTTAATAGAGGCTTTATGGTAGGACCATGATATTCCACAAGAAGAATCACTGGTGTGCATTTCATTGGACCTCTCTAAATCCTATAAAAGTATTGTAGCCCTGATTTAAAATAGGCCGATATGAACCAACTTGGAAAGACAGAGACTAAAATGGCTTGCAGGGTTTTTTTTTAAGACTGAGAAAAACTACCCAAAAGATGTTGTTTTGTGACATTTTAGAATATACTACCTGAAAATTACCAACTGCAACAAATCAAGAGTTTAAAACGGCATGTTTACGTATATGAATAATTAAAACCACAAAAATGTGCAGATATGAATGCATGTTTTCATAAAAATCGTGAAATTATAGGCAAAAAAATACATGTCCTGAACTACAATGCAAAGGCAAGTAGAACTGTACTTGAATGATCTCTTTTTAGATTGCTGGAGTTTTTTCCTTGTGAAGAGGAGCTAGGGTATTGCTGAAGAAAAGTGGCACAAGCAGGACGGGGCAGCGTGCCGTGCTCCGTGCAGAGGCTGCCAGGGGCTGCTGGAAGAGCGCCCTGCTGCAGCCAGAGCCCTCCTGGCCTGGGGCCCGGGAGCAAAGGCCCAGGGAAGCCACCTCCTCCTCGTCCTGACCCTGCCACCGCTCCCTGCTGCTGCTGCTGCTGCTGCTGCTGAGGGAAAGAGAAGACTCTTCTAAGGCCCCATGAACAAATGCACTTACACAGCCCTTGGGATGCCAGTGAAGGAAACCATGTGTCACATAATGCATGTGTGACCAGTCTCCAAACACCACCTAAACGTGGAATTGTTGCACCGCTCTAGGACAGGCAGAAATTTAAAGAATTAACTGGGGACTTGAGGGCATAAGAGGCCGGAGGAGGAAAACAACTCTGAGGGGAAAAAACAGCATATCTGGAGGGGAAAACATCTCCAGCTGCTCAGAATTGGTCAAGGGAACATGTCTCTAGTCCTCTCCTGAAAGGGATGCTTTTGGTGACCTTTGCACCTCCAGCTGCCTTGGACCAGAACCAGGAAGATGCAATTATGTAAATGTTAGATAGATCGATACATAGATAGACAGATCTCATTACTAAAATCTCTCTTTACTGTCCTGTCTGCTGCTACACACATCAGAACTTGGTAGCCAGTGCCCTGCTCAACTACAATCCTGAGATTGCTCTCCTGTTGCCTCAAAAAAACACACTCTTGGGGAATCTGGAGCATGTAGGTCTTTATGAAATGCAATCAGACCCAGAGCATTGCTGGGAACTGCACTCTTTGTGCATCTGTGCTCAGGCAAGTTCTTCTCTTGGACTTGACCACACTGGTGGTGCTGAAGTGGCTGGAGTCAGAAATGCAGCCCAGCCCCTCCCAGCTCCTGTGATCTCTGAGGAGCAGCTTGAATGCAAGGGCATTGATTTCCTGCTCAATTCCCAAACACAACACACACTGATTCCCTAGGCTGCAAAAAGGCATGAGCACTACTAAGCTCCAAGTGATCTGTAAGGCCATACTGGCTGGCCTGGAACCCCAACAGCTCATTCTGCATCAAGGTCCCTACACAGAATGATGTGTTCTCATGCAAAAACTGTATTCTCCAGAAGTGACACCTTGGAAATTAAAATTCTAGCAGACCCAGTCCCAGTGCTATAAAAGGGCAGAAAATAATGATGAAAAGAGCCTTAGTTGGGAGAAAAAGTAAATGAATAAGCCTCTTCCTCCAACCAAACAAAAAAAAAACCTCAAGGAAACAAAAGGGGTAAAGTCACTTCCAAAAGTGGCTCAAATATTTGGATGGACTGAGGAGATGCTGAAGGTCCCTCACAAGGCTTCTGTTGTCTAGGCTAAATCTCCCTCAGACACCTCCTCCCTGGCCTTGTGCTGCACCCCCTTGCCCAGCTCCCCTGTCCTTCTGTGCGCATGCTGCAGCCCCTCCATGACTTTCTGCTTCCCAGGGCCCACAGCTGCACACAGCACTCCAGCTGTGGCCGCAGCGCTGCCCAGCACAGGCCATGCTCACTGCCCTGCTCCTGCTGCCCCACTGCTGCTGGCACAGCCACCGTGCCCTTGGCCTTCTTGGCCCCCTGGCGCCACGCTGCCTCATCTTCAGCTGCTCACGGCCGCCAGCCCTGCGTCCTTTTGGCCCACGCAGCTCCCCAGCCACAAAGGTGCCCATTTCACTTCAGATCCAGCAGGCAGCATTGCAAGATGGCCTTCCTCTTCCAAGCAACACAAGACAGCAGTCAAGGACTTGCAGCTTCACCCCCAGTCTGTCCTCCAATGCACTTGCCAAAGCTGCAGACTTCAGCGCAAAATGGATCAGCAGAAACTTGCCCCTTGATGCTGTTTGCAGCTTCTCAAAAGCCAAAAGGCAGTTGGATCATATTGGAATATGAATCCCAATATTACCAGTTAGATTGTTCCTGGGCCAGTCTTACCCTCGCTGCTAGGCCGAAGGCGGCAACTGTGGTGTATCACCCCAGAGACACCTTTAGCTTGCTGATGGTTTCAGCTGGGCACTAAACAAGTCCAGGCTTGTTAGGAACTCCGTTTACCTCAGGGAGAAGACTTCAGGCGAAGGTGAAGAGAAAAAAAGGAGAGGATTCTGCTGGAGGATTGTATCCAGAGGTTTATTCCATGGTGACACAGGTCTGAATCTTGGGAAGAGCTCCAACAGAATCGCCACCGCATGGCCGGACTCACCTTTTAAGCTCAGGGGGAGGGGAGGGGACAGGTGAGCCACCAACCAGGTGGGGGGGCGGGGTCTCAAGGGATGAGGGACACCTAGACAGGCCAATGACCTCTGAGCTTGAGGGGCATCCTTTGAACTCTACCAACCGCACGATGCCTTTGCTGGGATGTTAAGCCTGATTGACAGGACTCACTCAGCAAGGGACGAGGGGGGGAGGGGAAGAGGGTATTGGTACACCTGGGGAAGGGACCTGAAAGTTTGAAACACACTGCAACAGGATCAACAGTGACTCTACAAGTGAAGAACGAGTCAAGAAAACTGCAGAACACTTCCACAAGCCAAAGACGCCTTTCCAAAAAGGGAAAAGAAACCAACAAAGCTTTTTGAATCTCCAGCACTACTACGTGTGCCCTTGGCCGTAACACCGCAGAAGCCCAGAGATGGAGCTTCCTTGAGCCAAGCAGCCAGAAGCTGAGCTGGAGCCCCCAGCTCTGCACTGCCCCAAGAGGACAGGTCAAAGGCCAATTTCTAGCTGTCACTGCCTGCAGGAAATGGCTATGTCCTGCCGGACTCCAGCACTCAACATCCTTGGCCAGACACAGCAAGTGCTGGCTGCTCAGAAAACTTGCACCTCTGCCTTGCACTAAAGTCAGCACCCCCCACAACAGGCACTTACTCTCTTGGAATGATGAGCAGGCCGTGGTGCGACCATGGCTGGACAAAGGCGGTGGTCGTCTTTCTCGTTTTCCTCCTCTCTGGCTTCTTCTGCAATAGTAGAGAGAGCCAGGGGAAAGACGGCTCTTGCTCTTGTCACCTGTGGCAAGAGAGAATCATAGGGGGACAGGCTGTTACCTGGTGCTTATAACCCTATTTCTTCTTGCATCTATAGCCATATCTTCTAAGGAGACTTCATTTAAATTGTTAACAATGGCATTCTATGTCACTCCAATCTCTACCTATGTGCAAAAAGAGTCAAATAGTAGATTGAGAAGGAAACACCATATACAGCAAAAAGCGCAGAAGCGAGATGGTGAATCATTATAGCGCTGCTCTGCAAGTTTGCAAGATGTGCTGCAACACCAGAAGAAACAAGGCTTTTGTAAGTGTGCAAGTACCCACCGAAAAGTGCCTTAAGCTCGAGGATGCTCCTGCACTGAGCAAGGCCTAGGGCTGCTCTGACACTCAGGCCTTCCATGCACCAAGGCAACCTTCTGATGTCACTATGACAGGGTGGCAACCATGCCCTGACATCACAAAGCAAACACTCCATGTTGGTCAGTGAATTTATGCACAGCAATAACCAGCCTTTCTTACAGCAAACACAAAAGAGCCTGGGAAGTTCTTCTCTGTCACAAGTAGCACAAATTCCCCTCATGGGCCAAACCCTGTTTTTCAAGGGATCCAAGAGTAACTCCAAGGGTGCCCCAAGCACCTACAGCCTGTACCCCAGCTGAGCACTCAGATGGGACAAAAGCAAAGGAAACCAGACCAAGAAAATGGCCAAAAGCATTGCCCACCTGAGAAATGACCCACCCTTTAATATTTTAAAGATTTAGTAAACCCTTAGAAAGGACTGAATAAGGAAAGATTGCAACACTGGGAGTCTCCATGACTAGCAGCCATATGCTCATCTACAAAAGGGATGCTCTGCCTTTTATACCCTTAGCCCCTCCCAATGTTTTGTCAGTCAACTCTTTCTCTGGCGTCCAGTGGTGGAGATTACTTTCTTGCATCCTGACTGGAGGTCAGGTGTTGTTACACCCTGCCTGCTGGTCACAAGCCAGCCCTCCCAAAATGCCCTGACTCCCAAGGCTATTACAAGGGGGAGGGGAAAGAGGACTATGGGAGGATATATTACAATAACAGCACTTTACATTGGATATAATATCTCTCCACATAATAGCTATCTCTTATTTGTGAGAACCTTCTATTACATTACTCACCTATAATGCACAGAACCAGGAGTGAAGGCACTGTTGGCATAACAGCTGAAATCATCCCTAACAAATCTCCCCACATATTTGCACATTTATTGGACATGGCCAGGACTCCTGTGGATGTACATCTCTGCCTTTCTTTCACTTTGGAAGAAGTCAAACTGGCAAGTTGTGGGGAAACCAAGGGCTTTGTGGGGGCTGCATTGCTCTGCACACACCCAGGCCACCCATGACACAGAGCTTTGGTGCCTAAAAGGATAAACCAGCTGGAAAAGGTTCCATTTTGACCTTTCTTACCTGCTGACAGAAGTTGCCAAAATGAAAGTTTCCAAGCAGGGCCTGATCCCTGCTGCCAGCTCAGGGTTAGAAAGGAGGCATTACTTGATTTCAGTGCTGGGTGCACAGGGAATCACTTCCCTAAGCCCTGCACACCCAGCAATCTCACCTACCAGTTTTTATCTAGGGAACTAAGACATATTCAATACTTTGCTGAAGCTCATAGGCTAAACATTACCTCAAACTTATTGACATATTTCAATCAGTTCTCAGAATTTGCTGACATCAGAATAGGAGTGTCCTGTAGGTCCCTGCTGGTCGTTGACACAGGTTCAGGAGGAGATCCATGCACAAAAGAACCTAAGATACAGCTGAGCTTGCAAATTTATGCCATTAGTTGCAGTAGCAAATAATACATACCAACCTCTGGATTCCCAAAAATCGGCTGAGCAGGAGAAGGAGATGGAGCATGGTGCTCGGCAGCAGGGGCAGGTAGCAGGTAGGCAGTGCACTTCCAGGACATCCCCTGCATCAAAACACTGTGCATCTCATCCTTCTCACCCTTCCAGCTCAGAACCAGGCCTTGTATCTCCTGCTCAGGAGTGGAATTTTCTCAGTTACAGCATCGGCTGGCTCACACATGGCTGGCTGTGAGATGATGGCTCAGGATGACTCCATGACTCCCTGCCCCAAGGGGCTCCATTATGCACTGTTCTCCTTTCAAAGCTTGACTGCCCACCCATTGATCAATCCATTGTTTCTCTTTCAAGGGTCAAGGTCCCACCTGTTAAACAAGACACTTTTCTTCATTGTCTTGTCAACCTGCTCAAACATGGATCAAATATGGCAGGGCCTGGGACATGACTCCAGTTCCTGACACAGTCATTTGGGAAATATGCCCATTCCTCAAACTCTCCTTTGGTGTTCAAGAGCCTCGTAAAAACACTTTTTTCCCTTTGAATGCATTCCAGCTACCTTCTTAGCAGGAGCACTCTCCTTCTTCTCAAGGCCAAGATAGCCACTTGCACACAGTAAGCACTGCAGTGGGGGAATACATGGTTCAGCACTCCTGTTAAAGCTAAAGGAATTCAAAAGACTATGCCCTGTTTGTTAGACTTAATGCCTCTCCTTCCTGTTCTGAGAATTAAACACAAGTGTTTCATCAATACACCCTGCAAGTGCTCTTGCTGAGTGAAGCCACATTGCTGTGTCAATAAAGCAGCCGGGACTCGGTTTCTTCATGCAGGGAAAGCCAATTCTTTATTCACATAACTCATTTTTAGGCTGTTTTCACTAACTCGTGTTCAACTTCATTTGGCTGGTAGTTTCCTTGCCACACAATTTATTGCTTAGAAGGTGTATTAGTATGTACATGTTAAGACTCTCTCTTTTTAAGACTCACTCTTACTCGGGTGATTACATTTTTCTTTCATGGATGCTCATGGGACAGATTTCTTGTTAGAGATGCAAACAGTTTTCTTAGCGCAATTCAGGCTGCACGTAGAAGACGTAACAGGCTAGCTGGGAATTTACCATAGCAAAGCCTGATTTTATAAGGCCTTTCTTTTCTAATAATCCTGCCTGTGTGCAAAACATTATGACTTCCTTTCAGAAGCTAATGAAGAAAACACAAATTGCCTACTGAAACCCTTCTGCCCCCTTCCAAATCAGTTTACTCCTCAAGCACAAGCCTCAAGCACATCCCCGATGTGCCTCTCTCCCAGCAGCTCAGAGCTGCATTGCACAGCGCTTGCTGTGCACCAGAGAGCACAAAGCAGGCTGGCCTGGTGGGCCTGAATATTTCTGCCAAACACTCTGCATCTCACACCTTTGCTCCGGCTCAGTGCAGAACTGCAGGATTGCAGGCGCTTCCTCCCAGAGCTGCGTGAGGCGCTGGCTCTGGCAGATGGGCCCTGCCAAGCTGTCCCTGCCTCACGCTGGCCTCGCTTCCCCTGGCACAAGTGCCGGGCCTGAAGGAGCTGCCCTGTGCTCCAGCCTGCCGAGCAGCCCGGCTCCCTGCCCCGGTGCCCAGAGTGCTGCACACACTGCTGGCCTTTGCCAGGAGCTGCAGGGCAGCCGGCAGAAGAGGAGGAATCCTCAGCCAGCCCAGGGGCCCGCGGCTGCCCTTGGCCTTTCTCTGCTCCTGGGCACACTCCAGACAGCCAGTGCCTCCAGGCCGGGCTGTGCCCAGCACGGCTGCGCTTCCCCTCGGCAGCAGCCAGCTGCCACCTGGGCTCTGAGAGCGGAGGATTCGCCCGCTCCCAGCAAGAGGCACCCAGGGCCCGGCTGCTGCCTCTTGCAGCTCCAAGGGCCTCCTTCCAGCCTGCCTCTGCCGGGGCTGAGGCTGCTCCGGCCTCTGCCAGGGCTCTGCTGGGGCTCCAGCCCGGGCAAGGCCGGGCCCACTCTCACCTCACAGGTGCTGACAGCTCTGCACCACAGGAGACCTTCCCGAGCACCCTCTCTCATCTTTCTGCTTTCTCACTTGAGCAAGGCTCTCCTCCAGCCAAAGAGATTATTGCATTTAGGGAGCCCCAATGCTCTCCAGTCACAGCTGAAGGCCTACATCTGCATAAGATGTTTGGGCTGCCCCATTCTTCCTGTGCTTTTGCCTTTAAATGCCATTGCCCTTTCTGCCTCAAATAGAAGTACCAAAGATGGCCAGAAACAGACCAGTGGGCCATATTCCAAAGGCAGTCTGGTCTGGAGAGGATGAATGAAGAAGATCCTTCCCCACTTTCACACCATGCCAAAGACACCATTTCACTTTCCACCTTTAAGAAACAACAGACAATTCAGAAGGAATTCTTGAGTTTATTTGCAGAGTGAGAAGGAAGGGAATCTTCAAGGTGAGTTGTGGTTTCAGAAACTTTATTGATTTTCAATCCTACTCTGCAGTCCTATTAGACAATCCTACTCTAACCCTAACCCTTACCTTAACCCTTATCCTTATCCTTATCCTTATCCTTATCCTTATCCTTATCCTTTATCCTTATCTTTATCCTTATCCTTATCCTTATCCTTATCCTTATCCTTATCCTTATCCTTATCTTTATCCTTATCCTTATCCTTATCCTTCTCCCAATCCTAATCTTTATCCTTATCCTTATCCTTATCCTTATCCTTATCCTTATCCTTATCCTTATCCTTATCCTTATCCTTAATCTAATCCTAATCCTAGTCCTAACCTACAATCCTACTCTAAACCTGTTAAGGAATAAATGGTCCTGATGTGATTGTCACATTTTTGTCTCCTTCCTCTTCTTCACTGAAACAATCAGCGGCACCAGGCTGGACGCAGGCTCAGCAAATCTTACAAATGGATGCTGCCCAAAGGGAAAAAAAACAGATCAACAAGAAACAATGAACCATGACTTTCCAAGCTCAGTGCTTCACAGGATTCCTCCTGCTCCTAGAAGGATGCAGGAAGAGGAACAATGGGACCGTCTACACCTCCATCTTTATGTGCAGACTTTGCCATCACAGGCAAACCTGGCCCAGAATCCCACTCATCCATTTATACAGGTGTCTTCATCTTGCTGAGATTTTAGCACTGCCAGTGCTCTAGAAATGGTGCTTTCTGTCCTTGGAGTTTCTTCTTTCAGTAAACTCCAAAGCCTCTCATTGGTCTCTCTCTTTGTACGACAGGCACTGTGCTGATTGCCACAGACACAGAAAGCAGTGTCTACCTTCCCATGCCCTGCCCCTCGTGTGCTGGATGGCACCTTCCTTCCCAGCAGGGCCAGCCCAGTGGCACTGGGCCCTGCAGTTCCCTCTCTGCCACACAGCCTGGCAGTAACCCTGGCACAGTTCCCGTCTGCTTGGGTGTGCCAGGCAGCAGATGGGGCTGGGACAAGTCCCACCCAGCTGTCCCTGTTTGCGTAGCAGAAACCTCTAAGGGTGGGCTGGAGGGCACAAACCAGGGCCCCTCAGAGGCTCACAGTGAGCCCCCCACAGCCCCTCCTGCCCACAACCAAATCTCTGACCCCTAGGCTGGGACTGGCTTCCTTGGGGCTCCTCCACCACCATTTCATGTCTCTGTACCCCGCATTGCTCTACTTCAATTCTTTTGCCATTACATAAAACTGAACACCCCACCAAATTACAAAAGAAGGTGACAGAAACAGCCAGAGGACCTCTCTGACTCAGGAAATGCAGAGAGAGGTGAGGTTACTCAGTTTTGTCAAGAACAGGCCCCAGGGAGACTTTATTGCCACTTTCCAAAACTTCAGAGTGGCTTTGAGGAAAGTGGAGGACATCTTTTTTAACAGGGCCAGTTCCAATAGGATGTGGGTGAATATATTTTAACACAAATAGGATCTAATCAGAACATGTTTACTCGGAGCATGGTGTGACCCTGGCACAGGTTGCCCCAAGAGCGTGTAGGTGCCCCATCCCTGCAACCATTCCGGCTCTGGTGGCAAAGGGCTCTGAGAAACTTGATGTCTTTAAAGATGTCCCAGCTCATTGCAGGACACTTGCACCACAGGAGCTTTACAGGACCCTGCCAGCCCAGCCCAGTCTAGGATTCCTCATCAGGATGCTTCTTTTCATTTGAAGAGCAGCAAGAGTGGAGGTGAGGAGGAAGGGGGCTCATCTGCTGCCTTGGCCTTGAGTGGAGGAGGAGCCCATCCCTCAGAGCCTGTTTCATCTGCAGCCCCTTCACATTTTACCTGCAGCAGCTCCTTGGCAGACCAGCGCCGCGCCTCATCTCTCTGCAGGCAGCAGCTCAGGAAGTCACGCAGGCAGGATGAAAATAAGTTGGGCTGCAGCAGCTTTTGTCTTCCTCCTGTGGCTATCAGGAGTTGAGGCTGGGGAAAAAGGAGACACCAGGCTCCACCTGCTTCTTTCCCACCTGGAACCGCTCTCCCAGATCCCATTGATTAAGCTCCATGCTGCAGTGGCACTTTCTGACCTGGCAGAGACCCAGAGATGACTTTCCTTTACCAACCAAAAACCCAAACCCCGATGCAGCCAAAGCTTTTCCACCATCCTGCAGATCTTGCCTTGGCAGCTGATTTCATATACTGACCTAGTTAGTGGGAACTACATCAGCACAAGCACATTTCCTTCCCTGAGGATTCACACCAGCTTGAGAGGCTTTTTGGAAGAAGGACTTTGCTATACTAACTCTACTGTATCCAAGGATTAGTACATGAAAAGTATCTCTGCAGTGCTTCTTGTCCCTTAAGCACTGCTGCCATAAAACAAAACTAATCAAGCTTTTTGCTTTGTTCTTGAAAAGAATGGGAATTGGAGGGAAAGAAAGGAAATCCACCAGGTATTTCTCAGGTAAGGAAACAAATCTTTGGAATCTCATCTTCAACACAGACACATTAAGAGCCATGCACAAATGTACTGCGATGAAAACGCCTGCTTGGGTACACAGGAGCCACCTGCAGCTCTGTTTCTCAGCAGTCTGAAAATTTCTGCTTTCCTTACATGGAAAAGAAAAACCTTTCATGGTCAAATCAGAAGTTCCATCCCTACGGTCACCCTCTACTCATTTGGCTACTCAAGTCAATGTGTGAATGGTAGGCCCATCCCAGAAAGTGCTAGGAAACAAATGGCAGGTTTTGGCAGGCTCTCCACATCACCAGGCTCTGGCTTGGTGACAGCCAGAATGTGGCTTGGGCTGGGAGAGAAACACGGTCACTGAGTGTCTCAGCAGCACTGCACAAGAAGCAGAAGAGACTCTGTGGCCTTTAGACCCTCATGCCTAGGTTTCAGGCACGTTTCCCAGTGAGAAGAAACTGCACAGGGGGTTAAGTTCCTCTCTAAAAACCAGTGCCTTAGCAATTTTCTTGTGTTTGGGCTTCTTTTCTTCATTTCTGGAAATGTAACACCAGTTCTGAGAGGCTTGCCTTGTGGTTTTAGGGGCATCTTCACAGACAGACAAGTGGGAACAACTTGAAACCCAAAGCAAATGTTGCCTGAGAAGAGCTGGGGAGCGTTTGCCTGTGGTGAGGCTTGAGCTGTCTGGCAATCCCCTTCCATGATGTGCAGAAACATCCAGCTGCTCCCCAGAACTCAGTCCCTCTGGGCACACAGGCCTCTGGAAACACCTGACGGATCCAGCCTTTCTGCTGCTCAAGAGCATCTAACCTAAGCTGAGCTCCAGTTTCTTCAGCAAGGCCAAGGATGCTCACTTCCATGCAGCTGACAGTGTCCATGGAGCTCAGCAGGTCTTTCTGATACTCCTCAGGCCAAGGAGTTACAGTGTAGATTGGCAAGACATTGGCTGATCATTATCCTGTGTGGTTCATGTGGAACCAAGCCCTAACACGCTGACAAGTCAGGGGGAGAGAGCTCGTTCTACTTTTGCAAGATGGTACTTAGAAACCATATAAGACACTGACTGGGAACTATTCAAACCTCAACTTGCAGAATCCATCTCAAATAGACAAAAATAACAATGGCAAGAGGCCTTGGAGTCTCCATAAAAATGCCCACCACTGTCATGATAACTCTGTGCTTGTGGCACTGAAATAGATGGTGACCAAAGAGACTTTGCTATTATCCTCTTTAACCCAAAGGAGAATTTCAAATCCAGAAATGGCAATGCTCTCCCCTTGTGTACAAATAATTTATGCAGCTCTCTGTCCTTTTCCCACATCACCAGAGGTGACAAAGAGGGTTTTATCCTGACTCTCAGCTGAGCTCAGCCGCTGGCCATGGTGGGGAGCTGGAGCCCTCCCTGTCATTAGAACTGTGCAGGCCAGGGATGGCCCTGCTCCTGTGGTAAAGAAACACAGCACCGGTGTCAACTGCCCACGCTGGATCCCAGCCCAGGCACCTGCCTGCAACCTCATCAACTTGTTAAAATACCAGGAAATAGCCAAGGATTTGGCAAACAATTCTAACTGCAGTCGGAGACAAACACATCCTAAACTTATCCAGGACACCCACACACATGAGTGAACAATGTACAGATGACCGGAAAGCCTGAAAGTTTCAACGACCACAGGATTTGGAAAAGATGCTACAGAATGGAAGAGAAGAGCTGCATTTAAAAAATGAAAAAACAAGCAGAACAGCTTGGGCATTGCTTTGGTAGTAGGTATTTTTCTCTTTTCTTTTTTTGTTTACTTTTCTTTTTCCTTTTTTTTCCTATGTTTTCTAAAAAATTGAAACTGGGAAGGTCTAACCTCTATTTCTCAGGATATTTATCACATGTCTACCCTGTCCACTGAAAAATTCTTGTCCTTCCGAAACAGAGTTCCAACATTTTTCAAAACACAAGTGAGAAATGTCAGGCATGGCTGGAGGGCAAAATGGCAGGTTTCTGAACTGGTTAGGTTTCTGAACTGCCCCTTCCCTTTCTGATACAACCAAAGCTACAGCAGATGCTGATGTGTTGCAGGGGCATTTTTAGAAGGGGACCTTGGTGGAAGTGGTGCCAGCAGATGGCAATGGGATTTTGTCCAATGGCACACAGAACACGGGACAGGTGAGAAAGACAGTGGGATCAGTGAGTATTTGCACCTTACCAAGACAGGAGTTGCATTCCAGGAAGGAACCTCTCGTTCCACCATTTCAATGCCCACGATTCCCAGAGACCATATGTCCATTTTGGGGCCACACGGTTGACATGTCACCACTTCAGGCGCCAGCCACCCAGCAGCACCGGCCACGGAGCTCCGTCTGCCCTGCTCAGGGCTGAGCTGAGCAAAGAGGCCAAAGTCAGCTGTGGAGAAAACAACAAACCATGAAAGCCAGCTCCAATTAGGAAACCAAGCAAGAGAATTCCCCACTCTCAGGCTAAGAATGTGCTGTTGGATCTCCTGGAGAACTGACCACACTCGATTTCCTTGGGGCTTTAGCCAAGGGAGTATGGAATTGGCCACTTCCAAAAAAAATCCAGGTTTCTTAACGCTGCTCATGAGCAGTGGAGTTCATTCCCCTGAAGCTTTAGATTGTAGATCCCTCAGTCTGGAAGGGACACACACAGAGCAAGGCCACTCTTGACTGCTTGTGGCTCCTTCTACCTCTGTGCACGTTGCAACTGTGCCCTCAGCTCGCAGCAGGGGTCCCTGCACTGCCACCAGCACCATTTCTGGGGAGCTGGCTGTCACTCCAAGCAGCCCCACACCCACAGCCCTGGAACGCTGCACCTGACCAAGAATATACTGACCCAGCTTGACAGAGCCATGGGTTCTGAGAAGGATGTTTCTGCTCTTCACATCTTGGTGGATAAGATGGTTTGAATGAAGAAAATCCAGTCCTTGCAGGCACTGAGCGAGAAAACAGACACAGGAGGGCAAAAATGAGTGATGTGATTTCATCACACAAGAAAGGAAGCAAAGAATCGAAAAGATTCCCTCTCTGGGGGAATGGGGAGTAATGGCAGAACAGTAATGGCCACTGAGAGGAAGAGCTTGCTGCTCCAACACTTGCAGAGCAGGACCTTTCTGAGGAAAGGCATGTCAGCTTTTGAAAGAGCAACAGCACCTGCTGTTGTAGGCTGTCCCCTGCAAACCAGCCAGGATGACTCCTGCTGCAGTGGACGTGCTTTTGCCATGCAGAGGACAAAGGAGGGGTTCTGAAAGGAGAAATCCCTCCCTTTATTGTGAAGTGGATCACTTTTGGGTGGGAGGCTGCATGACAAAGGTTTTCTTGCTGGCCTCAGCATAGGCTTGGGAGTACCACACCAGTCACTTTCCATAAGCAAAGAGCATTTTGGCTGCACTGAAATGATCTTTGCTGATCATTTCAAATCCTGCCACCAGCACCTTTGCTTTTACAGGCAAGGAATGCAGTGGAGACAGACTCCAGGCAAACATTTAGAGAGGCAAGGTGGAGAACAGCAAATACAAATACAAGAGACAGAGCGAGAATACGACAGCAGGAGATAAGAGTACTGGCACTGAGTACAGGGAGTGCAGGGGCACTGGCAGGCCTTTCACTTGAGATACTTTTACTTGCCCATAGCATACCAGCAACACAGAAACAAAGCTTGGCACAGGAAATCACTCCAGCTCTGAGGCCCTGTTTCCCAGACAATGCTGCCCAAGCCCTTGGAAACACAGATGGGATTGCTGACCTCCCGACTGATGGCTGCCATCTCATCTTCTGACAAGTAGGTCTTGCTGATGACATTGCTCAGAGTGCCTCCATCCATGTACTCCATAACCAGGGACAATTCCTCACCCACAAGGTAGCTGAAAGGAGGAAGCAAGGGCGTGGATGTACATGGCTAGGTTGCTGTTTGGAAAAGATGGGTTGATTCTTCTTTACAGGTCCCTTTGAGACAAAGACAAAATAAAGGAAGAGACATTCCCTCTTGGCTGTGCATTGTTTGCCATCTGTGCAGTCTCAAGGAGAAAGGCACAGCTGCAAAAAAGGAGATGTCTTAGATGGGCAGCAAGCAAAATGTGCAGTTTAGTAACAGCCCAGATATAAAACCTGTCACGCATGGTGTTTCTGGAAAAAAGCACCTAGTCTTCCTGGCATGCATAGCAATGGAAAACAGTGGCAACAATCCAAGGGAAATCCTTGTTAGTTTACCTGGACGTAGGAAGACACTTGAAAAAATCAAGCTCCAAAACAAAGTGGGGGCTGTGAATATAGAGATCATTGATTTTGTAAGACACGACTCATCCTGGTTTTTGAACTATTTTCAAATACCATGTGCCAGTGAAGAATGTGCCAGTGAAGACTCATGCAGACAAAATGCAATCTCTTCCCATCCACTGGAGATGAAAAGAGCAATAATAATTAGGCAATAATTACAGCTCTATTTTCTGCCAGTGACCAAAGTGGGATTTTGCCTTGCATGTTTGCAATATGTGAACAAATATTCCTGGGACAAAAGCACAACTCACCTGTCTAAACAGTGGACCAGGTTGGCATTCCTGTTCACCTTCATGACCATGAGTTCACTGACTTTTAGTTCCATCTTCCTCAGTCCTTGAAGCTGTATTTTGTTTATGGCCACCTAAAATGACATTGAAAATCAGTAACTCGAGAAGTTGGTGGCATGAGACCACAAGGCACGTGGAGTGAGTGATTTTGCAATGACACAGCTGAGCTGTGCCAAACTGCCTTGTGGTTAGGCACTGCAGTAATTAGGAACTGACATTCCAACAGCCCATTTCTCCGCTCCCTTGGGAGCCAGCTACAGGACACGTGGGGCCACTGACATTTTGCCTTGTCCACTTGGTAACAGCGGTGTCTCAGTTATCACCCACAAACCTCTGACCACACTCTCTGCTGCTTTGTTTGGGACTCAGAAGAAGTAATCCATGCCTTAATGCTCTGTGGATATATCTTATGATATGGGCAGGGCTTAGGGCTTTCAGGGACGCCTTGCAGATCTGTCCCTACATGCAGTTCCCAAGTGCAGCATTGCAGGTGGATAAGGAACTACCAGTAACTTTCAGATGGATTTGCTGGCAGCCAGAAATGAGAATCCAGGACTCTGAAGCTGTAGCCACAAAGAGCAGTGAGGTGCTCGAAGGCACCACCTTTGTTTTAGCAATGGAGAGCGAGTGAGCACGTCCTTCTCTGAAAGGAACCGCTGCCCTCCGTGCCTTCCTTCTGGCAGCTGAGGAGGACAAAGTCCCAAATGTGTTCTGTGGGCTGGCACCAGTCTGTGCTTCTTGTGCCTTTTCAGCACAGCTCTGCCCAAAGCTCCAGCCACAGCTCACACCAGAGGGGAAAGCCCTCGAGTGCAGCAGAGCCTGCAGGGGCTGTTGACATTTACTTCTGCTCCTGTGGCAGTGTCGAGTGCTCTATAAACGTCTCCAAAAGTCCTAGAAACAAAACAGAAGCAGAGAAAGGAGAAGCCATTTAGATCTTGCAGTGAAAGCCAGCCCACACAGGAGATCTGTGCTGCCAGTGCTGGAGACCTGCAGGACACTGGAAGCATTGAGATGTCTTTGACAATGCCTTCTGAGCACATGTAGAAATTCTGATCAGCACTGACAATCTAAGCCCAGTGCCTGAACACATTTGCAGCTTGTCAGACTTTACACTTGATACCTATTCCACCAGCAAAACACCTGATGCATGGTTTTGTACAATTAACATTGCTTGGACTCACCCACTGCCAATATTTTCCAGTTCAATGTATTTTAGAATAGGACTTTCCATCTTCACCATTCTTCCTGAGGGAAACAAAATGCAAGATGTTCACTTTAAAGCAGAGATCCCACCTTCTAGGAGATACAAAAGGCTGCCCCACTGTCTGGGGCTCTGAGCCCTCCTTTTGTGGACAGCTGACTAACAACAACAGGAACAAGAACTGGGACAACAAGAAAAGAACAGCAGGCCCACAGCACAAGTGGCTGGCACAGAGACTGATTTCCAGCATCCTTTGAAGTGAGAGACCTCTAGACAGCAGGCACACAGGGAAGCATAGGGAGATACATTCAGAGGAGACTGAGACCAGAAGAGAATACCTACCAAGGCAAGTAAGTTTGTCATCTAGAAACATTAAGGAGAGCTGGAACTAACAGTGCCTTTGTTTTCTTGGGAATAAACACTGTGCGATTTAGAAAAGGTTTCCTACTTGCTAAGATTAAATGCACCTGGACATCTAGAATCAATTCCTCTGAACAGATGTGAAGTTCAGAACAGGAGGAATATTGCCAAGTGTTCCCATCTTTTTCCCCTTGCAGCAGTTTACCAGAAGAATGCCTCTGTGTTTGTAAACCAGAGCAGCTCATGCTAGAACAAATCCCCATGGGGCTTTCAGCATCAGGACCCTCACCCTTTATGAGCAGGCTGAGCCCAAAGACGCCCTTGCCCGTGCCCCGCGTGAAGAACCGCGCCGCTTCTCTTCACCCTGACAGTGCGGATCCGTCGCTCCCATTGCACTCGCCCTCTCGGCACCGCACACGTCC
Source organism: Zonotrichia albicollis (assembly GCF_047830755.1). NCBI lineage: Eukaryota > Metazoa > Chordata > Aves > Passeriformes > Passerellidae > Zonotrichia > Zonotrichia albicollis. Next base: position 9,117,870 of record NC_133842.1, read on the forward strand.
CTATCTTCCCAACTCGGCATGGCGGGCACGGGCACAGAGGACAGCAGTGCTCCTCAGGCGCCCCTGTGACACAGAGAGCTGCCCAGAGGAGATGCTGACCCTCTTGTGAGCCCAGACCGTGCGAGGCAGAAGCCGGCCCAGAGAAGGGGCTGCTGCCTCAGGCAGCTCCGCGCTGCAGCAGCCGGGCAGCAGCAGGACCCTCCCAGCTAAGGAAGGTTCCAGCCTCTGCATTCCCACCAGCCCTCAGGGACAGGGCAGTGACAACAACAAGGCTGGCAAAGCCCCAGCATGAGCACTGACAGGCACTGATGGGAAGAAGCCAGAGTGAGCCTGAGCCCCAGAGAAGCTGTTGCTCCCATTCAGGACACAACAGGATGGGCTTTGAGATCAGCCATTCCAAGGCGCAGATCAGTGCCCTTTTTGTCCCAGCAGGTGATGGTAGACACAGAATCCACTGGGCTCTCTTCTCAACCCTACCAGATCTTATCTGAGAGCACAGCACTGGCAGCTGTTAAGGACAAGAAGCAGATCCATTGGGTTGTGCTGCAGAATCACAAAGCACTTGATGTGTTCTCCTAGAGACTGATCTCAGCAGGGCTTCTGCCAGTGGCTAGGACTCAAGCAGTCACAGCCTTCTGCTGATCCAGGAACAATCCCTGCTTCTGCCTTCCGCAGAGAGGGAAGCCCAGGCAAACTCCAGCCAGTCTAAGCTGCCGTCAGAGGCAGCAGGAACACCCAGAGCTCTCTCTTGCTGCCTCGGAGCAATGCCAGCACTTCTGTGACACTAAACTGAACAGAACCCTTGGTACAGCTATGCTGACACGCGCACACAGCACACTGTCCCTCAGATAAGAAAGATACCAGACGCACTCTGCTGCTCCAGGGAGTCACCCGCCATCTCCTGTTGCTGAGCAGCAGCTGGGTCAGCACGAGAGGTGAACCAAGTGCTCAGGCTCCACTTCTTCAGCTGGGGAGCAAAGGCTCCTTGGGACGGCGCTGCTGCTTCTGCAGCAGCTTCAGTGTCAGAGTCAGTGTAGATCTGAGACAAGAAATGAGTTGATGTCAGGAAGGTGTGGCAGAGATTGCCCTGAAATACAGGAGAGATTTCCATTTGAAATGCAAGCCCTTAGGAAGCTGCTGTCAGCCACATGCAGAGCTCTTCAACCGGATTGCTTTGGATGTCCACTTGTGAAACCAAATGGTCAAAAACAAAGGCTGGTTTTACTCGAGTTCATAGCCAGTTTCTTGTTCTAAAGGATGACCGCAGCAACGACCGCTCCACTTCCTCCCAAAGACTCCTTTCCCCCTCCTAGGTCTGCAGATACATTTGCAGCTCCTCATTCTAATGTTCTACCTCCTGCCATGAAATTCTCTTTTTCTGCACCTTCCTCAGGACGTGCTTATCCTGCAGCATCTCTGGATGCTTCAGTTCCTGGGCCTCATGCCAGCCTCGGGGCTCTTGGTTGCCCATCATTTGCTGGAAGTCTCTGCAGGCTGCCAGGTAGGATGGCGACACTTCCACCTCAAGTCAAACAGAACAAAGCAGTCAGAGACTACAGCTTGTCCCCGTCAGCCAGGAGTCATTGACTGGGAAGAAAGTAAAGGAAAGGACAGGAGCAGATTCACAAGGGATACAGACAGCTTGTAGCTCGTATTCCAAATCTATGTGAGTGACTATGTTCACCTGCAAAAACACCTCAAGAAACAAGGTGACCTGGAAGAAGCCAGCAGGAGTTCATTCGGATGACTGCTGGCTAAATGGCCAGAGGAGAAATGCCACTGTCTAGAGCATCAGCTGAGATCCAGCAGAGCAGGAAGTGTCCTTGAGAGCAGCTCTGACAGAGGCCTCATCAGGATGGCACTCAGAGGCATCACCCACCCCCTGCTGCTCTGCACTGGAAAGGCAAGGAGGGCAGAAACCACCCCTTGGGTGACTGCAGTGCCTAGTGCTATTTCACTCACTTGCTCTTCTAGAGCCTTTTGCTCCTGAAGGAGGCAATTAATTTTCTCTTTGATGATTTTAATTTTTTTGTCTAGCCTCTTCTTCCTTGCCTTGGTCCCAGCCTCAATTTCCTGCAGCTCTGTCTGCATCTGTCCATCAATTTTCTGTAAAGAACAACAGAAAGGACTCACTTTCGTGAGTGGAGTGGCTGCCATTCCTTCATTCACCTGTTTTTTTTGATTGCCCCTCTGCATAGGGAGATTCTTCTCCTCTTGGATGTCTTCATTCCTCCTCTTCGCTGCCATGATGGCACTCTGAGCTTCAGGCAGCTCTGCTTGTGTCTCTGCCTTGTTCTGTACACACAAAAGCAGAGCAAGTGACTGAGAGCTGCCATCAAGCTCAGCTTTTCCCTCTTTTAGCCTCAAAATCACATTTATTCAGCCCCTTCTTTCTGCTTCCCTACCCAGCTCTGCTTCCACTGTAACCATCCTGTCCTGGCGCTGATCTCTGCGGATTGCAAGGCTCTGTCCTTTCAGTGCCTGTGGGACTCCTGGCCTCCTCAGTCCCAGGAGCTCTGGTTTATGCCCCTCTTCCTGCCCTTCCCTCTGTCCCCTGGCCAGTCAGGCTTACCTGGTCATTCTCCTGTGGCTCTTCCACCTGCTGCCTGAGTTGCTCTTCCTGCTCTCGGGCAGGGAACAGCTCTCCCTGAGTCTGGCATGGCATCTCAGATGAGGCAGTGTGCTCCTGCTCTTTCTCTTGAAGCACCTGCACAGAAAGCAAGAGAAGATGGGTTTCAGCTTCCCATACGCCCTTTGTGGGCCAAGACTCAAAGGCTGCTGGGCTCACACGTTCCCAAAGCACTGTGCTGCTGCTCTGCTGGGTCGTTCTCTGCCCGAGGGGAGGCACAGATTCCACAGTGACCCTGGCCCTACAATCAGGGGAAATCTGGGACTGAAGCTCCAACAGCCTCTCAGGCAGCTGACAGGGAAGGGGTGGCATTTCTCAAGGGTCTGGTGAGAGCCTCCCTCTGCTTCTGCCATGTCCTGTTTGTCTTTCAGTAGTGACTGACACCCCGCCCTGTCCCACAGCCCCATCCTGGCTCTGCAGGGGCTTCCTGGGTGAGCTCACTCCTTGTGAGAGACACTTCTGGAGTTCACCTTCTCTTCAGGCCTGCACCAGCATCCTCCTTCCTGACATCTACACTCTTGTTAGAAAACCGGGTCATTCAGGAGATAAGGATACATGCAAAGATCTCTGATGGAAGTCAGAGAACTTCTGTGGCCACCTCAGTATATGGAGGAGGACCAAGGTGTTTCTTCTCCCTCTTTTGTCAACTGAGAATTCTGACCAGCAGTAACAGAGTTTCTCATAAGGCCCCATTAACGAATGCACTTACACAGCCCTGGGGATGCCAGCGAAGGAAACCATGTGTCATGTATGGCATGTACGAGCAAAGTCACCAGACCCCAGCTACAGCATGGGATAGTTCCACTCCCTTAGGACATGCAAAAATTTAAAGGATAAAAAGAAGGCTTCAGGGCACAAGAGGCTGGAGGAGGAAAACAGGAGGGTAAAAAACAACCATCTCTGGAGGGGGAAACATCTCTGCCTGCTCAGGATCCATCAATGGAACTTGTCTCTACTCCTCTCCTGAAGGGATGCTTTTAGGTGAGCTTTGCATCTTCCAGTGCTTTGGAGCAGAGCCAGGAAGATTCAAATAGATATATAGATAGATAGATCTCACTTTTATAATCTCTCTTTACTGTGCTGTGGTATTTACATTCTTTGAACACAGAAAGATATAATTCCCTCTCCTAGTTTTTTTTTAAGGGAAGGTAGTGAGAAACTTAGAGAAGAAGAAAAAACAGTTATTATCTCTACTTGCTGTTCTTGTTTTTTAGTACATGAAGAATGTGTTATAGTGATTGTTTACTGAAAGTGATTTGTTAATTGGATTTTAGTGATAGCTGTTTAGATTGATTAGCTAATTAGATAAAAGACTGTGTGGAGAGGCACGAGTTTTTCTTTAGTGTGCTTTTAGTGTAATATCTCTTCAGTAAAGTTTTGATATAGTACTAGTGTAATATAACATAGCTTAATAAAGCATTTGTTTAACCTTCTAAATCATAGAGCCAAAGCACATTATTCCCCACGTGGGGGTCACCGTGAATCAATACTGTCCTTTCTGTCGCTACACACATCAGCACTCGGTAGCAGTGCCCCAGTCAGCAGCCATCCTGAACTTGCTCTCCTTTTGCTTCAGTAACCCACACTCTTGGGGAATCTGGAGCGTGTGGGTCCCTATGGAATGCAGTCAGACCCAGAGCATTGCACTGGGAACTGCAGTCTTTGTGTGTCTTTGCTCGGCAAGTTCTTCTCTTGGACTCGGCCACACTGATGGTGCTGAAGCGGCTGTAATCAGAAATGCAGCCCAGCCCCTCGAAGCTCCTCTAATCTCTGAGCACCAGCTGGAATGCAAGGGCATTGATTTCCTACTCAGTTCCCAAACACAACACACACTGATTCCCTGGGCTGCCAAAAGACACAGGAGCCATTACCCTGAAAGTGACGTGTTTCTGCCAGTGCTGGAAAAGGGCAGGAAAGATTGAGACAAAGCTCCCTTGCTCCCTGGAAAAGGAGAAATTACCCAAGGATTCTCCTTCTAGCAAACAAACAAATAAACAAAATATGAAAGTGTTACCTACTCCAGTGTCTAAAGCACTTGGATGCAGTGAAGGGATGTTTGGCAGGGAAACAGCCCTTGTGCTGAGCATTGGCTCTATGGATCTAAGGCAGGGATCTATGGAAGTCTGCCTGAAGGTCCCTCATGAGCCCCCATTGTCCAGGCTAAATCTCCCTCAGACACCTCCTCCCTGGCCTTGTGCTGCACCCCTTGCCCAGCTCCCCTGTCCTTCTGTGCACACGCTGCAGCCCCTCCATGACTTTCTGCTTCCCAGGGCCCACAGCTGCACACAGCACTCCAGCTGTGGCTGCAGCACTGCCCAGCACAGGCCATGCTCACTGCCCTGCTCCTGCTGCCCCACTGCTGCTGGCACAGCCACTGTGCCCTTGGCCTGCTTGGCCCCCTGGCCCCACGCTGCCTCATCTTCAGCTGCTCACGGCCGCCAGCCCTGCGTCCTTTTGGCCCCACAGCTCCCCAGCCACAAAGGTGCCCATTGCACTTCAGATACAGCAGGCACCATAGCAAGGTGTACATCCTGGTTTTAGCATTACAGTACAGCAGTCCAGGACTTGCAGTTTTGCTCCCACTCTAGGCTCCAATGAAGTTTTCAAAGCAAACTACACAATAGAAGGTATCAACAGACACAGTCAGCATCTGGTTTTTGCCTCAGAAGAAGGGTTCGGAACTACTCACTTTGTTTCTTTGGCCACACTAGACAATAATGGATTCCCACAGTTTCATGGACAACACAGTCATCTCCTTGCAGCTTATCAAAGACCAAGAAACAGGCAGACTCAGAGCACCTATCTGCTCTGCTACTGGCTGCTCTGCCTGAAGAGGCAAAAGAGCAACCTGGCAACAAAGGCACCAAAATCCCTGACTTCAAGCAGCAACTCTACATGCCGAGTGTGTCTCTGAAATACTCCCAAGTAAGCACACCCAAGAAGTTTGTGGGGACAAAGCACCACAAAGAGCTTTTGTGGTCAGATCAACATTTTTTTGTGCCTGCAGCTACTTGGCCAGTCTGTGCAGGGGGACAGGTCTCTCCACACCACAGTGTCCCCTGTGTGTCCAACAAGGCTGAGCACAGTGTCTTTGACATGCTCCCTGCTCTGGGATCAGGGAGCCTTCGTGCTTCAGGCTGGCCCCTATCAAAATGCCAGGAAGCTGGTGCCTAAACGTGACAGACCAAAGCCCATTGTCCAGCTGTCACAGGCTGGGGGCAATCACTAGGTCCTGGCAGGACTCCAGCACTCAGCATCCTCAGCCAGCAACAGCAAGTGCTGGCTGGTCAGAAACTTGCAGCTCTGCCCTGCACTAAAGACAGCAGCACACACAGCTGGCACTTACTGGCTCAGAATGTTCAGGCTGTGGTGTGAGCACAGCTGGAGGCTGGCGCTCATCCACCTCATTTGCCTCCTCTTCGGCCTCCTCTCCATGAGCAGAGGGAGCCAGAGGAGAGACTGCTGTTTGTTCTGTGATCTGTGAACAGACAGCAGTGTGAGGGACAGAAAGTTACCTATAATTTATAACCTTATTTCTATTCAGCACTTTATTCTATTCAGCTCTACTTCTACAACCAGCTCTACTAAGGACAAATCAGAAACTTTGCTAACAATGGGATTCTAAGTCACTACGACTAAATTTAAATGGGCTAATTCAACAGAATTGCTAATAGTTCTGAATTAGACATTACACCCTGGCTACTATCAAGGAGCAACATTCTCTCTGCAACATGAGCTTTTCATTCCTTGAAAGTTCTGAAATGGAAAATTAGGAAATAGCCAGAGATGCCTTTGTTATTGCTGCTGCAGACATGGAAATGGATTTTCTTTCAGCCTACCGAGCTGGCCCTCTACACTCTACTGCCACAGGCCTAGCTCACAGCTTGCTCTACAATTCTTAAGCACCAGAACATGAAATGTTCCTTTCTCACTCACCTCAGGATCAGCACCTCTGAATACACGCTTCAGGTGACCTGTAGTGGGCAAGGGAAACAGAACAAGTGCTGCGAGAAAACTGCCTGGGCTGCTGAATCCCACAGAAGAAAAGAAGTCAACCCAAACAGAGGTTTGGTATTTTTCTTTATCAACATCCCTCCACATGACATAGTTCTTTCACACAGCCAGCAAGAGATCAGGACAATAATCTTGGTTGTGCCTACACTTCGGCCTGTTCAGCCAGCAAATGAATACAAACATGATCAAGAAAATGCAAATTGTTCTTCAACACTCAATGCTTCTGTTCTGTCCAACAGATAAAGCAGATTTTGTTCTCTTGTCTTTCAGGTATTTAAAAAAAAAAAAAAAAAAAAAAAAAAAAAAGAAGAAGTTGCATGCACTAATTCCCATTAAGTTGCTGAAAACAGTCACCCAGAAAAGCTTGCCCCAAATCCCCCTGCGCTGTGGCAGTTCTACTGTAAAACAGCACAGCATCAGCTCCAGGGCTCAGGAGCAGACACTCAGTGCTTTGGCATTTGCACTTCACTGCAAAGGGAATCACTCTTTTAGCACTCAGTCAAGGGTCAAAATGGACAGTCAAATCCTTTCATTACAAAATTCAGAATAAAAGAAGCTTTGCCTGAGTTCTGGGGAGAACTACAAAGTCTTTAGAAGGCCTTCTGAGAAGCCTCCCAGTCTGCATTTTGGAAGTTGTCTGGCTTGACCCAGCAAAGAGAGGAAATGACAGACTCTGCTGCCACAGATTCTCCCGTGGAGGGAATGGAAACCCTGCAGGCTCCCCTGCAAATGCTGCCCCTGTGGCTACAGACACCCCCTTTTTAGCTGGACCTCTTGACAGGAGCTTTACCAAACCAGAGGCATCCTAATGGTCTTTCTCTTTCAAAATCAGAAACTCAGCCACCCAGAAAGAACAGGAAGACATAAAAAAGCCAGGTTAGGATATACCCCAAACTAAGCAGAAGGGAAACCTCTACTTACATGCAAAATGTGTGTAATAGACAGAAAAAGAAATGCCATAGGCAGCAAAAGCAGCTTTAGCCAGATGAGGAAACATTGTAACAGGGTTGTATGAGTTTTTTCTAAACTAGGAAAAACAAGGCTCTTGTCAGTGGGCAGGTGCCCACTGCCAAGGCGCCAACCAGGAAAGTTCTCCTCAACTGAACAAGCACTAGGGCTGCTCTGACACTCAGGCCTTCTGTGCACCAAGGCAACCTTCTGATGTCACTAGGACAAGTTGGCAACCATGCCCTGACATCACAAAGCAAACACTCCATGTTGGTCTGTGAATTTATGCAAAGCAATAACCAACCTTCCTACAGCAAACACAAAAGAGCCTGGGAAGTTCTTCTCTGTCACAAAGCAGCACAAATTCCCTTCATGGGCCAAGCGCTGTTGTTCAGGGGATCCAAGAGGAACTCCAGGAGTGCCCCAAGAACCTACAGCCTGCACCCCAGCTGAGCCCTCAGATGAGACACAAGCAAAGGAAACCAGACCAAGAAATGACCCACAGCATTGCACATGTGAGAAATGACTCTCACTTTTAACATTTTAAAGGTTTAGTAAACCTTAACAAAGGACTGACTAAGGAAAAATTGCAGCATTGGGAGTCTCTGTGACTAGCAGCCATGTGCTCATCTACAAAAAGGATGCTCTGCCTTTTATACTCTCAGCTCCTCCAAAAGTTTTGTCATTCAACTCTTTCTCTGCTGTCCATTGGTGGAGATTACTTTCTTGCATCCTGATTGGAGGTCAGGTGTTGTTACACGCTGCCTGCTGGTCACAAGCCAGCCCTCCCCAATGCCCTGACCACCAAGGCTGTTACAAGGGGGACAGGAAAGAGGACTATGGGAGGATGTATTACAATACCATCACTACACATTTGAACATCCACATAACATCTACTTCTTAATTGTCAGAGCCAACCATTGCATTACTCGTCTAGAACACACAGAACCAGGAGAGAGGCCACTGTTGGCATCACAGCTGAAATGCTTCCTAACAAGTCTCCCCACATATTTGCACCTTTATTGGACATGCCCAGGGCTCCGGTGCGTGTACATCTCTGCCTTTCTTCCCCTTTGGCAGCAGTCGAACTGGCAGCATCTGCCCGCCAGCAGCAGCTGCTCCAAGCTGGGAACGCCACTGGCGGCGCTGATTTCCAGAGGCTTCTGTGTGTCAGGGGAAGCCAAGGTAGGAGCGGGTTGAACGGTGCTGGCGCTGCTGCTGCTCTGTGCCAAAGAGCCCCAGCTGGGCAGGGCACGGTGCCCACTGCACTGCGGGCTCCTTCTCCTGCCACAGCTGGGCACACCTGGCAACAAGGCCTGACAACTGGTGGGCAAGCCAAGGGGTTTCTGGGGCTGCACTGCTCTGCACACACCCAGCACACCTGCAGCACAGAATTTCAACCCTCAAACAGGTAAACCAAAGGGAAACAGCTGGAAAAATTTCAATTCGACCATTCTTTATGCTTCAATAGAAATGACCAAAATGAAAGTTACCGAGCAGGGCCCGATCCACACTGCCAGCTCAGTGTGAGAAAAGAGGCATTACTTTATTTCAGTGCTGGGTTTGTGGGAATCACTGCCCTGAAACATGCACACCCACATGTTAGTATCCACGGAACTAAGACATTACTTTCATTACTTTTATTCATTACTTTGCTGAAACTCACAGGCTAAACATTCTCCTAAAGTATTTGACATGTTTAAATCACTTCCCCAAAATTAATGACATTTAGAGTAGGGGTCTCTTGAGGGTCTCTGGTGGTCATGTGGTGACCATCCCGTTCCTCAAATTCTCCTTCCATGGTTAAGAGTCTTCTTCTCCTTGAATGCATTGCAGCTACCTCCTCAGTAGGCCCACTGTCTTTATTCTCAAGGCTAAGACATCCACGTGCACACATCAACCATTGGTGTGAGGGAAGGTACGACTGAGCACTGCCTGTTAAAGCTTAACAAATTCACAATTTGTTGCAGGTCAAAACTTCCTCAACATCTCTGGTTCCTTCTCTGGGAATCAAACACAAGCATTTTATGATCACTGAGCCCAAGGCCGCCTCCAGCCCTCCTGTCACCCAGCAGCCCTTCTCTCCTCACAAACAGCAGCTCCAGCAGTGCCTTCCCTCACGGGCTCAGTCACAGCTGTCTCAGGAGTTCTCTGTCACACACTCCAGGACCATCCTGGACTGTTTGCTCTCCGCTGCACTCTGTTGCCAGCAGACATCCCCACCCTGTTCCGTGCCCCGTGCAGAACCCTGCACCTGCTGTCCATGGGCACCTGGCAAGGGGAGGCACTCATGGCAGAGATGCACCAGCTGCGCTGGGCAGGAACCAAAACCCTCTGGCGGCGCAGCTGCTGGCCTGGGTCTGGCACAACTCTGCACGCCCCACTCCTCACGGGCTCTGGGCTGGAAATGCAATTGCACTTTCTGCCTCATGCAGAAATACCAGGGCTGCACAAACAACGGCCAGCAGGCCACATCCCAAAGGCACTGCAGCGTGGAGCTGAGAAGGAAGAAGACCCTTCCCCAATTCCTAACCATACCAAAATCACCATAATTGGGACTTTTATTCTTCTGAATGTAGAGTTGATTCAAAGGTTGACAAGGGAATCTTCCAATGGAGTTGAAGTTTGGTAGAGTTTTTTTCTGAGTCCTACTCAGACTGTTGATTTGAAAATTTATTTTAAAATATTTTTTAAAAGACTGTGCAGTCAGATGGTTCTGTTCTAATACCAAAATGGCTAGATGAAATGTACTGGCATTTTAATTACATCCAAACTGATTAGTCTGTAAAAGCTTTCCTGCAGAATAGCCACTAAACAAGAAATGAAAATCTATGTACTGTTGACTTTGCAAATTTCTACTAAACTTATCAGACAATGAGGCATTTTTAGTTGGATCATAGAGCAAATTAATTCCTATGGATACCTTGATTTGGATAAACCTGTTGATTTCAAATGAAAACTGCCAGCACGTACTAAGTGGAAATCTGAATACTCACTTCTATGAGCTCTGAATTTTTAGATAGTCATTGTTTGCCATATTAACAAAAATTAACATTCTGGCTTTTTTTTACTTACAGCCAGCTCTTCAACACTCTTTGTAACATCAGAGTTTGTAGCAATGTGAACCATGGGCTGGTGGAGCATTGCAGAAGGCTCCTATGCCAGCACTAAACGTTCACATTTACCATGGCATCACTTCTTGCCTTTAATTCCAAGCTACAGCTCAGTTCCTGCAGTATAGATTCACACTTGTAGTCTGTATTTGCAGCTGGTTCTTACTTCCCTGTGCAGAATAAAATCATGCTTGGATCTCAAATCAAAATAAACAAGGAGAGAGTCAGGTTCTGGATAGGTATAGCAAGAACTAAGATATTTTTTTGCAAATATGTTGAAAAGTTGTTTGTACTTGCTCCAAAAACGGCAGATTAAAGACTTGCACTCTAACTTGCAAGCTGAGGTTTGCCTGTTCTTTCTGGACTGATTTCTTGAGGCCAGACACTGAGCCTAATCAGTAAGAAAATCAAAACCACAGGAGTAGTTTGGAGAATATTGTAAATTATTCTGTCATGATGCTTTTTGCCTAAAAGTTCAGGCCATCATCCGACTGGAGTAATTAGAGGAGATGAAAGCCATCATACTATGCCTGTGCACACAGTTCCTTCCCAAGAGTAATCCATGAAACAACGCTGACAAACCCACACCAGCAGCTGCTGCCACAGAGTCATGAAGCAGAGAATATGTATTTCTGCTACACTTGGACAGCTGGAGATGCCTCTGCTGAGACAATTTTAGTGACTGCCCACCACAGATGAGACCTTGTGGTCAGTTTCCAACAAGTCAGGGTAGATAATATTCTGCCTAAATGAAGTAAGTCTAGCAATACATAGACCATGGGGCCTGAGGAAAGCTAGCAGCTGTGGGAGATTTTATTTGTTGCCGTATCTTTCTTTTTCCTAATTTATTGCAGTCTATTATTTAAAGAATGGAAACTTTTGCTGTATCATTGGCTGGAAGGTTGGTCGGTCTTCCATTCTTGACTCCTCTGAAAGCATCACCCCAGTGTTTTTATCAGTAGCTCTTCCATCATCATGGCTCACACAGCATTTCCTGCAGCTCTTGCTGGAGTCAGGGAAAGGCACCAGGAGAAGGGGGAGAAAGCTGTGTGCAGAGACTGTGTCAGCTACAGAGACATTTGTTTCCTCTGATTTGACTGAATGGCTGCAGGAACCTTGCTGGCACTGCTGGCGGGGTGGCCTTTTGCAGGGCTGGGCAGAGTTTGGGGCCCAGGATCCCTCCTCTCGGTGGGACACCAGGGTGAGCAGCCCCTGTCCCAGGCAGGAGCAGAGGTTCTGTGGCTCTGCCCTGGGCACAGGGACCTGCCACTGCCATGAGCTCCGGCCGCGGCTCCTCTGGGGCAGCTCCTGCTCTGCAGTGATGATGGGCGCAGCTGGGGGTGGCTGCAATGGAGGGGGGCTTCCAGTGGGCTCTGTTGGTCTGCCACACTGGAGCCAGCAGAGCTTCTGGAAGGAGTCTCCTCTTGTGAGCTGCTGGAGCTGGAGCTGGCACTGGCCAGAGCCGCTGTGTTCATCCCTGACAGGAGCAGAGCACAGCAGCCTCTGGGCCTCCCTGCTGCACGATGGCAGTGAGGAGGCCATGGACCAGAGGTTCAGTGTGTATGACTCAGCTTCCTGATAAACTGTGCTAAGAAAACCCTGCATCCCTCCTGCCAGATCTGAGACACTCCAAGAAATCTGTTGGCACATTGGGAACTCAGAATTGTCTGCATTTTGACCAATTGCCTTATGAGTGCTTTTGATTGTTTTTGTCATTTTGTGTTGATTCAGCTGATCCTTCAGAGAACTTTCCTAACAATATAAAACACAGGGAATTGTGGAGACCCTGGGGGGCATTCCCTGGTCTAGGGAGACACAAGAAGCTTCCCTCAAAAGCTGTTAGACCCCATTGGCTCCTTCCCCTGTTCCTGTGTCTGTTCCTGTGTTCCTGAGCCACACCTTCCCTATTCCCTGAGTGCCCCCCTTATCTTTGTACTGCCCCGAGATCAGGGTCAGCCCTCTGTGGAGACAAAGTGAGACCCTCTGTGTGTGGATGCTGGGACCTGAACATCTCCCTGCACAGCTGAATAAAACAACTGTGGAGATTATGCAAAGGTCCTTTTTGCTTCTTTACCCTGGACTATGCTAGCAGCAATTCAGACTGCTACAGAGGAGAAGCTGCAGTACTGGCACCAAGATTTTGGCAACTTGACCATAGGCACAGAGGGCGTGCAGGATGCTGCTCTATGAATTCCTTAACCAGCCATCTCTGGTGCTGGCATATTCCCTCCAGCTTCTGCTGCAGCCAGGGCCACCTTTGGTCCAGTAGATGACATTGTTATTTGAAAAATTCGGCCCACTCCTTGGGCAGGAGGCCATCCCCAGGCTCTGGTCCTGCAGCCCCCTGCTCAGCTGGGGACAGTGTTCCCTGTGGGGAAGATGGAGCAGCCATCACAGGGTCTGGGGGGCTGTTTTCAGCAAGGTGGCCAGGGTCTCTCCCTGCTGGACTCCAGCAATTGTTTGGGGGAGCTGATGGCAAATTGTATGTAGTCCTGTTCATCCTACTCAGAAAACCTGACAGTTTCTATCATTCTTCTGCAGAGTGGGCACGCTGGATTTCTCTTTGCCCACTGCAGGATGCAGCCCAGGCAGAACTGGTGGTGACAGGGCAGAGAAAAATTCACATCCTTCTTAGTGCCCTGGCAGATGGAGCAGCTCCATTCTGTCCCCATGGCCATGTCTGTCTGTCCCAGCAGCAGGGAAGAGCTGAGGACTGTGAGCTGCTCTCATTTGCAGTCTTGCTTGCCCAGAGCCCAAGCTCCAGCCAGAGTGATCCAGGCTCTGTCAGTGCCCAAATAGAAGCAGAAAGGGATGTTGTATCACAATCCATTCCTTGGTGAAGGAGGTCCATAGCAGCCTCAAGAGGCACCTCAGACACTCAGCAGTCAAGGCAGTAACATATGGACAGGACACAGATGGCAATTCATGGCTGGGAGAGCATTTGTAGACAGATGCAAGGACAAATTTCCCAGGAACTCTCCACAGCTCTGGGATCTGCCCATCAGCTCTGTCAGAAGCTTCAGCAGAACAACCAAAGTCCTAAAAAGCAGCTTCCATACACTTTTCCTACCATCCTGCCTGAGAGCTGGGTTGCTTGCTGCAAAACACTCTTTCTCCTCTTCCACAATGCCCTGTGGACACTTGCAGCCAAAATAAAAAGCTCGTGGCCCTCTGTGTGATGTGATAATACAGTTTTTATATTTCCATGCTGGGCTGAAAGAAAGCTGTGCTGTGAGTCAGGAAAGGCCAAGACCCACTTGGCCTTCCTGCAGGCTGAGGTGGTCCCAGCAGACATCCTGCTGCTTTTTTGGGGAATGTGTGAGGGGGAGTGGAGGGGGTGACAGAGAGGCCGAGATCATAGAGTAGAAACTCAGCTCCAGAGTGGCAGTGCAGACTCTCTCTGCTGAATGCCTGCTGGGGCTGGCAAAGAAGGAAAATGCCCCAATAACAGCCCAGTGGCACTGTGTCTCAGGGACAGGTACAGGGAGGTGACAACAAACAGCAGCATGGCCCGGTCTTACAGCTTCTAGGAAGCAGTGACAGAGGGGCCTCATGTGCTAGAGATTTCAGAAAGGCTGTCTTCTCAAATGGCCACTCTTAAACCCCTCTCTTTGCCTCTTGAGTTTGTGAATGCTTTTGACAGCCACAGCATCCTGGGGCAACGCGTTCCAGGATTTCATTAAGCACTCCTTGAAAAGCACCTCCCATTGTTCAACTGAGCTGCCAGCCTGGTCATTTCAGAGGGTGCTGCCTTGGTGGACGGAAAAATCAATCTTCTGCCTACCAGGGAGCTGAAGGAGAAGGCACTGTTCACCACCCATCACCTGGCTGGGTCCCATTCAGAGGTCCTGCTCTGTAGACTTGGTGAGGTTTGCTTGGCAGTTACCAGCGAGGGGAGAACATTGTTCTGAATTGCCCCCCATACTTCATACACAGCGTGTAGAGTAGGTATGTGCTTGTTCATCTCCATGTGTGCTCAGGGTGTGCCTTTATAATGCAATGTGCAAATGCAGAAAATGAGACACTGATGATGTTATTTGCCAGAGTCCCAGTCTCTGCCCAAGCTGTAATTCAACACTGCAAATTATTCTGTAGACCTGAGCCTGTATTTTTTGTTTCCAGGCTGAGTGCTTCAACTGCTGGTGTTGCTTTTTTGAACAGGAGCACCTGACTCTTTTATCTTTATCACTTGTGCCTTCATGATTTGAAAGTAGCCCTTGCTTTAATTTTCTAGTAAAAAGGCCTAAAATCAAAGCTGTGGACATTTAGAAGGGTTAAGTAGAACACTTAACAAAATTTTTATTTTAGGCCTGCAGTGAGCAGGTCTGAGGCCAGAAATTGGTGCCAGAGTAAGTACCTTTCTGTGCTTGTGCTCTCCTGCTCTTCTTGTAATTTTATGTTCCTCTGGACACAGTGGGATGTGTTGTCATTTCCTGGGATTTCTGTTGAAGGCAACTGGTTTACTTTTCAAGGTGATTCTTATGTTTCCCCTCATGGCTTCCCCAGGTGACCAACCTCCGTTCCAAGGTGTCCTACTCTGCCGTTGTCACTCTGGGAGAGCTCTCTGTGACCTTGAAGAAGGACATGGACTCTGAGGTGGATGAGGTTGCTCGGGTCCTTCTCCAGATGGTGTCCAGCTCCCCAGAATTTGTTCAGAAAGCAGCCAGTCAGACCCTGGGGATCATGGTGGACAACGTGACTCCTGCACGAGCAATGACAGCTCTCATGGGACAAATTTTGAATGGAACAAAAGGATAGGACTGTGTTGGATCAAAAATCCTGGAGTCAACCCTTTTCAATCCTTGGAAGGCCTGAGAAAGTACTGGGAGACCCAGGGAAAATAAACATTAGATGGAAAGCCCTAGATGGAATCTATTGGATTTGTGGAAAGAAGGCATACACTGAGTTACCCCCAAGGTGGAAGGGATCATGCACTCTGGGCATGATTCGTCCGGTATTCTTTACTCGCCCTCAAACAAAAGGTAATCTGCTAGGGGCTCCATTATACAAGACCCTGAGAAGGGAGAGAAGAAACCTCAAAATGATGATACCACTGATAAGTGGTAAGCAAGCCTGGGAGAAGGAAGAGTGGCTGGCGGCAAGAAAAATTGATTATTATGGACCGGCCACATGGGCCCAGGATGGAAGCTACGGGTATAGGACTCCGATTTATCTACTGAACCGGCTGATTCGGCTGCAGACAGTGGTGGAAATTGTTTCGAATCACACCTCTGAGGCCCTGGATTTACTTAGTCAGCAGCACACCCAGGTACGGGCATTTGTGTACCAGAATCAAATAGCTTTAGACTATTTGCTGGACGAAGAAGGGGGAGTGTGAGGAAAGTTTAACAAATCGGAATGTTTTATTGAAATTGATGATTATGGGGAAACCACAAGAGGTTTGGCGGCCGAGATCAAAAAGGTGGCCCATGTCACAGTTCAAAAATGGAACTCGATTTTACAATCTTCATGGTGGGACAAATTGTTTGATGTGGCCTGGTGGAACAAAATGATGTTTTTTGTGCTCTCTTCAGTAGCTGGAATCCTATTCCTGCCTTGTCTAATTCCATGCTTTTTTGACTGATACACTCCAATGTCCAGGGAATGCAGATCGCGATAATTCCCGTGGATCTGTAGGGAACTTCCGGAGGCAGCACATCTAAAATCATGTGATTGGGAGAAAGGAAGTATGCCAGCAATGCTGCTGAAGTTTAGGCAAAGTTCAAGAAACAAGCAAAAGCGAATGTGAATAATATGGGATGGCAGGGTGCTCTGCAAGGGGAGTACAGAGTAGTGTAAAGGAGCACTCTGTGAAAGACCCTCAATGGTGGCGGGTAGAAGTAGAAAATGAAAAATTTAGCAATTTGAGAGCATGAATTAAATTAGTGATATAAATGGGAAGGGATTGTGGTACATGATAGAGATAATTAATGCTATTAATGCATAAAATATTGTAAAATCCACACTATGTCTTTTGACCATCCTGGCCAGGAGCAGTGTCTTATTCATATCTAGTTCCTGGATGTTCGTTGAGATAAACATTGGGGTTTTAACGTAAGAATAGAAGTTTCCAGGCTGATAATCGCTGGCTTCCCTGGGTCGCCGGGTCCACCTAAGAGTGATTATCACCTTGACAATTACATCTACCACGATGATTGACAGCGCCACCCTGATGCATGTGAATGTTGACTTCCCCGGAGTCGACTGAAAACATCGAGACACCTGGACTGAGTCTTTATCTACCTCTGCACATGTAAAGCCACAGTTCTGCATGTGAAGAGACACAAAGAACATTCGGTCATTTCTGCCTCAGGAAGAATAAACTGTATAAGAACTTGCTGCTCGAAGCGTCGTTCATGAACAGAGGGAGACTCTGACATTTGGAGGTCAGATCCGCGTTCACCCAGTGCCGATCCCGGGCTCAACGCCGACCCTTGGCTGAGGTGGTTTCGACGACCAAACTTCGGTCTCTCAGACAAATTAATAAATCTTTGCTAAATTTTCTTATGAGTTTGGCTATCGATTTGATTATTTATAACAGGATGGAACAGCACAGACTGCTGAAAAGATTCCAGCTGGTCTCAGGGCCCAGAGAAAGCCAAAACTGTTTAACTTGGTATTTGGTGGTCAATGTCTGTATAAAAGAATGATCTAAAATGTCAGCTTTCAAGAAAATGTCCTAGGTTGATGTTTCCTGTGCTGGTGAGAGTCTTTTAAACCCAGCTGTCTCCTGACCTCTCTGCTATTGCAGTTCCATGGACAGAGGCTTTTGTCTTTTACCCCACTCCCCTGGGCAGGCTGGTGTTCAGCCATCTCCAGGACAGCAGGGCCCCATCCCACATCACTGACCTGGGAAGGCAAAATCCATCACTCCAAATGTGCCCCCTTGCTCCTTCTTGCCAAACATTTGACCCTGGCACTGGGGTTTGCTGCTGGTTTCTACAGAAAAAGGGAAAACCCTGTGACATTTTGGGGAACATGGAACCAAGGAAACCCCTGTGACACTGTGGGGCTTGATGGAACCAAGGGTCCTTTGTGACAGGACCCAGAGGGGCCACATGGAGCCAAATATCCATTGTGACAGATTGGGATCTCATGGAACCCATTGTTCGTTATGACAATGCAGATCCAAGGAGACCATGGTGTTGCTCATTGTTTATGCAAAGCTTTTGCATTAATCATGGAATCATGGAGCCCATTGTGACACAGCAGGGCCCTGTGGAACCAAAGGGCCACGGTGACACTTGGAACTAAGGATACCACTGTTGAGTACAGAACTTCATGGAACCACAAGTCCATTGCCACAGAGCAAGGCCTCATGGAACCATGGAGTGCAAAGGTCTAGAACATTTCCTGCACAGTTCTGCCTTGGGTGAGGGGAACATTATTGTTGACAGGTCTTGGCACACACCTGAGGAGTGTGTCTGTTTGCACTGGGGAAACTCGGGAGTTTCAGATTGCCTCAAAAAATACACAAAGGGAAAACCCCTCTTAGGCTGAGTGCAGCCAGCTCTGCAAGCACAGCAGGTCCCAGGGGAGTGAGGACAGACAGGATGGGGCTGGGCAATGTGGAGCAAGGTTGTCCACACTGGGTCAGAGCTCCAGGCACACCTCCTGTGAGCAGGCCAGAGCTGCTGAGGAGAGACCCTGGGTCAATATCAGTCACAGAACGCTGCAATTGTCTCTGCTTCAAAGAGAGCAGTACCAAAATACACCCTTTAAAATAGGAGTGCATTTTTTTAGAAGCCCTTTGAAATATTTCTCCATAACTGGAGTAGGAAACCTAGAAACCTAGGATAGCCAAGGACTCTGTGGCAGCTTCAGGCCCAAAAATGCAAACAGCGAATTGAGGAGAGCAGACTGGGAGGATGGAACTTCATAACCTGAAGGTGTAATTAGACAATTAACCCCAATAAAGAAATGGACCTAAACCTATAAAAATGTGAAAATGTGTGACCCATCATCCATCTTGGATGTACCCTCAGCCGGGCTCTTGTACTGCCCCAGGTGTATCCTTTGAAGGCCTTTGAATAAATCCCTACTTTATTCATATAACACTGTCCAGTCTCTGTTCTAGGCAGCCTCTCAAGGCATCAAGGCCTGGCTGGCTAGGACACCTGGGGTCACCTGACAGCTCCAGCTGACCCTGGCATGTCGAGGGCTGCTGCTCATCAGCCCCTGGAGCGCTGGGGCTCTGAGCTCTCCTTCCTGTGGACAGAACTGTCCTTCTTCTCCAGGTGCCCATGGCTAAAATCAGGATTCCTCCTCCAGATTTCCATATATGCAAAGATGTTCCCAGATGAAATCTGCCAGAACTGACAGATCTGGCTGACTTGGCCACCCAGGGGCCACCTCTCATCTGCCTTTGAAACACTGGGACCGTGTGCTTTTCTTTCTTATGGCAAAAAAGCGCCTTTCACATCCAGGCACCCATGGCCAAAGTTGGGAATCCAACTCCAGAATTCCCTATATCCAGGGATTTCTCCCA
This sequence comes from Zonotrichia albicollis, assembly GCF_047830755.1. NCBI lineage: Eukaryota > Metazoa > Chordata > Aves > Passeriformes > Passerellidae > Zonotrichia > Zonotrichia albicollis. The sequence continues at coordinate 9,137,062 of NC_133842.1, forward strand.
GACAAAAGCTTCTAGGAAAGACAGGTCTGGCTGGCCATGGTTTCTGAAGAGCTGTCTCTCATCTGCCTTTGAAACACTGAGGCTCTGTGCTTTCCTTCCTAATGAAAAGAACTCTTCTTCCTGTCCTGGTGCCCATGGCCAAAACTGAGATTCCACCTCCAAAATTCTCTACATCCAAGGATTTCCCCGGATGAAAGGTGTCAGGAGAGACAGACTGGGCTCTCTTGCCCATGGGTAGTCACCTTTTGTGTTCTTCCAAGGAAGTTGGACTTCACACTTTTCTTTCCTATGGGAAAAACCATCCATTTTGATCAAGTACCCATGGCCAAAGTTGGGAATCCTCCTCCAGAATTCCCTATATCCAAGGATTCCTCCATGATGAAAGCTGCCAGGACAAACAGGTCTGGCTAGCTTGGCCTCCCAGGAGCCTTCTCTCTCTACTTCAGCCCCTGAAACACTTGGGCTCTGTGCTTTCCTTCCTGTGGAAAAAACCATCCTAGATATCATAGATATATGCAGAAATGGCCAAAACTGGGATTCCACCTGCAAAATTCCCTATATCCAAGGGCTGCTTTCAGACAGAAGCTGCCAGGACAGAGAGGTCTGGCTGGCCTTGGCCTCTGATGTCCGCCTTTCTTCTGGTTCTGAAACACCGGTGTTCTGTGCTTTCCTTCCTATGGAAAAGAACCATCCTTCTTCTCCAGGCATCCATGTCCATAACTGGTATTCTCCCTCTAAAATTTCCTATATCCAGAGATTGCTCCCAGACAAAATCTGCCAGCACCGTCTAATCTTGCTGCTCTTGCCCTTTGATGGCTGCCGCTCATTGTCATGGTTTGGGCCTGGCACAGTCCACCACACTCATCTGTCCCTGGAACACTGGGGCTCAGTTGTTTCCTTCCTATGGACACCACTGGGACATTGTGAGGACCTGGTGGAACCATGGAAACCACTGTGACACTTTGGGATACCATGATACACCGGGGCTTCATGGAACCAAGAGACCACCATGACACTGTGGGGCCTTATGGGACCATGGACACCATTAGGACCCTTCAGGGCCTCCTGTAACCAAGGGGCCACTGTGACACCTCAGGGACGCATAGAATAAAGGGACCACTGGCACATTGTGGGGCCCATGGAATGAGAGGAATATGGAACACATCTGGCTGACTTGGCCTTCCAAGGGGGACCTGACAGGTCTGGCAGATCTTGGAATGTCAAGGGCTGCCTCTCATCTCCCCATGAAACACTGGGGTTCCATGCTTTCCTTTCTATGGAAAGAACTGTCTCTCTTTTCAGACACCCATGGACAACATTGGTACTCCCCCCTAAAAAATGCCCTGTATGCAAGGGAAAGATACCCAGGAAAAAACCTACCAGCTCTGGCTGGCCTTGGACTCTGGTGATCACATCTCATGTACCTCAAAGCAACAGGGCTCTGTGCTTTCCTTCCTATGGAAAAGAGCCATCCTTCTTGTCCAGGGGCCATGGCAGAAATTGGAATTTGGCTGAAAAAAAATCCATCTATCCCAGGATTACTCCCAGAAAAAAGCTGCCAGGACAGGGAGCTCTGCCCCGCCTTGGCCTCTGCTGATATTCTTAGATTATGAACAGAATGTTTTCATCTGAAAACACCTTGTAGAGAGCCCAGAGATCTCCCAGGCTGGGGTTTGCAGGCCTCAAGAACATAACCAATATGTGGAGGCTGAGGGCGCAGGGCACAGTTGTGAAGAGATTGAGGACAGAACAGGAGAGACCTGGAAGGGCTAGAACTGTGGATTCAGAAATGGAGGAGCTTTTTCTCCATAGTGGGAAAGAGCCAGACAGAGAAATTATACCACAAATGCAGAAGGGGAGGCCCAGACTGAACATGAGGAGACAGAAATTTCCCTCCCAGGGCAGGGCTGTGGTGCAACACATCCCCCAGAAGGAGTCTGGGTCAGCCCAAGGCTTTGTGTGGGCAGGCAGAGGCAGGCAAGAGGCAGAGCTGTCAGCAAAGGAAGGGCCCAGCCAGGTGGGGCAACCGGGGGATGCCGACAGCCTGCAGGGACAGAGGCGCAGGGCAGGGACACCGTGGGACAGCCTGGGCTGCACAGGGCACAGGGATGGGCAGCAGCTGCAAGACAGCCCTGCCAGAGCCAACTTGGGCAGCACTTTGGCCATGGCTGCTGGCCCTGGGCCTGAGGCAGGAGCAGGAGACAAGTGACCCTTGCAGGGCTGGGGCCTCATTGCCTCCTTGTCCCTGCTCAGCAGCCTGGCAGGGGCCGCCCCATGCTCCTGCCCTTGGCATCGCACATCCCCACATGCCAGTGCCCATCCTGGGAAGAGCCCTGAGCAAGGAGGGAGGGACAGGATCTGCCTGGCCAGGGTCTGGGGCTCAGGCCTTGGCCCTTTGCATTCCTCAAACACAAACAGCTTTGCTCAGCACCAGGGACACCTTGGCCTTGTTTGTCCCCAGCTGTCATCACTGCCTCCAGTGTTCTGCTCTGACTGGAATCTGGGGACACTTTCTGAGTTGTGTCCTTCAGTGGGACCCATTAAAACTTGAAGAAACTTTGGAGTCTAAATTTAATTTTGCGTTCTTAAGAAGCTTTCTGAAGATGCTCTCAGGGACTGAGTCTGATGTAAACAACACCAAATCCCCAAGAGGCTCATTAAATTCCTTGTGCTGTGTCTGTGCTGCTGAGCTTCATAGGAACAGCTCTTCCCAGGACCAGCTCCTCTCCCAGCCCAGCAGGGCTGAGGGCTCTGCCTGCAGGCACTGAAGGGACAGAAGCCAGGCAGAGACAGGCTGAAGGCAATCAGGATTGGGAAGGCATTCAGCTGAGACTACACTTGGGGAAAGATCTTCACAGCCCTGTGCATGGTGAGTGTGTGGGTGCAGGACAATGTCCCCTGTGCTCCTGAAGGGATCTCCTGAAGCTGACCCAGGACAGGACTGACATGACTGTAAGGATGGCTCTGCTGCTCTTTCTGCTTTGGGGGAGGATGTGCTGCAGAGTGGGGCTGCCATGGGCACTGTCAGAGGGACAGGGCAGGACGGCTCCTGCTGCCAGGGACGGCTGCAGGGGGTGAATCTGGGGCTGCAGCCAGGGCTGCTCAGAGCTCCAGCCCATGACCCAGCTCATTTCTGATGGGACTTTTCATGAGCTCATTCAGGACAGGAGTTTCCTGCTTGGGTGTCTGCTTTCCTGAATCTCTGCTCCCACTTTTCCCTGGCTCAGCTTGGTGGAAATAGAAACTCAGCTGTGCAGGGCAGAGCAGGGGCTGAGACATTTAAACCATCACCCTGAGGATTCCTGGGCACCTCAGGAAGTGCCTACACCTGCCCAGCCTCCAGATCCATGCAGCATCACCTTTCCATGGTGCCCAGGCTGGGGGAGCTGTTCTTTAATCCCTGCAGGGCCCAGCAGCTGCAGGGCAGGGCTGGCCCAGAGGCTGGGCTGGGCTCTGGCAGCTCTGGCAGGGAAGGAGCCCGGGGCCACAGGAGCAGCTGGGGCTGGGACAGCTCCAGCAGCAGAGCCGTGGGCAGGCAGGGAGGGAGGCGGTGCTGAGGGCAGCCCTGCTGCAGGGCAGATGTGGCACCTGCCGGGCCTGCCGTGCAGGGCACACACTGCCCTGAGCAGCACAGCTCTTTTGTCCCCTCGCAGCCAGCACAGCCCTCAGCCTGGGGGCTCGGGGCCCTCAGTCCTTCCTGGGCCGGCAGAGCAGCCCCAGAGATGAAGGGCATCTCTGCGGCCATGTGCCCATTCCCTGCTGACCAGGGCCTGAGGGCCACTGTCCTGCCCTGTGGCTGCCTGGCAGGGGCTGGGCAGGGCTGGCCAGGGAAAGGCTTTTCCTCAGGCCTGGCTCTCTCTCTCCTTGCCTTTCCCAGGTGCTGCTGGCATTGCTGAGAGGCTCTCTGCAATGGCAGTTCCAGCTGCAGTGCCAGGCCCAGCCCTTGGGCTCTTCCTGTGCAGGCTGAGCACAGCCATGGGGTGTCCCAGCTCCCTGTGCCCGTGCAGCTCTGGGCAGGGCAGCCTGGGAGGCTGGCAATGAGCCCACTCTCCTGACTCTGGGAAAGGCAGGAGCCACTTCGTGTGCCAGGGATCCCTCTGCTCTCAGCAGTGTCTCCTGGCTGCCCAGGGTAACACGGGAGTGGATCTCAGAAAGGTGCAAGTGCAGGGCAGCTGGAACAGGAGAGAGGGACAGAGCAGCTCCCCTCAGTCTGCACTAAGCCTCAGGCAATCCTCCTGCCTCCCTGGAGAATCTGTTCTCCCCAGGTGCAGCGGAATCCCTTGTTCTGCCTTCTGTTATCCCCATCCCTTCACCCAGGCAGCTCCTCTGATTTAGCTGAACATTCATTATCCAAGTCCCAACACTGGGACTGGCCCCGCCCTCACTGTTCCTCTGCACTGAGTGGGGGTCAGGGCTTACTCCCAGATGCCCTGCAGGTCAAGGTCCAGCTCCTCACACAACATTGGACAGCAGAAATCAGAACTCCAGCAACAGAGCTGAAAGAAGATCTGCAAGACATGGACAGGGGAGTTGTTTAGTGGCAGGAGAGGGTATGTGAGAAAGGGCTTTGACTTTTCTGCGAGAAATGTCCCCTCAATTGTCACTGTCATTCCTCCTTCTGTAGGTTGAAATGTACAAACACAGCAAATGTCCAACAGCAGCTCCATCAGGCACTTCCTCCTGCTGGCATTGGCAGACACGCGGCAACTGCAGCTCCTGCACTTCTGCCTCTTGCTGGGCATCTCCCTGGCTGCCCTCCTGGGAAACGGCCTCATCATCAGCGCCATAGCCTGCAGCCACCACCTGCACACGCCCATGTTCTTCTTCCTGCTCAACCTGGCCCTCAGCGACCTGGGCATGATCTGTACCACTGTCCCCAAAGCCATGCACAATTCCCTCTGGGACACCAGGGACATCTCCTACTCAGGATGTGCTGCACAGGTGTTTTTCTTTATGTTGTTTATCTCAGTAGAGTGTTTCCTCCTGACTGTCATGTGCTACGACCGCTATGTGTCCATCTGCAAACCCCTGCACTACAGGACCCTCCTGGGCAGCAGAGCTTGTGCCCACATGGCAGCAGCTGCCTGGGCCAGTGCCTTTCTCAATGCTCTGCTGAATACAGCCAATACATTTTCCCTGCCCCTGTGCCATGGCAATGCCCTGGGCCAGTTCTTCTGTGAAATCCCACAGATCCTCAAGCTCTCCTGCTCACACTCCTACCTCAGGGAACTTGAGCTTCTTGCTGTTAGTGCCTGTTTAGCATTTGGTTGTTTTGTGTTCATTGTTTTCTCCTATGTGCAGATCTTCAGGGCTGTGCTAAGGATCCCCTCTGAGCAGGGACGGCACAAAGCCTTTTCCACCTGCCTCCCTCACCTGGCTGTGGTCTCCCTGTTCCTAAGCACTGCCACTTTTGCCTACGTGAAGCCCCCCTTCATGTCCTCCCCATCCCTGGATCTGGCCCTGTCACTTCTGTACTTGGTGGTTCCTCCAGCCCTGAACTCCCTCATCTACAGCCTGAGGAACCAGGAGCTCAAGGCTGCAGTGTGGACACTGATGAATGGACCATTTAGGAAACATTAAACTGGTTGCCAGTTTCTGCATATGTCTTGAAATAAAAGTAATCTTTGATACTTCTTCTTGAATTGGTTTTTGTTTTTACTCTGTTTTCATGTTTTAATATTCTCCCTAAACCAAGGCAATTTCTTCTGCCATTTCTTATTTTGTTTATCTCCAATTTCACTGTGGCCCCAGACTTGTCATTGTGTCAATGACAAGCTGGTCTCTTAGTGGCTTTGAAGGAACTAAAGGATCTCCCAGCATTGTTTTCACCAGAGATCTCCTTTTGTTGCCTTCTCTGGAGCTGCAGCAGCAATGTCCGTGTGCAGAGCTGGGGGCAGATCAGTGCTGGCACAGCAGCTGTGCCCAGCAGCAGCAGCATCACTTGGTGTTGCCAGTGCTGCTGCCGTGGCCCTGCCCCGCTTCCCTGGTGGCCCTGGTGTTGCTGTAGGGCCTGAGTGCTCTCGGGGCTGGGCACAGTCCTGGGGGTGGCAGTGCCGGGGCTGCAGCAGGGACAGGCCATGGGCACTGCTGGGGCAGCGCTGACGCCTCAGCCCAGGGCCTGGGGGCTCCAGGCTCCTTGCCCAGGCTCTCTCAAGAACAGGCCAATGCTCAGCACAGAAAAGCCCCGTGAGCAGCCCCAGGCTGGCCGAGGGCAGGCTGGGGGCAAACAGCATGGCTGGGGCTCTGCAAGGGCCATGGGGGAGATGGGAAGGAGCAGCAGAGCAGGGGCTGATCCATTCCCAGTGCACTGGACAGCCCAGGGCAGCGTCCCAGAGCGTCCTCATGGAGCTGACAACAACATCCCTCCTCTGCAGCCCTGGCCTCTCCCCCAGGTGCCACAGCTCACACAGGTGCCCCATCCTTGCAGGCACAGACACGGCAGCACTCCCTCAGCAGCCCGTGTTTGCATTGCAGACAGCAGGGGGAGCACCCCCATGCTGTTGCTGTGGGGACATGAAGCTGAGGGAGCACAAATGCCATCAGCCCCTGGGGCCAGCAAGGGCTGGGGGACACCAGGGAAACCACCCAGGTTTGTCCTGGCCTCTGCAGTCAGCCAGAAAGTTTGTTCCCATCAGCTGGGAGTTTCCTGTCCCACTGCAGACGCTGTTGCTCAGAGCCAGGGCTGCCTGGCAGCCACTCCCAAACTGCCCTGAGCATTTCCTTTGTGCCACCTTTGCTTTCTTTACTTCTCCTGATACAAATTTCATCCTATTGCCCAGCCCTGTTCCCTGCCCTGCAAACAGCCCATCCCTGTTTGCCCTTTCCTCTCTGGCCCCACTCCCCATTGCAGTTTCTGACTTGGCACCATGGGAACGTCCCTTGGGCAGCAGGATCATCCTACAAGTGCTGCAGGAATTGTCTGCAGGCTCCTGCAGTGCCTGGTGCTGCTCCCTTGCCAGAGGCACCCCAGGCCAGGGGGGCACATCTGGGCTGCTGTGTCTGGCTCTGGGGCTCCCTGTTCTGGGCAGTGGGGAGGAACTGCAGAGGCCCTGCAGGACTGACAGGATGGGCTTTGGGGCTGGCAGGAGAAGCTGAGGGACCTGGGCTGCTGGAGCTTCTGTAAATGAGTCCCAGGGCTCATCCTGTGACTGCTCCAAGGCTGGTTTCAGAGAATCCCAGAATCAGCAAGGTTGGAAAAGACCTTGGAGATCATCAAGTCCAACCTGTGCCCTGACAATGCCTTGTCTCCTCTGAGCCTCTTCTTCTCAGGGATAAACAACCCCAGCTCCCTCAGCCGCTTCTCAAACGGCTTGTTTTCCAGACCCCTCCTCAGTCTTGTTGCCCTTTCTGGATACACTCCAGCCCCTCCATGTTCTTCCTTAACTGAGGGGGCCCAGAACTGGACACAGCACTAAAGGTGCTGCCCAAGCAGTGCTGAGCACAGGGGAACAATCCCTGCCCTGCTCCTGCTGGCCACAACATTCCTTATCTAGGCCAGCTACCATTGGCCTTCTTGGCCACCTGGGCACACTGCTGCCTCATGTCCAGCCTGCTGTCCATCACTCCCTGCAGGTCCCTTTCTGCCTGGCTGCTGTCCAGCCATTCTGTCCCCAACCTGTAGTGCTGCATGGGTTGGTTTGGCCAAAGTGCAGGACCCAGCACTTGGACTTGTTAAACCTCACCTTCTTGGATTTGTCCCCTGGATCCAGCCTGTCCAGGTCCCTCTGCAGAGCCCTCCTACCCTCCAGCAGATCAACACTCCCAGACAAATTGGTGCCACTGCAGATCCATGAGGCCTGGAGTGTCAGAATGGTCTCCATGATTCCATGAGGCCTCTCAGTGTCACAATGTCCCTTTGGTTCCATGGGACCCCTTGATGTCACAAAGTCTCTTGGATCCTTGGGCCCCACAGTTTCACAATGGATCCTTGGTTCCATGAGGTCTGGCAGTGCAACAAGGCTTTCCTTGGTTCCACAGTGTCACAATGGCCTCTTGGTCCCAAGGCCCACCACAGTGTTCAAACATGTTTCCTCCATTCCAGGAGTCCCTGAGGAGCAGCACTGGCCCCTGTGTTCCATGGGGCCCTGCAGTGTCACAATGGCCCCATCCTGACAACAGATCCTGCTCTGTCACAATGCCCTGCATGGTTCCACAAGGCCCTGCAGGGTCACAGTGGCCTCTTGGTTCCATGAGGCCTCAGAGTGCCACAATGAATTCCTTGGTGCTGCAGTGTCACAATGGAACCCTGGTGACACAAGATCCTGCAGTGTCACCAGAGACCCTTGGTTCCATGGGGCACCACAGTGTCACAGTTCTTCCCCTAGTTCCCAGAGTCCTTGCAATGGAGCAATGTCCTCTTGATTCCATTGTCCCCAGGCTCTCCCCAGGGTCTCCTTGATTCTGCAGTGGCACAATGGCCCCTTGGTTCCACAAGGCCCTGCAGTTTCACAGTGGCCTCTGTGGTTCCAGCAGGACCCAGACTGTCACAATGGACTCCGTGCTTCCATTCAGCCCCACAGTGTCACAATGGCCTCTTGGCTCTGTGCTGCCATGTCGTACACAGTGTCACCATGGTCCTCTTAGTGCCACCAGGCCCCACAGTGTCACAATGGCCCCTTGCTTCCCCAGGGCCCTGCAGTGTCACAATCATCAGAGAATCAACCAGGCTGGAAAAGACCTTGGAGAGCATCAAGTCCAAGCTGGGACGCAACACCACCTTGTCACCCAGACCATGGCACTGAGTGCCACATCCAGTCTTTCCTTAAACACTTCCAGGGACGGTGACTCAACCACCTCCGTGAGCAACCCATTCCAATGTCCAATCATTCTTTGTGTGGAGAATATTTCCTCATGTCCAGTCTAAATGTCCCATGGTACAGCATAAGGCTGTGTTCTCTTGTCCTGTCACTGTTCCCTGGGAGAAGAGCCCGACCCCACCTGGCTGCACCCTCCTGTCAGGGAGTTGTAGAGAGTGATGAGGTCTCCCCTGAGCCTCCTCTTCTTCAGGACAAACAATCCCAGCAGCTCCCTCAGCTGCTCCTCACAGGACTTGTGCTCCAGAACCCTCACCAGCCTTTTTGCCCTTCTCTGGACATGCTTCAGGCCCTCCATGTCCTTCCTAAAGTGGGGGGCCCAGAACTGGACACAGCACTTGAGGTGCTGCTCAAACAGTGCTGAGCACAGGGGAAGAATCCCTACCCTGCTCCTGCTGGCCGCACCATTCCTGATCCATAGGAGTGCCAGGGCTTGGAAATGGCAAATGGTGGGGAGGGGGTGGGGACAAAGTCTGACTGATTGTCAGCCATGAAGAGTCTTGATCTTCATATCTGTTCAGACTGCATTAGAAGGTTCTGGGAGTCAATATCAATTGGACATTGCTGTTACCAAACTATAAACAGGAAAAGAATAATGGACATAACAGTTCTCTCTGCTTGTTTTTCTTTCAATATAGCAGATTCACTTTGAAAACACTTCTGAAATCTCTCTAATTAACCACAGAAGAATTGAAAACAGATTATTACCTGGTCTTTTCTTCCCCAGGTGTTTTTAAAAAATGCTTTTGAGCCTTTTTCAGTGAATTCCTGAACTTAAGAGCTCAAGAAAAAAAGGCCTCTGGAGTAGTTAAGTTCATCAGCAACCTCCAAGTGGCTGAGGATCCATCCCCATCAGAGCAGCAATGAACAGAAATTGGCACAGCTTTGTGGCTGCCCCAGCTTTGGCATGGGCCCTGGGCCTGGAGCAGGAGCAGCTCTTGAGGGCCCCAAGGTCAGAGTTCTTGTGCTGCCCTGGGCAGATGGGATGGCAGCAGGGGCTGCCGAGCTCTCAGCACCTCAGCCAGAGGGGAGCAGGGCAGCCAGGGAGCCTCCTTTGGCTTTGGCCAAGCACCTTCCCCCATGGCTGGGGCTGAGTCCTGTGGCAGCTGCAGCTGCTGCTGTGCCCTTGCCAGGGGCTGAGGCCGTGGGGCAGTGCCCAGAGCAGCCTGGCCTGAGCAGAGCTGTGGGGCCAGAGCCGGCTGGGCTGGGCTGGGGAGAGGCCCTTGGTGCTGCCCAGAGCTCAGGGCAGCTGGCAGAGCTTGCAGGGAGCTGGGCTGGGCTCAGAGAGCCTGGCCCAGAAACCATCAGTGTCCATCTCAGCCTGGCTGAGCGTGCAGGGGCAGGACTCAGGCCAGGCCTTGTGGGGCAGGGCCAGCGCCTGTGCAAGGCATTGCAAACAGGCAAGTGGCCCAGAGAGGAGGCTGCTCTGTGCCCTTGGTGGCATGGACAGAGCAGGGAGGGGGCCCAGGACATTTGTCAGTGCCAGCCTCTGTGCCCAGCCCTTGCCAGCCCTGGCTGCTGAGCCCAGCTTTGGCCTGGGCTGAGTTTGGCTTTGGCCCAGCTCCATCCTCCTGTGGGGCTCAGGGCCTGTTCCCGGCCATGGCCAGCCCTGGCTGCCTCTCTGCTGGCCCGGAGGCCGGCAGAGCCCAGGGCATGGCTGGCTGTGCAGGCCGACAGGTGCCACGGGCTCTGCCGGAGCTGGCAGAGGCTGCCCCGGAGGTCTCCATGGCTGTGCTGGAGACCAAGGCTGCAGGAGGGAAATGCAAGGCTGCTGCGGGATGGGGAGGGCATTGAATTCTAGCACACACCTCAGCTCTCTGATGATCCTGGCACCATGCTGGGCCCTGTTTCAGAGTGGAGCAGAGCAGATGTTGATGGGACAGGAGCCCTTCAGGGCTGTCAGGGACCTGCAGCTTGCAAGGTGCTCTGCTCTCCCTCAGATGCTCTCAGAGAGATCCAATCCCATCTGGGCACCTCAGGGTACAAGTGGCGCTGCCTGTTCATGGGCACACAGATGATGTCTGCCTGGAAAGGGGCACAGGTGTTAATAACTGTTAGTTTCATCATTTGCAAGCAAATCTTTTTTATCTGAGTCATTTGAGTACTGTTTAAAAATGGCAACGTTTTTCAACCAGGAACGGGGATTTTCTGGAGGTGTACTGATGGCAGGAGAAGAAATAATGATCTTGCCTTCTACTGGCATCACCAGTATTCATTCTATTATATAAACCTCTCTTTTCCATTAGGGGTTTCCAGCTCTCCTATTGAAATAGTCATGTCTAAAGACATCTCTTCACTAGACCAGCTGGATCTTTATTCTTCCCATTGCTCACAGATTTCCTCCTCCAGATTGTCTCTGGTCATTCAAGTGCCTCTCAACTAAATAGCTTCATGCTTTGAGCTTCAGGGATTTGCCTAATCATTCCGAAGTGCAAATAAATATATCAATAATCAACATCTTCATTGTGTTTATATCTATCACAGAACTGCCTTTTCTTAGGTCTTTATCTAGAACTGTTCCTGTACAGAAATCCCTTGGGGATGGTGGACATGTCAGATGCTGCTGTCACATCACGGAGAACTGCTTGTTTGCTGTGATGTTAAACTGTTCAAATGTTCAAGTTGTGTTTGTTGGCAAGAAACCTTTCTGTACCTCTGAGTGTCACCAGTCCCTGAGCCCAAAGGACACAAACCTGATGAGTTGTGGTTCCCACTGCAGGGGCACTTGGACCTTGGCTCTGCACAGGGGAGCTCTTCATCCCCTTTCTCTCTTTTCCCCCCTCTGGGCATGGAGGGAGCTCATGACCGCAGCGTGTGACTCCTGTATGCAAAGAGCAAATCTGGGCAGAATCAGGGCAGGAAGGCTTTGGGGGGGACCTTGGGATCTGTGCTGGACACAGAAGGTGTTTTCCATTGCTCTGAGACTGTCTGCTGTGGAAAGAGGATTTAGTATCCAGCAGAGAAATGACTTTGGCATTTGATGGAGCTGTGCCTTCCCTTGGCTTTGTTGGCTGATAAGAAATGAACATCCCTCTGTGTCTTGGGAAGCTCCTTCTCCAAGGAAAGCAGGTGTGAGTTGGAGCCAAGGAGCTGAAAGCTGCAGGTGCAGCCTGGGCTGGAGGGAGCTCAGATTTGCACAAGGCTGCTCTGAGTGCCAGGGCTTGGATGGGGGGAATGATGGGGTGGGGGTAGGGACAGATCTGATTGATTGCCAGCCATGAGGGGTCTTGATTTTCATATCTATTCCAACTGCATGGGGAGGTACCTGAATTCAGTCAATTGGGGACTGCACATATCAATAAATTAACAGGAAATAAAAGCTAAACAGGATCTAAAAAATCTCTTCTTGCTGTCTTTTTAAATATCATGTATTCACTTTGAATACACTACTGAGATCTACCTAACCACAAATGATTTGAAAATTAAAATCAAATTGTTCCCAGAGGCTTGGCTTGTTCAGGTGTTCTCAATGTTAATGAGCCCTGGGACACTGAATTCCTGCACTGAAGAGCTGAAGGCTGAACAAGCCTCTGCAGCAGGAAAATTCAGCAGCAGCCTCCAAGGTGCTGAGGATGTCAGCAGTCCCCACTGAGGCCATCCCTGCCCAGAGACCGTGGGGGAATGGGCAGACAAGGAGAGCGTCCCTGGGGCTGGGGCAGCACAACTCAGAGGCACCAGTGGCTGCAGCTGGGCAATGGAGTGTGGAATGTGGCTGGGAAAGCCCTGCCTGGGCTGTGCCAAGCAGGACAGACAAGCCCTGACTCCCATCCCCCAAACAACTCTCTCAAGGAGACATTTAAAAGGAATTGCAATTGTTTGTGTCCTCTGGTTGAGCTCACTGGAGAAATACCAGCAAGAGATTCTCAGGAGCTCCAAACAACCAAACAGCCTTTACTGGCAACTTTAGAAAATCAAAGAAACTGTGGCAAATGGTTTATCACAACATTGTAGTGGTTTTGCTTTGTTAATGTAAGATTTTTTCCAATCTTAAGATCTCTTAATTAATGTATTGATGAGTGTGGTTGGCTTTAGTGTCAGTAATTATTTATGTATTTATTTTGTTGTGAGATAGGATTATGAGAAAGGTAAAGTAGGCTTAAAGTTTTAAAAGGGTATAAAGAAAATTTTAGTAAAAGCAAATGAAAAAAAGGTAGTAAGAATTAAATTCTTTAGAACAATTTTTTTGTTTACAAATTTTTTTCTTTAACCTGACAATGTAAAGAAACTAAACTAAAAATTTCTAGTAGTTTACTCTTTCTAGAATTGTCTTTTTTTAAGTTTTAGGGAGAGAAGTTTTTCTTGTTAAGTTTATGGAGTTTTTTTACAGGAGGAAAAATATTTTTTTGTGACTCTTAATTTTGCCATGCATAACAGTTGTCTGGGGAACTTTGTTATTGTGGAATTCTTTTATTGCTACAGGCTTTTTTACAGCTTATTGATGGGTCATGTCAACTTCTGAGGTATTGTTTTAAAGGTGAGTTGTTTAAAGGTAAATGTTTTTATTATCTACTTTTTAAAATATTTTTGTCTCTGGAAATAGAGATCTCTTGTGGGTACTGGATTACTTTTTTTTTCTGCCTGAACTTTTTATGAAATTGCAGTTACTTTATAATTTATTTTAATATGTAGGTTTTTCTTTGATATTATTTTGAATATTTAAACTTTTTTATAGTTTTATGTGCTATAAAGAAAAAGAGGTTTTTCTTTATAGATTATAAGAGGATTTTAGTTTCAAGATTAAGGTATTTTTTTCTTCTTTTTTATTGGGTATTTATTTCTTCCTTTCTGACTTTGATAGCTTTATGGGGTTTTTTTAATGTTTCTATTTTGTTTTTTCTTTTACTTGAGGGATGATTGAAGTATTGAAAGGGTTAACATCTGTCCCACCAGTAACTTGTGGTGGAAGTTGTGGTTGGGTTGTGTTAGGATTGGTTTTATGGTTGGTTTTTGAGTTTTTTTTGTTTTAGTTGTAGGGTTATTTTGTATGAGTTGTAGGATGTAGAAGTTTTTGGTTTTAGTTGTGTTGGGGGGAGGGGACATGGTGGTAAGATTTTAATAGCTGTGGCTGGCTTTGTTCTGGTCGGGGTTTTGTAGCCTCTACTGTTTCCCCAGTCCCAGCTCTCCCAGTCCCTTCACCCCTTTCCTTGACTCCGAGCCCCTGAACCTCCTTCCCAGCTCTGCCAGCTCTTCATGTCCCCCTTGTCCTTGGCCTCTGGAACCCCCTGGATCCCAAACTCTCACTTTCAGCCCCCCAGCCCCCCCAAAACTCCGTGTCCCCCCATTCTCCCCTCCCTACAGTACCTGGAAGTGGCACTGTCAGAGCCCAACCCGGGGGTCCCCAGTCCTTGATTGTGGGGGATGTGGATGGAAGCCCCTGGGAGCACTGGGGCAGCAAGCGGGGCCGGATGGAGCCACAGAAAGCAGGGATGGTGGGAGGAGCTGAGCTGGGATATTGGGATGGCCAGGGCTGGGATATTGGGATAGCCAGAGTTGGGAGACTGGGATTGCCAGGGCTGGGATATTGGCATGGACAGGGCTGGGATATTGGGATAGCCAGGGCTGGGATATTGGGATAGCCAAAGCTGGGATATTGGGATAACCAGCCCCGGCTCAAGGACAGGACCCGGCCCGTGGCCGACAGTTCCCTGGAGATGGGGCTGGTACAACCAGAGTGGGGGGACTGGGAGGAGCCGGGGCTGGACTGGGATCTGTGGAAATGGAGGACTCTGAGGGGCTGGGATGGGATCTCTGCGGATAGGGGGGGAACTGTGAGGCTGGGATGGGAATCCAAGGGGCACCCTGGGGCTGGGACAAAACTCCATGGATCTGTTCTATCCTCCTTCCCAGGTCTCCACATGCTGCAAGTGGTTTCCAGCTGTGACCTCCTGTCCAATGGAGCATCCATGGATGCCACCAGTATGGCTACAAGGGCTGGGATTTCATCTCCTTCCAGCTGGGATCCAGAAGCTTTGCAGTGTCCGATGGTGCCACCTGGATCAGACAGAGGTGCTGAGAATCCAAAGGGATCATGGTGGAGCAGACGAAGCATTACCTGGGACACACCTGGGTGGAAATACATCAGATGGGGTTGGGTGGCTCTGGAGCACAAAGGTGGGTGTGGGAGCAGAAGGGAAATTCCTATGGGAATGGGGGGATTCAGGAATGGGGGACTTGGGAATGCAGGAATTACCATGGAATTTCCATGGCCAGATCTCACTCTCATTCCAGTCAGGTAAGAATTCCATGGATGGATCTTCCCCCTAACCCACTGCCACTGGAATTCCATGGGGAAATTATTTGAATGGATGACCAATGCAATGCCAGCAGTGCAATGAGAAGTAATCCCTGCTGGGATTCCATGGGACATCAATCCAAATCCTTTGCCCAGACTGGCTCTGCTGTGCCCGTGGCAGCACCAGGGGAGTGCCCTGTCCCTGCTTTGAGCCCAGCACGAACCTTTCCTTGGCTGTTCTGTCCCTGCCCGGGGCAGGAGGGCACTGCCGGAGTTGCTTTGGTGGCCCCGGGCACCCGGCCCGGCTGCAGCCACTGCAGGGGCTCCTGGGGAATGTTCCCGAGCAAAGCTCAAAGCAAACAACAGTTCCTGGAGGGGATTCTGCCCCTGGGCCTGTGCTGGGTGCCCAATGGCAACAGCCCAAAGTGCTGGAGCTAAGTGTCCCTCGGCCAGGCCATGTTCCCTGTCTGTGCCCTGTCCCTTGGCTGTCCCCTGTCCCTCAGCTGTCCCCTGTCCTTCGGCTGTCCCTGTCCCCGTCCCTCAGCTGTCCCCATCCATGTCCCCTGCCCCTCAGCTCTGTGGGCCAGGGGTGGCAGCAGGACCCAGGGCAGCCCTGGGGGGAGAGCAACCCTGAGCCCCAGCTGAGCCAGTTGCCCCAGTTCCCCCCAGGTCACTCCCAGCATGGGCCCTGTGTCTCCCGGTCACCCCCAGGATGCTCCCAGTCACTTCCAGTTGCACTCAATATGATCCCAGTACCATCACAGTCACACCCAGTATGATCCCAGCATGATCCCAGCATGGTCCCAGGTGTTCCCAGTCACCCCTACTATAGTTCCAGGCACTCCCAGTATGTTTCTAGTCCCTCCCAGTATGATTCCAGTATGAACCCGGTCACTCTCAGTATGGTGCTGTGGAGAGTTTTGTCAAAGAGTGGCTTGAGGAGAGGGGACACAGCCGAATTAATCTGGGAAAGATGTCCTAACTAGGGCAGAGACAGGCAAGAGGCCTTTTTTGTTTCTGTAGCAGGATAGAGAATGGAAAAGTACAAGACCATAGTTAGTTTCAAATCTTGCAGGTGTGAGATAATGTGTCCTTGATTCTCTCAAAACATGATAAAGAAATGGACAGTGAGGCAGGAGAGATAGAGAACGTAGTCTCAAAGGAATGTGGATGAGTTAATGCTATAGTTTAACCAATAGATTGCTTGGCTTACAGAATATTCATAAGCTTATTATTTGCTGTATAAGTGTTTGATACTTTTTCAATAAAGCGGGACATGATGAACCAACTGGTGTCCTGGTCTCCTTCCTATGACACAGCACTTTAGGGATGCTGCTGGATGGGAGGGGGGTCAGTGGTGGATATCCCACTCCTCACTGTGCAGGATGGGGAGGAGCTTCTCCCAAGGAGGAGCATGTGTCTCCAGCTCCCAGTTCCTCCCCAAGCTGGAGCAGTGCAGTGCTCTGAAACAGCGTAACTTTTGCTTGCAGGTCAGGCTGTTCCTGCAGGGTCACACATGCGGCTGAACCTGCAGACAGAAGAGAGAGAAGCCAAGCTCCGAGACAAAGAAAATGGGAAAAGTGACACAAGAGAAGAGAGAAGAAGGAAAAGGTACAGACATACAAGGCATTGGGTTATGTGGGCTGTGGGATTCATGCCTTTTGTTAGAGGCCAGGTTCCCTGGTGCACAAAATTCCTGCCTCTTCCTGAGATTTCATTGCTGGGTGCGGAGCTCAGCAGTGCTGAAAGCAGAGGCCTGTCCTTTGTGTTCCCTTTGAGATGGCAGTGGAAGTGTCCTGAGTGCACATTCAGAGGCACTTTAATGGCTTCTCATGCCACGACACCAAAACTGCTTCCACAGAGTTGGTGCAGTTCTCGCAAAGTATTTGGGTTGTCCTTGATTTGCAGTGTTTGGGGTGTGATGGTTCTCTCTGTGGTCTTTAGACCGAGGTACTTCCAGGGGGCTGTCTTTTGGAATTTATCTGCTGCAATCTCAAAACCTTACTCCTGTACTGCCATGATGACATCTTGTACTGCAACATCCAAAATGTTTTGAGCCTCTTCTCAAACTAATGTTTCTCCCATGTAATGAAAAATTATAGCATTAGGATATCTTTTCCACATGGGTGAGGGAATTTGGGCTCCAAGCCATTGAAAAATAGTTGGGCTCTGCTTCATTCCTTGAGGAAATACGGTCCACTGGTACCTCTGTAAAGGTGCTTGTCGTTTTAGGGACGTAAAAGGCAAAAGGGATCTGTCATTGGGATGCAAGGAGGTGTCAAAAACGCAGTCATTTATTTCTATAACAACCATCTATCAATCTTGGGGTATCATGGAGGCTGAGGGCAGGCCGGATTGGAGGGGACCCATGTCCTCAATGACCTCATTGATTTTCCTAAGGTCCTGCAGCAGCAGCCTCTTGTCTTTGCCAGGATTTTGTAGGACAAGGACAGGTGCATTCCAGGGGCTAGTAGATGGTACAATGTGGCCCACAGACAGCTGCTCCTGCAAGAGGGACTGCAGGGTCTTTAACTTTCTGCCTGGGAGGGGCCACTGATCCACCCATATGGGGTCATTGGTCTTCCAGGTTAACTGAAAGGTGGTGGCGCTGCTCAGTGGCCCCGTCTAGAAATCCTGAGGTGTTGATAGGATCTCTAGCCTTGTCCTCCACTGGGACAAGAGGTCTCTTCCCCAAAGTGTTATTGGTGCCCAGGTGATGAATGATCTTACTGTAGCAACTGTGCCCTCAGGATCTTCCATGCAGATGGTGTCTTGACTCCAGAAGTTGGTAGTGGCTCTCCCGATGGCTAAAATTACCCCAGCAGTTGGAACCAGGGGTCATCCTTTAGCCAATCAGAGCAGCAAATTATCATGATGTCAGGTCCTGTATATAATAATCGTGAAAGACATTTTTTCTCCCTTTACACAACAAAGCACACTTTAGAACGGGTCTATTTCGGCCCGTAATCTGTGCCCACATCACCACTGGATCAGCTGGTGTGGTGATCATGTGCAGTAGGAGGTAGGCTCTGGCTATAACTGTTCCTTTTGGAATGAAAAGGGGAGGATCTAAGCATAGAGCCTGGACAGTTATCTCCTGCAAAGATATCAATGTGACTATCTCAGGTAGTATAGTGAGTGTCTCCATCTCTTCCCTGGTGTTGGTTAAAATCAAAATGTCTCTGCGCCGTTCTTCAGGCCCGTATTTGCCTGTTGGAATATGGTGAACACAAATATCGCGGACTGGAATTGTAATGGCTGTTACCAGCTGCCTTTGGGTTCCAGGGCAGAGCTGTCCTTTGTTGAGTTCTCTTCTGCAGTGCTCGAGCTCTCCCGATGGATCTGAGAAGGTCGCTGTGCTGGTTCTCAAGGATGTACGAGTGAGTAGGGTGGGACGGCCTCGCATTTGGTGTCATCGTGCGGGGCCTTTCCGCGTCTGTGTAGGGTTTCCCGCAGACCACCGGTTTTTTTGGTGTTGGCAAGCGTGTGGACAAGGGGGCAGTGAGGACAGTGGCTGTGACACCTAGAAGGTCCCTGGTAATAGCCTGTATTTTACAATTCTGTTGAAAATGCCCCATCTCCCTACACTTAAAGCCAGGTTCTTTTTCATGTGTATGTCAGGGAATAACTTGAGAGGCTACTAGCACCTCTACTACACCCTGATTTGAAGCCTTAGTTAGGCTGGCATAAAGGTGTTAGGATGCCTTAAGGGCACATGCCTTGACCATTTGTGCAATGTTTGGCTTTGGGGTGAGGGGTAGAGAGGGTAAAATGTCTTTACAGGTGTTGTTAGCATTTGTTTCAGCAAGGGTAGGAAGTAGTACCTTCCTGACTTTTGGATGTTCAACTTGCTTCTCTATTGCTTGTGTAAGGCGGTCAATAAATTATAGAATGGATTCCCCAGGTCCCTGCAGAATGTCTGTGAAATGTAGAGTAGGTGTTTCTCCATAGGGTGTCTGCATGCGACCTGTCTTTGCATCACCTTTTATCTCTGCTAACGCAGCTTGGGAAGGTCTCTTACTTGATTCTCAGCTTTAATGAAATCTTCCTCCTTGGGTAGATGTCTAGTGTTATGTGTGCCCGCCTGCCTTCTCCAGCATAGTCTGTCAATTGTTGTTGTATTAATTTTTTCTCCCATTCCTTCCCACAGAATGAATTCAGTAGGAGAAAATAGGATGTGCATAAAATAATGCAGATCGTGAGGCACCATAACATGTGCAGCGAACACGGCAATTAACAAATTAATAAAATATGGTGAGACCCTCCCATGGACTTTCGCTGCATTACAAAGGTCTTTCATCTCCTGTGTGTGACAGCTTCCCATCAGGGGTTAGCCCCCCTCTGGTTCTGCACCGGTGCTGCTTGTATTTTAGCTACCAATTCCCAGTCTCCCTCTTCAGCTGCCAGCTTCTGCATCCTCTGCCAAGAATCCTCAGGCTCATGCTGAAGGTCGAATGAACCTTCCCTCTCCTCTCCAGAAGAGGGAACTTGGTCTTTGGCAGAGGAGCGGGGCCTTGGGGTGACTGGCCTGGCCAGGCCCGGTGTTGTGGGCCTTTGGTAGCCAAGATGGCGGCCTTCCAGTTACCGCCCCTCACACTTCCGGCTCTGAGAGTGTGGGATCCACAAGGGGCTGAGTTGGAGGGGGTAGGGCAGCGGGAGTAGGCAAGGAAGCGCTGGATCCCAATGCAGGGGTGGTACCTGATACAGGGGTGGGATCCAAACAGGGGCAGGACCCGATGAGAGAGCTGGTGTTGGGAGGGTGTTTGACATTGACAACACCCTCCAGAGGAGGGACTCCATTTTGTGAGCTACCTGAGGGGTATCCAGTGAGGAGAGGTACTGGAGAATGGGTTAGGGTACAATTCAAGCCTGTGTGATCAGTACAGACCTGGGTAGGGGGTAGAGAAAGAGAGGAGATGGCAGACAGCAGGTGGCTTGACTGTGCTTTACAGCAGTTTCCCTCTCTCACACTTATCTTGGTATCAGTGGGTTCAGGAATGCCAGGGGCAGAACAGAAAGTCTGGGTTGAATATTTGAACTTTGAACCCTTGAGAAAACTCTATAAATCATATGAAAAATTGGGTAAAATGTTGCGACTCTTCTCACTCCCTGAGTTTTCAAAAAATAGAGACTTTCCTTAACTCAGTCCCAGAATGCTATAAGACGAACTGAATACACAGAAATGTCTGGAAGCTCCGTAAACAGCCAATGAAGAAACGACTTCCAACTTCCTTTAGTAAAACTCTTCCACACAGAAAGGAGAACCTCCGTAACACGAATATATATGTCCCCCTCATCTTTGGATAATTTGTTACCCAGAGCTGCCCCTGATGTAAAGGGAGGTCCACCCAGAGGTCTAAAATATCACCCAAGCATCCTGCACTGCAGGCGGCTGTCCCCCCATTCACTACTCTGGTTGCTCTGGATACAGGTGTTTCAAAATGTCCCCTGGGCTTCACCAGCTGAACCGGCCCTGTTGCCGATGCAGGGTGCTGATGCTGCCCTCAGCAAGCCCTGATAAAACTGATAAAACATTGCATTTAAATGGCTGCCTCACTTTTACTTTAATTTGCCATTTTTGTCGTAAGGTATTTCAGTTCCAGTAATAGGCCACTGGGCGTCCACAACCCTGCGTCCTCCTGAGACTTCATTGCTGGGTCAGGAACTCAGCAGTGCTGAAAGCAGAAGCGTGTCCTTTGTGATCCCTTTGGGATGGCAGTGGAAGTGCCCAGATGTGGAGAGCTTTAATGTGGAGAGCTTTATTAATAGTTGGTTAGCTGAGAAAGGCCATGCTGACATATTGCCACTGGTCAAGCTGAGAAATCAGCAGTCAGCAAGCTGAAAGGAGATGTCAGCAGCTTGCAATCAGTGGCCTTGCTGCAACATGGAGAAAGGGAGTAGAGATTAGTCCTGAATATCTCCTAAGAATATGTAGAAAGTATCAAAAGTAGGACCATAGGAATGTAAAAGTAGGTGTAACTGCTGATATGTAACTAACCAATCCTGAGCTCAACTTTTGCAATATGCATGAAGTTAATTACGAACTGTATTTAACCCGCTGTGCTGATCAATAAAATTGGGCCTGTGATGATCAACCTGATGTCCTGGTCTCCTTCCGTCGACACCCAGAGTGCACATTCAGAGGCACCTTCATGGCTTCTCATGCCACGACGCCAAAACTAAATGTGCAAGGTGACTTCCTTGAATGACATGTAGTCCTTTGAAATATCTACAGGAAGTGGTCTGGAAATGCTTTCTGAGCCTGCTCCTTGGGATCAGCTGTGAGCGACTGAGGGCTGGCCTGAGCCTGGTGCTGTGTCCCACTGGGAGCAGCCCCACAGGCTCACGTGCAGAGCAGACACTACCAGAGGCCTTGGAGATCTCACCTGCCCTGCAGCCACCTTTGTCAAGGGGCTGTAAACATCAGCTGGTGCTGACTTTCCCCTTGGATCCCTTGGTTTACTCACTGTGGGGAATTGCTTTCCTGAAGCCCGTGGGATTTCCCCCTGGCAGCTGTGATGGGGATGCTCGGGGAGTGTGGGGTTTTGGGGGCAGCTGCCCGGGCAGGGGCTGAGCTCAGGGCCCTGTTGGGCCCATGGCCCCCAGCAGCAGCAGCAGCAGCCCCAGGGCCCAAAGCCCCGTGCCCTCTGCCCAGCACAGGCTGCCCTGTCCCTGCAGCTGCCACCCAAGCGGGGCCCAAGGACCAGTGGCCACTGGCAGCAGCAGGAATGCGGGCAGGGTGAGGATGCCCTGGCTTGGCTTTTGTCTCTGGAACAATGCGGGCTCAGGGCAGTGCAGAGCAGGCTGGGAAGCAGAGCCCAGGGTCTTTGGAGGCCGCAAGGCCTAAAGATCTGTCCTTGCAGCAGCCCAGATGCTGGTGGCCCAGTTGCCAAGGCTGTGGTGGCCTTGAGAGTGTGCAGGTGGATTTTGCATGGCTGTGGCCTGCTGGCGGCTGTGAGCCCAGGAGTCCCTGTGGCTGCAGCAGGAAGGGTGGCTGAAGGTTTGCTGCCTGATTTGGTGGCATGGCTGCAGGGGCCAGTGCTGTGAGAGCCCCCTGGGTGAGAGCTGGGGAGAGAGAGCTGAGCTCTTGGGGACAGCGCTGTGCCCCAGGGCAGGAAGAGCAGCAGTGCCCAGTGCCAGGAGTGGTGTCAGTGGGAGCCCCTGTGCACAGAGACCCCCAGCCCTGGGGTGGCCGTGCCAGCACCCCCAGGGACCTCCAGCCCTGGGAATGCAGAACAAGTGGAACCCACAAATGTGCAAAGGCTGCCTGTGCCCAAAGGAATGGCCGAGAGGAGTCAGGTTTTAAAATGTTACAGTCTTTATTTGCCGAAGATCGGCAAATCTATGATTTACAGAACACGTGTCATTATAAATATTGTTATAACGACAACAACAACAATGTACAGAACATATCTACATGGGATCTGATGGGCTAACAATCTTCAAAACCTATTTACAGAGAACTTCAACGGTCGGGAACATATTTACAGGAAACTTGGCACGTAGCAAAAATATTTACAAGGAACTTCGAAACTCTTGAACGTATTTACAAAGTCATCGGATCTGTGCTATCTTGTGCATGAGTCCTGGAAGAAAGGAAGCAGCAGAGCTGGACTCAGCTGGCAGCACTGGGCCCAGCACGGCTGGGAGCTCTGCCCCAGGGGCTGGGACGGGGCTGGCAGGGCTGGCGTGGCCCCAGGCAAGCGCAGGCCAGGCCGGGGCTAGTGCTTGTGGCAGCACAATCCAGGCCCCCTGCGGGCACCGTGTCCCTGAGCGGGGCCATCCAGCCCAGCCCCAGCCTGGCGTCAGGGGACCCAGTGTGTGTGTGGGCAGGGCGTGGGAAGCATCTGCCTGTCTTACCTGTGGGGCTCCATCTTCATCCAAGGACCATGGGCTCCTCCTCCTCGTCCTCATCCACTTCCATCTCTTCAGTGTCATCCTCCTCGTCTACTTCCATGTCCTCAACAGTGGAGGACATGGAAGTAGAGGAGGAGTCCACTTCCATCATCTCTTCCTCATCCAGCCTCAGGTCCACTTCCATCGCCTCCACAGTGTCTCTGTCAGTCTGCAAGGGGCAGCACAATCTCCCAGTCCTGTCCCACACCATCCATTCCCACATGGCTTCAGCCTGCCCAAGCCGGGTGCCCCCTGCCTGGCATGGCACTGTACCTCCATGGGCACAGCAGGGCACATCCTGCTGAGATTGGTGCTCCAGATCAAGCAGAAGGAAAAGCCCAGGCAGCAGCAGCAGCACCTCAGCGCTGAGGGTCAGAGCGCAGAGCGAGTCGCAACTGACCCTTGGCAGCTGGTGAGGTGTCTGCTGCGCTCATTTCCAGGTCCTGGACGTTCCACCTGGAACCCTCTGGGAGCTGTGATGTCACTGAAGTTTCAGGGCCACTGCTCAGTGGGAGATGGGGATGGCAGAATGATCAAATCCTTGAATGGTTTGGCTTGGAAGGGACCCTAAAGATGATCTGGTTCCAAGCTGAGCAAGCTCCCAGCACAGCAGGTTGCTGTGGCGCCTGTTCCACCTGGCCTTGGATGTTGCAGGGGATGGGGCATCCACAGCCTCTCTGCACTGGTCCCTGTGTCAGGGACAAGCACCCTGAGAGTAAAGGACTTCTTCCCATCATCAAATCTCCTCTACCTCTTGCAGTTTGGTCCCATTCTCCCTTGTCCTTTCACTACAGTTCCTGACCAAGAGTCCTCTCCCACTTCCCTGTAGGTCAGGCTGTTCCTGCAGGGTCATGCGTGTGGCTGGATCTGCAGACAGGACAGGGAAGCCAAGTTCCCAGTTAGAGAAAATGGGGAAAGTGACATTAGAGATGAGAGAAGACGGAAAATGTAAAAATGCAAGGCATTGGTTTGGGTGGGCAATGCATCCATGCCTTTTATTAGAAGCCAGGTTCTCTGTTGCCCTCAGTTCCTGTGTTGCAGCCTGCCCACAGCCAGCCTGTGTGAGGAACCTGCACTCCCAGAGCTGGGAGCACACTTGCTTAAACTGCTGGTGGACAAGGCGAGTGAGGGATCTTTGTGTGGAACTCCAAACACTGTGGATTGCACTGAAGACAGTCCAGGAAGGGAGACAGAATGGGGCTGGGCACACAGATGGAAAATGGGGGGAAAAATCAGGGTAACATTGCAGTAAGCCAGGACCAAAATGGTATAAGAGAGGGGAGAACCTTCTAGGGCGTGTACATATAAGGAAAATACAGCAGCTGAACTGGGTGATGCCAGCAAAACGTGCTGCATCACCAGGAGCCTGAAAATGCCCATGGACGAGACCATTGCATGCAGAGCGGTGTCTTTCTTTTACCTTGGTCACTTTGCCCAGAGGTATTACAGCTTCCTTGATAGGCCCCCGCACCCCAAGAACTTCCCCCTTTTTGTTGCCTTTAAAGAAGGCTTCTGCCCTAGATTTTTGCAGGCATTTAGTAAAATAGGATAAAATAACCAACACAATGAATACAATAACCAGTGTCCACAAAACAGTCTTAACTAAAGATGTAAACCAGCCTTTCACCCTGCTGTGTTTGAAAATTCCAGTGAACCAGTCAATGTTGCCTTCCATCTGCATCTTGTTTCCTTGATCTTTCAGCAGCTGGATACCCTGATATACTGACTCTCTCTGTGACAACAGGTAGAAAAAACACCTGCCTTCAAATGCCTGACAGTCATGGCCATGGACAAGAAATTGTGGCTTTTCTGTGGAAGCACACAGCAAAAAGCATGCGGCTCAGTGAGAAGCATCCAGATTCCTGTTCAGCAGCAACCAATGGCAGCATCCTCTGCCTTTAGCTAATTTAGAATCTTGAGGCTTGGGTTGCCTAAAAGCAAACAGATAAAGAGATTAGAAGATGAAACTTAAGTTGTGGTCCCACCAAACTTTCTCTTCTGTAAGGCAAGGGTGTGAACACAGCTTATTAGAAGAATCATTGTCATGGTTTGACCTGGAAACAGGATTTCTGGGATGCTGTGTGGATGGGGCCAATGAGTGGTCAGTTTGAATATTGCCATCTGGCCTAACCACTGGGCAAATGGGATCCACCTCCGAGAACACAGGGTAAAGCAGGGCTCTCCCCCTGGCAGTTTCTCTTTGGATTTCCGGCGGTGAAGGAGTTGAGTCTCTCCCCCGACCCAGTTGCTGGCTGGGCTGGGGGAGGGGAAAAGCCATGCGGCCCGGCCTGGGAGAGGTAGGTCTGGCCCCAAGGGTGGAAGGAAGAAAATAAAGAAATGCCGGGAAGCAATGGGCAGCCTGTTCCCCCCCATCACCCCCCCCGCTTTGGAGACAGACAGAGAAAGTGCAGCTGGTGTTTGGGTGCCATTACCTTGAAAGCAGTAAACATGTGCTGGCAGCAGGCAGCCCGGCTGAGGAGATTGGGGGGGGGGGGGGTGCAGCCAGGAGTCCAGCCGCTTGGAGGAGTTTTTAACCCTTTCTTTGGACAATGAAAATTTCACAGAACACTAATCCTTCCTATACGAGAGATAAGAGTGGAGGAGGACGAAGGAGATGAGTGAGTGATGAAGGTCTGGACGAGAGAGAGAGACTGAGAGATGTTAGAAAGATGGAGAAGAGGGAGTGGCATTTTATGCTGGACTCTTTTGTGTAGCCATGGACAGAGCTATGTTCCCCTGGAATACAGAGACTGAGACCAGGGGGAGAAATGTTCCAGAGCCAAAGAAGATTCAGGGTGGGTACCCCTCGGCCCCAGGGGGTATATAAAATATGGGGGGGACAGATGTCCCAGAGGTGAGAGACTGAGCTTTTCTGGAACTGGACACAGCCTTCTTAAAAGGACAACCCTGGAAGCAGCCCTGATTCTGGTCCAGTGGTGAGAGCACCGGAACAAGGACGGAAAAAGCCACCACGACACATGGAAGGACTCCCTCTCCTCTTGAGGAACTGAAGTTGAGCATTCTAAAGGGTGGTGCTGGACCCAGAATTGATTTTGGATTATATTGTAATGGGAATTTGGGGGGGAGGAGGAGGAGGAGAGTGTTTTTGTGAGGTTTCATTTTCCTTGTTTATTTTTTTTTCTTTTTTCTTCCTTTTGTGTGTAGTTTAGTAATTGTTTTTGTAGTTTAGTTAATAAACTTTTCTTCTTTTTTCAAGTGAGAGCCTGCTTTGTTTATTCCTGGTCAAAATCTCACAGCAGACACCAGAGAAGGTGTATTTTCATGCGGGCATTGGCCTTGTGCCAATGTCAAACCAGAACACATGCCACCAAAGCAGGCAGTAAACCTTCAGCCACCCTTCCTGCTGCAGCCACAGGGACTCCTGGGCCCAGAGCCGCCAGCAGGCCACAGCCATTCAAAATCCACCAGCACGCTCTCAAGGCCACCACAGCCTTGGCAACTGGGCCACCAGCATCTGGGCTGCTGCAGGGGCTGATCTTTAAGCCTTGGTGCCTCCAAAGACCCTGGGCTCTGCTTCCCAGCCTGCTCTGCACTGCCCTGAGCCCGCATTGTTCCAGAGACAAAAGCCAAGCCAGGGCATCCTCACCCTGCCCGCATTCCTGCTGCTGCCAGCGGCCACTGGCCCCTGGGCCCCACTCAGGTGACAGCTGCAGGGACAGGTCAGCCTGTGCTGGGCAGGGGGCACAGGGCTTTGGGCCCTGGGGCAGCTGCTGCTGCTGCTGCTGCTGCTGATGCTGGGGGCCATGGGCCCAACAGGGCCCCGAGCTCAGCCCCTGCCCGGGCAGCTGCCCCAAAGCCCCACACTCCCTGAGCACCCCCATCACAGCTGCCAGGGGGAAATCCTATGGGCTTCAGGAAAGAAATTCCCCATAGTGACTAAACCAAGGGATCCAAGGGGAAACTCAGCACCAGCTGGTGTTTACAGCACCTTGGCAAAGGTGGCTGCAGGGCAGGTGAGATCTCCAGGGCCTCTGGCAGTGCCTGCTCTGCACGTGAGCCTTTGGGGCTGCTCCCAGTGGGACACAGCACCAGGCTCAGGCCTGCCCTCAGTCCCTCATGGCTGATCCCAAGGAGTAGGCTCAGAAAGCAGCTTCAGATCACTTCCTGTAGATATTTCAAAGGACTACATGTCATTCAAGGAAGTCAAGGAAGTCACCTTGCACATTCAGTTTTGGTGTCGTTGCATGAGAAGCCATGAATGTGCCTCTCAATGCGCACTCAGGGCACTTCCACTGCCATCCCAAAGGGATTAGAAAGGACCGGCCTCTGCTTTCAGCACTGCTGAGCTCCTCACTAACAATGATATCTCAGGAGGACGCAGGGTTTTGCAGGCCCAGGGGCCTCTTGCTGGAACTATAATACCTCACAACAAAAATGACAAATTAAAGTAAGGCAGTCCTCTAAATGCTATGTTTTATCAGTTTTATCAGGGCTTGCTGAATGTAGCGCTGGCACCCTGCAGCAGCATGAGGGATGAGGGCTGGCTCAGCTGGTGAAGCCCAGGGGACATTTTGAAACACCTGCATCCAGAGCCACCAGAGCAGTGAGTTGGGGGATGGCCGGCTGCAGTGCAGGATCCTTGGGAGATATTTTAGTCTTGTGGGTGGGCCACCCTTTACATCAGGGCTTGCTCTGGGTAACAAATTATCCAAAGTTGAGAGGGACATATATGTTGCAGTTAGGTAGGTTCTCCTTTCGTGGGGGAAGACTTTTATTAATGGAACTTGGAAATCATTTGTTCATTGGCTTTTAAAGGAGTTCCCAGATATTTCTGTTGATTCAATTCGTCATGTAGCATTAGTGGGACTCAGTTCAAGAAAGACTCTTTCTTTTGCAAACTCAGGGATGGATAAGAGTTGCAAAATTTTACCTAATTTTTCACATGATTTATACAAATTTCTCAAGGGTTCAATGTCCTAATACTCAACTAATATTTTGTGTTCTGCCCCCGGCATTCCTGAACCCACTGATACCAAGATAAGGGTGAGAGACAGGAACTGCTGTAAAGCACAGTCAAGCCACCTGCTGTCTGACATCTTCCCTCCTTCTCTACCCCCGACCCAGGTCACACAGGCCTGGATTCTATCCTAACCCTTTCTCCAGTACCTCTCCTCCCTGGATCCCCCTCAGATAGCTCGCAAAACGGAGTCCCTCCTCCAGAGGGCGATGTCAATGTCAAACTCCCTCCCACCCTCAGCTCTCTCATCAGGTCTTCCTCATGTTTGGTCCTACCCATGCATCAGGAACCACCTCTGCATTGGGATCCAGCACTTCCTTGCCTACTCCCGCTGCCCTACTCCCTCCAACTCAGCCCCTTGTGGATCCCACACTCTCAGAGCCGGAAGTGTGAGG
Organism: Zonotrichia albicollis; assembly: GCF_047830755.1. Lineage (NCBI taxonomy): Eukaryota > Metazoa > Chordata > Aves > Passeriformes > Passerellidae > Zonotrichia > Zonotrichia albicollis. Next base: position 9,165,376 of record NC_133842.1, read on the forward strand.
GGCGGTAACTGGAAGGCCACCATCTTGGCTACCAAAGGCCCACAACACCGGGCCTGGCCAGGCCAGTCACCCCAAGGCCCCGCTCCTCTGCCAAAGACCAAGTTCTCTCTTCTGGAGAGGAGAGGGAAGGTTCATCTGACCTTCAGCATGAGCCTGAGGATTCTTGGCAGAGGATGCGGAAGCTGGCAGCTGAAGAGGGGGACTGGGAATTGGTAGCTAAAAGACAAGCAGCACCAGTGCAGTACCAGAGTGGGGCTAACCCCTGATGGGAAGCTGTCACACACGGGGAGATGAAAGACCTTTGTAAAGCAGCGAAAGACCATCAGAGGGGCTCACCGTATTTTAATAATTTGTTAAATGCCACCTTCACTGCACATGTTGTGGTGCCTCACGATCTGCTGCATTTTATGCACATCCTACTTTCTCCCACTGAAATTATTCTGTGGGAAGGAATGGGGAAAAGACTAATAGAATAATTATTAAAGACTATGCTAGGGAAGACAGGCGGGCACACCTAACATTAGTCCATCTAGCCAGTGAAAAAATTTCACTAAACCTCATTCAATAGACCTTCCCAGAGCTCTGTTAGAAGAGATAAAAGTGCTGCAAAGACAGCTCTCAAGCAGGCACCCAATACTCTAGATTTCGCAGACAATCTGCAGAGACCTGGGGAATGCTTTTTAAAATTTATTGACCACCTTACACAAGCAATAGAGAAGCAAGGTGAACATCCAAAAGCCAGGAAGGTACTCCTTACTAAACTTGCTGAAACAAATGCTATCAACACCTGTAAAGACGTTTTACCTTCTCTACCCCTCACTCCAAAGCCTACCATTGCACAAATGGTTGAGGCATGCACACTTAGGGCATCCTTATACTGTGATGCCAGCCTAGCTAAGGGTACCAGTCAGGGTGTAGTAGAGGTGTTAGTAGCCTCCCAAGTTATTCCCTTACATACACATGAAAAAGGACCTGGCTTTAAGTGTAGAGAGATGGGGCATTTTCAACAGTATTTTAAAAATAAAGCCTATTACCAGGGACCTTCTAGCTGTCACAGCCACTGTCCTCACTGCCCCCCTCATCCAGACACTTTCCAACATCACCAAAACCGGTGGCCTGCAGGAAACCCCACACAGATGCAGAAAGGCCCCGCACGATGACACCAAATGCAAGGCCGTTCCGCCCCACTCTCCCCAACATCGTGGAGAACCAGCACAGCGACCTTCTCAGATGCATCGGGACAGCTAGATCGCTGCCGAAAACTCGACAGAAGACAGCTCTGCCATGGAACCCAAAGGCAGCTGGGAGGGGCCTTTTCAATTCCAATCCACAATATTTATGTTCACCATATTCCCACAGGCAATTACAGGCTGGAAAGATGGCCCAAAGACATTTTGATTTAAACCAACACCGGGGAAGGGATGGAGACACTCACTCTACTACCTGAGGTACTCGCCTTGACGTATTTGCAGGAGATAACTGTCCAGGCTCTATGCTTAGACTCTCCCCTTTTCATTCAAAAAAACCCCTTTATAGCCAGAGCCTACCTCTTACGAGCCATGATCACCACACCAGCTGATCCAATGTTGTTGTGGGCACAGACAACAGGCAGAAACAAACCCATTCTAAAGTGTGCTTTGTCATGGAAAGGGAGAAAGAGATGTCTTTCAGGAGTATTAGCTACAAGAACTGATGTCACCATAATTTCCTGCTCTGATTGGCAAAAAGACTGGCCCCAGGTTGCAGCTGCTGGGGTAATTATTAGCCCCCAGGGGAGCCACTACCAGCTTCTGGAGTCACAGTAACATCTGCATGGAAGGTCCTGAGGGCACAGTTGCTACAGTAAGATCATTTGTCACCTGGGCACCAATAACAATTTGAGGAAAGGCCTCTTGTCCCCATGGGGGACAAGGCTAGAGATCATATCTACACCTCAAGATTTCTAGGTGGGGCCACAGAGCAGCACGGCACCCTTCAGTTAATCTGGAATACCAATGATCCCGTATGGGTGGATCAGTGGCCCCTCCCAGGCAGAAAGTTAAAGGCCGTGCAGTCCCTCATGCAGGAGCAGCTGTCTGTGGGCCACGCTGTATCATCTACTAGCCCCTGCAATGCACCTGTCATTATCATATGAAAGCCTGGCAAAGACAAGAGGCGGCTGCTGCAGGACCTCAGGAAAATCAACGAGGTCATCAAGGACATGGGTGCCCTCCAGTCCAGCCTGCCCTCAGCCTCCATGATACCTCCAGATTGCCGGTGGTGCGGCATGCCGTAGTTGTGGGTAGCAATTTTTGGAGTCCTTCTATTTTTTGGATATCTTCTTTGCCATTTAGGCTGTGATTGATGGAACCTGAGCATAGGAAGAGCATTGCTTTGAAGATTGCGTGGGTTGAGATGTGAAGGAAGGCTAGTTCAGGGAGGTTTAGTCCAATTGTACCTATGATTACACTGTTATTGGCAAATGGTTGATAAAGATCCTAATGACTACATTTTGACACCCCCATGCAGCCCAAAGACACCCTCCTGGTTTGCCTTTTCCGTCACTAAATCGACAAGCACCTTTACAGAGGTACCAGTGGACTGTATTCCCTCAACAAATGAAGAGTAGCCCTAATATTTGTCAATGGCTTGAAGTCCAAATTCTCTTGCCCTAATGCTAATCGCTTTTCATTATATGGACCATATAATGAACATCCTAATGCTATCATTACTCACTACATGGACTACACAGTCGTTTGTGCAGAAGCTCAAATCATTTTGGATGTTGCCGTACAAGATGTCATCACTGCGATACAGGAGAAAGGTTTTAAGATTGCAGCCGATAAAGTTCAAAGGACAGCCCCTTGGAAGTGTCTCGGCCTAAAAACTGCAGAGAGAACCATCACACCACAAACACTGCAAATCAAGGACAACCCAAAGACTCTGCAAGACCTCCACCAACTCTGTGGAAGCATCAGTTGGGTACATTCACTGCTGGGAATCACCACAGAAGATCTCATGCCACTGTTCCTGTTCCTTAAAGGCAGTGAAGGACTCGATTCCCGCCATCACTGACACCGGAGGCCTAAGCAACTCTACAAAAGGTATCCTGGGTGATTCAAACTAAACAGGCACACAGATACCACACTGATTTTCCTTTCTCCCTGGCAATCCTTGGTGTAAGTCCAAAATTCCATGCATTATTCTTTCAATGGGACTCAACTATCTCAGATGCCCTGATAATAATGGATTGTGTTCTCAGATGACACCAACCTACTAAAATGATAACAACCCAACAGAAAGTTATTACACAACTTATCAGGAAAGCTAGAAAGTGTCTGTGCTCCCTTGCAGGAACAGACCTTGTGAATATATACTTCTCACTCAAGAGCACCTCAATTGACTACTTCAAACATCTGAACCACTGCAATATGCCTTAGATAGATTTTGGAAAGGCAAGGATCAGCCACCAGTTCTACCATCCAAACATTCCTGTGCTGCTCAGGATTTTCAAAATTACCTGAGACCCGGCAAGATCCCTTGTAGCCACCTGCCCCAATTGTCAGGAACATGGCCTTGCTTCTGGCGGAGCTGGAGGCAATCCAAGAGGACTAGAGAGTCTCCACATCTGGCAATCAGACATCACACACTGAGCTCCTTTGGACAGACTAAAATACACCCACATCTCAATCGACGCCTTTACCAGTGTGATTTTTGGCTCTGCCCATGCTGGAGAAAAATCAGAAGATGCTATAAAACATTACTTTTTTGTTTTTTCCACCTTAGAAATTCCACAGGAAATTAAAACTGATAATGCACTTGCTTATACCTTGCACTGATTCCAACAAGTTTCTGACCACTGGGGTATAAAACATGTCACAGGCATACCACACTCTGCCACAGGACAGTCCATAGCCGAGAGGGCCAACTGATCAATCAAAAGGATCCTTGATCAACTGAGAGGGGTAACCAGATATTATCTTCCATTGAGAGACTGGCCAAGGCCTTTTACGTATTCAAGTTTTTGAACAACCCATTTATGGAGCCAACTCCTCCAGTCATCAGGCATTTTACTAATTCAGCTGCAGCCCAATTAAAAGAAAAGCCACCTGTGTTGAGCAAAGACCCTGAATCTAAACAATTTATCGGCACCTTCCCATTGATTACTTGGGAAAGAGAAGATGCCCTTGTCTCTACAGAAACACTCGTAAGATGGATCCCAGCAAAATACATTAAAACTGTTTCTGGGAACCGCGAGGCAAACACCAGAGCCACCATCAGAAGAGCAGAATGAAAGCCTAAGAGAGAGAGTAGCAGCCTGGAAAAGAAGAAGGAGAAGGACAGAAGAAGATCTCCTAAGCAGCGCTTACCACACACACCAAGACCAAGATGGCTCAGACATCATTAACCAGGATATATGACTTAACATTTGTAAAAATTATATTTTATCATTGATATATGGTTCTTCTAAAAAGCTGTGTTCACACCCTTGGCTTACAGAAGAGAAAATTTAGTGGGGCCACAACTTAAGTTCCACCTTCTAATCTCTTCATCTGTTTACTTTTAGTACACCCAAGCCTTCAGATACTACATCAGCTAAAGGCAGAGGATGCTGCCATTGGTTGCTGCTGCAGCAGGAATCTGATGCTCCTCACTGAGTCACATGCCTTCAGCTGGGTGCTTCCATTAACAAGCCACAATTTCATGGCCATGTAGAAGCCAGGCAGGCATTTGAAGGCATGTGTTTTTTCTACCTACTGTCACATAGGGAGTCAGATTAGCAGGACATCCAGCTGCTGAAAGATCAAGGAAACAAGATCCAGACAGAAGGCAACATCGACTGGTTCACTGCACTTTTCAAACACAGGGGTTTGCGAGGCTGGCTTTCATCTCTAGTTAAGACTGTTGTGTGGGCTTTGTTTTTTGTATTCATTGTGTTGGTTACTTTATCCTTTTTTGCTAAATGCCTGCAAAACTCAATAGCAGAAGCCGTTTTTATAGATAACAAAAAGGGGGAGATGTGAGGGCCCAGGGGCCTACCACTGGAACTGTAATACCTCAGGGCGAAGTGACCAAGGTAAAAGAGAGACACCGCTCTGAATGCAATGGTCTTGCCCATGGGCATTTTCAGGCCCATGGCGTTTTATTGGTATCACCCGGTTCAACTGCTGTATTTTCCTTATATGTATTCCCCCTGGAATGTCCTCGCCTCTCCTGTACCGTTTTAGTCCTGGCTCTTTCCATTGCTCCCCGGCTTTTCCCCCCAGTTTTCCCTCTGTGTTCCAAGCCCCATTTTGTCTCCGTTCCTGGACGCTCTTCAGTGCAATCCACTGAAGTGTTTGCAGTTCCACACAAAGATCCCTCACTCGCCTCGTTCACCAGCAGTTGAAGCAAGCATGCTCCCAGCTCTGCGTGTGCAGGTCACACAGAGAGGCTGGCTGTGGGCAGGCTGCAACATGGAACCTGAGTGCACCAGGGAACCCGGCATCTAATAAAACGCACAAATGACGACACCCACCAAAGAAAAGACATGCATGTCTCTACATTTTCTTTATCCTCTCATTCCTCATGCCATATTCCCCAGTTTTTCTGACTGGGAATTTGGCTTCTCTCTCTCTTGTCTGCAGGTCCAGACACACGTATGACCCTGCAGGAACAGCCTGACCCACAGGGAAGTGGAGGAGCACACTTTGTCAGGAACTTTAGTGACAGGACAAGCAAAAATGGGATCAAACTGCAAGAGGTGGAAGACATTTGATAATGGGAAAAAGTTCTTTAGTCTCAGGGTGCTTGTCCCTGACACAGGGACCAGTGCAGAGAGGCTGTGGATGCCCCATCCCCAGCAACATCCAAGGCCAGGTGGGACAGGGGCCACAGCAACCTGCTGTGCTGGGAGGTCTCTCAGCTTGGAACCAGATCATCTTTAGGGTCCCTTCCAAGCCAAACCATTCAAGGATTTGATCATTCTGCCATCCCCATCTCCCACTGCGGAGCGGCCCTGAAACTTCAGTTACATCACAGCTCCCAGAGGGTTCCAGGTTGAATGTCCAGGACCTGGAAACGAGCACAGCAGACAATTCACCGGCTGCCAAGGGTCAGTTGCCTCTCTCTCTGCGCTCTGACCCTCAGTGCTGAGCTGCTGCTGCTGCCTGGGCTTTTTCTGCTGCCGGCTCTGGAGCACCAATCCCAGCAGGATGTGCTCTGCTGTGCACATGGAGGTACAGTGCCATGCCAGGCAGGGGGCACCCGGCTTGGGCAGGCTGCAGCCATGTGGGAATGGATGGTGTGGGACAGGAAGCCCACTGGGAGATTGTGCTGCCCCTTGCAGACTGACAGAGACATTGTGGAAGCGATGGAAGTGGACCAGGGGCTGGATGATGAAGAAATGATGGAGGTGGACTCCTCCTCTACTTCCATGTCCTCCACTGTTGAGGACATGGAAGTAGAGGTGGAGGAGATCATCGAGAAGATGGAGGTGGATGAGGAGGGTAACACTGAGGACATGGAAGTAGATTGAAATGATGAGGAGGAGCCCATGGTCCTTGGATGAAGATGGAGCCCCACAGGTCAGACAGGCAGATGCTTCCTGCGCCCAGCCCACACACACACTGGGTCCCCTGATGCCAGACTGGGGCTGGGCTGGATGGCCCCGCTAAGGGACACGGTGCCCGCAGGGGCCCTGGATGGTGCTGCCACAAGCACCAGCCCCGGCCTGGCCTGCACTTGCCTGGGGCCACGCCAGCCCTGCCAGCCCCAGCCCAGCCCCTGGGGCCCAGCTCCCAGCCCTGCTGGGCCCAGTGTTGCCAGCTGAGTCCAGCTCTGCTGCTTCCTTTCTTTCAGGACTCATGCACATGATGGCACAGACCGATGCCTTTGTAAATATGTTCGAAATTTAGAAATTCCTTGTAAATGTGTTTTCTACGTTGGAAGTTTTTTGTAAATATGTTTTGAAGATTGTTAGCCCATCGGATCCCATGTAAATATGTTCTGAACATTGTTGTAGTTGTTGTTATATCGATTGTTATAATGACACATATTCTCTAAATCATAGATTTGCCAAACTTCGGCAAATAAATACTGTAACTTTTTAAAAGCTAACTTATCTTGGCCATTCCTTTGGGCACAGGTAGCCTTTGCACATTTGTGGGTTCCACTTGTTCGGCGTTCCCAGGGCTGGAGGTCCCTGGGGGTGCTGGCATGGCCACCCCAGGGCTGGGGGTCCCTGTGCACAGGGGCTCCCACTGACACCACTCCTGGCACTGGGCACTGCTGCTCTTCCTGCCCTGGGGCACAGCGCTGTCCCCAAGAGCTCAGCTCTCTCTCACCAGCTCTCGCCCAGGGGACTCTCACAGCACTGGCCCCTGCAGCCATGCCACCAAAGCAGGCAGCAAACCTTCAGCCACCCTTCCTGCTGCAGCCACAGGGACTCCTGGGCTCACAGCTGCCAGCAGGCCACAGCCATGCAAAACCCACCTGCACATTCTCAAGGCCACCACAGCCTTGGCAACTGGACCACGTGCATCTGGGCTGCTGCAGGGGTTGATCTTTAAGCTTTGGTGCCTCCAAAGACCCTGGGCTCTGCTTCCCAGCCTGCTCTGCACTGCCCTGAGCCCGCATTGTTCCAGAGAAAAAAGCCAAGCCAGGGCATCCTCACCCTGCCCCCATTCCTGCTGCTGCCAGCGGCCACTGGTCCCTGGGCCCCACTCGGGTGACAGCTGCAGGGACAGGGCAGCCTGTGCTGGGCAGGGGGCATGGGGCTTTGGGCCCTGGGGCTGCTGCTGCTGCTGTTGCTGGAGGCCATGGGCCCAACAGGGCCCTGAGCTCAGCCCCTGCCCGGGCAGCTGCCCCCAAAGCCCCACACTCCCCGAGCATCCCCATCACAGCTGCCAGGGGGAAATCCCACAGGCTTCAGGAAAGAAATTCCCCATGGTGACTAAACCTAGGCATCCAAGGTGAATGTTAGCACCAGCTGATATTTACCGCACCTTGACAAAGGTGGCTGCAGGGCAGGTGAGATCTCCAGGGCCTCTGGCAGTGCCTGCTCTGCACGTGAGCCTGTGGGGCTGCTCGCAGTGGGACACAGCTCCGGGCTCAGGCCAGCCCTCAGTCCCTCACAGCTGATCCCAACGAGCAGGCTCAGAAAGCAGTTTCAGATCACTTCCTGCAGATATTTCAAAGGACTAAATGTCATTCAAGGAAGCCACCTTGCACATTTAGTTTAGGTGTCGTGGCATGAGAAGCCGTGAAGGTGCCTCTGAATGTGCACTCAGGGCACTTCCACTGCCATCCTATAGGGAACACAAAGGACAGGCCTCTGCTTTCAGCACTGCTGATCTCCTTGCTAGCAATGATATCTCAGGAGGACACAGGGTTGTGCAGGCCCAGGGGCCTATTTACTGGAACTCTACTACCTCACAACAAAAATGACAAATTAAAGTGAGGCAGCCCTCAAAATACAATGTTTTATCAATTTTATCAAGGCTTGCTAAATGCAGCGTCGGCACCCTCCAGCAGTATGAGGGATGAGGGCTGGCTCAGCTGCTGAAGCTCAGGGGACATTTGGAAACCTCTCCATCCAGTGCCACCAGAGCAATGAATGGGGAGACAGCCGCCTGTAGTGCAGGATCCTTGGGTGATTTTTTAGTCCTCTGGATGGGCCACCCTTTACATCAGGGGCAGCTCTGGGTAACAAATTATCCAAAACTGAGAGGGATATATAATTTCGAGTTAGGGAGGTTCTCCTTTTAGAGGGGAGACTTTTGCTATGGGAAGATGGAAGTCGTTTGTTCATTGCCTCTTTAAAGAGTTCCCAGTCATTTTTTTGTTTTCTGTTCATCGTATAGCATTCTGGGACTGAGATAGGGAAAGTCTCTATTTTTAGAAAACTCAGGGAGTGATAAAAGTTGCAAAATTTTTCCCACTTTTTCATATGATTTATAGAGTTTTCTCAACGGTTCAAAGTTCTAATATTCAACCCAGATTTTCTGTTCTGCCCCTTGCATTCCTGAACCCACTGATACCAAGATAAGGGTGAGAGACGGAAACTGCTGTAAAGCACAGACAAGCCACCTGCTGTCTGCCATCTCCTCTCTTTCTCTACCCCCTACCCAGGTCTGTACTGATCACACAGGCTTGAATTCTACCCTAACCCGTTCTCCAGTACCTCTCCTCCCTGGATTTCCCCTCAGGTAGCTCACAAAATGGATTCTCTCCTCTGGAGGGTGTTGTCAACATCAAACTCCCTCCCACTCTCAGCTCTCTCTTCGCGTCCTCCCCCTATGTTGGATCCCACCCCTGCGTCAGGTACCACCCCTGCATTGGGATCCAGTGCTTCCTTGCCTACTCCCGCTGCCCTACCCCCTCCAACTCAGCGCCTTGCGGATCCCACACTGTCAGAGCCAGAAGTGTGAGGGGCGGTAACTGGAAGGGCGCCATCTTGGCTACCAAAGGCCCACAACACCGGACCTGGCCAGGCCAGTCACCCCAAGGCCCCGCTCCTCTGCCAAAGACCAAGTTCCCTCTTCTGGAGGGGAGGGGAGGGGAGGGGAGGGGAGGGGAGGGGAGGGGAGGGGAGGGGAGGGGAGGGGAGGGGAGGGGAGGGGAGGGGAGGGGAGGGGAGGGGAGGGGAGGGGAGGGGAGGGGAGGGGAGGGGAGGGGAGGGGAGGTTCATCCGACCTTGAGCATGAGCCTGAGGATTCTTTGCAGAGGATGGAGAAGCTGGTGGCTGAAGAGGGGGACTGGGAATTGGTAGCTAAAATACAAGCAGCACCGGTGCAGTACCAGAGGGGGGCTAACCTCTGATGGGAAGCTGTCACACACGGGAGATGAAGGACCTTTATAAAACAGCAAAAGACCATGGGAGGGGCTCACTGTATTTTAATAATTCCTTAAATGGCGTCTTTGCTGCATATATAATGGGGCTCACAATCTGCACCATTTTATGCACATCCTACTCTCTCTACTGAATTTGTTCTGTGAGAAGGAATGGGGAAAAATCTAATACAACAAGTATTAAAAGACCATGCTAGGGAAGAGAGGTGGGCACACCTAACACTAGTCCATCTAGCCAGTGGAGAAGATTTCATTAAACCTGAGAATCACACAAGACACCTTCCCGACCTGTGTTAGAAGAGATAAAAGTGCTGCAAAGACAGCTCTCATGCAGACACCCAACGAAGCAACACCTACTCTAGATTTCACAGACAATCTGCAGGGACCTGGGAATATTTTATAAAATTTAGTGACCGCCTTACACAAGCAATAGAGAAGCAAGTTGAACATCCAAAAGTCAAGAAGGTACTACTTCCTACCCTTGCTGAAACAAATCTTAACAACCCCTGAAAAGACATATTACCCTCTCTACCCCTCACCCACAAGCCTACCATTGCACAAATGGTCGAGGCATGCACCCTTAGGGCAACCATACACCGTGATGCCAGCCTACATAAGGCTACCATTTAGGGTGTAGTAGAGGTGCTAGTAGCCTCCCAAGCTATTCCCTGACATACACATGAAAAAGGACCTTGCTTTAAATCTGGGGAGATGGGGAGATGAGGCATTTTTGACAGAATCGTAGAAATACAGACTCTTACCAGGGACCTTCTAGGTGTCACAACCACTGTCCTCACTGTCCCCCTCGTGCACACGCTTTCCAACACCAGCAAAACCAGTGGCCTTCAGGAAACCTCACACAGACACGGAAAGGCCCCAGGTGATGACACCAAATGCGAGGCTGTTCCGCCCTACTCTCCCCAACATCGTGGAGAACCAGCACAGTGACCTTCTCAGATGCATCAGGACAGCTTGATCACTGCAGAAAACTTGACAAACGACAGCTCTGCCTTGGAACCAAAAGTCAGCTGCTAAGCGCCTTTTCTATTCCAATCCATGATATTTATGTTCACCATTTTCCCACAGGAAAATACAGGCCTGACGGATGGCCCAGAGACATTTTGATTTTAACCAATACCAGGGAAAGCATGGAGACACTCACTATACTACCTGAATTAGTCACCTTGACATCTTTGCAGGAGATAACTGTCCAGGCTCTATGCTTATTCTCCCCTCTTTTAATTCCAAAAAGAACAGTTCTAGCCCAAGCCTACCTCCTACTGCACATGATCACCACACCAGCGGATCCAATGTTGTTGTGGGCACAGATTACGAGCAGAAATAGACCCATTCTAAAGTGTGCTTTGTCATGTAAAGGGAAAAAGAGATGTCATTCAGGGCTATTAGATACAGGAGCTGACATCACCATAATTTCCCTCTCTGACTGGCAAAAAGACTTGCCCCTGGTTCCAGCTGCTGGAGTGATTATTGGCACCAGGAGAGCCACTACCAGCTTCTGGAGTCAAGGTACCATGTGCATGGAAGGTCCTGGGGGGACACAGTGATACCGTAAGATCATTTGTCACCTGGGCACCAATAACAATTTGAGGAAAGGCCTCTTGTCCCCATGGGGGACAAGGCTAGAGATCATATCTACACCTCAAGATTTCTAGATGGGGCCACAGAGCAGCACAGCACCTTTCAGTTAATCTGGAATACCAATGATCCCGTATGGGTGGGGTCAGTGGCCCCTCCCAGGAAGAAAGTTAAAGGCCCTGCATTCCCTCGTGCAGGAGCAGCTGTCTGTGGGCTACATTGTACCATCTACTAGCCCTTGCAATGTGCCTGTCATTATCATATGAAAGCCTGGCAAAGACAAGAGGCGGCTGCTGCAGGACCTCAGGAAAATCAACAAGGGCATCGAGGACATGGGTCCCCTCCAGTCCAGCCTGCCCTCAGCTTCCATGATACCTCGAGACTGCCGATGGTTAATCATGCCGTAGTTGTGGGTAGCATCTTTTGGAGTCCTCCTATTTTTCGGATATCTTGTTTGAAATTTAGAGTGTGATTGATGGAACCTGAGCATAGGAAGAGCATTGCTTTGAAGATTGCGTGGGTTGAGATGTGAAGGAAGGCTAGTTCAGGGAGGTTGAGCCCAATTGTAATTTTGTTACACAGTTATTGGCAGATGGTTGATATAGATCTTAATGACTAATTTTTTGATGCCCCCTTGCATCCAAATGGCACCCCCTGGTTTGCCTTTGCCGTCCCTAAACCGACAAACACCTTTACAGAGGTACCAGTGGACTGCATTGCCTCAAAGAGGAAGAGTAGCTCAACTATTTGTCAACGGCTTTGAGCCCAAATTCTCTTGCCTGGATGGAAAAGACATCCTAATGCTATCATTTTTCATTATATGGACTACACAGTCGTTTGTGCAGAAGCTCAAATCATTTTGGGTGTTGCCGTACAAGATGTCATCACGGCGGTACAGCAGAAATTTTTTGAGATTGCAGCAGATAAAGTCCAAAAGACAGCCCCTTGGAAGTACCTCGGGCTAAAGAGCACAGAGAGAACCATCACACTGCCAACACTGCAAATCAAGGACAACCCAAAGACTCTGCAAGAACTGTACCAGCTCTGTGGAACCATCAGTTAGGTACATTCACTGCTGGGAATCACCACAGATCTCATGCCACTGTTCCTGTTCCTTAAACATAGGGAAGGGCTCGATTCCCATGATCACTGATACCGGAGGCAGAAGCAGCTGTACAAAATGTATCCTGGGTGATTCAAACTAAACAGGCACACAGATACCACACTGATTTTCCTTTCTCCCTGGCAATCCTTGGTGTAAGTCCAAAATTCCATAAATTTTTTTTTTTTGGGGCATTCAGCTATCTCAGGTCCCCTCATAGAAATTGAATGCGTTTTCAGAGCACAACGACCTACTAAAATGATAACAACCCAACAGAAAGTTATTACACAACTTATCAGGAAAGCTAGAAAGTGTCTGTGCTCCCTTGCAGGAACAGACCTTGTGAATATATACTTAGTTCTCACTCAAGAGCACCTCAATTGACTACTTCAAACATCTGAACCACTGCAATATGCCTTAGACAGTCTTTATACAGGCAAATATCAGCCACCAGTTCTACCATCCAAACATTCCTGTGCTGCTCAGGATTTTCAAAATTACCTGAGACCCGGCAAGATCCCTTGTAGCCACCTGCCCCAATTGTCAGGAACATGGCCTTGCTTCTGGCAGAGCTGGAGGCAATCCAAGAGGACTAGAGAGTCTCCACATCTGGCAATCAGACATCGCACACTAAGCTCCTTTGGACAGACCAAAATACATCCACATCTCAATCGACGCCTTTACCAGTGTGTTTTTTGGCTCTGCCCATGCTGGAGAAAAATCAGAAGATGCTATAAAACATTACTTTTTCGTTTTTTCCACCACAGCAATTCCACAGGAAATTAAAACTGATAATGCACTTGCTTATACCTTGCACTGATTCCAACAAGTTTCTGACCTCTGCTGTATAAAACATGTCACAGGCATAACACACTCTGCCACAGGACAGTCCATAGACGAGAGGGCCAACTGATCAATCAAAAGGATCCTTGATCAACTGAGAGGGGTAATCCAGATATTATCTTCCATTGAGAAACTGGCCAAGGCCTTTTATGTACTCAACTTTTTGAACAACTCATTTATGGAGCCAACCCCCCCAGTCATCAGGCATTTTACTAATTCAGCTGCAGCCCAATTTAAAGACCAGCCACCTGTGTTGCTCAAAGAACCTGAATCTAAACAATTTATGGGCCCTTTCCCATTAATTGCTTGGGAAAGAGAAGATGCCCTTGTCTCTACAGAAACACTCCTAAGATGGATCCCAGCAAAATACATAAAAACTCTTTCTGGGAACGGTGAGGCAAACACCTGAGCTACCATCAGAAGAACAGAATGAAAGCCTAAGAGAGACAGCAGCAGCCTGGGAAAGAAGAAGAAGGACAGAAGAAGATCTCCTAAGCAGCGTTGACCACACATACCAAGACCAAGATGGCTCAGACATCATTAACCAGGATATATGAATTAACATTTGTAAAAACTATATTTTACCATTGATATAGGATTCTTCTAATAAGCTGTGTTCACACCCTTGCCTTACAGAAGAGAAAGTTTAGTGGGACCTGAACTTAAGTGTCATCATCTACTCACTTTATCTGTTTACTTTTAGGACAACGAAGCCTCCAGGTAATAAATCAGCTAATGTCAGAGGATGCTGCCATTGGTTGCTACTGCAGCAGGAATCTGGATGCTCATCACTGAACCACATGCCTTCAGCTGTGTGCTTCCGCAGACAAGCCACAATTTCATGGCCATGGCCATGGCTGTCAGGCACCTGAAGGCATGTGTTTTTTCAACCTGCTGTTACATAGGGAGTCAGTATATCAGGGCATCCAGCTGTTAAAATTCAAGGAAAGAAGATCCAGATGGAAGGCAACTACAACTGGTTCACTGGACCTTTCAAACACTGGGGGATAAAAGGCTGACTATCTTGTTTAGTTAGGACTGTTTTGTGGACTTTTTTTATTGTATTCGTTGTGTTGGTTATTTTATGCATTGTGCTAAATGCCTGCAAAACTCTATGGCTGAAGCCTTCTTTATAGACAACAAAAAGGGGAAGTTCTGGGGGCCGAGGGGCCGACCATTGGAGCTTAATACCTCTGGGCAAAGTGACCAAGGTAAAAGAGAGACATCGCTCTGAATGCAATGGCCTCGCCCATGGGCATTTGCAGGCTCCTGGTGATGCAGCCCGTTTTGTTGGTATCACCCAGTTCAACTGCTGTATTTTTCTTTTATGTACTCACTCGAGAATGTTCTCCCCTCTCTTATACCATTTTAGACCTGGCTTACTGCAATGCTACCCCAATTTCCTCCCCCCCCCCATTTTCTCGCTGTGTGCACAGCCCCATTTTGTCTCCCTTCCTGGACCCTCTTCAGTGCAATCCACTGAAGTGTTTGCAGTTCCACACAAAGATCCCTCTCTCACCTCGTTCACCAGCAGTTTAAGCAAGCGTGCTCCCAGCTGTGGGAGTGCGGGTCGCTCAAAGAGGCTGGCTGTGGACGGGCTGAAACACAGGAACTGAGTGCACGAGGGAACCTGGCTTCTAATAAAAGCCATGAATCCCACAGCACACCCAATGCAAAGCCTTGCATGTCTCTTCTTTATCCTTCTTCTCTCAGTCCTCATGGCTCTTTCCCACATTGTCTGACTGGGTACTTGGCTTCTATCGCTCCTCTCTGCAGGTTCAGCAACACGTGTGACCCTGCAGGAACAGCCTGACCCAGGGAAGTGGGAGAGGACTCTTGGTCAGGAACTCTAGTGAGAGGACAAGGAGGAATGCGATCAAACTGTAAGAGGTAGAAGAGATTTGATGATGGGAAGAAGTCCTTTACTCTCAGGGTGCTTGTCCCTGACACATGGACCAGTGCAGAGAGGCTGTGGATGCCCCATCCCAAGCAACATCCAAGGCCAGGTTGGACAGGGGCCACAGCAACCTGCTGTGCTGGGAGCTTGCTCACCTTGGAACCAGATCATCTTTAGGGTCCCTTCCAAGCCAAACCATTCAAGGATTTGATCATTCTGTCCTACCCATCTCCCACTGCGGAGCGGCCCTGAAACTTCAGTGACATCACAGCTCCCAGAGGGTTCTAGGTGGAACGTCCAGGACCTGGAAACAATCACAGAAGACACTTCACCAGCTGCCAAGGGTCAGTTGCCACTCGCTCTGTGCTCTGACCCTCAGCGCTGAGGCACTGCTGCTGCCTGGGCTTTTCCTTCTGCCTGATCTGGAGCACCAATCTCAGCAGGATGTGCCCTGCTGTGCCCATGGAGGTACAGTGCCATGCCAGGCAGGGGGCACCCGGCTTGGGCAGGCTGCAGCCATGTGTGAATGGATGGTTTGGGACAGGAAGTCCAATGGGAGATTGTGCTGCCCCTTGCAGACTGACAGAGACATTGTGGAGGCGATGGAAGTGGACCAGGGGCTGGATGAGAATGAGGTGATGGAGGTGGACTCCTCCTCTACTTCCATGTCCTCCACTGTTGAGGACATGGAAGTAGAGGAGGAAAATAACATCGAGGACATGGAAGTAGATGAGGAGGATGATACCGAAGAGATGGAAGTGGATGAGGAGGATGAGGAGGAGCCTATGGTCCTTGGATGAAGATGGAGCCCCACAGGTCACACAGGCAGATGCTTCCCAGGCCCAGCCCACACACACACTGGGTCCCCTGACGCCAGGCTGGGGCTGGGCTGGATGGCCCCGCTCAGGGACACAGTGCCCGCAGGGGGCCTGGATTGTGCTGCCACAAGCACCAGCCCCGGCCTGCCCTGCACTTGCCTGGGGCCACGCCAGCCCTGCCAGCCCCGGCCCAGCCCCTGGGGCCCAGCTCCCAGCCGTGCTGGGCCCAGTGCTGCCAGCTGAGTCCAGCTCTGCTGCTTCCTTTCTTTCAGGACTCATGCACATGATGGCACAGATATCACACCTTTGTAAATACGCCTGAAGTTTAGAAGTTTCCTGTAAATATGTTCAATACAGTGGAAGTTTTTTGTAAATATGTTTTGAAGATTGTTAGCCCATTGGATCCCATGTAGATATGTTCTGAACATTGTTGTTGTTGTTGTTATAATGATTGTTATAATGACACATATTTTGTAAATCCTAGATATGCTGATCTTCGGCAAATAAATACTGTAACATTTTAAAACCTGACTCCTCTCGGCCATTCCTTTGGGCACAGGCAGCCTTTGCACCCTTGTGGGTTCCACTTGTTCCACGTTCCAAGGGCTGGAGGTCCCAGGGGGTGCTGGCACAGCCACCCCGAGGCTGGGGGTCCCTGTGCACAGGGGCTCCCACTGACATCACTCCTGGCACTGGGCACTGCTGCTCTTCCTGCCCTGGGGCACAGCGCTGTCCCCAAGAGCTCAGCTGTCACCAGCTCTCGCCCAGGGGGCTCTCACAGCACTGGCCTCTGCAGCCATGCCGCCAAAGCAGGCAGCAAACCTTCAGCCACCCTTCCTGCTGCAGCCACAGGGACTCCTGGGCCCAGAGCCGCCATGCAGGCCACAGCCTTGCAAAATCCACCTGCACACTCTCAAGGCCACCACAGTCTTGGCAACTGGGCCACCTGCACCTGGGCAGCTGCAGGGACAGATCTTTAGGCCTTGCAGCCCCCAAAGGCCCTGGGCTCTGCTTCCCAGCCTGCTCTGCACTGCCCTGAACCCGCATTGTTCCAGAGACAAAAGCCAAGCCAGGGCATCCTCACCCTGCTCGCATTCCTGCTGCTGCCAGCGGCTACTGGTCTCTGGGCCCCACTCGGGTGACAGCTGCAGGGACAGGGCAGCCTGTGCTGGGCAGGGGGCACAGGGCTTTGGGCCCTGGGGCTGCTGCTGCTGCTGCTGCTGCTGCTGGTGGGGGCCATGGGCCCAACAGGGCCCCGAGCGCAGCCCATGCCTGGGCAGCTGCCCCCAAAGCCCCACACTCCCCGAGCATCCCCATCACAGCTGCCAGGGGGAAATCCAATGGGCTTCAGGAAAGAAATTCCCCATAGTGACTAAACCAAGGGATCCAAGGGGAAAGTCAGCACCAGCTGGTGTTTACAGCACCTTGACAAAGGTGGCTGCAGGGCAGGTGAGATCTCTCACGTGGCCGCTGCACGTGAGCCTGTGGTGCTGCTCCCAGTGGGACACAGCACCAGGCTCAGGCCTGTCCTCAGTCCCTCACAGCTGATCCCAAGGAGCAGGCTCACAAAGCATTTCCAGACCACTTCCTCTAGATATTTCAAAGGACTACATGTCATTCAAGGAAGTCACCTTGCACATTTAGTTTTGGTGTCGTGACATGAGATACCATGAAGGTGCCTCTGAATGTGTACTCAGGGCACTTCCACTGCCATCCCAAAGGGTCACAAAGGACAGGCTTCTGCTTTCAGCACTGCTGAGTTCCTGACCCAGCAATGAAGTCTCAGGAGGACGCAGGGTTGTAGAGGCCCAGGGGCCTATTACTGGAACTAAAATATTTTACGACAAAAATGGCAAATTAAAGTAAAAGTGAGGCAGCCCTTTAAATGCAATGTTTTATCAGTTTTATCAAGGCTTGCTGAAGGCAGCATCAGCACCCTCTAGTGGCAACAGGGCAGGCTCAGCTGGTGAAGCCCAGGGGACATTTTGAAACACTTGCATCCAGAGGAACCAGAGTAGTGAATGGGGGACAGCTGCCTGCAGTGCATGATGCTTGGGTGATATTTTAGACCTCTGGGTGGACCTCCCTTTACATCAGGGGCAGCTCTGGGTAACAAATTATCCAAAGATGAGAGGGACATATATATTCGAGTTAGGGAGGTTCTCCTTTCAATGTGGAAGAGTTTTACTAAAGGAAGTTGGAAGTCGTTTGTTCATTGGCTGTTTACAGAGCTCCCAGACATTTCTGTGTATTCAGTTAGTCTTATAGCATTCTGGGACTGAGTTAAGGAAACTCTCTATTTTTTGAAAACTAGGGGAGTGATAAGAATCGCAACATTTTACCGAATTTTTCATATGTTTTATAGAGTTTTCTCAAGGGTTCAAAGTTCAAATATTCAACCTAGACTTTCTGTTCTGCCAATGGCATTCCTGAACCAACTGATACTAAGATAAGGGTGAGAGAGGGAAACTACTATAAAGCACAGTCAAGCCACCTGCTGTCTGACATCTCCCCTCTTTCTCTACCCCCTATTCAGGTCTGTATTGATTGCACAGGCTTGGATTCTACCCTAACCCATTCTCTGTGGAGAGTTTTGTCAAAGAGTGGCTTGAGGAGAGAGGACGCAACCGAATTAATTTGGGAAAGAAGTCCTAACTAGGGCAGAGACAGTCAGAGGCTTTTTTGTGTCTGTAGCAGGATAGAGAATGGAAAAGTAAAAAACCGTGGTTAGTTTCAAATATTGCAGGTGCGAGATAATGTGTCCTTGATCCTTGCAAAATACGATAAAGAAATGGACAGAGGCAGGAGAGATAGAGAACGTAGGCTCAGAGGAATGTGGATGAGTTAATGCTATAGTTTAACCAATAGATTGCTTGGCTTACAGAATATTCATAAGCTTATTATTTGCTGTATAAGTGTTTGATAATTTCTTCAATAAAGTGGGCCATGATGAACCAACTGGTGTCCTGGTCTCCTTCCTCCGACACATGGTGACCTCGAAAGTTGAACCCCCCGTCTCGAAATAAAAGAAAAAGGGAAAAGAGCACGCCACGGTCAAGGAAGTTGGAGCTGGGTCTCGCTCAGCTCCGTTTTGTTGGTATCACCCAGTTCAACTGCTGTATTTTTCTTATATGTACTCACTCGAGAATGTTCTCCCCTCTCTTATACCATTTTAGACCTGGCTAGCAGCCGAGACGGTGCCGGAACTTTGAAGCAGCCTTGCGGTTCACATCGGTGACTCAAGCCACCCACGTGCGGCCGGAGCCTGGAAAGCTGCAAGAGCGCTCACAAAAAAATTTTAATAAAAGGTATGGACAGGCAAGCAGCATACTAACTCTTCGCTGCGTATCTAGAAAGGCGAGGAGTAAAAGGTATAGATTTAAAAAAGGAGCTCCCAGGGTTGCTAGCCTATGGTTATGCTAGAGGCGTGTTTCTCAACCCACACATGGTTCATGAACTCACTGAATGGAGAAAGTTTGGGGATATACTGTGGGAGGTGGTGTTAGAAGATGATAAAACAGCAAAGAAATTGGGCAAGCTATGGCGTGTAGTACATAACTCATTACTGCAGCATGTTTTTGAGCGTAAGGCGGCAGAAAGGGCGACAGAAGCTCATAAGAAGAATATAGGGTATGGTCGTGAGGACGATCCTCTCGCGCCTTCGGTAAACAAGGTGTTAATACCATTGGGTTCACAACAGGGTGAAATGCAGGATCCGGTTACAAGCGCGGGGGGGCCGTCCGCACCTCCTCTGTTGGAGGAGGAGTAGGATGAGCTGGGGGCTAGAGGGGAATGCGAGCTGAGCCTGCCGCCTCCCCGCAGAGAGAGAGAGCTAACCCCACTGCCCCCCTGCGGAGAGCGCGAGCAGAGCCTGCTGCCTCCCTGCCGTGACTGAGAGCAAAGCCCACTGCCCCCCAGCAGGGAATGCGGACTGAGCGTGCCACCCCCCCGCCGAGAGCGTGAGCCGAGCCTGCCACCTCCCCCACCCGAACGGCCTGCTCAGAGGCGCCAACAGCGCAGAACTCTCGCAGAGCCAGGTCATAACCCAGGGCCACTCAGTGACCCATGGTGGGAGATGGCCAAACAAAGGAGAGAGGCTTGGGCTGCTCTGGCAAGAGAGGCAATGCAAATGGGGGATAATGAGGCAATGGAGGCGGCTACCGCTCTAGCTTGCCCGGTCACAATCACGCCACAATATGATGCTCAGGGGAACCATACACAGAATCTGGTGGAGTATACCCCACTAGACTGGAAGTTGTTATCTCAGTTGCGGTCCACAGTCAGCCAGTTTGGGGTGAAAAGTGAACCGGTTAAGCAAATGCTGGATTATCTCTTTAATATGCAAATTTTGTGCCCGAATGATTTAAGGGGAATAGTGCGGCTAATATTCACTCAGCATCAGCAATTGTTGTTTCATGCACATTGGCAGGCTTTAGTTAACGAGTCGGTCGGGACACAGAGAGCTCAAGGGGACCCGCTGCAGGGGGTGACAGTGGATGAGCTCATGGGCTTAGGGGCATACCTGCGCACAGAGGCACGGTTGATATCAGGACCAGATAAGCTCAGAGAAGCCATGCGGTTGGTACATGCAGCCATAGAAAGGGTCAAAGAGCCAGGAGGGCTGCCGGCATACATGAGCATAAAACAAGCGAGAGAGGAATCTTTCGGGAGTTTTATTGATAAAGCAGCCGTGGCTATAGATCGAGCAGGTGTGGCAGAATTCATGAAGGGGGCGCTATTGAGGCAGTGTGCCTTGCAGAATAGCAATCCGGCCACGCAAAGGGTGCTAGCCACTCTGGGAGCAAATTGGACTATTGAGGAAGCATTAGAATGAATGGCATTACAGCCAGCAGCCTCTCAAGTATTTTTAGTAGATGCAATAAAGGAATTGGGAGTAGGGCTGCAAAAGCAAGCAGAATCTGCTCAAAGCCAAGTGCTAGCCGCTCTTGCTCCTCTCCGAAACGGCTCAATGGCAGTCACGCAGGGAGGCTCAAAGACATACCCCAAATGTTACCGATGCGGCGGTGGGGGACACATGCGCCGACAATGCAGAGCAACTGGCTTGTGGTGCCAAAACTGCCTATCCAGCTCCCACAACACTTCGGCTTGCCGGCGCCGATCAGGAAACGGACGGCGGAGCGCGCAGGCTGGCCGTGCTCAGACACAAGTTGCAGCCGTGACATCACCACCACCTCCTGTCTGCAGCCAGCAACAGCAGGGAGCCTAGGCTTGGACAAATCAGTAGCAGTAGATGTCACATTAATGACAAATCGCCCTGAGAGGATACCAACTGGAGTAAACGGCCCTCTCATGCTACAAGGACAAAAATGTGGAGCCTTACTGCTCGGACGTTCCTCAACATCTGTGCTGGGACTATTTGTATTACCTGGGGACATAGATGCGGACTTTACCGGAGAAATACAAATCATGGCTTACACCCCTTATCCCCCGATAAAGATAACCAAAGGACAACGCATCACACAATTGGTACCACTACCACAGATGACATCGAGTATTCCATCGCTTACTGGACAGAAGCGTGATGGAAAGGGTTTTGGCTCTACTGGTATTACACTCCTGACTGTAAATCTTCAACAGAGGCCAAAACAAAGAGTTGAAATTACTCATGGACACCAGAGCATAACCCTTTATGGATTATTGGACACAGGAGCAGACACCAGCATTATATCGCCAGAAGCATGGCCACAGCATTGGCCCCTGCTCCCATCAACAAACATGCTCACGGGAGTAGGAGGACTTACTTTGGCAAGCAAAACACCACCTCTGTCGGTGCGCATTGATGGGCAACAAGTGTCTGTTGTGTTTTCAGTCGTTCAGTTGCCCCCTACAGTCTCTTGCCTGATTGGCAGGGATGTTTTAACACAGCTGGGGGTGGTGTTGACCAATCAACACCCTTTGGGGTAATTGCCATTGCTTGGGCTTTCCCCATTCCCCTCACCTGGAAAACAAATACACCGGTGATGGTTAAGAAATGGCCCTTGAAAGGGGAGAGTCTTATACATGCCCATGAATTGGTGAAGGAGCAACATGAGCAGGGACATTTACAACTCTCAACGAGTCCCTGGAACACACCCATTTTTGTGATCAAGAAGAAGTCAGGGAAATACCGCCTGGTGCACGATCTACGAGCTGTGAATGACCAGATGGAACCGATGGGGGCCTTGCAACCTGGTCTTCCGAACCCAGCCATGATCCCTCAAGATTGGCCACTTCTAATCATTGATTTAAAGGACTGTTTCTTCACTATTGGACTGCATCCTGATGACACGAAGAGGTTTGCCTTTATTCTACCAGCAATAAATCGTGGGGAATCAGACAAAAGATTTGAGTGGACGACACTTCCACAAGGGATGCGGAACTCCCCCATGTTGTGCCAGATTTATATTGATGCTGCATTACAGCCATTACGTCAGCAGTGGCCAGCTACCATAATATATCATTACATGGATGATATTTTGTTTGCGCAGCAACAGCCATTTTCCCCTTTGCAAGTTGACAGCATCAAAGATACTCTTGCAGCAGCCTCACTTGTTATTGCCACAGAGAAAATTCAGACCACGAAACCATGGAAGTATTTGGGATGGACTCTAATGGACCAAACAGTGGTGCCCCAAAAATTAGAACTGCACTTGGACATTAAGACTCTACATGATGCTCAAAAGTTGCTAGGAGACTTACAGTGGCTAAAACCCATAGTGGGAGTACCAAATCACTTGTTGGAGACCCTGCGACCCTTGTTAAAGGGCACTGACCCCACTACCCCTGTATGCCTCACAGAGAAACACCATACTGCCCTACAGCAGATCAGTAATTGTGTACAACAAGGGTATGTGTCTCGTCGACAGCTAGATTGCCCTATTGACCTCACCGTCTGGAATAGTCCTTGTCACCTGCTTGGTGCTCTCTCCCAATATGAGAACAAAACGGGGGAGATACGGGTATTGGAATGGCTGTCACCACCATTACAACATAAGAGAAAAATATTTTCAAAAATTGAACAATTGGCTGCGCTGATCAAAAAAGGCCGTCTCAGAATTATTGAAGTGGATGGTCGAGAACCTGCCACCATTAGGATACCCATGGAAAAAGAGACGCTGGACTGGTACCTGGTTAATTCAGTGGACTTACAGGAAGCATTATTGACATCATCTGCAAGGGTGGAGACAAGCAAGTTAGTGCCCAGAGTCCTGCAATGGATGACAGAATGGGACTGGATCACTCGGCCGCTGAGAAGAGAGCGACCCATAGAAGGAGCCACCACAGCCTTCACAGACGCACGGAAGAAATCGAGACGTGCTTCTGTCACTTGGCAAGAAAAAGGACAATGGAGGCATCAACTTCTTATAGCAGACCCTGCAGACAGCCTACAAACCTTAGAATTTTTAGCAGTAGTATGGGCAATGTCTAATTTGCATGAGCCCTTGAATGTGGTCACAGACTCCATGTATGTCGCTGGAGTAGCCAGACGTATAGAAGGAGCAGCAATTAAGGACGTGAATAACAAACGGCTGTATGAGTTACTGGTTCAATTAAGGAAAGCTCTCCGGGACAGAAGTGCAGTGTACTCTGTAATCCATATTAGGAGCCACAAGTGGTCTGAGGGCGTAGGAGAAGGAAATGAGCGTGCAGATAAATTGGTTACCTTACCCATTGATAACTCTTGTCCAGTTGATAAGCATACATTGGCAAGAGAAGCCTATAGTAGGTACCATCAAAATGCAAAAGGGTTGGCGAGGAACTTTGATCTGGGCTTGTCAGAAGCCAAGGCCATTGTCAGGGCTTGCCCAATATGCAGTTATCATAATGGGGGAATAGACCTGGGCTGTGGAGTTTCAGAGGTTTAGAAATTAATGAGAAATGGCAAATGGATGTCACGCATGTAGCCAGGTTTGGTAGGCTCAAGTATGTGCATGTTACCATAGACACATATAGCCACTACATATGGGCTACAGCACAGGGAGGAGAGAAAGCAATACATGTGATCAGGCACTTATTGAGCTGCTTTGCTGTCATGGGAGTCCCAAAAGGTATCAAAACAGATAATGGCCCGGCCTACACAAGTGCTAGGGTCCGAAAGTTTTTGGACCAATGGTCTGTCAAGCATCTGACAGGTATTCCACATTCCTCCACAGGACAGGCGACAGTAGAAAGAGCAAATGGTACCCTCAAACAGTACATTGACAAACACCAGGATTTAAAGGACCCACAAGCATGCCTGGCTAAGGTTTTGTATGTGATCAATCATTTATGTGTTTTTGGGGAGGACGATGCCCCCCCTGCAGTTAAACATCACCTGAGGTCAAGTCAGGAAGCTATTAAGGAAACAGAGGTCTGAGTGAAGTATAAAAACCCAAGCACAGGGATATGGGAAAAGCCCGCAAAAGTGCTATACTGGGGTCGGGGATATCTTTGTGTTTCCTCACCAACAGGGCCTTTGTGGGTGCCTGCCAAGTGGACTAAACCTGTCTTTCATGCAGCATCTGGTGGACAACCTTACGGAGGGGGACAAGGAGCGTCTGGAGAAGAAGCTGCTGCTGATCTTGCAACCCTTATTGCTGCAACTGAAGGGACACTTGAAAGCGGTGGACAGAGCAGTGACATGCCGCTTCCGGACGGCCAGGAAGCTGATTGACACTGTTGAAGCACTATTGACCTTCCGCATAAAAGGACCAGCGAGGGAGCGCTGCCTTGAGTGTCGCAGCCCCTGTTGTGCTGCGTGGGTAGCTCTATATTGTGGGGGTTGTGGTAAAACCTTTTGGTTAGAACAGTCCGAGATCTGGGGCTTATGGTGTAATACCTGTAAGCATAACTACACATGGGGGGAAGACTGGCAGAGTGAACTAAGGAGACAGACGGGGCTAGGTACGGCCCTAGCTTTAAATCTTTATGAGTCTCCCGAGCAGAAAATCTTGGCCTATTACCGGTGGGAGGTACAGTGTATTGTGAAAAGAGTTAAAGCTCAAAGCAAGCCATACATAGCTTCTGCCAGGTGTAGAAAATTGGTGCCTCTAACACAGCATTCTGTAGTAGGACCCATTAAAGGAGATCCCGATGAGGCATTGGACTCCTGCATTGAGACTCTTCAGGGACTGGGATTGCAAAAGTTAGGATTGGTAAGGTTAAAGACAGATAAGAAAGGGAGAGCAAGAAAGAAAACAGAAAAATGAGGCTTATTTTTGTTGTACTGCTTAGTGCTGTGGTGGATGGGGCAGTAGGAGTAACGTGCTTTAATCAGCCTAGAGATAACATATGGATAACGCTTGCTAATCAAACTAATCAATCTTCGCTTTGTCTTAGCCTTGGGGGGGGTTACTAATCCATTTCGAACATGTTTGGTGGGTCTTCCAGTGTGGTCCCCTTGGGAATTTTGCAGTCTGATCAATAATCAAACTCTATGCATGCGCAATCTGACAAACATTAAACCACCCATGCCAGGTTACACTGCAAGTCAGAGTGACAGTTACGGCCAATGCTTGATAATCTTATCGCTTAATACTACCCTGCATTCTCCTCCAGAGGAGCTAGATCTCTTTGGAAGTGCAAACGCCAGTATAACTAACATCTCAAATGGCGGATGGTTCAGTTTTGAGCCCTTAGATCCACAGAATTTACATCAGCCTAGAGACGCATGGGTTACCTTTGATTCATCCCTCAGTTTGCATACAGTATCCAAACAGGTTTATAGTCAATGTAAAGGCACTACCATTAGGACACCAAGGAAACTACCTGCAGGGATATTCCTAATCTGTGGAGACAGAGCTTGGAATGGTATACCAGTCAGGCCACAGGGTGGACCTTGCTATTTGGGGAAATTGTCATTGTTTCACCCCAGTGTGTCTTCATTAATGCAACTCAGTCAAAATTCAAGCAGGAGGAGACACAGCCTGCATAACTTAGACTGCAGCCAGATAGGGGGCCCACGGTTTTGGAGTGAGTTAAAACAAGTGATGGTCTCAACTGTCTTGCCGGGAGGAGCTGCAAATAAAGCCATGAACCTAGCAAAGCAGTTAGGATGCTGGGCCAAGGATGAGCTAGACAAAACATCACAAATTTTAGATATGCTAACTGCAGATGTGCAAAGTGCTAATCATGCTGTTTTGCAGAATAGAGCTGCTATAGATTTTTTGCTTTTAGCACAAGGTCATGGATGTGAAGAGTTTGAGGAAATGTGTTGCATGAATTTGTCTGATCACTCTGTGTCCATTCATGCGAAGATAAAAGAATTACAGCAGGGACTTCACAATCTTAAAGAAGAAGAGGGTTTAGGAATCGACGAATGGCTTAAAGGCTTAGGACTTGGACCGTGGCTGAGAAACCTTGTGATATATGCTATAGGGTTATTGGGTGTGATTTTCTTGCTTTTGTTTATTTTGCCTTGTGTTTTTAATTGTATTCAAAATATCGTTAGCCAAATGATAGAAAGAACCTGGCAGACTAGCCTCCTTGCCCAAGAACAAAACGGGGGAAGTGTGGAGAGTTTTGTCAAAGAGTGGCTTGAGGAGAGTGGACACAGCCAAATTAATTTGGGAAAGATGTCCTAACTAGGGCAGAGACAGGCAAGAGGCCTTTTTTGTGTCTGTAGCAGGATAGAGAATGGAAAAGTTCAAGACCATAGTTAGTTCCAAATCTTGCAGGTGTGAGATAATGTGTCCTTGATCCTCGCAAAACATGATAAAGAAATGGACAGTGAGGCA
The DNA here is from genome assembly GCF_047830755.1 of Zonotrichia albicollis. Lineage (NCBI taxonomy): Eukaryota > Metazoa > Chordata > Aves > Passeriformes > Passerellidae > Zonotrichia > Zonotrichia albicollis. The sequence goes on from NC_133842.1 coordinate 9,192,157, forward strand.
GGAGAGATAGAGAACGTAGTCTCAAAGGAATGTGGATGAGTTAATGCTATAGTTTAACCAATAGATTGCTTGGCTTACAGAATATTCATAAGCTTATTATTTGCTGTATAAGTGTTTGATACTTTTTCAATAAAGCGCGCCATGATGAACCAACTGGTGTCCTGGTCTCCTTCCTCCGACACCCAGGGTCTGCAAGTTCTCTGGGTGGGAGCTGAGATTGTGAGCCCTTGAGCCCTGCCAAGTGCTGGGGCTGCACCTCCAGCTCCAGAGGAGATGGGACAGATGGGAGCAGAGACAAATCATTTCTGCTGCATTCTTTCTTGTGTCTACATGTACACGTGAGCTGGATCCTTATGTATAGGAGGTGTTATGTGTCAGATAACACTGGTAGAGGGAGAAGAATAATATTATGTAGCTGAAAAAAATATTTCATACATAATACACAATGAGAAAAAAACCCCCTTATGATCAAAAGAGTATCTAAATTTTCCAGAGGATGAGAGACTCACAGTTGTTCCAATAGTCAAACCTTTTCAAATATTTTCCTCAGGGCTTCCTTGTGATGAGAGGTGACCACCAGAGGCCAAGTCCAGGCAGAGCTCTGTGTCCTGACAGCTTTTGTCTGGAAGAATCCTTGCATAAAGGGAATTTTTCAGGAGGAGTATAAATTTTGGCCTTGGGCAACTGGATAAACGGATGGTTCTTTTCCATAGGAAGGAAAGCACAGAGAACCAGTTCTCCAGAGTGTCACAACGGTATCCTTGGTTCCATGGTGTCAGAATGGACCCTTCATCCCATGGACAGCCACAGTGTTTACTGCAGTCCCCTTGACGCCACCAGGCCCTGCCATCCTCTAATGACCCCTGGGTTCCAGAGGGTCCCAAAGTGTCAGAACAATCTCCATTGTTCCATGAGGCCCCACAATGTCACTGTGCTCCTCTTGGTCCCACAGGGCGTCACAGTGGAACAATGGACTCTTGGTTCCATGAGGTTCCTCAGTCCCAATGGTCTCCTTGGATCCGCAGTGTCATGGTGGCCCCTTGGCTCCATGTGGCCACACTGTGTCACAATGGCTCACGATTCCATGAGGCCACACAGTTTAACATGGGACCCTTGGTTACATCAGGCCTTGCTGTGTCACAATGGACTTGTGGTTCCACGAGCTTTCACACTGCCAGCAGCAGTCTCCTTGGTTCTGCAGGGTCACCATGGACCCTTTGTTCCATGAAGTTCTGCAGTAGAACACGGTCACCTTGGTTCCGTGAGGTTCTGCAGTGTCACAATGGACCCATGGTTCCACCAGGCCTTGCTGTGTCAGAAAGGCCCCTTGGTTCCATGAGGTTTCTCAGGGTCACAATGGTCTCCTTGGATCCACAGTATCACAATGGACCATTGGTTCAATATGGCCCCAATGTGCCAAAATAGATTTTGGTTCCATGGGGTTCTGCTATGTCACAATGGACCCTTTGTTGAATGAGTTTGCACAGTGTCACAGCTGACTCCTTGGTTCTCTGAGGAACCACTGTCACCAAATCTCTAAAATATCAGAATAAGTTTCCTGAACACTCATTTGCTATTTCAGAGGGTATCATTTATTCAGGCCAGAGGTCCAACACGGGAAAACTCCTAACCTCACACGAACATGTAATTCTACCAGTGTGTTGCTCATATACCATTGTAAAATATGAATTACAATTCACCCATTTCCATAAAACCCACACGAAGTTCCCAGATTCATTCCTTGTTTTCTCTGTCCCTGCACACTTGAGCCAGATTTCTTCTTCTTCTATTCCAAGCATCCTTGCTGCAAAAGCAGCCCCTGCATGACTTGTTCCTGTGTTGAAAGTTCACAGGCAGGGTAAACATGGAATGAACCCCTTTGGTATCAGCCCAAGGCTTTGTGTGGGCAGGCAGAGGCAGGCAGGAGGCAGAGCTGTCAGCAAAGGAAGGGCCCAGCCAGGTGGGGCAGACGGGGGATGCCGACAGCCTGCAGGGACAGAGGCTCAGGGCAGGGACACTGTGGGACAGCCTGGGCTTCACAGGGCACAGGGATGGGCAGCAGCTGCAAGACAGCCCTGCCAGAGCCAACTTGGGCAGCACTTTGGCCATGGCTGCTGGGCCTGGGCCTGAGGCCACAAGGAGACAAGTGACCCTTGCAGGGCTGGGGCCTCATTGCCTCCTTGTCCCGGCTCAGCAGCCTGGCAGGGGCCGCCCCATGCTCCTGCCCTTGCCATTGCACATCCCCCATGCAAGTGCCCATGCCGGGAAGAGCCCTGAGCAAGGAGGGAGGGACAGGATCTGCCTGGCCAGGGGCTGGGGCTCAGGCCTTGGCCCTTGGCATTCCTCAAACACATCCAGGTGTGCTCAGCACCAGAGACACCTTTGCCCTGTTTTTCCCCAGCTCTCATCACTTCTTCCAGTGTACTGTTCTCCCTGGAACCTGGGGACACTTTTCCTAGTCATCATCCTCAATGGGACCCGTTAAAACTTCAATAAACTTCAGAGTTTCAATTTAATTCTGAGTTCTTGAGAAGTTTTTAAACACTCTCTCAGGGACTGAGTTTGATGTAAACAACACCAAATACCCAGGAGGCTCATTAAAGTCCTTGTGCTGTGTTTTAGCTTTAAAGGAACAGCTCTTGCCAGGACCAGCTCCTCTCCCAGCCCAGCAGCGCTGAGGGCTCTGCCTGCAGGCACTGAGGGGACAGGAGCCAGGCAGAGACAGGCTGAAGGCAATGAGGACTGGGAAGACATTGAGCTGAGACTTCACTTGGGGAAAGGTCTTCACAGCCCTGTGCATGGTGAGTGTGTGGGTGCAGGACAATGTCCCCTGTGCTCCTGGAGGGATCTCCTGAAGCCAGCACACCCCACAGCCTGGGGGATGTGTCAGGAGGACTCTCCCAGTTTCTCTGTGGCACAGGAGGAGGAGGAGAAGGATGTGCTGCAGAGCGGGGCTGCCCTGGGCACCATCAGAGGGACAGGGCAGGACGGCTCCTGCTGCCATCCCTGGCAGCAGGGGGTGAAGCTGGGGCTGCAGCCAGGGCTGCCCAGGGCTGTCCTGCAGAGCAGCTCCTGCAGCCCTCAGGGCTCTTGGCCAGTCCAGGCATGTGCCACCTGCCAGGGGCAGCTCTCAGCCTGCCTGGCAGCTCCCCATGGGTGCTGCGGAGGAGAAGCTGGAGGTGGAAGGAGTCACCCCCATCAGGGCAGATTCCTCCTGCTGTGGAGATGGTGCTGCATGGCCAGGGCTGCTCTCAGCTTTCTCCTTAAGGGAAGGGAAAGGGGATGTCAGGTTTGTCACTCAGCTGTGTCACTGAGACTCCTGCACTGTCACCCTGGGCATCAGCAGATGGGCCTCAGATCTCCCTCAGAAAGTGCCTCCTCAGCCTCCTCTCCCTACAGCCAGCAGCAGCAGCACCTTGGCTTGCAGCATCTGTGTTTGTCTGGCCTGCCCTTAAGGCCCTGGTGCCAGGGAGATGCCCCTGGGCAGTGCCCTGTGCTGGGAGGGGTCTGCAGGGCAGAGCTGAGCCCCCAGGGCTGGGCTGGGCTCTGGCAGCACTGGCAGGAACAAGGCTTGTATAGAGAGAAACAGCTCCCATTAGGCACAACTCCAGGCAGCAGAGAGCCAGACCAACCCTTGGATATCCCATCCTGACCAGCTGCACAGGAGAAGGTGGAAAAATTTAGAGATGCTGAATTTTAAATTAGAGCCAACAAAAAGTGCACTACATTTTTCAAGCATGTTTAAAGTGAGAGCACATTGAACTAGAGGGAGATGAAATGAGTAAAAGGCACCTGTGTGGTTCCAGCAGATCTGACTGCTCTGGGGCACAGGCAGTCCTGTTTTCCATCTGGCACCTCTTTGTTTAGGCTGAGAGAATTGCTGAAGCAACAACTCGAAAGGAACAGAAACCCAGAATCAAAAATAAAGAAATTTAACAAATTTCCTTCAACACAACATGAATAGCTTCGAGGGGATTACTAATAAAACAGCATAGGATTGACTCAAGGAAAGCTGTCCCAGCTTGTCAATGTCTTCTTTCGACAGTCCACCATGCCCAGAGTGAAAGAATGTCCAACAGCAGCTCCACCAGCCGCTTCCTCCTGCTGGCATTGGCAGACACGCGGCAGCTGCAGCTCCTGCACTTCTCCCTCTTGCTGGGCATCTCCCTGGCTGCCCTCCTGGGCAACGGCCTCATCATCAGCGCCGTAGCCTGCAGCCACCACCTGCACACGCCCATGTTCTTCTTCCTGCTCAACCTGGCCCTCAGCGACCTGGGCTGCATCTGCACCACTGTCCCCAAAGCCATGCACAATTCCCTCTGGGACACCAGGAACATCTCCTACTCAGGATGTGCTGCACAGGTGTTTTTCTTTATGTTGTTTATCTCAGTAGAGTGTTTCCTCCTGACTGTCATGTGCTACGACCGCTACGTGTCCATCTGCAAACCCCTGCACTACGGGACCCTCCTGGGCAGCAGAGCTTGTGCCCACATGGCAGCAGCTGCCTGGGCCAGTGCCTTTCTCTATTCACTGCTGCACACAGCTAATACATTTTCCCTGCCCCTGTGCCACGGCAATGCCCTGGGCCAATTCTTCTGTGAAATCCCCCAGATCCTCAAGCTCTCCTGCTCCAAATCCTACCTCAGGGAACTTGGGTTTCTTGCTGTTAGTGCCTCCTTAGCTTTAGGTTGTTTTGTGTTCATTGTTTTCTCCTATGTGCAGATCTTCAGGGCTGTGCTGAGGATCCCCTCTGAGCAGGGACGGAACAAAGCCTTTTCCACCTGCCTCCCTCACCTGGCTGTGGTCTCCCTGTTCCTCAGCACTGGTACATTTGCCCATCTGAAGCCCCCCTCCATCTCGCCCCCATCCCTGGATCTGGCCCTGTCGGTTCTGTACTCAGTGGTTCCTCCTGTCCTGAACCCCTTCATCTACAGCCTGAGGAACCAGGAGGTCAAAGCTGCAGTGAGGACCCTGATGCCTGGATGCTTTCAGAAACATTAAACTTCTTGCCAATTTCTTCAAGCCATTTATATTATGAGTAATCTCCAATAATTCCTTTTTTGGGGGGGTTATTGATGTTTCTTACCATTGTTTTAGTCTATTAATGTTGTTCACAAAATAGAACCATTGTTTGTGCCATTTCTTATTTTTGTCTCTTGTTGTGGCCCCAAACTTTGTCAATGAGGAGCTGTGCTCTCAGTGGCTTTCAATGAACTAAAGGATCTACCAGCAGAGATTTCATTGGAGAGCCCCTTTTGTTTCCTTCTCTGGAGCTGCAACAGCAGTGTCTGTGTGCAGAGCTGAGGCATATCAGGACTAGTCTTGCTGGCCACACCATTCCTGAGCCAGGCCAGGAGCCATTGGCCTTCTTGACCACCTGGACACACTGCTGCCTCATGTCCAGCCTGCTGTCCATCAGTGCCCCCAGGTCCCTTTCTGCCTGGCCGCTGTCCGGCCACTCTGTCCCCAGCCTGTAGCACTGCAGGGGTTGTTGTGGCCAAAGTGCAGGACCCAGCACTTGGTCTTGTTCAACCTCACCTTGTTGGAATTGGGCCCTGGATCCAGCCTGTCCAGGTCCCTCTGCAGAGCCCTCCTACCCTGCAGCAGATCAACAATCACACCCAGCTTGGTGTCATCTGCAAATTTGCTGATGCTGGACTCAGTCCCCTCATGGAGATCATCAGTGCAGACATTGAAATCCACGTTGGCTGTCTCTGATCCCTCGGCCATCCTGTGGGTGCCCTGTGATGGCACTCAAGGTGATCTGTTCCATAACCTTGCCGGGCATCCAGGTCAGGCTGACAGGACTGGAGGTCCCCAGCTCCTCCTTCCAGCCCTTCTTGGGGATGGGCTCACATTGGCACCTCCAGTCTTCTGGGACCTCCCTGCTGAGCCAGCACTGATGGTAAATGACGGAGAGCAGCTTGGGGAGCTCATCCACCAGCTCCCTCATCCCCCTGGGATGGATCCCATCTGCTCCCAGAAACACCTGTGAGCATCTGAGTGGCTCAGCAGGTCTCCAGCTGCTTCCTCCTGGATTACAGGGGATCTGTTCTGCTCCCTCTGCCATCCACCAGCTCAGGAGAATACTTGTCCTGAGGACAACTTGACTTATTCTTGAAAACTGAGGCAAAGAAGGGGTTAAGCACTTCAGCCTTTTCCTCATCTTTGGTAACCATATCCCCCCAATAAGGAATGGAGGTTCTCTTTAGCCCTCATTTTGCCATTATTATTACTAATAAATCATTTTTATTATTCTTCACAGCAGTGGTGAGGTTAAGCCCTAACTGAGTTTCAGCTCTCTAATTTTCTTTCTGCATGATCTAACAACATCCTTAAAATTTCCTGAGTTTTCTGTTTCTTTGTCTAGAAGTGATGCACCCTAATTTTTCCCTTGAGTTCCTGGAAGAAGTTCCATGCCCAGCCAGGACAGTCATTCTCCTTGCTATCTCACTTTGGCTCAGAGGGACAGGTTGTTGCTGCTCCTTCAAGATTTCTTTCTTCAAGGGTGTCCATCCTTCCTAGAATCCTTTGTCTTAAAAGGCTGTTTCCCTTTAAAAAATCAGTACCTGATTCAGTACTCTCCAAATCTCCATCCTGAATAGGCTGAAGTCTGCTCTTATAAATCCAATGCAGATGATTCGATGATGCCCCTCCTTTCACAAAATGTTTAAAACCTCAATAATTTTATAGTCACTGTGCCCCAAATAGCCTCTGACCACCACATCTCCCACCAGCCTTTCTCTGTTTGTGACCAGCTGGAGACAGAGCTTTCCTTGGCAGAGGGAATTGCAGGAAACCTCCCCAAAGTGCAGCTTGGAAGGTTCAGCCTGGAGCTGAAGAGAAAGCAAAGTCCCTCGCAGGGCAGAATGTTGGTGCTGGAGGTGTGGCAGCATGAGGCTGGGCCATGGCCAGCTCTGTGTGCCAGGAGCCGGCAGCGCTGGGTGCAGGGAGCCCAGGGAGGGCACAGAAACGCTGGGTGAGAAATGCTGGCGCACAGCAAGATGGGCGAATGCAGCCAGCCAGGGCAGAGGAGCAGCACGCCCAGGGGGCACAGCCTGCAGGACAGATGGCCAAGGGCTGGGCAGGGCTGGCAGGGCCACAGGCACCCAGGCTTTTGTGCCCTGGGCTCAGGCAGCGCCTCTGGAGGCCCCCAAGGAGGAACTTTCCTGGCAGGGGCTGCACTTTGCTTCTCCCTTGGCCTCCCTGGGGAGGCTGGCAGGGGCTGCAGGTTGATGCCATTTGTCCTTGCTACCCCTCACATCCCCCTGGCCCACAAACAGCCCCGAGGCAGCCGTGAGGGACAGGCCCAGCAGGCCCAGGCTGGGCTCAGGGCTTGGCCTTTCTGCTTCCCCCAGCCAGCCCAGGCCTTGCTCAACATTGCAGTTCCCTGCTCAGAGCCTTGGGCTCCCTGCAATCCTGGCCTCAAGGATCTGCTCTCACCACGCCCTGGGCAGCCTTTGGCACTCCCTGCCCTCACTGGGGCCCAGCCATGCTCCAAGAGATTTGGAGTTTTGCTGCTGACTCCTTCAGCAGCTTCTTCATCCTTCTCTGCATGCCTGAGGCTCCTGGACCCAGCCCTAAATCCAGCGTGGGGCTGATTAAAATACAGAAAGCCCTCAGGAACTCTTGGTCTCCCTTCCATTGTCTTCAGGTTTACAAAGCTTGTGCAGTGATTGGAGTTAGTTTGGAGTTCTCCTCAGGAGTGAGATACCAAAATGCATCTCATGATTGTTTTTTAATCCAGGGTGCATTTTTTTATTTTTCAGTTCATTGAAAAGGTGACAGAAGCTTTTGCCTGGTGATCTTGATGCTGAATGTCTCCTGTGGAGGTCTGGGCAGGGAGAAGAATGAGCCCCTTGCAGGCTGACCGTTTGAACAAGCTGCTCCTCACCCCCAGCCTCACCAGGTCTGACATCGCCCACCTGGGACTGACATCCCAAAACATCCAAAAAATCTAGGCATTATTCCTTAAAAGAAAAATTACATTATTTAATGAAATGATAATTATACTATTCAAATTCATGATAGTATTATTCAATATTTTTATTACCTGATTTTATATTTATATTTTAAAAATTGTTACATTTTTAGCAGGCAAAATAATTATTGGTCATTGGTTCTAAGCAACAATTCCCTTCGTTATTCAATTATTCTCTACTGCCTATTTATTTATTCCTCTTTATGGTAACTAGTAATATTTCTAGTGTTTTTGGCATTATATTTATCATCTTTTGCTCTGATAGGGCCAAGTGGCGGCACTTTGTGGTCCCTGGAGACATTTCTGGGGCATGTTTAGGGCAGTTTTGGGTCTGGGGAGGGAAATCAGAGAGAACTTGAGGGTCTGGAGGACACTTGGGGAAGCCGGGTGGGCACTTGGAGAGGCACTCAGGGATTCTGAGGAACAGTTCGGGGTCCGGCGACAGCACTTGGGGGTACAGGGGGGCTCTTGGAGGTCAGGGAGGGGAATTTGAGGCCCTTCAGGGTCCGGGCGGGCCCTTGGGGGGCCCGAACGGGGCTCTCTGGGCCGCGGGGGGTCATGGGAGTTGTAGGCGCGGGTATCATAAGGTTTGACAGGGCCGCGGAGCATCACGGGAGTTCTGGGCGCAGCTGCAATGACTCTCGGTAGGGCGCGGGGCATGACGGGAGATAAAGTCCCGCTGGGATGGAGCCGGACGTGCGACGCAGAGCATGATGGGAGCTGTAGTCCCGGAAGTGGTTCGAACGCGGCGTTTGTGGGTCCAAGAAGGCACTTGGGGGACACTTCTGCGTCCGAGCCCTGACTTGAGATCCTCAGGGGGGGGACGTAAACGGTTCGGGAGCCCTTGTGGGGAGCTCAGGGAGCCCTAACCGGGCTCTTTAGGGCGAGGGGCGCGGGAGGAGTTTTAGGCGCGGGACTGTGTTCTGAGGGGCTCTGGGGCCGCGGGGGATGAGAGGAGATGAATTCCTAGAAGTGGCTGTACCGGACATCTGTGGGGTTGGGAGCACTCAGGGGGTCCAGGGACGCTTTGGGACAATGGGCGCTGAGGGGGCACTGAGGGATCCTGAAAGGTCTGGGGGACACTTATGGGACAAATTAGGGGGGGTCCCGGTGTTCTGTGGAGCGCGGTGCATGACGGGCGTTGTAGTCCCGGCTCAATGGGGCTCAGTCGGGCCGCGGGGCATGACGGGAGTTGTAGGCAAAAATAAAATACGGTGTCCACGTAGGCACGGCCCCTAGTCCCGGATCCCTAGCGCTGATTGGCTGCGGCTGGTGATGGGCGGGAGCATCGGCAAATGGGATGCAGTGTAGGTGGGAACAGCCAACTCACCCTCCTCCAGTCCCTCCCAGTGCAACCCAGTTCATCCCCAGTACAGACCAGTATAACCCCAGTGAAGCCCAGTTCATCCCTAGTAGAATCCCGTTCAACCCCAGTGCCCCTCCAGTCCCTCCCAGTATACACGTTAGTCGGTCCCAATACACCTGAGTTCATTCCCAGTCGTTCCCATTTCCTCCCAATGTCATCCACAGGATGCCCCAGTGTCCCCAGTTTTCTCTGCAGTAACCCCAGTGTTACTTGTTCCAGTCCCTCCCAGTGTCACTCCCAGTATGTCCCAGTGTCTCTGACAGCGTTCCCAGTGTTCCCCAGTATGTCCCAGTCCTCCCCAGTGTTCCCAAGGACAGTTTAATTTCTCTCGGTGGCCGTGGCAGCCAAACCCAGCAGTGGGGTCAGTGCAGTGCCCATGGCCACAGCCCCTTGCAGTGCCCAGTGCAGCTTGGGCTGATGATCCACCCTCACAGCTGGCCCAGGGCAGCTCTGCAGTGGCTTTGGTGGCACCTGGGGCTGGCACACACCTGAGCAGTGTGTCTGTTTGCACTGGGGAAACTCAGCAGTTTGAGATGGCTGCAAAAAGTACAAAAGAGGAAAACCCCTCTTAGGCTGGGTGCAGCCAGCTCTGCAAGCACAGCAGGGCCCAGGGCAGTGAGGACAGACAGGATGGGGCTGGGCAATGTGGAGCAAGGTTGTCCACACTGGGTCAGAGCTCAAGGCACAGCTTCTGTGAGCAGGCCAGACCTCCTGAAAAGAGACCCTGGGTCAATATCAATCACAGACTGCTGCAATCACTTCTACTCTAAAGAGAAATAAAATAAAATACTTCATTTAAAATAGGAATGTGTATTTCTTACAAGTTCTTTGAAATCTTTCTGCATAACTGGACTAGGAAAAGTTTAATGATTCTCACAGGGCTTTGATGTTGTTTACATCAGACTCAGTCCCTGAGAGTGTCTTCAAAAAACTTCTCAAGAACTCAAAATTAAATACAAACCCTGAACTTTCTAGAAGTTTTAATGGGTCCCACTGAGGGCGATGAATGAGAAAAATGTCCCCAGGTTCCAGTTAGAGCAGAACACTGGAAGAAGTGATGACAGCTGGGGACAAATAAGGCACAGGTGTTTCTGGTGCTGAGCACACCTGGATGTGTTTCAGGAATGCCAAGGGCCAATGCCTGTGCCCCGGCCCCTGGCCAGGCAGATCCTGCCCCTCCCTCCTTGCTCAGGGCTCTTCCCGGGATGGGCACTGGCATGTGGGGATGTGCAATGGCAAGGGCAGGAGCATGGGGCGGCCCCTGCCAGGCTGCTGAGCAGGGACAAGGAGGCAATGAGGCCCCAGGCCTGCAAGGGTCACTTGTCTCCTGCTCCTGCCTCAGGCCCAGGGCCAGCAGCCATGGCCAAAGTGCTGCCCAAGTTGGCTCTGGCAGGGCTGTCTTGCAGCTGCTGCCCATCCCTGTGCCCTGTGCAGCCCAGGCTGTCCCACGGTGTCCCTGCCCTGCGCCTCTGTCCCTGCAGGCTGTTGGCATCCCCCGGCTGCCCCACCTGGCTGGGCCCTTCCTTTGCTGACAGCTCTGCCTCCTGCCTGCCTCTGCCTGCCCACACAAAGCCTGGGGCTGATACCAAAGGGGTTCATTCCATGTTTACCCTGCCTGTGAACTTTCAACACAGGAACAAGGCATGCAGGGGCTGCTTTCGCAGCAAGGATGCTTGGAATAGAAGAAGAAGAAATCTGGCTCAAGTGTGCAGGAATAGAGAAAACAAGGAATGAATCTGGGAACTTGGGGTGGGTTTTATGGAAATGAGTAAATTGTAATTCACATTTAGGGACTGTGTATAAGCAACACACTGGTAGAATTACATGTTCATGTGAGGTTGGGAGTTATCCCATGTTGGACTGCTGGCCTGAGTAAGTGATTCCCTCTGAAATAGCAAATGAGTGTTAAGGAGCCTTTTTCTGATATTTTAGAGATTTAGTGACAGTGGTTCCTCAGAGAACCAAGGAGTCAGCTGTGACACTGTGCAAACTCATTCAACAAAGGGTCCATTGTGACATAGCAGAACCCCATGGAACCAAAATCCATTTTGGCACATTGGGGCCATATTGAACCAATGGTCCATTGTGATACTGCGGATCCAAGGAGACCATGGTGACCCTGAGAAACCTCTTGGTACCAAGGAGCCATTGTGACACAGCAAGGCCTGGTGGAACCATGGGTCCATTGTGACACTGCAGAACCTCACAGAACCAAGATGACCGTGTTCTAATGCGGAACTTCATGGAACAAAGGGTCCATGGTGACAGTGCAGAACCAAGGAGACTGCTGCTGGCAGTGTGAGAGCTCATGGAACCACAAGTCCATTGTGACACAGCAAGGCCTGATGGAATCAAGGGTTCCATGTTAAACTGTGTGGTCTCATGGAACCATGAGCCATTGTGACACAAAGTGGCCACATGGAGCCAAGGGGCCACCATGACACTGTGGATCCAAGGAGACGATTGGGACTGAGGAACCTCATGGAACCAAGAGTCCATTGTTCCACTGTGAGGCCCTGTGGGACCAAGGAGAGCACAGTGACATTGTGGGGCCTCATGGAACAATGGAGACTGTTCTGACACTTTGGGACCCTCTGGAACCAAGGGGCCATTAGAGCATGGCAGGGCCTGGTGGAATCAAGGGCATAGCAGTGAACACTGTGGGTATCCATGGGATGAAGGGTCCATTCTGACACTGTGGAACCAAGGATACCATTGTGACACTCTGGGGCATCATGGAACCAAAGGTCCATTGTGACACAGCAGGGCCTCATGGAGTCCTGGAGGCCATTGTGTCACTTGGAGGCCTCGTTTGATCAAGAGGCCCTGCAGGGCCTCATGGAACCAAGGAGACCCCTCTGACATTGTGAGTCCCCATGGAACCAAGGGTCCATTGTGACACTGCAGCACCAAGGAGACCCCTGTGACACTGCCAGGCCTCATGGAAGCAAGGGACCATTGTGACACTAGAGCCCCATGGAAACAAGAGGCTAGTGGGACACATCTGGGCCTCATGGAACCAAGGATCCTATATTACACCACCACTGTGACCCTGCAGGGCCCCATGGAAACAGGGGAACAGGGAACTGGTCTGGTTGGCTTGGCCTGACTCGTCCAACTGCCCTTGGCATGTTGAGGGTCTCTTCTCATGTACCCCTGAAAGCCTGGGGTGCTGGACTTTCCTTCAAATGGAAAAGAACTGCTCTTCTCATTCAAGCATCCATGGCCAAAAGGGGATTTCCCGTCCAAAATTCCCAATATCCAGGGATTGCTCCCAGAAAAAAGCTGCCATTACCAACGTCTGGCTGGCCTTGTCTTCCTGAGGGCTGGGTCTCACCTGCCTTCAGATGCTGGGGCTCTGTGCTTTCCTTCCTATGGAAAAGAGCTCTCTCTCCTGAACAGGCACCCATGGCCAAAACTGGTACTTGCCCTCCAAAATTCCTACATTCAAGGGTTTTTTCTCCCAGACAAGATGTCCTGGTACAGACAGGTCTGGCTGGCCTTGGCTTCAGGTGGTTGCCTGAATTCTGCCCTGAAACACTGGGGCTCTGCCCTTTCCATCCTAAGGGAAAAGAAACATCCTTCTTCTCCAGGTGCCCATGGCTGAAATTGGGATTCCACCACCAAAAGTCCTATATCCAATGATTGCTCCTACACAAAAGCTGGCATTACAGACAGGTACTGCTGGCCTTGGTCTCTGGTGCCTGCAGTTAATCAGCCCCTGAAGCACTGGGGTTCTGTGCTTTCCTTCCTATGGAAAAGAATCTTCTTATTCCTCCATGGCCAAAATTGCTACTCCTCCTAAAATATTCACTACATGAAGGGTTTCTCCCAGACAAAACCTGCCTGCTCTCACAGGTGTTGTGGGCTCTGATGGCCACCTGTCATCTACCCCTGAAACACTGGGGCTCTCTGCCTTCCTTGTGATGGAAATAGAACAGTCTCCTCATCCAGGGACCGTGGCCAAATTTGAGATTTGGGGCCTAAATTTCATATATCCAAAGATAGCTCCCAAGCAAAAGCTGCCAGTAGAGACATGTTTGGCTGGCTTGGCCTCCCAGGGGCTGCTTCTCATCTACCATCAAACCCTGGGGCTCTCTGCTTTGCTTCAGATGGAAAACAAACGGCCTTTTCACCAAGGGACCAGTGGCCAAAACTTGTATTCTACCTCCCAAATTATGTGTATCCACACATTTCTCTCAGGCACAAGCTGCAATTCCAGAAAGGTCTGGCTCGCCTTGGCCCTTGGTGGCTGCTGCTCATCTGCCCCTGAAACACTGGGCGTCTGTTTTCCTTCCAATGGAAGAGAATCATTGTTCACATCAAAGTGCCCATGGGCAAAACTGAAATTTGGCCTAAAAAATTCCATCTAGCCAAGGATTGCTCCAAGGCAAAAGTAGCCAGGACACACAGGTCTGACTGGTCTTGTCCTGAGGTGATTTTCTTAGACTATGAGCAGAATGTTTTCATTTGCCAATACCTTGGAGAGGGCCCAGAGATCTCCCAAGGTGGGGTTTGGAGGCCTGAAGCACATGAGCACAATATAGGGACAAAGCATCTCTGTGCTCAGTGGGGTGGAGAAGGAGGACAGCAGAGGAGAGCCCTGGGAGGGACTGGAGGGTGGTTTCAGAGATGGTGGCTCCTTTTGACATAGTAGAGAACACACAGAGAAAGAATTAATGCAAAGGGCAGGTAGGGAGGGCCAGACAGGACCCAAAGAGAAAGGAATTTCCCTCCCAGGGCAGGGCTGGGGTGCAACATGGCCCCCAGAAGGAATCTGGGTAAGCCCCAGGCTTTGTGTGGGCAGGCAGAGGCAGGCAGGAGGCAGAGCTGTCAGCAAAGGAAGGGCCCAGCCAGGTGGGGCAGCCGGGGGATGCCGACAGCCTGCAGGGACAGAGGCGCAGGGCAGGGACACCGTGGGACAGCCTGGGCTGCACAGGGCACAGGGATGGGCAGCAGCTGCAAGACAGCCCTGCCAGAGCCAACTTGGGCAGCACTTTGGCCATGGCTGCTGGCCCTGGGCCTGAGGCAGGAGCAGGAGACAAGTGACCCTTGCAGGCCTGGGGCCTCATTGCCTCCTTGTCCCTGCTCAGCAGCCTGGCAGGGGCTGCCCCATGCTCCTGCCCTTGCCATTGCACATCCCCACATGCCAGTGCCCATCCCAGGAAGAGCCCTGAGCAAGGAGGGAGGGACAGGATCTGCCTGGCCAGGGGCTGGGGCTCAGGCCTTGGCCCTTTGCATTCCTTAAACACACACAGCTTTGCTCAGCACCAGAGACACCTTTGCCTTGTTTGTCCCCAGCTGTCATCACTGCCTGCAGTGTTCTGCTCTGACTGGAACCTGAGGACACTTTCTGAGTTGAGTTCCTCAGTGGGACCCATAAAAAATTGAAGAAACTTCAGAGTTTCAATTTAATTTTGAGTTCTTGAGAAGTTTTTTGAAGACACTCTGAGGGACTGGTTTTGATGTAAACAACACCAAAGCCCCGAGAGGGTCGTTAAAGTCCTTGTGCTGTGTCTGTGCTGCTGAGCTGGGCTGGGCTCCTGGCACAGAGGCAGCTCCTGGTAACCAAGAAGAGCTTCAAAAGCACATTTCTCTTGATGAGCAACTCTTCTGCCAGCCCAGCAGGACTGGGGCACTGCCTGCAGCCACCCCGGGCACAGCACAGAGGCACAGAGAGCTTCAATCAGTCAGGGCTGGGAAGGTGCTGAGAAGTGCCTGGGGCAGAATCACTGCCAGCCCTTGGCACAGGAACCTCTGGCTGCAGGACAATGCAGCTGCAGCTCCTGGAGCCATCTCCTAAAGATGGAATATCCCAATGCCTACAGACTCTGTAAGTACAACCCTGAGTATTTCTGGTCTAGGTGAGGTGAAATGCTCATGAAGCTCTGACATGCTGAGGGTTTCTGATCAGTCATAGAATATTTACCAGTAAAGGATTTTGATAGAAAATAGGATATTTCCTAATATTTTTTATTCAGTTTCCTATTATTGGAGAATGTCAGGAAGGGAGGGTTAAATATTACAGGTACTATGAATTATTAGTTAATGTCTTGTCAATGCCTGAGACATCCAAACTGTTCCTTTTAGTGATCAATAGGTTCACAGGAGATCCCAAATTTGGTTTCAGCCACTCTGCCCATGGACAGCACCAGCATCACCTTTGCTCTTAACCATCAGGCTCAGTCTGAGCTGTCCTTTCTCCAAGCTAAAAACAGAACCTACCCCCAGCCAGTGCCCTGCAAACAGGGAGAGTTCTGTAGGGCCAAGATTTGGGGTCTTTGAGTACTGGCAGGGAGAGATCAGGAACAGGGAACACCTGCAGGAGGGAAAAGCTCCAGGAAGCAGAGAGATAATCAGGCAATAAGAGAAAATAAAACACAGAAATGTTGTGACAGGGAGACATTAGAAATGTCCACATGATCCCCTCCAGTGCAGCCCCTCCCTCTGAACAAGCCCCCTCCCTCCTGTGCCCCAGCCAAGCCTCTGCCCTCAGGGCCAGGGCTCCAAGGCATGCAGCCCCTCCTGTGCAGGCAGAGCTGCAGCAGAGCCGTGGGGCAGCTCTGCAGCCCTGGGCCAAGTTCCCTCTGCAGAGCACAGGGCTGGGAGCAGCTGCCTGGCACAGGGGGCTCTGGGAGGGGGCACAGCTGGCTCAGGGTGACGCTGTCCCCAGTGCCCAGCTCTGGGCAGTGCTGTCAGTGCAGCCAGGGAAGGAGCTGCATCTCCCTCAATTCAATGCCATCATAAGGACACTTGGAATTCTCCCTGAGATTTCAGTCCAGGCTGGGAGCTTCAATCCAGGGTGCAAACCTGTCCTAGACCATCTCTGAGTTATAAGATTGATGGGGAAAGGCAGAGGTGTTCTGAGACTGAAAATGCTGCTGGGTTGGTGAAGTAAGCAATGTGAGTACTTGGCTACAAATGTGGAATTGGGCTGATGTGGATCCATCTGCTCTCAGTACCTGGGGCTTTTTAAGAAAAACATGGGAGTGTGAACATTCTCCATTTGAGAAAAGAGAAAGCCCAGAAAAACTCCAAACCAAATGAAGTGACAGACCATCTCCCCTCAGTCACCACTCATCCTCTTGCCTCAGGGAACTCACTCTATTCTACCAGAGTGCAGTAAAAATTCTGTGGGTTTCCGATATCCAACAGCAACAGTTGAGATGCAGAGGAAGTTTATAAAGAAAACTCAGAACTCAAAAATCTGAAGACCATGCGTGTGTGTTACAGAGGAGGGTGTATGGGAAATGTTTTTGCTAACAAGTCTAGCTCTTCACTGTCCTGTTCTCAATGAACAGGGCCCCATGTCCAGAGGCAGCAAATGTCCAACAGCAGCTCCATCAGGCACTTCCTCCTGCTGGCATTGGCAGACACGCGGCAGCTGCAGCTCCTGCACTTCTGCCTCTTGCTGGGCATCTCCCTGGCTGCCCTCCTGGGCAACGGCCTCATCATCAGCGCCATAGCCTGCAGCCACCACCTGCACACACCCATGTTCTTCTTCCTGCTCAACCTGGCCCTCAGCGACCTGGGCTCCATCTGCACCACTGTCCCCAAAGCCATGCACAATTCCCTCTGGGACACCAGGAACATCTCCTACTCAGGATGTGCTGCACAGATATTTATGCTTGTCTTCTTCATTGGAACAGAGTTTTCTCTCCTGACCATCATGTGCTACGACCGCTATGTGTCCATCTGCAAACCCCTGCACTACGAGACCCTCCTGGGCAGCAGAGCTTGTGCCCACATGGCGGCAGCTGCCTGGGCCAGTGCCTTTCTCAATGCTGTGCTGCACACGGCCAATACATTTTCCCTGCCCCTGTGCCATGGCAATGCCCTGGGCCAGTTCTTCTGTGAGGTGCCCCAGATCCTCAAGCTCTCCTGCTCACACTCACATTACCTCAGGGAACTTATTGTGGTTAGTGCTTTTCTGTTGTTTGGTGGTTTTGTGTTCATAGTTTTCTCTTATGTGCAAATCTTCAGGGCTGTGCTGAGGATCCCCTCTGAGCAGGGACGGCACAAAGCCTTTTCCACCTGCCTCCCTCACCTGGCCGTGGTCTCGCTGTTTGTCAGCACCTCATTTATTTCCCATCTGAAGCCCCCCTCCATCTCTTCCCGATCCCTGGATCTGGCAGTGTCAGTTCTGTACTCGGTGGTGACTCCAGCCTTGAACCCCCTCATCTACAGCCTGAGAAACCAGGAGCTCAAGGCTGCAGTGCGGACACTGATGAGTGGATGGTTTCAGAAGCATTATATTGCTGTCCAGTTTCTGCAAATCACTTGTAAAAAAATTAATCTTTGATAGTTCTTTTTTTTTGGTTGTGGTGTTTTTGTACTTTTGTTTTAGTCTATTAATCTTGTCCACAAAATAATTGTTGATGCCACATCTGATTTTTGGTTTCTCTCCATCATTGCTGTAGCCCTGGACAGTGTCAATAAGGAGCTGTGCTCTCAGTGGCTTTAAATGAACTAAAGGATCTCCCAGCAGTTTTCCCTGGAAATCCCTCTTTTCTTGCGACCTGCAGCAGCAATGTCTGGAGCAGAGCTGGGGGCAGGTGAGGGGTGGTACCGCAGCTCTGCTCCTGCTGGCCACACCATTCCTGATCCAGGCCAGGAGCCATTGGTCTTCTTGCCCACCTGGGCACACTGCTGCCTCATGTCCAGCCTGCTGTCCATCAGTGCCCCCAGGTCCCTTTCTGCCTGGCCGCTGTCCGGCCACTCTGTCCCCAGCCTGTAGCACTGCAGGGGTAGTTGTGGCCGAAGTGCAGGACCCAGCACTTGGTCTTGTTCAACCTTACCTTGTTGGATTTGGGCCCTGGATCCAGCCTGTCCAGGTCCCTCCACAGAGCCCTTTCTGCCCTCCAGCAGACCCACATTCGCACTCAACTTTGGATATCCCTTGCTTCATGGGGCCCTGGAGTGTCACAAGGGTCTCCATGATTTCAGGAGGTTCCACAGAGTTACAATGGCCTCTTGGTTCTAAAGGGCCCCTTGGTTTCACAGTGTCCTCTGTTTTATCTGGGCCCTGCAGTGTCACAATGGCCTCTTAGTCCCAAGGGGCACCACAGTGTTAAAACTGTTTCCTTCATTCCATGAGTGCCCTCAGTGCAAAAACGGCCCCTTCATTCCATGGGGCCCTGCATTGTCAGAATGGCTCCACTGTTACACAAGGCTGCACAGTGTCACAACAGTCTCCTCATTTCTACAAAGCCACACAGTGTTACAAACAGTCTTCTGAATTCCATGAGTTGTCAGACTCCCAAAATAGACTCCTTGGTTCAATTTAGCCCCGCACTGTGAGAAGAGATCCTTGGTTTTATGACGCCACACAGTGTCACAATCATTACAGAATCACAGAATCAGCCAGGTTGTAAAAGACCTTGGAGATCATCAAGTCCAACCTGTCCTGAGGACAACCTGTCTTAATGTTGAAAACTGGGGCAAAGAAGGTGTTAAGCAGCCTCCCTTTTCCTTATCCGTAGTTACTCTATTCCTGGATGCATACAATAAAAAGTAGATGTGTTGGGAATTTAGCTGCTAGAAAATGGAAAAGTACAAAACCATGGCTAATTCCAAGTCCTGCACCTGTGTTGATAGCATGTCCTTGGGCCTAGCTGTAGTGTGATAACAAACAGTGAAAGAGACATGAGAAAAGAGAGATGTAACCCCTAAGGAATGAGGAAGAGTTCATGGTATAGTTTAACCAATAGATTGCTTGGTTTACAGAATATTCATAAGCTTATTATTTGCTGTATAAGTGTTTGATATTTTCTTCAATAAACTGGACCAGAAGGACCTGAGGGACTGGGACCGGACTGGACCGAAGGGCCTGTGATGAACCAACTGGTGTCCTGGTCCCCTTCCTTCGACATAGATGTTCTACTTTTCTGTCCTTTTGCTATTAGTTTATTTTTAAAAGCATTTTTTATTATTTTTCACAGAAATGGCCAGGTTAAGATCTACTTGACCTTTCACCACTCTACTTTTCCTTCTGCACGACCTAACAACACACTTAAACACTTCCTGGGATGCCTGATCTATCCAATGGTGATGCACCCACTTTTTTCCCTCAGTTGCCACAAAAGCTCATGCCCAGCCAGGACAGTCATTTTCCTCTCAGGCTCAACTTCGGCACAGAGGCACAGGCTGCTCATTCCCCCTTAAGATTCCTTTCTTGAGGTGTGTGTCGTAGGAAGGGGACCAGGACACCAGATGGTTCAACACAGGTCCAGTCCAGTTTATTGAAGAAAGTATCAAACACTTATACAGCAAATAATAAGCTTATGAATATTCTGTAAGCCAAGCAATCTATTGGTTAAACTATACCATGAAATCTTCCTCATTCCTTAGGGGTTACATCTCTCTTTTCTCATGTCTCTTTCACTGTTTGTTATCACACTACATCTAGGCCCAAGGACATGCTATCAACACAGGAGCAGGACTTGGAATTAGCCACGGTTTTGTACTTTTCCAGTCTTTAGCCAGCCAAACTCCCAACAGGTGTGTCCATCCTTCCTGGACACTTTTGTTTTTAAGTGTGTTTCCCTTAAAATCAGTACCTGATTCGGTACTCTCCAAATCTGCATCCTGAATCCAAGGTCTGCCCTCCATAATTCCAGTGCTGAAGTTTTGTTTCTGCCCCTTCTTCTTTCACAGAATATTGGAAACTTATTTCATGGGGAGTGTGCCCCAGGCAGCCTCCAACCACCACATCTCCCACCAGCTCTTCTCTTTTTGTGAAGAGCAGGAGACAGAGCTTTCCTTGGGATTGGGAATGATACAAAAAATTTGGCAAAATAATAAAACTCCATAACCCCAATGTAGCATTAAGAAGCAGCATTCTTTATTTGGCCAGATGCACGGGGGGATAGGTCCTCCCAAAGCCGTGCATGCTGAGTGCTGGAAAGTTTCTGATTATATTCTGTATTTTGTATACATATTCATTGATTGTCCCCGACTGTGGAAGGGGCTAGCAGCGGGCCTGTTAGCTAAAGGAGCAAGAAGTAAGAAGAAGAAGAAGCTGATAAGGAGCTTTCTCCAAGGCCGTAACCAAGGAGACCGAGAGAAGGAAGATAAGAGCATTCTGCAGCTGGACGAAGCGATTTTAGAAAGTTAGGTGGAGTCAGAGTAACTTTTCACCAATGGCATGATATTGAATTATTGTGGCCAATAGCTAAGGTAGAAGAAGGGTAAACAACTGGAAAGTGTATAAAAGATCAGCCATTTTCATTAATAAACTGTTGCCAAGTGTTACCAACTGAGACTGCTTGTGGTCTCTGCTTTATGTCGTGACCGCCTCGACTGCGACATTTTGGTGACGCCGACGTGATAAGAACGTAGTCGGTGGGGGCCCATACGGGGTCCTAGCAATTGGCAACCGTGACCCACTGGGACGTAGTGGGGGAGGCGGCGTTGGTGCAGCTGAGAGTGGCAGGTGGAAGCCACAGGGAGGTCCGGACCTGATTCCCTCCAATCAAGACACCTGGAAGTAGGTGAGCCACCAACTAGTAATAATGGGACAAAATTTATCTAAAGAGGAAGAAAGTGTTTTGTCTACATGGAAAGTTTTGTTAAGAAATAAGGGAATTAATACGTCAGACTATGCGCTTCGTAATATATTGCTGTGGGCTAAATCACAGAATTTTGGCACTGATCCCGACACAGCATTTAGTGTTAAGGCATGGAAGAAAGTCGGGGACAGACTTTGGCAAGTTATTCGAGCGGGAGATAAAACAGCTGTTGATTTAGCAGTAACCTGGAACTCGCTCTTTGAGGCTTTAAAAGAATGGAAAGTAGAGAGAGAAACGGAGCAAGATGCGGACGAAGAGTCGGGGCTGATACCTGACGGGGGGGCTGAGGCAGAGGGGGCCTCTGAGGTAGAAGGGGGCTCTGATGGGGAACTTGGTGAAGAAAGTTCGGGCGCCATGGGAGTTACCTGGCACGCTGCCAGAGCTTCTGGGAAAGCTGCCAAAGCTTCTGGGAAGGCTGCCAAAGCTTCTGGGAAAGCTGCCAAGGCTTCTGGGAAAGCTGCCAAAACTTCTGGGCAACCTGCCCTAGCCTCTTCTTATCAGACCCCTAAGCCTCCTTATCTCACACCTGCGCAGCAGCTCGCGATGGTGCCTGTATATACTACACCGCTACGCCAGTTAGCTGAAATCTCTCTAGCAGAGAGAAAAACCCAGCCATCTGCCCCCCCGCTTCCCTCCTCTCTGGTCCAGCCGTCCGCCCCCCCGCTCCCCTCTGAGATGCTTGGACAACCTGCAAGGATGTATCCTCCTTTACCTGACAGTGACAGCAACAGCGAGTCAAGTGATGAGTCTCCCGCAGTAACACCTGTGTTGGGGCAAGGAGCTCTGGTCCCTTCATCTTCTAAGAGCTCTAGCCTTACTGCCCCATGGACTTTGCCTCCATGCCAAGTCACTGTGCTTCCTCGACACCCTCAGGAGTTTTGGGAATTTGTTAGGAGGAAAGCAGTTGAAGAAAAGAATTGGGACATCATAGAAAGGTTAGGTGCTCCAAGAGTACCTCAGGAGAACAGTGCCAATGCAAATGTTGCTTGTGATAACCCTATGGCTTTTCCAGTTTTCAAAGCAGCTCCTGGAGCAGGACAGAATGACAGTCATCACATCTTCGCCTGGAGGGTTGTGCAAGACCTCCAATCAAAAGTAGCTCAGTATGGTATTAATTCCTCAGAGGTAATGCAGTTAATACGTGTGATTAATGCAGATTTGCTTGCACCTTATGATATCACTCATCTTGCTACAATTCTATTCCAGCCAGTACAATATGGTGTATTTCAAGAAACTTGGAGGCGAGTGGCTGAGCGCACGGCTTTAACAAATATGCAGTTGCCTCAACATGACCCTCGTCATGCTGTGGGTGTTGATGCCCTACTGGGCTCTGGGCCTTTTGCTAATCCAGATTTACAGGCAAGGTGGGATCCTTCGATTTTGGCACAAGCTCAGCAAATTGGCATGACTGCCTTAACTAAAACAATGGAAATGGCAGCTCCAAAGCAGAAATATGTTACTATACAACAAGGGACGAGAGAACCATTTTTGCAGTTTGCAGAAAAACTTGCTGCCGCCATTGAGAAACAGGTAGATGATGAAACTTTGCGAGAGAAATTGTGTGTACAATTGGCTAAAGAAAATGCAAACCCAGACTGCAGAAAGATTATTGACACTTTGCCTGGGGAACCCACCTTGTCTGAAATGGTTACTGCTTGCTCAAAAGTTGGTTCAGTTGAACATAAAATGGCAGCTCTTGCTGCAGTGTTAAGACCTTCAGCAAAGTGTTATAATTGTGGACAACAAGGGCACGTAAAGTCACAGTGTACTGTCCGGAAAACAACATTTAGGCCAAGTGCAAGCAGTGATGTTGTATGCAACCGTTGTGCTAAATCTGGGCACTATGCTAAGCAATGCAGGAGCAAATATCATGCAAATGGTCAGCTATTGCCGGGAAACCCAAAGAGGAGCGCGAAGGGGCGCGTGGGGAAACAAATACCCCAACAACCACAACAGCAAGTGCGGGTCTTCCCAGCCCTGCAAAGCTACCCATTTGCGAACAATTCTCAGGGGCAACAAGCGGGTCCGCAGGGATTGATATACCCACCGCTGACACAGTAACCGTTTTAACAAAAGAAATATGTAAAGTGCCTCTTGATGCCTATGGTCCGATAGGACGGGGATTGAGTGCGTTTTTGATAGGGAGATCAAGTACTACACTTAGAGGTATTCATGTGCATCTAGGGCTTATTGATGCTGATTATTTAGGGCAGATTCATGCTATGGTATCCATTGATGACCCTCCTGTTACTATTCAGAAAGGAACTTGTATTGCTCAACTTGTACCTTTTGTGAGTTCTGTTCCAAATACAGTGGACCGAAGTCGCGGCACAGGAAGCTTTGGATCGACAGGAGAACCTCAAGTGTTTTGGACTGAGAAAGTAACAGAGAGCCGTCCAGAAAAGACATGCACTCTCACCGCCAGTGGATGTCATCCAGGAACTATATCAGTAACAGGTTTGATTGACACTGGAGCAGATGTCACAATACTCTCACGACTTTGCTGGCCTCAATCCTGGCCTCTTACTCGTGCAAGTTTTGGACTCCTGGGATTGGGTGGTGCTACAACAGGTGGCCTGTCAGCCATTGTAATTAATGTAAAACATCCTGATGGCCAACAAGCTAACATCAGACCCTATGTTGCCGATGCTCCTCAAAGTTTGTGGGGACGAGATTGTTTATCTCAATGGGGTGTCAAAATTACTATGGAAAAAAGAAATCGGGAAAATGGAGACTTTTACATGATTTACGGCAGATAAATGCTGTAATGGCAACAATGGGAGCTTTGCAACCAGGCCTTCCTACACCCACGATGATTCCACAGGAATGGCAAATAGTTGTCATTGATCTAAAAGATTGTTTCTTCACTATTCCATTGGCTGAGCAGGACAAAGAAAAATTCGCTTTTACGGTGCCTTCTATAAATCATGCGGAACCTGATAAAAGATATCAATGGAAGGTACTCCCACAAGGCATGAAAAATTCGCCAACTATTTGTCAATGGTTTGTGGCACAGGCCTTGTCAAAAGTGCGGGAGCAATTTAAAAACTGCTACTGCTATCATTACATGGATGATATCTTGTTGGCATCTGACAACAAGCAACAGTTGTCAGCTCTTAGACAATGTGCTGTGACAAATTTGAAAGCCTTTGGTTTGATCATTGCTCCAGAGAAAGTGCAGGAACACATGCCTTGGAAATACCTAGGTATGTTGCTGACCAACACTCAAGTTATGCCTCAACCTGTAAAGTTAGACATTGATGTTAAAACTGCTACTGATGTACAGAAATTGGTTGGTTTAATAGGTTGGATTCGATCATATTTAGGCATAACTAATCATCAGATGCAGCCATTGTTTGATTTGCTTTCAGGCATCACTTCCTCCACTGATGAGAGGCAATTGACCTCAGCAGCAAAAAAGACCCTAGAAGAAGTTGAATTAGCCCTAGCACACAAATTTGTTAACAGGATAGATCCCTCTGTTGATGTTCAATTGTTTATTTTGAAGGACCATGAAATACCATGTGGAATACTGTGTCAATGGAATGATAATTGGGAAGATCAGTTGCATATTCTGGAATGGATATTTTTATCTTTCAGATCTCGGAAAACAGCTCCAGGACTTTATGAGCTTTTTGCAGATATTATCATCAAGGGTCGCAGGCGTTGTCATGAGATTTTGGGACAGGACCCTGTGACCATTGTGATACCTGTACAACAGTGGTATTTCGAATGGTGCTTTCAAAATAATCATGAATTGCAATCTGCCTTATCTTGTTTTACAGGCCAAATTTCGTATCATTTGCCTTCTCATCCTGTTCTAACACTGACTAAAGAGATCCCTTTTGAAGGCAAGCAAATTTGTTCTCCTGTTCCAGTGGAAGGTATAACAGTTTTTACAGATGGGTCCGGGAAAACCGGAAAAGCAGCTGTGGCTTGGAGAAAGGATGATCACTGGGAATATCAGACAGTGATTCAGCAGGGATCTCCTCAACTGGTTGAACTTTCTGCTGTTCTTTTGGCTTTTACTTTGTTTCCTGGTTCTGTAAACATAGTTACTGATTCAGTTTATGTTGCCAATTTGGTTAAGCATTTAGATCAAGCAGTGTTGTATAATATTCAAGAGAAACCATTGTTTACCATATTAGTGAAGTTGTGGACAGTTATTGGTGCTCGAAAACATTCTTACTTTATTATGCACATTCGCAGCCATACATCATTACCAGGATTTTTTGCTGAAGGCAATGCCTATGTAGATTCTTTAGTAGCTGCTGCTGCAATCAAAACTGTACCCAATGTGTTGCAGCAGGCAATTTTATCCCATCAATTTTTTCATCAGAGTGCTCAAGCTTTACAGCAGCAATTCAAATTGTCTACTGCTGAAGCAAAGTCTATTCTTTCCTCTTGTCCCGACTGTCATATGACTCATGTTACTCAGTATTATGGTACCAACCCTAGAGGTCTTTCTGCGTTAGAAGAATGGCAAACTGATGTTACAAAAATGCCAGAATTTGGTCGCTTTAAGTATATTCATGTTACAGTTGATACTTTTTCTCATGCAATGGTTGCTTCAGCATTCACAGGAGAAAAAACTCGAGATGCTATTCGTCATTTTTATCATGCCTTTTCTATTCTAGGTGTTCCGTGTCATGTAAAAACAGATAACGGCCCAGCATATGCTTCGCACAAAATGCAAGCATTCTTTCGTGCTTGGGGCATTGAGCATTCAACAGGTATTTCACATGTCCCCACGGGCCAAGCAATTATTGAAAGAGCTCACGGACTTCTTAAACGTCAGGTTCAAAAACAAAAAGGGGGAATGCAACAGGAGCCACCTCAAGTGAGATTAGATAAAGCTGTTTATGTGTTAAACTTCTTGCGTCCCCTACCTGACTCACAGTTATCTCCAATCTTTTGCCATTTTTCTTCTTTGAATTCTAAGCAACCAAATTTCCATAGAAATGTCAAGGTATGGGTCAAGGATTTGATTACTGGTATATGGTCTGGCCCAGTGGAACTGATAACCTGGGGAAGAGGTTATGCTTGTGTTTTGACAGATAATGGTCCTCGATGGGTTCCTGCTCGCTGTGTCAAACCTTACCTAGAGCGTGTGGGAAAGGACAGGATCGATGGTTCTGCAGCTGAAGCAGAGCGTGCGGATGACACTGGCTAAGACCATATATCGGTACTTGAAGATGGATGAAGGACAGGAACAATTGTATTAAGAGTGGGAATTTTGTTGATGGTTGTGATTGCAATTTTGTGTGTCCCCTCTCTGCTTGGGTTTTTGCAAAGGGCCCTGCAAAAATCCATAGCAGCTGTATTTACAGTTCAAAAACAAAAAAGGGGGAATTGTGGAAGGGGCTAGCAGCGGGCCTGTTAGCTAAAGGAGCAAGAAGTAAGAAGAAGAAGAAGCTGATAAGGAGCTTTCTCCAAGGC
Organism: Zonotrichia albicollis; assembly: GCF_047830755.1. NCBI lineage: Eukaryota > Metazoa > Chordata > Aves > Passeriformes > Passerellidae > Zonotrichia > Zonotrichia albicollis. The sequence continues at coordinate 9,218,513 of NC_133842.1, forward strand.
CGTAACCAAGGAGATAGAGAGAAGGAAGATAAGAGCATTCTGCAGCTGGACGAAGCGATTTTAGAAAGTTAGGTGGAGTCAGAGTAACTTTTCACCAATGGCATGATATTGAATTATTGTGGCCAATAGCTAAGGTAGAAGAAGGGTAAACAACTGGAAAGTGTATAAAAGATCAGCCATTTTCATTAATAAACTGTTGCCAAGTGTTACCAACTGAGACTGCTTGTGGTCTCTGCTTTATGTCGTGACCGCCTCGACTGCGACACCCGACTAAACACACATATGATAATCATTTCCCCAAAATCAATAATATATTTCCCCTCCCCTTTACCCATGCATTCTCCTGTCCTGGGGGTCTCTCTGGTGGTCCCTGGTGCTCGTGGCCCCCAGTGTTCCTGTGGGCCTGGCTTAGCTGGCAGGACACTGAGGCTGGTGAATTTCAGTTCCTCTTCTCACACAATGGGCATTGTATAGTTTCCATAGGCTTGGGGTTCTGGAGAACCAGCATTATGTGTGTTCACCTGGTGTAGACAATTTATCATCTGGTAACATGAGGTCACAGAGTGGGCTATGACATCACAGAGTGGGTTATGTGAGGTCACTGATCAAGTACAGCATCATAGGCTGCCTCTGTGACATCACGTACCCAGCTGTGACGTCACAGCACAGAGGACTGACATCATAGAGCAGACTATGACATCAGAGAGTTTGCTGTGAACATCGGACACCACCTGTGTGACATTAGAGAATAGGCTGTGACACCACAGAGCAAGCTGTGACATCACAGGAGGACTGTGTGAGGTCACTGGGTTGGTCACTCTGCCCCAGACCCCCCTCACAGTTTCCTCCCAAAAGTCCAAAGCTGTTCATTACCAGCAAGTTCCCTGTCCCTTGTTATCCCCCCATGCTCGACCTCAAGACACAGTCTCCCCCCGATGATGTTCCACAAGATCAACCCCCAGAACCTGTCACGGGGCCAAGGGGCTGTACTGTGTGGCCAGCACATCAAAGACGGGGATAATCCAGGTCACTGGGGCCTGGTTTGGGGTCCCAGGAAAGGAAAGATGTCTGGCAGCTGGAGCAGGGTCTGGGAAGGGCCTCCAAGGTGGGCCTGGAGCCCTTGGGCTGTGAGCAGAGGCTGAGGGAGCTGGGCTGGTCCAGCCTGGAGCAGGGAAGGCTGAGGGGCTCCTCATCCAAGCCTGGCAGTGCCAGCGAGGAGGGGATGGAGAACACAGAGCCAGGCTCTTCACCAGGGGCCCTGGGGGGAGACAAAAGCAATGGATGGAAGGGGAAAGAGGGGAGATCAGCCAGGACAGGAGGAGATGAAATGAGTCAGGCTGGTTTCAGCATTTCCTCAACACCAAAAGCAGCCTGACCCCATTCTTCATCCACCACTGACAGTTTAAAAGATTGGGAATTGTTCAGGCTGTTTTATCCCACGTCACCCAGAGCATCCTGATACAGCAACTTAACTGTGTTAATAACTGTTGCAGAATCATCTTTGTCTAAAATTGGTTTTGTAGAAAAATCCCTTTGTGAATGGTGGACATGCCAGATGTTGCTGGGGTGTCTCACATTGCTGAGAAAGAGTTCAAATGTGTCTTAAATTGTATCATGTTTACATTTTTTATGTTGGCCGTGAACAGAAACTTCCTGTACCTCTAAGTCCCACCAGTCCCTGACCCCTGGTGAGTTGTGGTTCCCGCTCCAGTGGTGGCACCTGCACCTCCCTCCATCCCCAGAGCAGAGCTCCCTTGTCCAAGAGAGTCCCTGGCAATGCAGGGATGAAGGAAACAGGACAGGCTGTGGGGATCAGAGGCAGGGCACAGCCAGGGATTTGGGGTGGTTGTGAGCCCAGGGCAGGACTTGGCCCTTGGCCTTGGTGAACCTCATCCCATTGTCCTGGGCCCATGGCTCCAGCCTGGCCAAATCCCTCTGCAAAGCTTCCTGCCCTCCAGCACAGCCACACTGCCACCCAGCTTGGGCTCACCTGGGAACAGACTGAGGGTGCCCTTGATTGCCTCATCCAGATCAGCAATAAAGAGATTTCACTGACCTAGCTGTAATCTGTCCGGTTTATCTCGGCTGTTTGAGGGGCCTGGGAGGCCCGGAGGTGGCCCGGAGGTGGCCTTGACGCAGCCCGCGTATCAAAGGACAAGAAGAGGCTTCAGTTCTTCTTTCTGGTTTTATGTTTATTAATTGTTTATCTAAAAAATGTTCTTTCAACCTAACAAAGATCCGCTCAGCAGTCAGCCATGGGCACACTGTGCCGTCCCATGGACCGCCACGTATCTTTATACCCCTAGTTACGTATACAATATTTATCATTTTTCCCCAATACCATCTATTCTTATAACTCGGTGTACTCTTAGTAATAACCAATAGAAAGGTGCCACCATCACCAAAGAAGATGGAGGAGAGGAGGAAGAAGAAGGAGGGCAGGACACACCCCAATTCCTCCATCTTGCTCCTCTAAACCCCCCTGTACATAAATCCTAAACCCTGTTTCTTACCCTCTAATTAGCTAATCTTTCCACCCTTCACCCCGGTGAGGCCCTCTTATCTTCATAAAGGTGTCGTCTCCCGTGTAGGGTCAAAGTCCTGCCACCAGACACTTCTGGCAACATTCCAGGACTCCCGGGCCCCCCAAGGATGGTCTCGGGGGCCCTGCATCCCAGGATTCAAATCCTGGGATCCCACAGTAATCCTGAGCCCTGGGGACACCTCTGGATGTGTCTCCATTCCTCAGCTGCTCTGAGTGCCAGGGGTTGAATGTGAGAAATGGTGGGGTGGGGGTGGGGACAAAGTGTGATTGATTGTCAGCCATGAAGAGTCTTGATTTTCATATCTGTTCAGACTGCATGAAGAGGTGCTGGGGATCAATATCAGCTGGAGATTGCTGCTGTCAATCTATAAACAGGAAAACTAAACAGGACAAAATAATTATGTCTTCATTGTTTTTGATATAGTAGATTCACTTTGAATACACTTCTGAAATCTGTCTAATTAACTACAGAAGAAGTGTAGATTTGAATTATTCCCATGGGCTTGTCTTGTTTGGGTGTTTTGAACAAATGGTAATTAGCTTTTTTCACTGAATTCCTGAACTGAACAGCTCAACAAAGAAGAGGCCTCTGAAAAGTAAAGTTCATCACCAACCTCCAAGGTGCTGAGGATCCATCTTGATCAGAGCAGGAATGAACAGAAATGGGCACAGCTTTGTGGCTGCCCCAGCTTTGGGATGGACCTGGGCCTGGAGCAGGAGCAGCTCTTGAGGGCCCCAAGGCCTGGGCTCTTGTGCTGCCCTGGGCAGATGGGATGGCAGCAGGGGCTGCAGAGCTCTCAGCACCTCAGGCAGAGGGGAGCAGGGCAGCCAGGGAGCCTCCTTTGGCCTTGGCCCAGCACCTTGCCCCATGGCTGGGGCTGAATGCTGTGGCAGCTGCAGCTGCTGCTGTGCCCTTGCCAGGGGCTGAGGCCGTGGGGCAGTGCCCAGAGCAGCCTGGCCTGAGCAGAGCTGTGGGGCCAGAGCCGGCTGGGCTGGGCTGGGGAGAGGCCCTTGGTGCTGCCCAGAGCTCAGGGCAGCTGGCAGAGCTTGCAGGGAGCTGTGCTGGGCTCCGAGAGCCTGGCCCAGAAACCATCAGTGTCCATCTCAGCCTGGCTGAGCATGCAGGGGCCAAGAAGAGCAGCCCAGGGTCTGCAAGTTCTCTGGGTGGGAGCTGAGATTGTGAGCCCTTGAGCCCTGCCAAGTGCTGGGGCTGCACCTCCAGCTCCAGAGGAGATGGGACAGATGGGAGCAGAGACAAATCATTTCTGCTGCATTCTTTCTTGTGTCTACATGTACACGTGAGCTGGATCCTTATGTATAGGAGGTGTTATGTGTCAGATAACAAAAATATTTCATACATAATACACAATGAGAAAAAAAACCCCTTATGATCAAAAGAGTATCTAAATTTTCCAGAGGATGAGAGACTCACAGTTGTTCCAATAGTCAAACCTTTTCAAATATTTTCCTCAGGGCTTCCTTGTGATGAGAGGTGACCACCAGAGGCCAAGTCCAGGCAGAGCTCTGTGTCCTGACAGCTTTTGTCTGGAAGAATCCTTGCATAAAGGGAATTTTTCAAGAGGAGTATAAATTTTGGCCTTGGGCAACTGGATAAACGGATGGTTCTTTTCCATAGGAAGGAAAGCACAGAGAACCAGTTCTCCAGAGTGTCACAACGGTATCCTTGGTTCCATGGTATCAGAATGGACCCTTCATCCCATGGACAGCCACAGTGTTCACTGCAGTCCCCTTGATGCCACCAGGCCCTGCCATCCTCTAATGACCCCTGGGTTCCAGAGGGTCCCAAAGTATCAGAACAGTCTCCATTGTTCCATGAGGCCCCACAATGTCACTGTGCTCCCCTTGGTCCCACAGGGCGTCACAGTGAAACAAAGGACGCTTGGTTCCGTGAGGTTCCTCAGTCCCAATGGTCTCCTTGATCCGGAGACTCACAGTAGCCCCTTGGCTCCAGGCGGCCCCGCTGTGTCACAATGGCTCATGGTTCCATGAGGCCACACAGTTTAACATGGGACCCTTGGTTCCATCAAGCCTTGCTGTGTCACAATGGACTTGTGGTTCTATGAGCTCTCACACTGCCAGCAGCAGTCTCCTTGGTTCTGCAGTGTCAGCATGGACCCTTTGTTCCATGAGGTTCTGCAGCAGAACACGGTCACCTTGGTTCCGTGAGATTCTGCAGTGTCACAATGGACCCATGGTTCCACCAGGCCTTGCTGTGTCAGAAAGGCCCCTTGGTTCCAAGAGGTTTCTCAGAGTCACAATGGTCTCCTTGGATCCGCAGTATCACAATGGACCATTGGTTCAATGTGGCCCCAATGTGCCAAAATAGATTTTGGTACCATGTGGTTCTGCTGTGTAACCATGGACCCTTTGTTGAATGAGTTTGCACAGTGTCACAGCTGACTCCTTGGTTCTCTGAGAAACCACTGTCACCAAATCTCTAAAATATCAGAATAAGTTTCCTGAACACTCATTTGCTATTTCAGAGGGTATCATTTATTCAGGCCAGAGGTCCAACACGGGAAAACTCCTAACCTCACATGAATATGTAATTCTACCAGTGTGTTGCTCACATACCATTGTAAAATATGAATTACAATTTACCCATTTCCATAAAACCCACACAAAGTTCCCAGATTCACTCCTTGTTTTCTCTATTCCTGCCCCCTTGAGCCAGATGTCTTCTTCTCTTCCAGTCATCCTTGCTGCGAAAGCAGCCCCTGCATGCCTTGTTCCTGTGCTGGAAGTTCACAGGCAGGGTAAAAATGGAATGAACCCTTTTGGTATCAGCCCAAGGCTCTTTGTGTGGGCAGGCAGAGGCAGGCAGGAGGCAGAGCTGTCAGCAAAGGAAGGGCCCAGCCAGGTGTGGCAGCCGGGGGATGCCGACAGCCTGCAGGGACAGAGGCGCAGGGCAGGGACACCGTGGGACAGCCTGGGCTGCACAGGGCACAGGGATGGGCAGCAGCTGCAAGACAGCCCTGCCAGAGCCAACTTGGGCAGCACTTTGGCCATGGCTGCTGGCCCTGGGCCTGAGGCCACAAGGAGACAAGTGACCCTTGCAGGGCTGGAGCCTCATTGCCTCCTTGTCCCTGCTCAGCAGCCTGGCAGGGGCCATCCCATGATCCTGCCCTTGGCATTGCACATCCCCACATGCCAGTGCCCATCCTGGGAAGAGCCCTGAGCAAGAACGGAGGGACAGGATCTGCCTGGCCAGGGGCTTGGGCTCAGGCCTTGGCCCTTGGCATTCCTCAAACACATCCCGGTGTGCTCAGCACCAGAGACACCTTTGCCTTGTTTGTCCCCAGCTGTCATCACTGCCTCCAGTATTCTGTTCTCCCTGGAACCTGGGGACACTTTTCCTAGTCATCTCCCTCAATGGGACCCGTTAAAACTTCGATAAACTTCAGAGTTTCAATTTAATTCTGAGTTCTTTAGAAGTTTTTTGAACATTCTCTCAGGAACTGAGTTTGATGTAAACAACACCAAATACCCAGGAGGCTTATTAAAATCCTTGTGCTGTGTTTGTGCTGCTGAGCTTTAAAGGAACACCTCTTCCCAAGGCCAGCTCCTCTCCCAGCCCAGCAGGGCTGAGGGCTCTGCCTGCAGGCACTGAAGGAACAGGAGCCAGGCAGAGACAGGCTGAAGGCAATCAGGATTGGGAAGACATTGAGCTGAGACTTCACTTGGGGAAACATCTTCACAGCCCAGTGCATGGTGAGTGTGTGGGTGCAGGGCAATGTACCCTCTGCTCCTGGAGGGACCTCCTGAAGCCAGCACACCCCACAGCCTGGGGGATGTGTCAGGAGGACTCTCCCAGTTTCTCTGTGGCACAGGAGGAGGAGGAGGAGGAGGAGGAGGAGGAGGAGGAGGAGGATGTGCTGCAGAGCAGGGCTGCCCTGGGCACCATCAGAGGGACAGGGCAGGAGGCTCCTGCTGCCAGGGACGGCTGCAGGGCTGAAGCTGGGGCTGCAGCCAGGGCTGCCCAGGGCTGTCCTGCAGAGCAGCTCCTGCAGCCCTCAGGGCTCTTGGCCAGCCCAGGCATGTGCCACCTGCCAGGGGCAGCTCTCAGCCTGCCTGGCAGCTCCCCATGGGCGCTGCGGGGGAGAAGTTGGAGGTGGAAGGAGTCACCCCCATCAGGGCAGATTCCTCCTGCTGTGGAGATGGTGCTGCATGGCCAGGGCTGCTCTCAGCTTTCTCCTAAAGGGAAGGGAAAGGGGCTGTCAGCTTTACCCGTGTCACTGAGACTCCTGCACTGTCAGCCTGGGCATTAGCAGATGGGCCTCAGATCTCCCTCAGAAAGTGCCTCCTCAGCCTCCTCTCCCTACAGACAGCAGCAGCAGCACCTTGGCTTGCAGCATCTCGTGCTTGCGTGCCCTGCCCTTAAGGCCCTGCTGCCAGGGAGATGCCCCTGGGCAGTGCCCAGTGCTGGGAGGTGTCTGCAGGGCAGAGCTGAGCCCCCAGGGCTGGGCTGGGGTTGGGCAGCACTGCCAGGGACAGGGCTCGGATATGGAGAAACAGCTCCCAGTAGGCGTGGCTCCAGGTAGCAGAGAGCCAGACCAACCCTTGGTATCCATTCCTGTCCAGCTACACAGGGAAAGAGAGAAGGGTTTGGATAAAATTATTTTTAAACTGAGTGTTCAAAAAGTCGATTTTATTTCTCAATAAATTTTTAAGTACAGGCACTCTACAGCAGAGGATATGTAATGATCAAATGACTCCTGGGGTGGGGAGTAGCACTGACTGCACTGAGGCACAGGAAGCCCTGTTTCCCCTCTGAGCTCTGCAATGTTCAGCCTGTGAGCAGTGCTAAAGATTAAGCAGGTACTCAGCAGCACGAGCTCAAAATGAAAGAAAGTTTAGCCAAATTTCCTCACATGAAGACAAATTATTTTGCAGAGATTGCAAAAAATATTACATAGAACTGACTCAAAAAAAATTGGTTGCACCTTGTCAATGTCTTCTTTCAACAGTCCACTATGCCCCGAGTGAACAAATGTCGAACAGCAGCTCCATCAGGCACTTCCTCCTGCTGGCATGGGCAGACACGCGGCAGCTGCAGCTCCTGCACTTCTGCTTCTTGCTGGGCATCTCCCTGGCTGCCCTCCTGGGCAACGGCCTCATCATCAGCGCCATAGCCTGCAGCCACCACCTGCACACGCCCATGTTCTTCTTCCTGCTCAACCTGGCCCTCAGCGACCTGGGCTCCATCTGTACCACTGTCCCCAAAGCCATGCACAATTCCCTCTGGGACACCAGGAACATCTCCTACTCAGGATGTGCTGCACAGATATTTATGCTTGCCTTCTTCATTGGAACAGAGTTTTCTCTCCTGACCATCATGTGCTACGACCGCTATGTGTCCATCTGCAAACCCCTGCACTACGAGACCCTCCTGGGCAGCAGAGCTTGTGCCCACATGGCGGCAGCTGCCTGGGCCAGTGCCTTTCTCAATGCTGTGCTGCACACAGCCAATACATTTCCCCTGCCCCTGTGCCATGGCAATGCCCTGGGCCAGTTTTTCTGTGAAATCCCACAGATCCTCAGGCTCTCCTGCTCCAAATCCTACCTCAGGGAACTTGGGCTCATTGTGATTGGTGCCTGTTTAGCATTTGGCTGTTTTGTGTTCATGGTTTTCTCCTATGTGCAGATCTTCAGGGCTGTGCTGAGGATCCCCTCTGAGCAGGGACGGCACAAAGCCTTTTCCACCTGCCTCCCTCACCTGGCTGTGGTCACTCTGTTCCTCAGCACTGATCTATTTGCCCACTTGTAGCCCCCGTCTATCTCCTCCCGATCCCTGGATCTGGCCCTGTCAGTTCTGTACTCGGTGGTGCCTCCAGCCCTGAACCCCCTCATCTACAGCCTGAGGAACCAGGAGCTCAAGGCTGCAGTGTGGACACTGATGACTGGACTATTTAAGAAACATTAAACTGCTGGGCAGTTTCTGAAAATCATTTGTAATAAAAATTATCTTTGGTACTTCTTTTCGGTTTCATTTTGGAGGCTCTTTTTCATTGTCTTACTTTCTTAATATTGTCCCTAACTGAAAGCCAATGATCCTGCCATATCTCGTTTTATTCCACCACACTTTCACTGAGACCCACAGATTGTGTCAATAGGGAGCTGTGCTCTTGGTGGGTTTAAATGCCTTAAGGCCTTCCCAGCAGACTTTTCACAGCAGATCCCCCTTCTGTTGCCTTCTCTGGAGCTGCAGCAGCAATGTCTGTGTGCAGAGCTGGGGGCAGATCAATGCTGGCCCAGCAGCTGTGCCCAGCAGCAGCAGCACTTGGTGTTGCCAGTGTTGCTGCCGTGGCCCTGCCCCGCTGCCCTGGTGGCCCTGCTGTTGCTGTAGGGCCTGTGTGATCTCGGGGCTGGGCACAGCCCTGGGGGTGGCAGTGCCGGGGCTGCAGCAGGGACAGGCCATGGGCACTGCTGGGGCAGCGCTGATGCCTCAGGCCAGGGCCTGGGGGCTCCAGGCTCCTTGCCCAGGCTCTCAAGAACGAACCCAGGCCAATGCTCAGCACAGAAAAGCCCCGTGAGCAGCCCCAGGCTGGCCATGGGCAGGCCAGGGGCAAACAGCATGGCTGGGGCTCTGCAAGGGCCCTGGGGCAGATGGGAAGGAGCAGCAGAGCAGGGGCTGATCCCCCAGGTCCTTTTTTGCCTGGCCACTGTCTAGCCACTCTGTCCCCAGCCTGCAGCCCTGCAGGGGTTGTTGTGGCCAATGTGCAGGACCCATGACTTGGTCTTGTTTATTCTCACATTGCTGGATTTGGCCCCTGGATTGAGCCTGTCCAGGTCCCTCTGCAGAGCCCTCCTACCCTCCAGCAGATCCACACTCCAAGCTAACTTGGTCACCACAGTTCCATGAGGCCATAAAGTGTCACAATGGTCTCCATGATTCCATGAGGCCCTTCAGTGTCAACGTGGCCTCTTTGTTCTATAGGACCTCTTGGTGTCACAAAGTCCCTTGGATCCTTGGGTTCCTTCTACGGTGTCACAATGGATCCTTGATTCCCTGAGGTCTCACAGTGCAGCAATGCTGTCCTTGGTTCCACAGTGTCACAATGGCCACTTGGTCACAAGGAGCACCAAGGTGTCAAACGTTTCCTTCATTCCATGAGTCCCTGCAGAGCAACACTGGCCCCTTGGTTCCATGGGGTTCTGCAGTGTCACAATGGCCTCCATGGTTCCACAAGGCCACACAGTGGTTCCTTGGTCCCATGAGGCCCCAGAGTGCCCCAATGGATTCCCTGGTGGCGCAGTGTCACAATGGATCCCTGCTTACACAAGATCCTGCAGTGTCACAAGGGACCCTTGGGTCCATGGGGCACCAGAGTGTCACAATTTTTCCTATATGCGCTGGTTTTGCATTAATTGACATGTGGTGAGGAGGGAAGAAGCCACCCACAGAAATGATAATTCTGAGAAGAGCTGCTGAGAGCTTCCTCTGTGCCTAATAACAGCAATCAGTGACTAGTTTTGAATACTGACACCTTGTTAAACCACTAGAAAGCTGAACATGCCTCTATGAACATGCATGTTAAAAACAAACTAACCCTGGGAAAAGCTCTCTCTTCCTTCCAGCTTGGGAACAGGTAACAAGGCTGGCCTGGCTCCGGTCTCAGCCGGGCCAGGCTGGATGGGCACTGCCACAAGGCCAGGCCCCTTCTCAGGGACCCTGCCCAGCCCTGTCCCAGCAGAGCTGGGCACCAGCAGCTGCCAGGCAGGGGCAGGAGAGGCCATCAGGCCATGGCACGTTCCAGATGAGATCTCAGCCATTTTTCCCCCCAGTGTGGCCGCTGCACGAGATCGTGTGGCTGAGGCCAGAGGTGGCCTTGTAGCCCACACAGAGAGTGGCGCTGTGCCTGGAACTGAACGCAGCAGGAGCCAGAGACCGGCCATGGGGCTGATCCTGACACAGCCCCCAGGGCAGCCTGAAAATTAAATCACTGTGATTGCTTCGGCTGCCACACGGCAGGAATCACATGAGCATCTGAAGGTCCTGGGTGAGATATTAACTCTTTCAGTGCATAGATAAGGCTTGCAGACCTGCAGTCCTGACTCGGGTGAGAGAAAAGGACAGAGTGAAGACATGCAGAGAACAACATAAGACATGAAGGTCAGTTAGATGAAGTCAAGTCCCAGATGGGAGGGATGAGGAGATGCCTCAGTTCTAGGCTGAAATTCTCTTGTAAGGCTACGGAGAAAATATAACTGATACATCAGACTTTTTTTCCCTGTAACTCATTGAAAATTTGAGGGGATGAAGTGTTCAAATTGTAGATATGAGCAAAGGTATTGATGCCAAAGCAAGCTGCGATCCCATGAGAAGTTTGAACAGAGGGAGAGAAGAGTGATGAAGAAAGACCCTTTGGCCCCAGGGAAAGAAGAAAAAGGCCTCTGTTCCCAAATATGAAGATGATCTCAGAGACAGATAAAGAGAATCTTTGCTCTTGAACAGCTCTACCTTAAATTAATACCCCATAAGTTGACATAGCCCATAAACACAGCTGTGGGAAGGCTGTGAAAAGATAAGAGGAACTTCACGATTGTTGATTCCTGGGCAGCTGCTGTTCATGGGAATTAAAAGCCATGAGAGAACTGTATTCTTGTGGAGAAGTCTCCATAAAATGACAAGAGGAACTCCACTCCCTAAGTGAACTGAACAAAACCTATTCTAGAGGTGATAAACTGACTTAATTGTTTCTGTGCTTTGTGAGTGGAAAAGAAAAGGTTGTAGGAGGGAGAAGTGTTCTAAAAGTTTTTTTCTGATTCTTATTAATTTTTCATTAAGTTACTGTTAATAAAGTTTTCTTTATACCCTTTTAAAGTCTTAAGCCTGCTTTGCTTTCTTGATAATCCTATCTCACAATAGAAAATGAGTATATTATATTCTAGTGGGGGCACTGGCATTTAGCCAGCACTGAACCCACCACACCTTAGTTCCACCAGTCCCTGCAGTGTCACAATGGCCCCTTGGTCCCATTGGGCCCCAGGGTCTCACAAGGGTCTCCTTCGTTCCGTAGTGTCACAACGGCCCCTCGGTTCAACAAGGCCCTGCAGTGTCACAATGGCCTCCATGGTTCCATGGGGACCCAGAGTGTCACACTGGCAAAGGAAGGGCTGGGCTGCAGCTGCTGCTGCTGTGTGAGCCCTGCCGTGCGTGTAGGTGCTCCCAGAGCTGTAGCTGGGGCTGGGCTGCAGCTGCAGCTCTCTGTCCTTTTGCAGATTATTACACATGTTGGCCAAAGAATGTCTCTCTGACCCACTGCCTGCAGTATATTTGTGATTATGACTCAAGGGGGGGAGTGGGATTTTTTGGATTTACCAATACCTTATTCTCAAGTGGCATGACTTTTGTCTTCTGTAAAGTCACACATAGCAGTTTAGAGAAGCATTTTCTTCCATAATAAAGGGAAACATTGCAGGCTTGGAACAATCTTTAGAATCTTTAGGGTTCTGATTGACGGGCTATGGCAGAAGAGATGAATATTCTGGAACTGGGCATAGTGAGAATATCTTTGTGTCCAAAGGTAATTTGCTTCATTGTGGACATTTACTTCCTCAGTGGAACAGAAACACTACTTGGTTGTCTGGCTTTTCCTGACTTTTGGGTTGGTTTTTTTCCCTACCCTAACGATTTACAGATTTTTGCCACTGATCACAAATGTGATCCTGGAAATAGCCTGGGTGCATCAATGTTTGCCTGGATGACACACGGGGCAGCAGCAGAGGGCTCGGAGAAGCAGCACCTTGTGATGGGTTGTGTGAGCGCTTGGCTGCGGGTGCTGAGACTGCCAGGCAGAAATGTGTGCTTTGCCTGTGGGTTTGCAGCACACAGCCCTGGGCAGGGCTGGCAGCTGTGTTGGCAGCAAGGAGAGCCCCTGGCTTTGTGCTGGCTGATTTCTCACAGCTCTGGGGTAAGGCAGGGTCAGAGCGTGGGGGCACGTCCCCTCGTCTGCTGTCTTCTGGTTTTCTGTGTTCATGTTTTGTCTCAAAGGTCATTTTGTAAGAGCTTCAGTTTCACCTTTGCCCCCTGAATTCTAAGTTTAAAAGGCTTGTCATGTGAACCATGTGAGCAGTGTTCCCTCCTCTGGTCTCCATGTCCTTTGGGAGTGGAGAAGGGCAGTTACTGTATCATTGATATGATTCCAGCACAATAGTGAGTGAGCTTTGGGTTCCTTTCTTTCTGTTTTTCTGCTCAGGGCAATGTTGGTGTTGCCCCTGATTCTCCAGGAGGGGAGCCTATGAACAGAGCTGCAGCAGAGGAAGATTCATCTGGCACCAAGAGCTGCAGGAGCAGTTCCCAGGAGCCCGAGGAGCCTGGTAAGGACAGAGCCCCCACTGGTTTACAGAGCTGTGAGATGGCTGCTCTGAGCAGGGTTGGTGCTTCCTGGTGCCTTGAGTTCAAATCCTGCACAGGCACAACCTCCCTGAGCCCTGCCCTCCACGCTTCTCCAGAGGCTCTGACAGGGAGTCCTCTGCTGGGGCAGAGAGCAGGGAATAAACCTGACCTTGTGGGAGTTGTGGCACCAAGCTGGGTGTCCCAGTTTTGTGCTGAAGTTGGTGGATAAATTTGCTGCAGGGTGTCAGGGGAGGCCAGGCTGAGTGACTCTTGAAGGAACAGGGGAAAAAAAGAGCAAAAATTCAGGGTAGAAGTCCAAATCACTGACTAAATGTAGTACCAGTCTGCTGGTATTGGTCCTGACCCACAAGAAAAACAAGGAGCACAACATCAGAGGCCAACCAATTGAAAAATCACAGTAACTCCAGTATCAGAAGGAAAAGCTTGAATGACCCCTGATTAGGGAGACCTAAGAGGAGAGAAGGAGCACTGTGGATCCATCCCTTAGCCAAGCTGGTGCAGCCTGCAGGCCTCGTGGGGAGCTCTGTCCCTCCCAGCCCTTCCTGCCAGAGCGGATGGTCGAGTTGCAGCAGCTGCTGCTCACTGCAGAGGGCAGTTTGTAGATGCCAGGTAATGGAGCTGGTTCAGGACTCAGCTCCCAGCACCTTCAGCTTCAGCCATTTCAGTGAGGACTGAGATCTCTCTGTCAGCTCAGAGATAGAACAAGGCTGGGCTTCCTTGTGGCAGCTGGGACTGTCTGTGTTTCAAGCTCTCCTGGGTGCCCTTTGCACTGTGAGAGCTGAGACTATCGAGATACTTCAATGTTTTGAAACACACTTGTGAACACTTGGAATGGTCCCTGTTTTTTCAAGGCCAGATTGCTTCAAATTGCTAAGTGAGAGTCTGCCTTTCAGGCCATCTTTGACAGCCCCTGGTAGAAGGACAATTGCTGCCCAAAGGGAAAGGTGCACAAGGGCCAATATTGACTGAGCGTTTTCTTTGCTTCCCAGATGCCATCTGACCAACATCTCCAGGAGGGCTGCCCTGCATGGCAGGAAGAGACAGGGGAGAGCCTGTGATCTACCATCGGGCAGGTAGAATTCTTCTCTTTGTAGATATGTTTATAGATTTCTGTGGTTCTATTTATTAGTGGTTACAGTTCCATTTATAGATGATAGTGTTCTATTTATATGGACATATATTGATAGATCTGTATAATTAAATGTGGAAATGTATATAGTTATAGATGTGATATAATTATATTTTATTATATATTTACATTTATAGATTTTCAGAGTTATATTCTTATATGTGTAGAGTGAAAAATATATATATGTATGAAGTTACATTATGAATGTGTAGATGGAGACATTGATGGATAGATTGCTGTTGGTGTAGGCCTAGGCTGCATTTTTACCTCTTTCCCCCCTCGGCTGCCTTTTTCACCTCTTGCTTTTCCCCCGGTGCCCCCTGTGTCCCCTGTCCCTGTGCTGAGTCCGAGCTGGCGGCCAGCCCGGGCAGAACAGCACTTCCAGCCCCGGCTGTCCCTGGAGCGGCGAGAGCTGCCGCTGGCCCCAGGCACTGTCCCTGAAGAGCTGCTGAAGGACGGTGAGACTGAGGGGGCTCAGGGGTCTGTGGCACTGAAGGGACGGTGACCCTGAGCTGCTGCTGGCTGAGGGCTGTGGGGCAGCCGAGGGCCATGGTGGCACGGAGGTGACAGGGAAGTGGCACAGGCTCTGTGTCTCAGGGGACAGGATGGCTCAGAAGGGACTCAGGCGGGTGAGAGGACTGTGAGGGGCTGAAGAAACTGAAGGGGGCTGGGGCTTCACCGAGAGCATGGTGGGGCTGAGGGGATGGAGGGGGCCAGCAGGGAGAATAGAGGGCTCCGGGGCTGCAGCTCTGCCAGGCCTTGGAAGCAATTCCAGAGCCTCCACTTTTGCCACAGCTGCCATGAAGACCTTGAGGACAGCCAGAGCCTGACGGGAGCCAGCAGGGAGGAGCTGAAGGCCAGCAGCAAGAGCAGCGAACGGGGCCCTGCTGCTGCCAGCCTGGAGAGACCCCGGCTGAGGCCACAGGCCCGGGGAGGCAGGTGGGGCTGAGGCTGCCGTGGGCTGTGGCCGTGGGCACTGCCCGGCGGGGCAGGAGCGGGCCCTGCCCGTGCTGGGGCTGCTCAGCGCAGCTGTCCCAGCTGGCACAGGGGCTGTCCTTGGGCAAGGCAGCTGTGCCGGCAGGGCCCGGGAGCTGTGCTGGCTCTGCCGGGGCTGCGGGACAGTCCCGCCGCGGCTGCGCTCACCACAGCCTGGCCCGCTCGGCTGCTTTCTGACCCCCTGGGGAGGCTCTGACGTTTCCTCTTCAATGATGGAAGCGCAGCTGCTGCCAAGAGAAACGTCCCCACACTCACTCAGTGTTCCCTTTGCTTGCCAGATGTCCCATCTGCTGTCCCTGTCCAGGAGCGCTGCTCTGCACGGGAGCAGGAGACCGAGTGAGAGGCTTTGAAGATGGGGCAGCTGGGATCCCTCTGCTTGGAGTGCTGTTTACAGATACATGGACTTGAACATAGACAGGGGTTATTACATCTGTATTTCTGTATGTGGATTGCTATTTGTATGGATTTATTTCCATGTGTATATTCTTGTATTTATGTATATTTATTTTGTTATGAATGTATGCTATTTGTATATATACATATATGTTTGAAATTACATATATGTGTATCAATTTATCTATGTATACATAGATATTGTTATATCTGTGTTAATTTCTATTTCTTATGGGTACAGTGGTGTAGGTATCTCTTTTGATATGATTTTTGTTATATGGCTTTTAAAACAGGAATATTGGTATTTGTATAGGTATATAAGTCTATTTGTATAGGTATATTTATCTGTTTATGGATGTAATTCTATTTACATATCTATGGACGTTTTTTTGTATTCCTAGATGGGCTTAATCCTTGTAGTAATATGTAATAAATTAAGTTGTTAAACGCCTAATTGATCTTTGTGTATAGTGAGTTTTTGTAGAGGTTGGCAAGAAATTAACTGAGGTTGGTATTTGTATATTATTACATACACAGGTTGTAATCATTTAATATATTCCTGTTTTTAACCTAAATTGAGATTTGTATAGTTCTGTATTGTCAGGGTGGGTGTAGCACTTTGTAATAAATGACATTTTTCAACTGAAATTGATTCTTGTGTATTTGTGGATCAGCAGTGTGGCTGTAGCAATCTGCAAGAAATGCCATTTGTCAGCTGCGATGGGTGTTCTGTGATTTGTGCTACCCAAAGCCATGAGCAGATGCAAATGCTGGAGGATTTTGGCCATGCGAATCTCCGGCCATGCCCAGCACGTGCCCCACCTGCACTCAGGCTGGGCAGGGGAAGCGCAGATTTGGGCTGGCAGCAGAGCCCCACGTTGGCTCAGAACTCACTGCAAAGGCTGCTGAGAAAACTCCGGGGTTTCACTGAGAGTAGAACCCCAAGCAGGAGCAACCCTGGCAGGAGAAATCATTCACAATAAAAACAGAGAGAAAATGTGGCAAAGCAGATGTGGGGATACTCTGTGAGGCTGATAAAATGCTCTGAATCACCCCTGCCTAGGCACGTCTTCTGCAAAAAGGTTTTGTTAAAAACTGAACATCTCCCATGAAATACAGATTGCACTTTCCCCTTAACTTACCTTGCTGTGTGAGTGGAGACACTCTCTCCTTATCACTGAGAATCTTTGCCCTTCAGCACCTCACATTTAATCAAAGATGATGTACTACCACTTGGCACCATCAATGAAAACAGCCTTGTCCTCGTGGCAGTGTTTGCAAAGTCTTCCCTCCTCCTGTCCCCACATGTGACAGATGGAACCGTCCCCTTCTGTCCAAACTGTGCCTGAGCTGAGTGAGGGCTCCAGGAGCTCAGGAGGGTGCAAGAGCACCGCACGTGGGAAGGTTTAGCAAAGCTTCCTAAGCACCAGTAAGCTCTGGGTTTGCCAGTCTTCCCCTGCAATATTGTCCTACTCAAGAATGATCTTGGAGGACACTGTGCCTCCAGCTCACTCAAGTAAAGTTTGTTTTGCTTTAAGGCATGAATAGAAGAAAATGAAAATTGTGGTTTTTAGAGTGAAATTTGGGGGTTGATGCGGCTGGGTTTGCTCCACTATTTGCTGTGGAATGTCAGGTAAAAGCTTTAAATTCCCAGCAGAAGCTGACTACCACCCAGACAGACCTGAATGAGGCACAGGTGGGCTTGCTGCACGCTGGTCCAAGGGAAAAGCTGGAACAAAGTCCCCTTTTATTGCAGGTGGAGTCTGTACTGTATGGTGTCTCCAGGGCTGTCTGTGGTAAGACATGGCGATCCAGCCAGAAACTGTGGATATGAGAGTTCCAACAGCAGCCTGCTTCTCCAGGGTGAGGGACGAGGCCAGCTTGAAAGCCTGGAAGGTGCTCTGGGCACTGGAGAAGGCCAGGCTATCCTTGTGCAGGGATGGCCTTCAAAGGGGACCTCACACCTTGTGCTGCTGACCAAGGGCAGCTGGTGGCCTTCCACAAAATGCTTCTTTTGTCCAGCTCTTGCAAAAGTTCCAGCCAGCAACAATTCCTGCTGCTCACACCAGCCCTTTGCAAGCAGGAGGAATTTGTATCAGCAGCCTGACAGCTTAGTGGCAGGAGAATAAAATACTCAGCTGAGTGTTATCAACTCCCTGTCAGAAGCCACATCCTCAGCTCCTCATCTTCAGTTGTCTCAGACGTGGAGGAATCAGCAGGAAATCTCTGATCCTGGAAGGGAAAGCAGAAGGAGGAGAGGCAGTGGCTGGTCCCTGGGGCCTTGGGAGCAGTGAGAGCCATCCAGAACAGGATCTCTGCTGGGCTGTGGAGATAAGAGTGACCAACCAGCAATGCTGTTGGTGAGACTGGAGCCATCTGTGAAAGTGAGCATGGAAATCTGACCTTGCAAAACAGAGGAAAAGGTGTTATTGGTATTTGCCAAAGGTTGCAGGGGCTCTGAGCCACCTGGTCTAGTGGAAGGTGTCCCTGCCCATGGCAGAGGGGTTGGATCTAGAGGGTCTTTAAGGCCCCTTCCAACTCAAGCCTTTCTGTGAGTCTGAATTACAAACCCACAATATCAAAGAGAACACAGCAAACCTGGCCTCCACCGCATTATTGGAGGTTGCTGCAGTCACTTGTGTCACATGAGACTGGTTTGGATCTGGAAAAATTTTCATGGTCCCACAGTATTTCAGTGTGACTTTCCTGGTTCAGGGCCCCAAAAGATGGCAGAACAGATTATCTGCAAGCACAGAATTGGTTAAGCTGCCTGTGAACCTGATGGGAGAAGTGTATTCATGTTATTGCAGCATTTACCCTGTACAGGTGATATTTGGTTTCCATTTTGAAGATGAAATGTTCTTGCAGAATGCTTGTATATGCAGAAATACTGGCTTTAAATCCTAATTCCATCTTCACACCAGGATTTGTAATCCATCAGAAATGTTTAACACGGAGCCATATTAGCTTTGGGCTTGGTGGTATGGGTTGTTTAAAATATGTGATGAGTAATGGCAGCTCTAACAAATACCCCTCTTGTTAATTTGGGTCTTCCATTTATCAACCCTGTTGCATAGAAATCACTTCTTTACAGCAGAGACTAAATGAAATCCCTTCATACAGATGAGAATCGAGCAATTCAGGCTGATTAAAGGGGAAGTTTTCTGTTATTGGGAAAGGAAAATCTAGATAACCTGCTTGCTGTACATCCTGGAGGGGCTTTGCAGTTAAGAGTGAAAAGGAAAAGGATATTTCTCTTAAGAAGTGTCTTGAAAGAGCTTTTTGTATTTCCAGAAGCAGCTACATTGATAATGACCTCCACAAGTAGAAATGCACAACAACCGCTTAGGTGAGTTTATCTGGCCATGATTTTTAGCTGCAATGCCAAAATCTCATCAAATATATTGTTATCCTTTAAACAAGGAAGGAGAGCACAAATACCAACAATTCTCATCAGCCCTCTGGATTGGAAAGACCATTCAATTTATGCTCCCTTAGCTGTCAGCCTAAAGTCTGCTGCGCAAACCTTAGGTCTATGTTGGGCCTCATAAACTTCTTGAGCATCAACTTAGGTGCAAACCTGCTACATAACCCTTCAGATACCACACTGATTTAGAGTGGCAGGACTTCACTGTTCTAGCAGAGAATTTTATTTACTTGCTCCTGCAAATCATTTCCAGAGTGGAAGTGAAATCAGTGCCTTGCTATCTGGATGTGATAGGATTTTCCTCCTGTCCCAACAGACAACAGGAGAAAAGATTTGTTTCTATTATACCATTACATCTAAATCTTTGGTTTGAGAGCAAAAGGAAAATGTTCCTTTAAGAAGTTCTGCCTGGACTTTTTGGCATGAGGACAAACTGTGGTGTGCTGGCAGGAGCAGCACTGTCCCTGTGGGTGCAAACCCCCTGAAGGATGAACAGGCTGCTGTCACAGGGGCCACATCTGCAGCATGAAAACCCACCGTGCCATTACCTCTATGCAAACTAAACACAAGTGACTCAGCTCTGCATCCTCAGCAAGGACTTGCCTCTGCAGAGATATTACTGACAGACTCAGCTCTTGTTTGCAGGGGCTGTTAAATTGTCACACAAATCAACCACCTTTCCCTCTCTTGTCCTTCTTGGCGTCCGGCTGCTGAGCTGCTGCTGAGAAAGAAGAGGCAGAGTCCTTCAGGGCAAACGGGGACTTTCCAATGGGCAGAAACTTCCTCCTTTCTTTTGTTTTCAGTGACAACAGAGGGTTTTGTCTTCAGTCCCTGTGTCAGCAGGGAAATTGTGCCTGCCCATCACACCTAGGATCTGAACAACCTGGATTTTTATTGGTGTAAAACCCACAGTGACCTGACCTTCTGCAGGAATTTGGAGAGAAGAGTCAAAAGGGATTCCTGGAATGTTGCAATAAGCAGATAGTGGTATTAAACATATATAGATAAAAAGGCATAAAAGCTCATAAAAGCGTATGGAACTGATGTAAACCTAATAAAAAGAAGCATTTTATTGTAATAAAGAGTGAGGATTGCAGACCACAGCGTGAGAAATAGCTACCCACTTTTCATAGTTTAGGAAAGTTTATTAAACCTTATCAAAAATACAACAGAAGATTGAATGAAAAAAAAAAGGTTACAGCACTGGGAGCAAAAGATTTTCCTCACCATGTGCTCAGCCCCCTCACAATGGAGATTTTCCCTTTTTAACCCTTTAACCCCTCCTGAAGTTCTGTCCATCAACCCCTTCTTCGCTGTCCACTGGTGGAGATCTGTTCCTCAAATCCTGATTGGGGGTCAGGTGTGGCCATAGTGCCAAGCCAGCCCTCCCAGATGTCCCAACCACAGCTGTCCCTTGATAACCACGTGAGGGGTACAGCACAACTATAAATCTATAAACTTTGCTTAACCTATATACATTGTGAAAAATGCCAATCACTTGTTTTTAAAATTTTAAAAGTTTAATAGTAATAAAATGGTTATAAAAATAGTAATGCAATTAGAAAAATTTGGACAAGTTGAATTAGGACAATATGAGACAATAAAGACAAAGAGTTATGGATGTCTGGGTACCTTTTTCTGGGCAGCAGGAGCCCGGAAAAGGACCCCTGTTAACGAAGGATTAACCCTTAAAAACAGTAGCCCATTGCATATTCATACACTTCATACGTTATGCATAAATTCCATTCAAACACAGGATTCTGTCTGGTCATCATCATCTTCTTCCTTCTAATCCTAACAGTGCCTTCGAGGCAGGAAAAAGTTCGTTTCTTCTGATAAGAGGGCAATAAATTCTTTTTTCTGAAAGATTCAGGCATCCTGTGGCTGCTATCTGGTGCGAGTGCCTCATTCCTTTCTTAAAAAACTCCCACTGACACAGTTCTTATTTTAACTATAAAAGTTATCTTTTAATTACAAGACTACATTTATCATATTATTAAAATGTTAATACAGCACTACTAATCAATCCATCAAAATACATATGGTAAATATCTGCATAGAGTCATATAATATGCGTTTTTCACACACATTATATTTGTCTATTAATTGTGAGAGTCAATCATCATATGACTCGTCTATCACAACAGGAAAAGAAGTTTCTGGTGGGAGGGACACAGGTTTTAAAGGTAGGACCTGTTCTTGAGGTTTGATTTGTTCCCTTTTTCAGATTACAAGGAAGTCATGGTGTTCCAGAGTAGAAGTTGGTGCCAAAAGTTTGAGAACAGGATGTGATAAGATCACCAGAGCATTTTATCTGTATCTAGGAAGAAGCCCTGCAGAGCTCCTCTTTGGCTTTTACTGAAAGTAGAAGTCCTATTTTTACCAAGAATTTTGATCTCTTGGTGTTTTGGAGGAAGAAAAAGAAAACAACAAAGCACCTGAAGTCTGCATTGAGGTGAGGTGTATCCCAGAGGACTGAGGGCTCACCAAGGCAAGAGACCCTCCTGGGACCGTGGTCACAGGGGTTTTCAGGTGAAGGGAGAGACGAGAATGTTGACTGCATGTTCAGAAGGCTTGATTTATTATTTTGTGATATATATATTACATTATAACTATACTAAAAAGAAAAAGAAGGTTTCCTCTCAGAAGCTTGCTAAGGTAAGAATAGAAAAGAATGATAACAAAAGGCAGCTCTCTCAGACTCT
Source organism: Zonotrichia albicollis (assembly GCF_047830755.1). NCBI lineage: Eukaryota > Metazoa > Chordata > Aves > Passeriformes > Passerellidae > Zonotrichia > Zonotrichia albicollis. The sequence continues at coordinate 9,240,089 of NC_133842.1, forward strand.
GTCCGAGATAGCTCGGTCCTTGATTGGCCATTCATTATAAACATCCAAGATGGGCCAATCACAGGTGGACCTGTTGCATTCCACAGCAGCAGATAACCATTGTTTACATTTTGTTGCTGAAACTGCAGCTTCTCAGAAGGAAAAATCTTAAGAAAGAATTTTTCATAAAAGATGTCTGCAACATGTCACATTTTTTTTATTTAGTTAATTAAAAAGAAAAGTGTTTGTAATTTTCTCTGCTGGGCTCATGCAGAGGAAAGGACAAACACTTGACATGTTATCTGTTGCCAATCAAAACCTCACTCAAGTGCTGGTGTGGAATGAACAGGGAATTTCTTCACCTGTAGAACATAAAATTCTATCATATCGCTAAAACAATTTTACAATATAAGAAAATGCAAAAACAATGCAAACAAAGACCAAGTCCAAGGAGCTGAGTTTCAGGAAAAGTCCATGGACTGAAGATGTTCCTCTTTCCATCTCTCAAAGTCCCTTTTGGTTCTGAAACAGGCTTGCTACAGAAAAATCCATCAATAGTTATCAAAAGTCCATTGACAGTCATCAAACAATTTCAAACAATTTGAGAAAATTTCTGGAATGTGGAATGTCTTGGCCACAGCCCTTTACTGAACAACTTGGGCTGAAGCTAATTTTTGGCCCTTCAATGCTTTTGAGCTGCTGCTGGCTCTTTCAACCCTTTTTACTTATTTTAATTTTAATTTTTTCTTCTTTTTTTTTTTTTTTTTTTTTGTCAGAAAGAGCAGCAGCAGCAGAGGAGCCAGAGAGAGGACCCAGATCTGGCCCATAAAAAGGCAGGTCAGGACCAGAAAGGGAAAGCAAAACCCCCAAACCCATCAGGAGGCCGGGAGGTGGCCCTGGCCCAGGGAGCTGAGCCCAACAGCCCGGGCCCAGCCCCCGAGGCAGGCTCTGCCTTGCCACAGGCCTGCACTCTGCTGCCAGTACAATGGCAGAACGAGTGATGAAACGCTTCTTTTCTCCAAAATCACCAAGGCATGCCAGCAGCAGGGGAATTGAAGCTGTCCCAAGGATCTTCATCTCGTGTCTGGGAATATTTGTTCCCCACAATTATTCTTTTTATGCTTTCCTCCAGAAATACTGTCATAATCTAATGCTTCCAGAGAAACTTTTCCTACTTTTTGGGGAATTCCTTTTGCTGCACTCCCAGATCAGGCCAATTCCCAGGGCTCCTTCCCAAAGTCAGGTACAGCCCATGGCCTCCACTCTCCAGCTGGAACAGAAGGAAGCACAGAGTTTGCGGCTGTGGGAGAGGAGCTTCTCTTTCCTGTCTGCTTTCCCTTTGGGACAGGTTGGTGTGTGCTCATTTGATAAAGGCAGGTTTAAACTCTGAAGCAGTTGTGTTTCGAACTGCTCCCTTCTCCAGCTCTTCTGTGGGTATCCTTGGACAAAAGGCCTCTTGGTGGGAGCGCCCTGTGGCAGGTTAAGGAAGGAGGTTGATATTTTAGGGTTGTGACTGCTGAAAGCAGCTGGTTTCCGGAGGTGTCCAGAACTGGGAGTGGCTCCTTTTCTCACCTGCCTGCAGAAAAGGAAGCTGCAAAGTAGGAATTTCATTTGTGCAGATGGCCATCAGGGGTGTTTGCCAAGAGATGGGCTGGCAGAGAGGCAGGTCTCCTGCTAAACTGGCTGTGTGTTTGTTTTGGTGGTGGAGAGGGTCAGAGACGCAGACACAGACACCAGCTGAAGGAACACTGTGATTTACTGTAATGCAAAAGTGCAAAAAAGAGTCAGGAAAGGATAAGCTAAGCAATGCACCTCAGCATTATTACAAAAGGGTGCCTCTGGTGATTCAGGAAGATCCATCACCAGGCAGCCCAATGGTTTCCCCTTCATCCAGAGCTGCACATCAGCTGGGGGAAGCTATCCCAGCCCAGCCCTGGAGAGCCACGGCCGGGAACCGGGAAATCCTGCGGTGCCTCCACCTTTGGCAGCCACGAGGCTCCCGAGTGCGCTGTGAGAGTAGCCTGGCTCTGATGGTGCTGGACTAGCAATGTGCCCGAGCTTGTGCTGGGGGCGCAGCTGGTGTCATTCTCCTCTTGGTTTTCTCCCCGAGCCTGCCCAGGGCTCAAGGAGGAACCAAGGCCAGGTGTGGCCTTGTCCATTTTCCTCATGCAGAAAGGTGCAGACGTGTTTCACCAGTGAATGGATGCAACAATCCTTTTGATAATAACACTTGGTTAAGGAGCAGATACATGGAACATTTGGTTGGGATGGTCACCTAGAGGGCAGCTTTGGCTCAGGTCCTGTTGTTGAGGCTTCAGTCAGGGTCTGTTGTTCAGGCCTTAGTCCTTCAGTATTTTGTGGTGCAAATCACACCTGTGCAGAGCTGCAAACAAACTTGTCTGTCTTTAGCACACTTGGGACAGGGAACAGGATTAGCCCTGCAAGGCCAGGCTGGGGCCAAGAGCAGAAGGCCAGCACCCTGCTTTTGCCCACATGTAGCCCTGCAGAGCAAGCAGCCCCTCCTGCCCAGTGGCTGAGGTGCCCGAAGCTGCCTCCCCGCTGTGCAGCTCTGCAGAGCCCGCGGGGCGCAGGGTCCTGGGCAGCCAGGGCAGCCCGGCTGCCTTGGGGCACAAGGAGTGGCCCAGAGAAAAGCTGCTGCCCTTTGCTTTGGGACTGTTCCTCAGAGTCTTGTCATTAATCCACAGTGTCTGATGTGTTTTCCATTCCTCTCCCAAATTTAACACAGCTTTCTGAGAAAACTGACTGATGTAGCTGCTGCTGCAGATGGTGCTTTTGTCTGCTGGTGAGGGCAGGTGATTTGGACCAAGGACAGAGTCCATTGTTAACACCACAGCTTTGCCAAGTCAAGAAAACCATTCACAATTGGGCTACCAGTGCTGAGCAGTTTTCCTAGGTTTTGGAAAGCTACCACCTTAAGTAACCCAACAGATTTTCCTCCAGGAGGACACCAGCAGTAGCATGATGCCAATGTTTTCCACTCCTTTTCTGTGTCTTTTACGAGTTCCACAGTGCCCAGCAGGAATGAAACGACATGTGATAATGTGATTTGAGAGCTCTGTGTTCTTCATTGTCACATGAGTGTTCATGACAAGCTGGACACCCCACTCGTGGCTCTGTCGAGTTAAATTCATCCCAATTCTGTGCAAACAGCAGCCCTGAGATGCTGAGAAGAGCAAGCACAGTGAGTGGGTGTGCATGCACGCACCCGGGGTCTGACTGCTGTGTGGGCCGATGGTTTTGCACTGTTGTAAATCTTCACTCTCCCAAGCTGAAAGACTATTTCAAATAGATATCTTAAAAGAAAATATATATCAAAAAATAAAATTGTCCAAAAATACATGTGCATTAAATTTCATGCATATAATATAATATAATATAATATAATATAATATAATATAATATAATATAATATAATATAAATGAGATCATTTTTGAAGCCATTGCTTGTGGGGGATATTAGATGATCTCCTAGTGTTTGTACATTTTTGCTTTCTGCTACTGCTGATCCTAGCAGCAACTCCCTGTAAGTTCTTCCAGGTCACTTCACACAAAGGGATTCCATCATTTCAGTGCCTGTGAGAGCTTGGCACTGAAATGCCAAGTTGATTCCCAGCTCTCCAGCCTCCTTCTTGATTTTGGGGCACCTCAGCACTTGTGTCCACGGCCCTTCCTTCATCCCCAGCCTGCAGCAGTCACAGTTGCTGCTGCCTCCCCCTTGCTGCAGCTCATTTGTCAAAGTGCTGCCAAAGGCAGCAGAGCTGGCTCAGGATCCGTGCTGGCTTCTGCTCTCTGGGATGAGCTTCAGGGGTACACTTGGAGCAGTTTCCTAAAGAGCTGCCCGTGGGATGAGGGATTTGTCCTCCCCGGGTGGCTCCTGCTTGGATTCTGTGCTCAGTGGAGCCCCAGAGTTTTCTCAGCTGCCTCTGCAGCGAGTTCTGAGCCAACGTGGGGCTCTGCTGCCAGCCCAAATCTGCGCTTCCCCTGCCCAGCCTGAGTGCAGGTGGGGCACGTGCTGGGCATGGCCGGAGATTTGCATGGCCAGAATCCTCCAGCATTTACATCTGCCCATGGCTTTGGGTAGCACAAATCTACACTTACTTCAGCTGAAACATTGCATTTACTGCAGACAGTTACACCTGCACTACTAATGTACAAATACACAAACATTAACTTATGTTTAAAAATGAAATTTATTTTAAATTGCAACACCTGTGCTACCAATACAGAAACACAAAATATCAATTTATGATTAAAATCTAATTTATTCTGAGAACTGTGCTATGTAAATATATACAGATATCAACTTCAGTGAAAAAAATTACTTTATTGCAACCCTCTGCAACAACTCACTGTACACAAATATTGAAGTAACTGAATTGAAGTTTAACAATTAAATTTATTACATATTACTACAACCGTACAGCCCATATACAAATACAGAAACATCAATATCCCTCTCTAAAGAATCTCAGATCCAGAACTAAATAAATAGAATTTTAGAACTATACAACTCTGTACATAATGAATAGAAGTAAATACATATATGGGCATAACAATATAGAGATGTAAACATGCATTACATATTTCATGACATGTAACACAAACATAACAAACCTGTCTATAAATACTCAAATACCAATGGACCAATAGAACAATCTATACATCCCCAGCAATAGAAATGCACAGCTACAGAGCTGTACAAGTATGTAAACAGATGAATATACACGCATCAATATAACAATATACACATAATATCCCTATTCAAATATCTGTCAGTGTATGTAAATATCCCTATACTTGTAACTATCCAAATCTAACTACACATCCATAAACAGCGCTAGATCAGGAGGGATTGCAGCCGCCGATGTTCCCAGGCTCTCGCTCGGGCTCCTCCTCCCGTGCAGAGCAGCTCTCCTGGACAGGGACAGCAGCTGGGACACCTGGCAAGCAAAGGGAACACTGAGTGAGTGTGGGGATGTTTCTCTTGGCAGCAGCTGCACTTCCATCAGGGAAGAGGAAATGTCAGAGCCTCCCCGGGAGGGTCAGAAGGAAAAGCAGCCAAGCGGGCCAGGCTGTGGTGAGCTGTTCACTTCTTTCTGGCATCCCAGTTGCTCTGAGGGAACTCCCTCATGTCAGGTTATTGAACCACCTCTGCACTTATCAAGACTGTGGCCCCCAAATCAATCAGCATTTATGTCTCCAGCTGCTTGCACCAATGACAGGGAATGTCCTCTAACAGTGCTGGGGCACAAAGTTACCTTGCACAGGTCATCTGACAGGGCCTTGTTCTTTCTGTGCTTCCTGTGTTTCTCCTTACCTTCCACTTGGAATTTTTACAGCATTTCTTTTTCTTTCCCCTTGATCAGTGCTGAAATGCGTGTTTCTCTTCCAAGTTGAAATGCGTGTTTCTCTTCCAAGTTTCAGTTTGTTCAGTGATCCTGTCAAGCCTTTTCTCAGAAGCTTTTATAATGGAATTGAGCATTAATTTCAGCAATTTTGGTGATTTTCTGTGAGATTTATGCAAGTGTCCTGTTCACTGGGCACCCTTTAGGAAGGTACAAAAGATAAAAAGGATGTTCTGTATGTCAGTTCACTAGTGGAATATTCATGCATAGAGAGAGTGATTAGCTGAATTTTACCTCTACTCCTAACCTGAAAGTGTAACAGGTCATTTGGGGAGAAATTAAAGCCTGATTTCTCTTTCTACCAGCCTGTATTCAAATGTACAGTAAATAGAGCAGGGTGAGAATGTCAGTGTTCAGTTCCTGAAGTGCATTATTAAGGTGTTCTTAAAGTAATGGAGATAAAATCTGGGTGGGCATTCCTAATTTCCAGACACTCATTGTCAATTTCATTGTCAATTTCTGAAAACAGCAGAGATGTGCACATCATACCTTATCAATCCACTTGGGGATGTTTTAGGTTCAGATTCTCCGAGGCTTTAGATTTTTAGGTCTCTAGACAATGCTTCCAGGAATCTAAATAGCTTTCAGAAATTAAACTTTTTTTCCTTTTTTCCTCGGTCTTTGCACTCATGTGCACCAGAGACCTTCAGTGAATGGATTCCACTGCAATCCATCTCCAAGCTGAATCTCCCAGCTGTGTTCACACTGGTGGTTCGTGTGTCTCTTCTGCACAGTGCAATTTTAAAATCTTCGTTCCTTATTATCTCTGCCCTTCCTTTTCTGTTTTAGCTTGCAAATGCATGCAGATGTATCAGAAATGATACATCTAATTTCTGATGCATCAGTTCCTGTCTAGCAATTTCATTTTATCCTGTTCTGATGATATGCTAGCCTTATATGTTTTATTCTAAGTGGACTCCTGTTTTCTTGCATGTGGAAGTTGTACAATGCAATGCTCTCATTCACCTGCTTTCATGAAACCCTTCATTAACATTAGCACAAGTAACTGTGTGATTCCCTTCTGCTTTGTAGAAGATTTGGGAAACTCAAGTCCTGCTCCACTACAGAAAAACATACATGGTGCTTGTTAATTCCCCTAAGAGCTTAAGTTAATGGTAAACAACTGCAGCTTATTCATTTCACAGAAATTGGGAGAAAAGACATTGCAAATATTGAGGAATGTATTGCAATATTGATGGGCATCCCTCAGTTATCCGGACAGAGTGATGTCACTGGCAAAATTCCCTCTTTTCCAAAGGTTTTCATTGGCTTTGGCTGTATTTCATATGGCTGCAGGTCAGATTTCCCTTGGTTTAAGGAAGTATCTTGGCAGTTACTCTTGGTAATATATCTTGCTAATTCTGCCCTTGGAGGAATTACTCAGTTCTGCAGTCCTTATTACATGCCCTGTTCTAAAAGACTTTTATACTGTTTTCACTCTCTCTGTGTTTTCACACTTGTTCAACAAGGTTTTCTTTCTAAGAATATTAATCACAATATCCCAAAGGGTTAAAAACTGCTTAGGTATTTTTTCCCTAAGTATTTACTAAAGAAAAATAATAATTAAAAAAAAATTGTATGCATGCTGGATGTAAAATACAAAGAGAAATAAACTTGAGAGTTTTCCAAAAACCTTAAGAAGAAAACCCATGTATTCTATAAAACCCAGAGTATGCATCTACAGTATACAAAAATGGGCATGTTCTAGAAGAGAAAATTTGTGTAATGGTTCTGCACAGTATTCTATGCATTCAAGCTCTTTGCCCTTCAGGGGCAGTGCCATTCTCTGAACTGTAATGCTCTGAAAATGTTCTGCTCACCATGGCAGCTTTCTGCTCTCCCCTGGTACAGATCATCCTCCCAGCAAAGGGGGAGTGCAGCCACCACAGCTCGCAGCACCTTCCCACACAGCAAGAACCTGAAGGACAGAGATGGCTTTCACCAGCTGCTGTGGGTTCTAATAGTGCCACCTCTCAGCTGCCGAAAGCCTGAATTTCTGTGTTTCAGTGTGTTAGTTTATTGAACCAAATGTTCTGTTATATAGTGGTATGTTCAAGTGTTCCCCGAGTTATTACAGTTAGTCTCTCCCCTGTGTTATGCCCTCCTACTCAAGTGTCACTCAAGGAATCCCCTCCCTCCTCACCAGGTTTTTCCCTGTCTGTCAAGACAACCCGGCCCCTTTGCCCCATCCATCAGCCCAAACCCTACCCTTTGTTCCAGAAAGTTCCCTGTCCCTCACCCTAAGATCCAATCCCTATTCCAATGCTCTCTCCTCCCCTTGTTCTGATTTGTTGTAGCCCTCAAAACCGCACCCCAAGAGTCGCTTATTGGTTACTATATTGCGTCCACCCCCTGCTTTGAAAGATTTTAAAAACCCATGCACAGAGATGCTGGGGCTTCTTTGAACATCTGTTTCCTTTGGGAATTCTCACCTGTAGAACCTTTCCCCTTCCTCTCCTGATGAATTTGCCACACTTTACACTGCAGAAGAGCCTCCTCTGCTTCCTTCATTCGGCCCTCCAGGGGTCTGTACTGCTCGGCATTTGGCCTAGAGGTTCTGGCTCAGGCAAAACCCTAACCTAGCCAGTTCCCTACTCTTGCCATTGTCCCTGGAGCATCACAGAGCTAGCCAGGGCTGTGGAGGGCAGTGACAGTGACCCATGCCCTGGCATGTCACAGCCCCCAGAGCCACACCTGCCAGGCCACAAGCCCCAGCCCTGGTCCCCACTGTGGCCTCAGCGGCTCCTGGGCATCCTCACCCTGGGTGCAAAGGCAGCCTCAGGAGCCCCCAGGGCGCTCTGGATCCAGGCTGCAGACACCCTAAAGCCAGCTGTGAAAGGGACATGGATGGGGACTGCAGCTGGATCTTGCAGTGCTCACCACTCCTGACTACTCTCTAAGTGAGCACAAACCTCATTTGTAGCATCTTGAGCACATTGACCCTGCTCGCCCCTCCTGGAACGTGGTGTTCTCACATCATACACCAGCCCTTTGCAGGGAGTGACCAGCTCCCAGCTGCTCTGCTACCCTGGCCTTACTTTCTCTTTGCCAGCCATGAACTTTAACAGATACACTCCTGAGAAACCTGGCACAACATTTACTTATCAGGAGCTCTTTGGCTAAAAAACTCCATTGATTCCTAGTTTTTGCACAGAGAAGGAGGTCCTGACAAAGCATAAGGCACAAGCAGGGCTCTGGCATACGAATTCCTGAGCCACAGGATTCCACCCATTGTTGTTCCTGACTGCTTTGCTGATATTTTAGAGCCGGTTCTGGATAGGGGCTGCTGCTGACAGGGTAGGAAAATTTGGAGAAAAAAAGGTGCAAGAGACAACCAAAAAGAACCAAAGGGGGAAACCCTTAGAAATACAGAGCACAACAGAAGTCCTTGGAGATGGTTGAATAGAAAATGCCACCAGCAGTGAGCAGAGCCCGAGGTTGCTCACTGCCACCCCAGGGACTCCTCAGTCCCCTGCTGGTTTGTGTCTGATGCAGCCCTGCCTGGAAAGGGCTCCAGGCTCTGGTGTTCCCAGCTTGCTCCAGGCTACATTCTTAGCAGCACTGAAAGAAGAGGTGGAACAAAGAGCCGTTTTCTGTCCTGCCTGCAAACTCTCCTCCTTCAGTGCCATTACCAGAGATCATCCCTCTGTCAGCTTGGCACTGTGCCTGCTGCATCCTTGTCCCTGTCCCTCGCATCAGCTCCTGCACATCATCAGCGCTTGCTGTCCCACATCATGAACAGAGAGAGCTGTGTTAGGAGTCCATTTTCTTGGCCTTTTTAACAGACACAAGAAGCATGAGTCCAAATAACTTTGTTGTTTGTTCTTGCCCTCCTTTTAGATAACTCTTTTCTGCTTTAATTCAAAAGCCTCTTTTCCTACATGGATGGAATGATCCGGAATTGGCAGTTGCTTCAGGCTGTCATGCACCATGGGAATTTTCTCTTGTCTCTGATGAGGATTTGGTGAATTTTCCATTGGTCATTTGCTGGTTGTCACCATGGGCTGAGCTCAGCGGCCAACCTTGCTGTCCCCAGGGGATGCATTGGGACGCCAAGCCCCTCAGGGCTGGAATTCGGGGTTGGGCGGGCTCGGAGCGCCCGGAGCCTGGGCCCGTGAGGAGCTGCTGCTGGCGCTGGCTGTGCTCAGCCCGCCGTGCCGAGCAGCCGTGGCCATGGAGACACAGGCGGGAGCTGTTCCGAGGCCGGCAGGCGGCCCGGGCCGGCTCGCAGCTGCGAGGACGCCGGCAGCCTGTGCCCTGAGGCCGGGGCCGTGGCGGGCGGTTTGCGGGCAGGGCTTTTCCGAGCCGGCCGCAGTGTGCTGCCTCCCGTGTGGGCCCGGCTGCGGCAGAGGCAGGCGGGAGCGCGGCGGGGCCGGCAGCGGCGGGCAGAGGCCGCAGAGAGCAGCAGCCCGGCCGGGCCCGCTGCGGAGCGGCACGGAGCTGCCGGGCAGGCCTCGGCCGTTTCTGTGCGCACAGGGCAGGAGCAGAGCCCGCAGCAGAGACAAGAGCCGCGGCAGGAGCCGGCCGTAGCGGCAGCTCGCCCTGCCCAGGGCCGCAGCCGCAGCTCTCCGCCGCCGGCCACAGCAGCAGCCGCTCGCCTCCGAGGCTCCGGCGCTTCCCGAAGACGAGGGGCCCGGCCCCCAGCACGCCCTGGAGCCCCGCAGCGAGAGCAGCCGCCGGCGTCGCAAAGGGCAGCGCAGAGGGTGAGGAGGAGGAGATGAGGCTCGCTCTGGGCCACGCTGGGGCAGCTCTGCCCTGTCAGCCTTCGCCTTGAGCCCTTCGCTTCTTTTCCATGAGCCCTGATCGCCGTCCTTGGCCAAGGGCCCGCGCAGCCCTTTCCAGGGTTGCAGGAAAAGCTGCCTCAGTCACAGAATCACTGGCTTGGAAGGAACTTTCAAGATGATCGAGTCCAACCTATGGCCTAATACCTCAACTAAAGCAGGGCACCGAGTGCCACATCCAGTCTTCTTTCAAAGGCTTGCAGGGATAGTGAGTCCACCAGCTCCCTGCAGGGGTCTGTCCCAGGAAGAACCAAGATAACACTGGGGCCTTCTGCCCCCTGGCGCTTGGAGCTCTGGAAGTTTGTCTTTCTGCTTAGGCAAAGGCCATGGAAAAGGACTGGGCAAAGTAATCACAAACCGAGTCGCCTATAGAGCTCTAAATTGATATGCAATAAATACAGAAAAGATAGAAAAGAAAGAAAGACAAAACCCAAATGGCATCAGCAAAGTCTTGGGCATGAACACATAGCTGCAAAGGGTCTTCTCAGCCCTATTTCTTTGTATTTCTGGGAACCAGAGGAATCCTGCTTGAGCCTCTGGGGAGATGGGTTTGGGAGGTTCATGTCTTGTTTCTCCTTGGGGCAGCTCCTGTTCCTAGCATCAGCTGAGCCTCTCTCCAGGCTGATGCCTGTTCTGATTGTTGCAGCAAAACAACTGATGGCAGACAGAAGACACTGACGCTTGCAGAGACCGTGACTTTTTCCAGTGCCAGCTGGGAGTGGGAGTCAGAAGAAAAACTCTCAAAAGCACAACTCATTGGAAGATTGCCTTCCTTTTCATTCCATAAAGAAGCTCTAGATTCACTTGTGAATTGTCAGTTGTTTATTAAGGATGGGAAGTTCTCTTTCATTATTTTTTTCATGTGATTTGGAAGTGGAGGAAGCTCTCATTCATTCACAAACTCCAGACCAAAGTGCCTTTGGAAGATGGCCCACGTGGCAGTTTTCTCCCATCCATGGTACTTGTGGATATAAGAAAGCAAGGGCAATAGTACTTGCAGCCAAAACCCAGCAAAGCTTGGCTCAGCCAAAACATCCTGGGGAGTTAGAGGCCTCTAGTTGTTCCTAGAAATCAGCAGAGTTCCAGCCAAATGATTGTGTAGCACTAAGTGCAGTCTCTTTGCCTGGATCAGAACCTTGCTCAGCTGAAGAAGCAGAAGGATCAGCAAGGAGCTCCCAACAGCCAATCACATCATTTGGATTTTGCTCATTTTGTGTAAGTTTGCAACTAAACATGTGTTTACAGTTGAGCTAATGAGAGAAACAAAAAAGTTAATAGAGGCTTTATGGTAGGACCATGATATTCCACAAGAAGAATCACTGGTGTGCATTTCATTGAACCTCTCTAAATCCTATAAAAGTATTGTAGCCCTGATTTAAAATAGGCCGATATGAACCAACTTGGAAAGACAGAGACTAAAATGGCTTGCAGGGTTATTTTTTAAGACTGAGAAAAACTACCCAAAAGATGTTGTTTTGTGACATTTTAGAATATACTACCTGAAAATTACCAACTGCAACAAATCAAGAGTTTAAAACGGCATGTTTACGTATATGAATAATTAAAACCACAAAAATGTGCAGATATGAATGCATGTTTTCATAAAAATCGTGAAATTATAGGCAAAAAAATACATGTCCTGAACTACAATGCAAAGGCAGGTAGAACTGTAGTTGAATGATCTCTTTTTAGATTGCTGGAGTTTTTTCCTTGTTAGGAGGAGCTAGGGTATTGCTGAAGAAAAGTGGCACAAGCAGGACGGGGCAGCGTGCCGTGCTCTGTGCAGAGGCTGCCAGAGGCTGCTGGAAGAGCGCCCTGCTGCAGCCAGAGCCCTCCTGGCCTGGGGCCCGGGAGCAAAGGGCCAGGGCAGGCACCTCCTCCTCGTCCTGAACCTGCCACCGCTCCCTCCTGCTGCTGCTGCTGCTGCTGCTGCTGCTGAGGGAAAGAGAAGACTCTTCTAAGGCCCCATGAACAAATGCACTTACACAGCCCTGGGGATGCCAGTGAAGGAAACCATGTGTCACATAATGCATGTGTGACCAGTCTCCAAACACCACCTAAACGTGGAATTGTTGCACCGCTCTAGGACAGACAGAAATTTAAAGAATTAGCTGGGGACTTGAGGGCAGAAGAGGCCGGAGGAGGAAAACAACTCTGAGGGGAAAAAACAGCATATCTGGAGGGGAAAACATCTCCAGCTGCTCAGAATTGGTCAAGGGAACATGTCTCTAATCCTCTCCTGAAAGGGATGCTTTTGGTGACCTTTGCACCTCCAGCGGCCTTGGACCAGAACCAGGAAGATGCAATTATGTAAATGTTAGATAGATTGATACACAGATAGACAGATCTCATTACTAAAATCTCTCTTTACTGTCCTGTCTGCTGCTACACACATCAGAACTTGGTAGCCAGTGCCCTGCTCAACTACAATCCTGAAATTGCTCTCCTGTTGCCTCAAAAAAACACACTCTTGGGGAATCTGGAGCATGTAGGTCTTTACGGAATGCAATCAGACCCAGAGCATTGCTGGGAACTGCACTCTTTGTGCATCTGTGCTTGGGCAAGTTCTTCTCTTGGACTTGACCACACTGGTGGTGCTGAAGTGGCTGGAGTCAGAAATGCAGCCCAGCCCCTCAAAGCTCCTCTAATCTCTGAGCACCAGCTGGAATGCCAGGGCACTGATTTCCTGCTCAATTCCCAAACACAACACACACTGATTCCCTAGGCTGCAAAAAGGCATGAGCACTACTAAGCTCCAAGTGATCTGTAAGGCCATACTGGCTGGCCTGGAACCCCAACAGCTCATTCTGCATCAAGGTCCCTACACAGAATGATGTGTTCTCATGCAAAAACTGTATTCTCCAGAAGTGACACCTTGGAAATTAAAATTCTAGCAGACCCAGTCCCAGTGCTATAAAAGGGCAGAAAATAATGATGAAAAGAGCCTTAGTTGGGAGAAAAAGTAAATGAATAAGCCTCTTCCTCCAACCAAGCAAAAAAAAAAACTCAAGGAAAAAAAGGGGGTAAAGTCACTTCCAAAAGTGGCTCAAATATTTGGATGCACTGAGGAGATGCTGAAGGTCCCTCACAAGGCTTCTGTTGTCTAGGCTAAATCTCCTTCAGACACCTCCTCCCTGGCCTTGTGCTGCACCCCTTGCCCAGCTCCCCTGTCCTTCTGTGCCCACGCTGCAGCCCCTCCATGACTTTCTGCTTCCCAGGGCCCACAGCTGCACACAGCACTCCAGCTGTGGCTGCAGCGCTGCCCAGCACAGGCCACGCTCACTGCCCTGCTCCTGCTGCCCCACTGCTGCTGGCACAGCCACCGTGCCCTTGGCCTGCTTGGCCCCTGGCCCCACGCTGCCTTATCTTCAGCTGCTCACGGCCGCCAGCCCTGCGTCCTTTTGGCCCACGCAGCTCCCCAGCCACAAAGGTGCCCACTGCACTTCAGATCCAGCAGGCAGCATTGCAAGATGGCCTTCCTCTTCCAAGCAACACAAGACAGCAGTCAAGGACTTGCAGCTTCAGCCCCAGTCTGTCCTCCAATGCACTTGCCAAAGCTGCAGACTTCAGCGCAAAATGGATCAGCAGAAACTTGCCCCTTGATGCTGTTTGCAGCTTCTCAAAAGCCAAAAGGCAGTTGGATCATATTGGAATATGAATCCCAATATTACCAGTTAGATTGTTCCTCGGCCAGTCTTACCCTCGCTGCTAGGCCAAAGGCGGCAACTGTGGTGTATCACCCCAGAGACACTTTTAGCTTGCTGATGGTTTCAGCTGCGCACTAAACAAGTCCAGGCTTGTTAGGAACTCCGTTTACCTCAGGGAGAAGACTTCAGGCGAAGGTGAAGAGAAAAAAAGGAGAGGATTCTGCTGGAGGATTGTATCCAGAGGTTTATTCCATGGTGACACAGGTCTGAATCTTGGGAAGAGCTCCAACAGAATCGCCACCGCATGGCCGGACTCACCTTTTAAGCTCAGGGGGAGGGGAGGGGACAGGTGAGCCACCAACCAGGTGGGGGGGGGGTCTCAAAGGATGAGGGACACCTAGACAGGCCAATGACCTCTGAGCTTGAGGGGCATCCTTTGAACTCGACCAACCACACGACGCCTTTGCTGGGATGTTAAGCCTGATTGACAGGACTCACTCGGCAAGGGGCGAGGGGGGGGAGGGGAAGAGGGTATTGGTACACCTGGGGAAGGGACCTGAAAGTTTGAAACACACTGCAACAGGATCAACAGTGACTCTACAAGTGAAGAAAGACTCAAGAAAACTGCAGAACACTTCCACAAGCCAAAGATGCCTTTCCAAAAAGGGAAAAGAAACCAACAAAGCTTTTTGACCCTCCAGCACTACTACGTGTGCCCTTGGCCGTAACACCGCAGAAGCCCAGAGATGGAGCTTCCTTGAGCCAACCAGCCAGAAGCTGAGCTGGAGCCCCCAGCTCTGCACTACCCCAACAGGACAGGTCAAAGGCCAATTTCTAGCTGTCACTGCCTGCAGGAAATGGCTACGTCCTGCCAGACTCCAGCACTCAACATCCTTGGCCAGACACAGCAAGTGCTGGCTGCTCAGAAAACTTGCACCTCTGCCTTGCACTATAGTCAGCACCCCCCACAACAGGCACTTACTCTCTTGGAATGATGAGCAGGGCGTGGTGCGACCATGGCTGGACAAAGGCGGTGGTCGTCTTTCTCGTTTTCCTCCTCTCTGGCTTCTTCTGCAATAGTGGAGAGAGCCAGGGGAAAGACGGCTCTTGCTCTTGTCACCTGTGGCAAGAGAGAATCATAGGGGGACAGGATGTTACCTGGTGCTTATAACCCCATTTCTTCTCACATCTACAGCCATATCTTCTAAGGAGAGTTCATCTACATTGTTGACAATGGCATTCTATGTCACTCCAATCTCTACCTATGTGCAAAAAGAGTCAAATAGTAGATTGAGAAGGAAACACCATATACAGCAAAAAGCGCAGGAGCAAGATGGTGAATCATTATAGCGCTGCTCTGCAAGTTTGCAAGATGTGCTGCAACACCAGAAGAAACAAGGCTTTTGTAAGTGTGCAAGTACCCACCGAAAAATGCCTCAAGCTCGAGGATGCTCCTGCACTGAGCAAGGCCTAGGGCTGCTCTGACACTCAGGCCTTCCATGCACCAAGGCAACCTTCTGATGTCACTATGACAGGGTGGCAACCATGCCCTGACATCACAAAGCAAACACTCCATGTTGGTCAGTGAATTTATGCACAGCAATAACCAGCCTTTCTTACAGCAAACACAAAAGAGCCTGGGAAGTTCTTCTCTGTCACAAGTAGCACAAATTCCCCTCATGGGCCAAACCCTGTTTTTCAAGGGATCCAAGAGTAACTCCAAGGGTGCCCCAAGAACCTACAGCCTGTACCCCAGCTGAGCACTCAGATGGGACAAAAGCAAAGGAAACCAGACGAAGAAAATGGCCAAAAGCATTGCCCACCTGAGAAATGACCCACCCTTTAATATTTTTAAGATTTAGTAAACCTTTAGAAAGGACTGAATAAGGAAAGATTGCAACACTGGGAGTCTCCATGCCCAGCAGCCACATGCTCATCTACAAAAGGGATGCTCTGCCTTTTATACCCTTAGCCCCTCCCAATGTTTTGTCAGTCAACTCTTTCTCTGCCGTCCATTGGTGGAGATTACTTTCTTGCATCCTGACTGGAGGTCAGGTGTTGTTACACCCTGCCTGCTGGTCACAAGCCAGCCCTCCCAAAATGCCCTGACTCCCAAGGCTATTACAAGGGGGAGGGGAAAGAGGACTATGGGAGGATATATTACAATAACAGCACTTTACATTTGGATATAATATCTCTCCACATAATAGCTATCTCTTATTTGTGAGAACCTACTATTACATTACTCACCTATAATGCACAGAACCAGGACTGAAGGCACTGTTGGCATAACAGCTGAAATCATCCCTAACAAATCTCCCCAGATATTTGCACATTTATTGGACATGGCCAGGACTTCTGTGGATGTACATCTCTGCCTTTCTTCCACTTTGGAAGCAGTCAAACTGGCAACTTGTGGGGAAACCAAGGGCTTTGTGGGGGCTGCATTGCTCTGCACACACCCAGGCCACCCATGGCACAGAGCTTTGGTGCCTAAAAGGATAAACCAGCTGGAAAAGGTTTCATTTTGACCTTTCTTACCTGCTGACAGAAGTTGCCAAAATGAAAGTTTCCAAGCAGGGCCTGATCCCTGCTGCCAGCTCAGGGTTAGAAAGGAGGCATTACTTGATTTCAGTGCTGGGTGCACAGGGAATCACTTCCCTAAGCCCTGCACACCCAGCAATCTCACCTACCAGTTTTTATCTAGGGAACTAAGACATTTTCAATACTTTGCTGAAGCTCATGGGCTAAACATTCCTCAAATTTATTGACATGTTTCAATCAGTTCTCAGAATTTGCTGACATCAGAATAGGAGTGTCCTGTAGGTCCCTGCTGGTCGTTGACACAGGTTCAGGAGGAGATCCATGCACAAAAGAACCTAAGATACAGCTGAGCTTGCAAATTTATGCACTTAGTTGCAGTAGCAAATAATACATACCAACCCCTGGATTCCCAAAAATCCGCTGAGCAGGAGAAGGAGATGGAGCGTGGTGCTCGGCAGCAGGGGCAGGTAGCAGGTAGGCAGTGCACTTCCAGGACATCCCCTGCATCAAAACACTGTGCATCTCATCCTTCTCACCCTTCCAGCTCAGAACCAGGCCTTGTATCTCCTGCTCAGGAGTGGAATTTTCTCAGTTACAGCATCGGCTGGCTCACACATGGCTGGCTGTGAGATGATGGCTCAGGATGACTCCATGACTCCCTGCCCCAAGGGCTCCATTGTGCATTGTTCTCCTTTCAAAGCTTGACTGCCCACCCATTGACCAATCCATTGTTTCTCTTTCAAGGGTCAAGGTCCCACCTGTTAAACAAGACACTTTTCTTCATTGTCTTGTCAACCTGCTCAAACATGGATCAAATATGGCAGGGCCTGGAACATGACTCCAGTTCCTGACACAGTCATTTGGGAAATATTCCCATTCCTCAAACTCTCCTTTGGTGTTCAAGAGCCTCGTAAAAACACTTTCTTCCCTTTGAATGCATTCCAGCTACCTTCTTAGCAGGAGCACTCTCCTTCTTCTCAAGGCCAAGATAGCCACTTGCACACAGTAACCACTGCAGTGGGGGAATACATGGTTCAGCACTCCTGTTAAAGCTAAAGGAATTCAAAAGACTATGCCCTGTTTGTTAGACTTAATGCCTCTCCTTCCTGTTCTGAGAATCAAACACAAGTGTTTCATCAGTACACCCTGCAAGTGCTCTTGCTGAGTGAAGCCACATTGCTGTGTCAATAAAGCAGCCGGGACTCAGTTTCTTCATGCAGGGAAAGCCAATTCTTTATTCACATAACTCATTTTTATCCTGTTTTCACAGACTCGTGTTCAACTTCAATTGGCTGGTAGTTTCCTTGCCACACAATTTATTGCTTAGAAGGTGTATTAGTGTGTACATGTTAAGCCTCTCTCTTTTTAAGACTCACTCGGGTGATTACATTTTTCTTTCATGGATGCTCATGGGACAGATTTCTTGTTAGAGATGCAAACAGTTTTCTTAGCGCAATTCAGGCTGCACGTAGAAGACGTAACAGGCTAGCTGGGAATTTACCATAGCAAAGCCTGATTTTATAAGGCCTTTCTTTTCTAATAATCCTACCTGTGTGCAACACATTATGACTTCCTTTCAGAAGCTAATGAAGAAAACACAAATTGCCTGCTGAAACCCTTCTGCCCCCTTCCAAATCAGTTTACTCCTCAAGCACAAGCCTCAAGCACATCCCCGATGTGCCTCTCTCCCAGCAGCTCAGAGCTGCATTGCACAGCGCTTGCTGTGCACCAGAGAGCACAAAGCAGGCTGGCCTGGTGGGCCTGAATATTTCTGCCAAACACTCTGCATCTCACACCTTTGCTCTGGCTCAGTGCAGAACTGCAGGATTGCAGGCGCTTCCTGCCAGAGCTGCGTGAGGCGCTGGCTCCTGCAGATGGGCCCTGCCAAGCTGTCCCTGCCTCACGCTGGCCTCGCTTCCCCTGGCACAAGAGCCGGGCCTGAAGGAGGCTGCCCTGTGCTCCAGCCTGCCGAGCAGCCCGGCTCCCTGCCCCGGTGCCCAGAGTGCTGCACACACTGCTGGCCTTTGCCAGGAGTTGCAGGGCAGCCGGCAGAAGAGGAGGAATCCTCAGCCAGCCCAGCGGCCCGCAGCTGCCCTTGGCCTTTCTCTGCTCCTGGGCACACTCCAGACGGCCAATGCCTCCAGGCCGGGCTGTGCCCAGCACAGCTGCGCTTCCCCTCAGCAGTAGCCAGCTGCCACCTGGGCTCTGAGAGCGGAGGATTCACCCGCTCCCAGCCAGAGGCACCCAGGGCCCGGCTGCTGCCTCTTGCAGCTCCAAGGGCCTCCTTCCAGCCTGCCTCTGCCGGGGCTCAGGCTGCTCCGGCCTCTGCCGGGGCTCTGCTGGGGCTCCAGCCCAGGCAAGGCCAGGCCCGCTCTCACCTCACAGGTGCTGACAGCTCCGCACCACAGGAGACCTTCCTGAGCACCCTCTCTCATCTTTCTGCTTTCTCACTTGAGCAAGGCTCTCCTCCAGCCAAAGAGATTATTGCATTTAGGGAGCCCCAATGCTCTCCAGTCACAGCTGAAGGCCTACATCTGCATAAGATGTTTGGGCTGCCCCATTCTTCCTGTGCTTTTGCCTTTAAATGCCATTGCCCTTTCTGCCTCAAATAGAACTACCAAAGATGGCCAAAAACAGACCAGTGGGCCATATTCCAAAGGCAGTCTGGTCTGGAGAGGATGAATGAAGAAGATTCTTCCCAGCTTTCACACCATGCCAAAGACACCATTTCACTTTCCACCTTTAAGAAACAACAGACAATTCAGAAGGAATTCTTGAGTTTATTTGCAGAGTGAGAAGGAAGGGAATCTTCAAGTTGAGTTGTGGTTTCAGAAACTTTATTGATTTTCAATCCTACTCTGCAGTCCTATTAGACAATCCTACTCTAACCCTAACCCTTACCTTAACCCTTATCCTTATCCTTATCCCAATCCTAATCCTTATCCTCATCCTTATCCTTATCCTTATCCTTATCCTTATCCTTATCCTTATCCTTATCCTTATCCTTATCCTTTATCCTTATCTTTATCCTTATCCTTATCCTTATCCTTATCCTTATCCTTATCCTTATCCTTAATCTAATCCTAATCCTAGTCCTAACCTACAATCCTACTCTAAACCTGTTAAGGAATAAATGGTCCTGATGTGATTGTCACATTCTTGTCTCCTTCCTCTTCTTCACGGAAACAATCAGCGGCACCAGGCTGGACGCAGGCTCAGCAAATCTTACAAATGGATGCTGCCCAAAGGGAAAAAAACCCAGATCAACAAAAAACAATGAACCATGACTTTCCAAGCTCAGTGCTTCACAGGATTCCTCCTGCTCCTAGAAGGATGCAGGAAGAGGAACAATGGGACCGTCTGCACCTCCATCTTTATGTGCAGACTTTGCCATCACAGGCAAACCTGGCCCAGAATCCCACTCATCCATTTATACAGGTGTCTTCATCTTGCTGAGATTTTAGCACTGCCAGTGCTCTAGAAATGGTGCTTTCTGTCCTTGGAGTTTCTTCTTTTCAGGAAACTCCAAAGCCTCTCATTGGTCTCTCTCTTTGTACGACAGGCACTGTGCTGATGGCCACAGACACAGAAAGCAGTGTCTACCTTTCCATGCCCAGTGGCCCTCATGTGCTTCCTTCCCAGCAGGGCCAGCCCAGTGGCACTGGGCCCTGCAGTTCCCTCTCTGCCACACAGCCTGGCAGTAACCCTGGCACAGAAACCTCTAAGGGTGGGCTGGGGGACACAAACCAGGGCCCCTCAGAGGCTCACAGTGAGCCCCCCACAGCCCCTCGTGCCCACAGCCAAATCTCTGACCCTTAGGCTGGGACTGGCTTCCTTGGGTTCCTCCACCATCATTTCATGTCTCTGTACCCCGCATTGCTCTACTTCAATTCTTTTGCCATTACATAAAACTGAACACCCCACCAAATTACAAAAGAAGTGACAGAAAAAGCCAGAGGACCTCTCTGACTCAGGAAATGCAGAGAGAGGTGGGGTTACTCAGTTTTGTCAAGAACAGGCCCCAGGGAGACTTTATTGCCACTTTCCAAAACTTCAGAGTGGCTTTGAGGAAAGTGGAGGACATCTTTTTTAACAGGGCCAGTTCCAATAGGATGTGGGTGAATATATTTTAACACAAATAGGATCTAATCAGAACATGTTTACTCGGAGCATGGTGTGACCCTGGCACAGGTTGCCCCAAGAGCTTGTAGGTGCCCCATCCCTGCAACCATTCTGGCTCCGGTGGCAAAGGGCTCTGAGAAACTCGATGTCTTTAAAGATGTCCCAGCTCATTGCAGGACACTTGCACCACAGGATCTTTACAGGGCCCTGCCAGCCCAGCCCAGTCTAGGATTCCTCATCGTTTTCATTTGAAGAGCAGCAAGAGTGGAGGTGAGGAGGAAGGGGGCTCATCTGCTGCCTTGGCCTTGAGTGGAGGAGGAGCCCATCCCTCAGACCCTGTTTCACCTGCAGCCCCTTCACATTTTACCTGCAGCAGCTCCTTGGCAGACCAGCGCCGCGCCTCATCTCTCTGCAGGCAGCAGCTCAGGAAGTCACGCAGGCAGGATGAAAATAAGTTGGGCTGCTGCAGCTTTTGTCTTCCTCCTGTGGCTATCAGGAGTTGAGGCTGGGGAAAAAGGAGACACCAGGCTCCACCTGCTTCTTTCCCACCTGTAACCGCTCTCCCAGATCCCATTGATTAAGCTCCATGCTGCAGTGGCACTTTCTGACCTGGCAGAGACCCAGAGATGACTTTCCTTTACCAACCAAAAACCCAAACCCCGATGCAGCCAAAGCTTTTCCACCATCCTGCAGATCTTGCCTTGGCAGCTGATTTCATATACTGACCTAGTTAGTGGGAACTACATCAGCACAAGCACATTTCCTTCCCTGAGGATTCCCACCAGCCTGAGAGGCTTTTTGGAAGAAGGACTTTGCTATAATAACTCTACTGTATCCAAGGGTTAATACATGAAAAGTATCTCTGCAGTGCTTCTTGTCCCTTAAGCACTGCTGCCATAAAACAAAACAAATCAAGCTTTTTGCTTTGTTCTTGAAAAGAATGGGAATTGGAGGGAAAGAAAGGAAATCCACCAGGTATTCCTCAGGTAAGGAAACAAATCTTTGGAATCTCATCTTCAACACAGACACATTAAGATCCATGCACAAAGGTACTGGAATGAAAACGCCTGCTTGGGTACACAGGAGCCACCTGCAGCTCTGTTTCTCAGCAGTCTGAAAATTTCTGCTTTCCTTACATGGAAAAGAAAAACCTTTCATGATCAAATCAGAAGGAGAGGTTCCATCCCTACGGTCACCCTCTACTCATTTGGCTACTCAAGTCAATGCGTGAATGGTAGGCCCATCCCAGAAAGTGCCAGGAAACAAATGGCAGGTTTTGGCAGGCTCTCCACATCACCAGGCTCTGGCTTGGTGACAGCCAGAATGTGGCTTGGGCTGGGAGAGAAACACGGTAACTGAGTGTCTCAGCAGCACTGCACAAGAAGCAGAAGAGACTCTGTGGCCTTTAGATCCTCATGCCCAGGTTTCAGGCATGTTTCCCAGTGAGAAGAAACTGCACAGGGGGTTAAGTTCCTCTCTAAAAACCAGTGACTTAGCAACTTTCTTGTTGTTTGGGCTTCTTTTCTTCATTTCTGGAAATGTAACACCAGTTCTGAGAGGCTTGCCTTGTGGTTTTAGGGGCATCTTCACAGACAGACAAGTGGGAACAACTTGAAACCCAAAGCAAATGTTGCCTGAGAAGAGCTGGGGAGTGTTTGCCTGTGGTGAGGCTTGAGCTGTCTGGCAATCCCCTTCCATGATGTGCAGAAACATCCAGCTGCTCCCCAGAACTCAGTCCCTCTGGGCACGCAGGCCTCTGGAAACACCTGACGATTCCAGCCTTTCTCCTGCTCAAGAGCATCTAACCTAAGCTGAGCTCCAGTTTCTTCAGCAAGGCCAAAGATGCTCACTTCCATCTGACATTGCAGCTGACAGTGTCCATGGAGCTCAGCAGGTCTTTCTGATACTCCTCAGGCCAAGGAGTTACAGTGTAGATTGGGAAGACATTGGCTGATCATTATCCAGTGTGGTTCCAAGAACCAAGCCCTAACACGCTGACAAGTCAGGGGGAGAGAGCTCATTCTACTTTTGCAAGATGGTATTTAGAAACCATATAAGACACTGACTGGGAACTATTCAAACCTCAACTTGCAGAATCCATCTCAAATAGACAAAAATAACAATGGCAAGAGGCCTTGGAGTCTCCATAAAAATGACCACCACTGTCATGATAACTCTGTGCTTGTGGCACTGAAATAGATGGTGACCAAAGAGACTTTGCTATTATCCTCTTTAACCCAAAGGAGAATTTCAAATACAGAAATGGCAATGCTCTCCCCTTGTGTACAAATAATTTATGCAGCTTTCTGTCCTTTTCCCACATCACCAGAGGTGACAAAGAGGATTTTATCCTGACTCTCAGCTGAGCTCAGCCACTGGCCATGGTGGGGAGCTGGAGCCCTCCCTGTCATTAGAACTGTGCAGGCCAGGGATGGCCCTGCTCCTGTGGTAAAGAAACACAGCACCGGTGTCAACTGCCCACGCTGGATCCCAGCCCAGGCACCTGTCTGCAAGCTCATCAACTTGTTAAAGTACCAGGAAATAGCCAAGGGTTTGGCAAACAATTCTAACTGCAGTCGGAGACAAACACATCCTAAACTTATCCAGGACACCCACACACATGAGTGAACAATGTACAGATGACTTGAAAGCCTGAAAGTTTCAACAACCACAGGATTTGGAAAAGATGCTACAGAATGGAAGAGAAGAGCTGTGTTTAAAAAATGAAAAAGCAAGCAGAACAGCTTGGGCATTGCTTTGGTAGTAGGTTTTCTTCTCTTTTCTTTTTTTGTTTACTTTTCTTTTTCCTTTTTTTCCTATGTTTTCTATAAAATTGAAACTGGGAAGGTCTAACCTCTATTTCTCAGGATATTTATCACATGTCTACCCTGTCCACTGAAAAATTATTGTCCTTCAGAAACAGAGTTCCAATATTGTTCAAAACACAAGTGAGAAATGTCAGACATGGCTGGAGGCCAAAATGGCAGGTTTCTGAACTGGTTAGGTTTCTGAACTGCCCCTTCCCTTTCTGATACAACCAAAGCTACAGCAGATGCTGATGTGTTGCTGGGGCATTTTTAGAAGGGGACCTTGGTGGAAGTGGTGCCAGCAGATGGAAATGGGATTTTATCCAATGGCACACAGAACACGGGACAGGTGAGAAAGACAGTGGGATCAGTGAGTATTTGCACCTTACCAAGACAGGAGTTGCATTCCAGGAAGGAACTTCTCGTTCCACCATTTCAATGCCCACGATTCCCAGAGACCATATGTCCATTTTGGGGCCACACGGTTGACCTGTCACCACTTCAGGCGCCAGCCACCCAGCAGCGCCGGCCACGGAGCTCCGTCTGCCCTGCTCAGGGCTGAGCTGAGCAAAGAGGCCAAAGTCAGCTGTGGAGAAAACAACAAGCCATGAAAGCCAGCTCCAATTAGGAAACCAAGCAAGAGAATTCCCCACTCTCAGGCTAAGAATGTGCTGTTGGATCTCGTGGAGAACTGTCCATGCTCCATTTCCTTGAGGCTTTAGCCAAGGGAGTATGGAATTGGCCACTTCCAAAAAGCCTCAGGTTTCTTAACGCTGCTCATGAGCAGTGGAGTTCATTCCCCTGAAGCTTTAGATTGTAGATCCCTCTGTCTGGAAGGGACACACACAGAGCAAGGCCACTCTTGACTGCTTGTGGCTCCTTCTACCTCTGTGCATGTTGCAACTGTGCCCTCAGCTCGGAGCAGGGGTTCCTGCGCTGCCACCAGCACCATTTTTGGGGAGCTGGCTGTCACTCCAAGCAGCCCCACACCCACATCCCTGGAATGCTGCACCTGACCAAGAATATACTGACCCAGCTTGACACAGCCGTCGGTTCTGAGAAGTATGTTTCTGCTCTTCACATCTTGGTGGAGAAGATGGTTTGAATGAAGAAAATCCAGTCCTTGCAGGCACTGAGCGAGAAAACAGAAACAGGAGGGCAAAAATGAGTGATGTGATTTCATCACACAAGAAAGGAAGCAAAGAATCGAAAAGATTCACTCTCTGGGGGAATGGGGAGTAATGGCAGAACAGTAATGGCCACTGAGGAGAAGAGCTTGCTGCTCCAACACTTGCAGAGCAGGACCTTTCTGAGGAAAGGCATGTCAGCTTTTGAAAGAGCAACAGCAGCTGCTGTTGTAGGCTGTCCCCTGCCAACCAGCCAGGATGACTCCTGCTGCAGTGGACGTGCTTTTGCCATGCAGAGGACAAAGGAGGGATTCTGAAAGGAGAAATCCCTCTCTTTATTGTGAAGTGGATCACTTTTGGGTGGGAGGCTGCATGACAAAGGTTTTCTTGCTGGCCTCAGCACAGGCTTGGAAGTATCACACCAGTCAGTTTCCATAAGCAAAGAGCATTTTGGCTGCACTGAAATGATCTTTGCTGATCATTTCAAATCCTGCCACCAGCACCTTTGCTTTTACAGGCAAGGAATGCAGTGGAGACAGACTCCAGGCAAACATTTAGAGAGGCAAGGTGGAGAACAGCAAATACAAATACAAATACAAGAGACAGAGCGAGAATACGACAGCAGGAGATAAGAGTACTGGCACTGAGTACAGGGAGTGCAGGGGCACTGGCAGGCCTTTCACTTGAGATACTTTTACTTGCCCATAGCATACCAGCAACACAGAAACAAAGCTTGGCACAGGAAATCACTCCAGCTCTGAGCCCCTGTTTCCCAGACAATGCTGCCCAAGCCCTTGGAAACACAGATGGGATTGCTGACCTCCCGACTGATGGCTGCCATCTCATCTTCTGACAAGTAGGTCTTGCTGATGACATTGCTCAGAGTGCCTCCATCCATGTACTCCATAACCAGGGACAATTCCTCACCCACAAGGTAGCTGAAAGGAGGAAGCAAGGGCGTGGAGATAAATGTACATGGCTAGGTTGCTGTTTGGAAAAGATGGGTTGATTCTTCTTTACAGGTCCCTTTGAGACAAAGACAAAATAAAGGAAGAGACATTCCCTCCTGGCTGTGCATTGTTTGCCATCTGTGCAGTCTCAAGGAGAAAGGCACAGCTGCAAAAAAGCTGCAAAAAAGGAGATGTCTTAGATGGGCAGCAAGCAAAATGTGCAGTTTAGTAACAGCCCAGATATAAAACCTGTCACCCATGGTGTTTCTGGAAAAAAGCACCTAGTCTTCCTGGCATGCATAGCAATGGAAAACAGTGGCAACAATCCAAGGGAAATCCTTGTTAGTTTACTTGGACGTAGGAAGACACTTGAAAAAATCGAGCTCCAAAACAAAGTGGTGGCTGTGAATATAGAGATCATTGATTTTGTAAGACACGACTCATCCGGGTTTTTGAACAATTTTCAAATACCATGTGCCAGTGAAGACTCATGCAGACAAAATGCAATCTCTTCCCATCCACTGGAGATGAAAAGAGCAATAATAATTAGGCAATAATTACAGCTCTATTTTCTGCCAGTGACCAAAGTGGGATTTTGCCTTGCATGTTTGCAATATGTGAACAAACATTCCTGGGACAAAAGCACAACTCACCTGTCTAAACAGTGGACCAGGTTGGCATTCCTGTTCACCTTCATCACCATGAGTTCACTGACTTTTAGTTCCATCTTCCTCAGTCCTTGAAGCTGTATTTTCTTTATGGCCACCTAAAATGACATTGAAAATCAGTAACTCGAGAAGTTGGTGGCATGAGACCACAAGGCACGTGGAGTGAGTGATTTTGCAATGACACAGCTGAGCTGTGCCAAACTGCCTTGTGGTTAGGCACTGCAGTAATTAGGAACTGACATGCCAACAGCCCATTTCTCTGCTCCCTTGGGAGCCAGCTACAGGACACGTGGGGCCACTGACATTTTGCCTTGACCACTTGGTAACAGCGGTGTCTCAGTTATCACCCACAAACTTCTGACCGCACTCTCTGCTGCTTTGTTTGGGACTCAGAAGAAGTAATCCATGCCTTAATGCTCTCTGGATATATCTTGTGATATGGGCAGGGCTTAGGGTTTTCAGGGACGCCTTGCAGATCTGTCCCTATGTGCAGTTCCCAAGTGCAGCACTGCAGGTGGGCAAGGAACTACCAGTAACTTTCAGATGGATTTGCTGGCAGCCAGAAATGAGAATCCAGGACTCTGAAGCTGTATCCCCAAAGAGCAGTGAGGTGCTCGAAGGCACCACCTTTGTTTTAGCAGTGGAGAGCGAGCGAGCGCGTCCTTCTCTGAAAGGAACCGCTGCCCTCCGTGCCTTCCTTCTGGCAGCTGAGGAGGACAAAGTCCCAAATGTGTTTTGTGGGCTGGCACCAGTCTGTTCTTCTTGTGCCTTTTCAGCACAGCTCTGCCCAAAGCTCCAGCCACAGCTCACACCAGAGGGGAAAGCCCTCGAGTGCAGCAGAGCCTGCAGGGGCTGTTGACATTTACCTCTGCTCCTGTGGCAGTGTCGAGTGCTCTATAAACATCTCCAAAAGTCCTAGAAACAAAACAGAAGCAGAGAAAGGAGAAGCCATTTAGATCTTGCAGTGAAAGCCAGCCCACACAGGAGATCTGTTCTGCCAGTCTGCAGACCTGCAGGACACCGGAAGCATTGAGATGTCTTTGACAATGCCTTCTGAGCACATTTAGAAATTCTGATCAGCACTGACAATCTAAGCCCAGTGCCTGAACACATTTGCAGCTTGTCAGACTTTACACTTGATACCTATTCCACCAGCAAAACACCTGATGCATGGTTTTGTACAATTAACATTGCTTGGACTCACCCACTGCCAATATTTTCCAGTTCAATGTATTTTAGAATAGGACTTTCCATCTTCACCATTCTCCCTGAGGGAAACAAAATGCAAGATGTTCACTTTAAAGCAGAGATCCCACCTTCTAGGAGATACAAAAGGCAGCCCCACTGTCTGGAGCTCTGAGCCCTCCCTTTGTGGACAGCTGGCTAACAACAACAGGAACAGGAACTGGAACAACAAGAAAAGAACAGCAGGCCCACAGCACAAGTGGCTGGCACAGAGACTGATTTCCAGCATCCTTTGAAGTGAGAGACCTCTTGACAGCAGGCACGCAGGGAAGCATAGGGAGATACATTCAGAGGAGACTGAGACCAGAAGAGAATACCTAGCAAGGCAAGTAAATTTGTCATCTAGAAACATTAAGGAGAGCTGGAACTAACAGTGCCTTTGTTTTCTTGGGAATAAACACTGTGCGATTTAGAAAAGGTTTCCTACTTGCTAAGATTAAATGCACCTGGACATCTAGAATCAATTCCTCTGAACAGATGTGAAGTTCAGAACAGGAGGAATATTGCCAAGTGTTCCCATCTTTTTCACCTTGCAGCAGTTTACCAGAAGAATGCCTCTGCGTTTGTAAACCAGAGCAGCTCATGCTAGAACAAATCCCCACGGGGCTTTCAGCATCAGGACCCTCACCCTTTATGAGCAGGCTGAGCCCAAAGACGCCCTTGTCCGTGCCTCGCGTGAAGAACCGCGCCGCTTCTCTTCACCCTGACAGCGCGGATCCGTCATTCCCATTGCACACGTCCCCATCTTCCCAACTCGGCACGGCGGGCAGTGACACAGAGGACAGCAGTGCTCCTCAGGTGTCCCTGTGACACAGAGAGCTGCCCAGAGGAGATGCTGACCCTCTTGTGAGCCCAGACCGTGTGAGGCAGAAGCCGGCCCAGAGCAGGGGCTGCTGCCTCAGGCAGCTCCACGCTGCAGCAGCCGGGCAGCAGCGGGACCCTCCCAGCTAAGGAAGGCTCCAGCCTCTGCATTCCCACAGCCCTCAGGGACAGGGCAGCGACCACAACAAGGCTGGCAAAGCCCAAGCATGAGCACTGACAGGCACTGATGGGAAGAAGCCAGAGTGAGCCTGAGCCCCGGACAAGCTGTTGCCCCCATTCAGGACACAACAGGATGGGCTTTGAGATCAGCCATTCCAAGGCGCAGATCAGTGCCCTTTTTGTCCCAGCAGGTGATGGTAGACACAGAATCCACTGGGCTCTCTTCTCAACCCTACCAGATCTTATCTGAGAGCACAGCACTGGCAGCTGTTAAGGACAAGAAGCAGATCCATTGGGTTGTGCTGCAGAATCACAAAGGGCTTGATGTGTTCTCCTAGAGACTGATCTCAGCAGGGCTTCTGCCAGTGGCTAGGACTCAAGCAGTCACAGCCTTCTGCTGATACAGGAACAATCCCTGCTTCTGCCTTCTGCGGAGAGGGAAGCCCAGGCAAACTCCAGCCAGTCTAAGCTGCCGTCAGAGGCAGCAGGAACACCCAGAGCTCTCTCTTGCTGCCTCGGAGCAATGCCAGCACTTCTGTGACACTAAACTGAACAGAACCCTTGGTACAGCTATGCTGACACGCGCACACAGCACACTGTCCCTCAGATAAGAAAGATACCAGACGCACTCTGCTGCTCCAGGGAGTCACCCGCCATCTCCTGTTGCTGAGCAGCAGCTGGGTCAGCACGAGAGGTGAAACAAGGGCTCAGGCTCCACTTCTTCAGCTGGGGAGCAAAGGCTCCCTTGGACGGCACTGCTGCTTCTGCAGCAGGTTCAGTGTCAGAGTCGGTGTAGATCTGAGACAAGAAATGAGTTGATGTCAGGAAGGTGTGGCAGAGATTGCCCTGAAATACAAGAGAGATTGCCATTTGAAATGCAAGCCCTTAGGAAGCTGCTGTCAGCCACATGCAGAGCTCTTCAACCGGATTGCTTTGCATGTCCACTTGTGAAACCAAATGGTCAAAACCAAAGGCTGGTTTTACTCGAGTTCATAGCCAGTTTCTTGTTCTAAAGGATGACCGCAGCAACGACCGCTCCACTTCCTCCCAAAGACTCCTTTCCCCCTCCTAGGTCTGCAGATATATTTGCAGCTTCTCATTCTAATATTCTACCTCCTGCCATGAAATTCTCTTTTTCTGCACCTTCCTCAGGACGTGCTTATCCTGCAGCATCTCTGGATGCTTCAGTTCCTGGGCCTCATGCCAGCCTCGGGGCTCTTGGTTGCCGGTCATTTGCTGGAACTCTCTGCCGGCTGCCAGGTAGGATGGCGACACTTCCACCTCAAGTCAAACAGAACAAAGCAGTCAGAGACTACAGCTTGTCCCCGTCAGCCAGGAGTCATTGACTGGGAAGAAAGTAAAGGAAAGGACAGGAGCAGATTCACAAGGGATACAGACAGCTTGTAGCTCATATTCCAAATCTATGTGAGTGACCATGTTCACCTGCAAAAACACCTCAAGAAACAAGGTGACCTGGAAGAAGCCATCAGGAGTTCATTCGGATGACTGCTGGCTAAATGGCCAGAGGAGAAATGCCACTGTCTAGAGCATCAGCTAAGATCCAGCAGAGCAGGAAGTGTCCTTGAGAGCAGCTCTGACAGAGGCCTCATCAGGATGGCACTCAGAGGCATCACCCACCCACTTCTGCTCTGCACTGGAAAGGCAAGGAGGGCAGAAACCACCCCTTGGGTGACTGCAGTGCCTAGTGCTCTTTCACTCACTTGCTCTTCTAGAGCATTTTGCTCCTGAAGGAGGCGATTAATTTTCTCTTTGATGATTTCAATTTTTTCGTCTAGCCTCTTCTTCCTTGTCTTGGTCCCAGCCTCAATTTCCTGCAGCTCTGTCTGCATCTGTCCATCAATTTTCTGTAAAGAACAACAGAAAGGACTCACTTTCATGAGTGGAGTGGCTGCCATTCCTTCATTCACCTGTTTTTGTAGATTGCCCCTCTGCATAGGGAGATTCTTCTCCTCTTGGATGTCTTCATTCCTCCTCTTCGCTGCCATGATGGCACTCTGAGCTTCAGGCAGCTCTGCTTGTGTCTCTGCCTTGTTCTGTACACACAAAAGCAGAGCAAGTGACTGAGAGCTGCCATCAAGCTCAGCTTTTCCCTCTTTTAGCCTCAAAATCACATTTATTCAGCCCCTTCTTTCTGCTTCCCTACCCAGCTCTGCTTCCACTGTAACCATCCTGTCCTGGCGCTGATCTCTGCGGATTGCAAGGCTCTGTCCTTTCAGTGCCTGTGGGACTCCTGGCCTCCTCAGTCCCAGGAGCTCTGGTTTATGCCCCTCTTCCTGCCCTTCCCTCTCTCCCCTGGCCAGTCAGGCTTACCTTGCCATTCTCCTGTGGCTCTTCCACCTGCTGCCTGAGCTGCTCTTCCTGCTCTCGGGCAGGGAACAGCTCTCCCTGAGTCTGGCATGGCATCTCAGATGAGGCAGTGTGCTCCTGCTCTTTCTCTAGAAGCACCTGCACAGAAAGCAAGAGAAGATGGGTTTCAGTTTCCCACATGCCCTTTGTGGGCCAAGACTCAAAGGCTGCTGGGCTCACACGTTCCCAAAGCACTGTGCTGCTGCTCTGCTGGGTCGTTCTCTGCCCGAGGGGAGGCACAGATTCCACAGTGACCCTGGCCCTACAATCAGGGGAAATCTGGGACTGAAGCTCCAACAGCCTCTCAGGCAGCTGACAGGGAAGGGGTGGCATTTCTCAAGGGTCTGGTGAGAGCCTCCCTCTGCTTCTGCCATGTCCTGTTTGTCTTTCAGTAGTGACTGACACCCCGCCCTGTCCCACAGCTCCATCCTGGCTCTGCAGGGGCTTCCTGGGTGAGCTCACTCCTTGTGAGAGACACTTCTGGAGTTCACCTTCTCTTCAGGCCTGCACCAGCATTCCTCCTTCCTGACATCTACACTCTTGTTAGAAAACCGGGTCATTCAGGAGATAAGGATACATGCAAAGATCTCTGATGGAAGTCAGAGAACCTCTATGGCCACCTCAGTATATGGAGGAGGACCAAGGTGTTTCTTCTCCCTCTTTTGTCAACTGAGAATTCTGACCAGCAGTAACAGAGTTTCTCATAAGGCCCCATTAACGAATGCACTTACACAGCCCTGGGGATGCCAGCGAAGGAAACCATGTGTCATGTATGGCATGTACGAGCAAAGTCACCAGACCCCAGCTACAGCATGGGATAGTTCCAGTCCCTTAGGACATGCAAAAATTTAAAGGATAAAAAGAAGGCTTCAGGGCACAAGAGGCTGGAGGAGGAAAACAGGAGGGTAAAAAACAACCATCTCTGGAGGGGGAAACATCTCTGCCTGCTCAGGATCCATCAATGGAACTTGTCTCTACTCCTCTCCTGAAGGGATGCTTTTAGGTGAGCTTTGCATCTTCCACTGCTTTGGAGCAGAGCCAGGAAGATTCAAATAGATATATAGATAGACAGATCTCACTTTTATAATCTCTCTTTACTGTGCTGTGGTATTTACATTCTTTGAACACAGAGAGATACAATTCCCTCTCCTAGGTTTTTTTAAAGGGAAGGTAGTGAGAAACTTAGAGAAGAAGAAAAAACAGTTATTATCTCTACTTGCTGTTCTTGTTTTTTAGTACATGAAGAATGTGTTAAAGTGATTGTTTACTGAAAGTGATTTGTTAATTGGATTTTAGTGATAACTGTTTAGATTGATTAGCTAATTAGATAAAAGACTGTGTGGAGAGTCACGAGTTTTTCTTTAGTGTGCTTTTAGTGTAATATCTCTTCAGTAAAGTTTTGATATAGTACTAGTGTAATATAACATAGCTTAATAAAGCATTTGTTTAACCTTCTAAATCATAGAGCCAAAGCACATTATTCCCCACGTGGGGGTCACCGTGAATCAATACTGTCCTTTCTGTCGCTACACACATCAGCACTCGGTAGCAGTGCCCCAATCAGCAGCCATCCTGAACTTGCTCTCCTTTTGCTTCAGTAACCCACACTCTTGGGGAATCTGGAGCGTGTGGATCCCTATGGAATGCAGTCAGACCCAGAGCATTGCACTGGGAACTGCACTCTTTGTGCGTCTGTGCTTGGCAAGTTCTTCTCTTGGACTCGGCCACACTGATGGTGCTGAAGTGGCTGGAGTCAGAAATGCAGCCCAGCCCCTCGAAGCTCCTCTAATCTCTGAGCACCAGCAGGAATGCAAGGGCATTGATTTCCTGCTCAGTTCCTAAACACAACACACACTGATTCCCTGGGCTGCCAAAAGACATGGGAGCCGTTACCCTGAAAGTGATGTGTTTCTGCCAGTGCTGGAAAAGGGTAGGAAAGATTGAGAAAAAGCTCCCTTGCTCCCTGGAGAAGGAGAAATTACCCAAGGATTCTCCTTCTAGCAAACAAACAAATAAAACATGAAAGTGTTACCTACTCCAGTGTCTAAAGCACTTGGATGCAGTGAAGGGATGTTTGTCAGGGAAACAGCCCTTGTGCTGAGCATTGGCTCTATGGATCTAAGGCAGGGATCTATGGAAGTCTGCCTGAAGGTCCCTCATGAGCCCCCATTGTCCAGGCTAAAGCTCCCTCAGCCCCTCCTCCCTGGCCTTGTGCTGCACCCCTTGCCCAGCTCCCCTGTCCTTCTGTGCACACGCTGCAGCCCCTCCATGACTTTCTGCTTCCCAGGGCCCACAGCTGCACACAGGACTCCAGCTGTGGCTGCAGCACTGCCCAGCACAGGCCACACTCACTGCCCTGCTCCTGCTGCCCCACTGCTGCTGGCACAGCCACCATGCCCTTGGCCTTCTTGGCCCCCTGGCCCCACGCTGCCTCATCTTCAGCTGCTCACGGCCGCCAGCCCTGCGTCCTTTTGGCCCATGCAGCTCCCCAGCCACAAAGGTGCCCATTTCGCTTCAGATACAACAGGCACCATAGCAAGGTGTACATCCTGGTTTTAGCATTACAGTACAGCAGTCAAGGACTTGCAGTTTTGCTCCCACTCTAGGCTCCAATGAAGTTTTCAAAGCAAACTACACAATAGAAGGTATCAACAGAAAAAGTCAGCATCTGGTTTTTGCCTCAGAAGAAGGGTTCGGAACTACTCACTTTGTTTCTTTGGCCACACTAGACAAGAATGGATCCCCACAGTTTCATGGACAACACAGTCATCTCCTTGCAGCTTATCAAAGACCAAGAAACAGGCAGACTCAGAGCACCTATCTGCTCTGCTACTGGCTGCTCTGCCTGAAGAGGCAAAAGAGCAACCTGGCAACAAAGGCACCAAAATCCCTGACTTCAAGCAGCAACTCTACATGCCCAGTGTGTCTCTGAAATACTCCCAAGTAAGCACACCCAAGAAGTTTGTGGGGACAAAGCACCACAAAGAGCTTTTGTGGTCAGATCAACATTTTTTTGTGCCTGCAGCTACTTGGCCAGTCTGTGCAGGGGGACAGGTCTCTCCACACCACAGTGTCCCCTGTGTGTCCAACAAGGCTGAGCACAGTGTCTTTGACATGCTCCCTGCTCTGGCATCAGGGAGCCTTCGTGCTTCAGGCTGGCCCCTATCAAAATGCCAGGAAGCTGGTGCCTAAACATGACAGACCAAAGCCCATTGTCCAGCTGCCACAGGCTGGGGGCAATCACTAGGTCCTGGCAGGACTCCAGCACTCAGCATCCTCAGCCAGCAACAGCAAGTGCTGGCTGGTCAGAAACTTGCAGCTCTGCCCTGCACTAAAGACAGCAGCACACACAGCTGGCACTTACTGGCTCAGAATGTTCAGGCTGTGGTGTGAGCACAGCTGGAGGCTGGCGCTCATCCACCTCATCTGCCTCCTCTTCGGCCTCTTCTCCATGAGCAGAGGGAGCCAGAGGAGAGTCTGCTGTTGGTTCTGTGATCTGTGGACAGACAGCAGTGTGAGGGACAGAAAGTTACCTATAATTTATAACCTTATTTCTATTCAGCACTTTATTCTATTCAGCTCTACTTCTACAACCAGCTCTACTAAGGACAAATCAGAAACTTTAATAACAATGGGATTCTAAGTCACTACGACTAAATTTAAATGGGCTAATTCAACAGAATTGCTAATAGTTCTGAATTAGACATTACACCCTGGCTACTATCAAGAAGCAACATTCTCTCTGCAACATGAGCTTTTCATTCCTTGAAAGTTCTGAAATGGAAAATTAGGAAATAGCCAGAGATGCCTTTGTTATTGCTGCTGCAGACATGGAAATGGATTTTCTTTCAGCCTACCAAGCTGGCCCTCTACACTCTACTGCCATACGCCAAACTCACAGCTTGCTCTACAGTTCTTAAGCACCAGAACATGAAATGTTCCTTTCTCACTCACCTCAGGATCAGCACCTCTGAATATACGCTTCAGGTGACCTGTAGTGGGCAAGGGAAACAGAACAAGTGCTGTGAGAAAACTGCCTGGGCTGCTGAATCCCACAGAAGAGAAGAAGTCAACCCAAACAGAGGTCTGGTATTTTTCTTTATCAACATCCCTCCACGTGACATAGTTCTTTCACACAGCCAGCAAGACATCAGGACAATAATCTTGGTTGTGCCTACACTTCGGCCTGTTTAGCCAGCAAATGAATACAAACATGATCAAGAAAAAGCAAATTGTTCTTCAACACTCAGTGCTTCTGTTCTGTCCAACAGATAAAGCAGATTTTGTTCTCTTGTCTTTCAGGTATTAAAAAAAAAAAAAAAAAAAAGTTGCATGCACTAATTCCCATTAAGTTGCTGAAAACAGTCACCCAGAAAAGCTTGCCCCAAATCACCCTGAGCTGTGGCAGTTCTACTGTAAAACAGCACAGCGTCAGCTCCAGGGCTCAGGAGCAGACACTCAGTGCTTTGGCATTTGCACTTCACTGCAAAGGGAATCACTCTTTTAGCACTCAGTCAAGGGTCAAAACGGACAGTCAAATCCTTTCATTACAAAATTTAGAATAAAAGAAGCTTTGCCTGAGTTCTGGGGAGAACTACAAAGTCTTTAGAAGGCCTTCTGAGAAGCCTCCCAGTCTGCGTTTTGGAAGTTGTCCGGCTTGACCCAGCAAAGAGAGGAAATGACAGACTCTGCTGCCACAGATTCTCCCATGGAGGAAATGGAAGCCCTGCAGGTTCCCCTGCAAATGCTGCCCCTGTGGCTACAGACACCCCCTTTTTAGCTGGACCTCTTGACAGGAGCTTTACCAAACCAGAGGCATCCTAATGGTCTTTCTCTTTCAAAATCAGAAACTCAGCCACCAAGAAAGAACAGGAAGACATAAAAAAGCCAGGTTAGGATATATCCCAAACTAAGCAGAAGGGAAACCTCTACTTACATGCAAAATGTGTAACGTAATACGCAGAAAAAGAAATGCCATAGGCAGCAAAAGCTGCTTTAGCCAGATGATGAAACATTGTAACAGGGTTGTATGAGTTTTTCCTAAACTAGGAAAAACCAGGCTCTTGTCAGTGGGCAGGTACCCACTGACAAAGGCACCAACCAGGAAAGTTCTCCCCAACTGAGCAAGCACTAGGGCTGCTCTGACGCTCAGGCCTTCCGTGCACCAAGGCAACCTTCTGATGTCACTATGACAAGTTGGCAACCATGCCCTGACATCACAAAGCAAACGCTCCATGTTGGTCTGTGAATTTATGCACAGCAATAACCAACCATCCTACAGCAAACACAAAAGAGCCTGGGAAGTTCTTCTCTGTCACAAAGCAGCACAAATTCCCTTCATGGGCCAAGCGCTGTTGTTCAGGGGATCCAAGAGGAACTCCAGGAGTGCCCCAAGCACCTACAGCCTGTACCCCAGCTCAGCCCTCAGATGAGACACAAGCAAAGGAAACCAGACCAAGAAATGGCCCACAGCATTGCACATGTGAGAAATGACTCTCACTTTTAACATTTTAAAGGTTTAGTAAACCTTAACATAGGACTGACTAAGGAAAAATTGCAGCATTGGTAGTCTCTGTGACTAGCAGCCATGTGCTCATCTACAAAAAGGATGCTCTGCCTTTTATACTCTCAGCTCCTCCAAAAGTTTTGTCATTCAACTCTTTCTCTGCTGTCCAGTGGTGGAGATTATTTTCTTGCATCCTGACTGGAGGTCAGGTGTTGTTACACCCTGCCTGCTGGTCACAAGCCAGCCCTCCCCAATGCCCTGACTACCAAGGCTGTTACAAGGGGGACGGGAAAGAGGACTATGGGAGGATGTATTACAATACCATCACTACACATTTGAACATCCACATAACATCTACTTCTTAATTGTCAGAGCCAACCATTGCATTACTCATCTAGAACACACAGAACCAGGAGAGAAGCCACTGTTGGCATCACAGCTGAAATGCTTCCTAACAAGTCTCCCCACATATTTGCACCTTTATTGGACATGCCCAGGGCTCCGGTGCGTGTACATCTCTGCCTTTCTTCCCCTTTGGCAGCAGTCGAACTGGCAGCATCTGCCCGCCAGCAGCAGCTGCTCCAAGCTGGGAACGCCACTGGCGGTGCTGATTTCCAGAGGTTTCTGTGTGCCAGGGGAAGGCAGAGCAGGAGCGGGTTGAACGGTGCTGGCGCTGCTGCTGCTCTGTGCCAGAGAGCCCCGGCTGGGCAGGGCACGGTGCCCACTGCGCTGCGGGCTCCTTCTCCTGCCACAGCTGGGCACACCTGGCAACAAGGCATGACACCTTGTGGGCAAGCCAAGGGGTTTCTGGGGCTGCACTGCTCTGCGCACACCCAGCACACCTGCAGCACAGAATTTCAACCCTCACACAGGTAAACCTAAGGGAAACAGCTGGAAAAGATTTCATTTCAACCATTCTTTATGCTTCAATAGAAATGACCAAAATGAAAGTTACCGAGCAGGGCACGATCCACACTGCCAGCTCATTGTGAGAAAAGAGGAATTACTTTATTTCAGTGCTGGGTGTGTGAGGAATCACTGCCCTGAAACATGTACACCCACGTGTTAGTATCCACGGAACTAAGACATTACATTCATTTTTTTTATTCATTACTTTGCTCAAACTCACAGGCTAAACATTCTCACAAAGTATTTGACATGTTTAAATCCCTTCCCCAAAATTACTGACATTTAGAGTAAGGGTCTCTTGAGGGTCTCTGGTGGTCATGTGGTGAACATCCCGTTCCTCAAATTCTCCTCCCATGGTTAAGAGCCTTCTTCTCCTTGAATGCATTGCAGCTACCTCCTCAGTAGGCCCACTGTCTTTATTCTCAAGGCTAAGACATCCACGTGCACACATTAACCACTGGTGTGAGGGAAGGTACAACTAAGCACTGCCTGGTAAAGCTTAACAAATTCACAATTTGTTGCAGGTCAACACTTCCCCAACATCTCTCGTTTCTTCTCTGGGAATCAAACACAAGCATTTTGTGGTCACTGAGCCCAAGGCTGCCTCCAACCCTCCTCCAGCAGCCCTTCTCTCCTCACAAACAGCAGCTCCAGCAGTGCCTTCCCTCACTGGCTCAGTCACCAGCTGTGTCAGGAGTTCTCTGTCACACACTCCAGGACCATCCTGGACTGTTTGCTCTCCACTGCACTCTGTTGCCAGCAGACATCCCCAACCTGTTCCATGACCCTTGCAGAACCCTGCACCTGCTGTCCATGGGCACCTGGAAGGGGAGGCACTCACGGCAGAGATGCACCAGCTGCACTGGGCAGGAACCAAAACCCTCTGGCGGCACAGCTGCTGGCCTGGGTCTGCACAGCTCTGCACGCCCCACTCCTCACGGGCTCTGGGCTGGAAATGCAATTGCACTTTCTGCCTCATGGAGAAACACCAGGGCTGCACAAACAACGGCCAGCAGGCCACATCCCAAAGGCACTGCAGCATGGAGCTGAGAAGGAAGAAGACTCTTCCCCAATTCCTAACCATACCAAAACCACCATAATTGGGACTTCTAATCTTCTGAATGTAGAGTTGATTCACAGGATGACAAGGGAATCTTCCAATGGAGTTGAAGTTTGGTAGGGTTTTTATTCTGAGTCCTACTCAGACTGTTGATTTGAAAATTTATTTTAAAATATTTTTTTAAAGGCTGTGCAGTCATATGGTTTTGTTCTAGTACCAAAATGGCTAGATGAAATGTACTGGCATTTTAATGACATCCGAACTGATTAGTCTGTTAAAGCTTTCCTGCAGAATAGCAACTAAACAAGAAATTAAAATCTGTTGACTGTTGACTTTGCAAATTTCTGCTAAACTTATCAGACAATGAGGCACTTTCCGTTAGATCATAGAGCAAATTAATTCCTATGGATACCTTGATTTGGATAAACCTGTTGATTTCAAATGAAAACTGCCAGCACATACTAAGTGGAAATCTGAATACTCACTTCTATGAGCTCTGAATTTTTAGATGGTCATTGTTTGCCATATTAACAAAAATTAACATTCTGGCTATTTTTTTAACTTACAGCCAGCTCTTCAACACTCTTTGTAACATCAGAGTTTGTAGCAATGTGAACCATGGGCTGTTGGAGCATTGCAGAAGGCTCCTATGCCAGCACTAAATGTTCACATTTACCATGGCATCACTTCTTGCCTTTAATTCCAAGCTAAAGCTCAGTTCCTGCAGTATAGATTCACACTTTTAGTCTGTATTTGCAGCTGGTTCTTACTTCCCTGTGCAGAATAAAATCATGCTTGGATCTCAAATCAAAATAAACAAGGAGAGAGTCAGGTTCTGGATAGGTATAGCAAGAACTAAGATATTTTTTTGCAAATATGTTGAAAAGTTGTTTGTACATGCTGCAAAAATGGCAGATTAAAGACTTGCACTCTAACTTGCAAGCTGAGGTTTGCCTGTTCTTTCTGGACTGATTTCTTGAGGCCAGACACTGAACCTAATCAGTAAGAAAATCAAAACCACAGGAGTAGTTTGGAGAATATTGTAAATTATTCTGTCATGATGCTTTTTGCCTAAAAGTTCAGGCCATCATCCAATTGGAGTAATTAGAGGAGATCAAAGCCATCATACTATGCCTGTGCACACAATTCCTTCCCAGGAGTAATCCATGAAGCAACGCTGACAAACCCACACCAGCAGCTGTTGCCACACAGTCATGAAGCAGAGAATATGTATTTCTGCTACACTTGGACAGCTGAAGATGCCTCTGCTGAGCCAATTTTAGTGACTGCCCACCACAGATGAGACCTTGTGGTCAGTTTCCAACAAGTCAGGGCAGTTAATATTGTGCCTAAATGAAGTAAGTTTAGCAATACATAGACCATGGGGCCTGAGGAAAGCCAGCAGCTGTGGGAGATTTTATTTGTTGCCGTATCTTTCTTTTTCCTAATTTATTACAGTCTATTATTTAAAGAATGGAAACTTTTGCTGTACCATTGG
This sequence comes from Zonotrichia albicollis, assembly GCF_047830755.1. NCBI lineage: Eukaryota > Metazoa > Chordata > Aves > Passeriformes > Passerellidae > Zonotrichia > Zonotrichia albicollis. The sequence continues at coordinate 9,279,706 of NC_133842.1, forward strand.
CTGGAAGGTTGGTCGGGCTTCCATTCTTGACTCCTCTGAAAGAATCACCCCAATGTTTTTATCAGTAGCTCTTCCATCATCATGGCTCACACAGCATTCCCTGCAGCTCTTGCTGGAGTCAGGGAAAGGCACCAGGAGAAGGGGGAGAAAGCTGTGTGCAGAGACTGTGTCAGCTGAAGAGACATTTGTTTCCTCTGATTTGACTGAATGGCTGCAGGAACCTTGCTGGCACTGCTGGCGGGGTGGCCTTTGGCAGGGCTGGGCAGAGTTTGGGGCCCAGGATCCCTCCTCTCGGTGGGACACCAGGGTGAGCAGCCCCTGTCCCAGGCAGGAGCAGAGGTTCTGTGGCTCTTCCCTGGGCACAGGGACCTGCCACTGCCATGAGCTCCGGCCGCGGCTCCTCTGGGGCAGCTCCTGCTCTGCAGTGATGATGGGCGCAGCTGGGGGTGGCTGCAATGGAGGGGGGCTTCCAGTGGGCTCTGTTGGTCTGCCACACTGGAGCCAGCAGAGCTTCTGGAAGGAGTCTCCTCTTGTGAGCTGCTGGAGCTGGAGCTGGCACTGGCCAGAGCCGCTGTGTTCATCCCTGACAGGAGCAGAGCACAGCAGCCTCTGGGCCTCCTTGCTGCACGATGGCAGTGAGGAGGCCATGGACCAGAGGTTCAGTATGTGTGACTCAGTTTCCTGATAAACTCTGCTGAGAAAACCCTGCATCCCTCCTGCCAGATCTGAGACACTCCAAGAAATCTGTTGGCACATTGGGAACTCAGAATTGTCCGCATTTTGACCAATTGTCTTATGAATGCTTTTGATTGTTTTTGTCATTTTGTGTTGATTCAGCTGATCCCTCAGAGAAGCTTTCCTAATAATTTAAAACACGGGGAATTGTGGAGACCCTGGGGGGCATTCCCTGGTCTAGGGAGACACAAGAAGCTTCCCTCAAAAAGCTGTTAGACCCCATTGGCTCATTCCACTGTTCCTGTGTCTGTTCCTGTGTTCCTGAGCCACACCTTCCCTATTCCCTCACTGGTCCCCTTATCTTTGTACTGCCCTGAGATCAGGGTCAGCCCCCGGGCCCCTGTGGAGACAAAGTGAGACCCTCTGTGTGTCGGTGCTGGGACCTGAACATCTCCTTGCACAGCTGAATAAAACATCTGTGGAGATTATGCAAAGGTCCTTTTTGCTTCTTTGCCCTGGACTATGCTAGCAGCAATTCAGACTGCTACAGAGGAGAAGCTGCAGTACTGGCACCAAGATTTTGGCAACTTGACCATAGGCACAGAGAGCTTGCAGGATGCTGTTCTATGAATTCCTTAACCAGCCATCTCTGGTGCTGGCATATTCCCTCCAGCTTCTGCTGCAGCCAGGGCCACCTTTGGTCCAGTAGATGACATTGTTATTTGAAAAATTCGGCCCATTCCTTGGGCAGGAGGCCATCCACAGGCTGTGGTCCTGCAGCCCCCTGCTCAGCTGGGGACAGTGTTCCCTGTGGGGAAGATGGAGCAGCCATCACAGGGTCTGGGGGGCTGTTTTCAGCAAGGTGGCCAGGCTCTCTCCCTGCTGGACTCTAGCAATTGTTTGGGGGAGCTGATGGCAAATTGTATGTAGTCCTGTTCATCCTACTCAGAAAACCTGACAGCTTCTATCATTCTTCGGCAGAGTGGGCATGCTGGATTTCTCTTTGCACACTGCAGGATGCAGCCCAGGCAGAACTGGTGGTGACAGGGCAGAGAAAAACTCACATCCTTCTAAGTGCCCTGGCAGATGGGGCAGCTCCATTCTGTCCCCATGGCCATGTCTGTCTGTCACAGCAGCAGGGAAGAGCTGAGGACCATGAGCTGCTCTCATTTGCAGTCTTGCTTGCCCAGAGTCCAAGCTCCAGCCAGAGTGGTCCAGGCTCTGTCAGTGTCCAAACAGAAGCAGAAAGGGATGTTTTATCACAATCCATTCCTTGGTGAAGGAGGTCCATAGCAGCCTCAAGAGGCACCTCAGACACTCAGCAGTGAAGGCAGTAACATATAGACAGGACACAGATGGCAGTTCATGCCTGGGAGAGCATTTGTAGACAGATCCAAGGACAAATTTCCCAGGAACTCTCCACAGTTCTGGGATCTGCCCATCAGCTCTGTCAGAAGCTTCAGGAGAACAACCAAAGTCCTAAAAAGCAGCTTCCAGACACTTTTCCTACCATCCTGCCTGAGTAGCCAGGTTGCTTGCTGCAAAACACTCTTTTTCTCCTCTTCCACAATGCCCTGTGGACACTTGCAGCCAAAATAAAAGGCTCCTGACCCTCTGTGTGATGTGATAATACAGTTTTTATATTTCCATGCTGGGCTGAAAGAAAGCTGTGCTGTGAGTCAGGAAAGGCCAGGACCCACTTGGCCTTCCTGCAGGCTGAGGTGGTCCCAGCAGACATCCTGCTGCTTTTTGGGGAATGTGTGAGGGGGAGTGGAGGGGGTGACAGAGAGGCCGAGATCATAGAGTGGAAACTTAGCTCCAGAGTGGCAGTGCAGACTCTCCCTGCTGAATGCCTGCTGGGGCTGGCAAAGAAGGAAAATGCCCCAATAACAGCAGTGGCACTCTGTCTCAGGGACAGGTACAGGGAGGTGACAAATACAGCAGCATGGCCCGGTCTCACAGCTTCTAGGAAGCAGTGACAGAGGGGCCTCATGTGCCAGAGATTTCAGAAAGGCTGTCTTCTTAAATGGCCACTCTGAAACCCTTCTCTTTGCCTCTTGGGTTTGTGAATGCTTTTGACAGCCACAGCATCCTGGGGCAACGGGTTCCACGATTTCGTTAAGCACTCCTTGAAAAGCTCCTCCCGTTGTTTAACTGAGCTGCCAGCCTGGTCATTTCAGAGGGTGCTGCCTTGGTGGAGAGAAAAATCAATCTTCTGCCTTCCAGAGAGCTGAAGGAGAAGGGACTCTTCACCATCCAACACCTGGCTGGGTCCCATTCAGAGGTCCTGCTTTGTGGATGTGGTGAGGTTTGCTTGGCAGTTACCAGCGAGGTGAGAACACTGTTCTTAATGGTCCCCCATACGTCATACACAGTGTGTAGAGTAGGTACGTGCTTGTTCATCTCCATGTGTGCTCAGAGTGTGCCTCTATAATGCAATGTGCAAATGCAGAAAATGAGACACTGATGATGTTATTTGCCGGAGTCCCAGTCTCTGCCCATGCTGTAATTCAACACTGCAAATTATTCTGTAGACCTGAGCCTGTATTTTCTGTTTCCTGGCTGAGTGCTTCAGCTGCTGGTGTTGCTTTTTTGAACAGGAGCACCTGACTCTTTTATCTTTATCATTTGTGCCTTCATGATTTGAAAGCAGCCCTTGCTTTAATTTTCTAGTAAAAAGGCCTAAAATCAAAGCTGTGGACATTTAGAAGGGTTTAGTAGAACATTTAATGAAATTTTTATTTTAGGCCTGCAGTGAGCAGGTCTGAGGCCAGAAATTGGTGGCAGAGTAAGTACCTTTCTGTGCTTGTGCTCTCCTGCTCTTCCTGTACTTGTATGTTCCCCTGGACACAGTGGGATCTGTTGTCATTTCATGGGACTTCTGTTGAAGGCAACTGGTTTTCTTTCCAAGGTGATTCTTATGTTTCCCCTCATGGCTTCCCCAAGTGACCAACCTCCGTTCCAAGGTGTCCTGCTCTGCCGTTGTCACTCTGGGAGAGCTCTCTGTGACCTTGAAGAAGGACATGGACTCCGAGGTGGATGAGGTTGCTCGGGTCCTTCTCTAGATGGTGTCCAACTCCCCAGAATTTGTTCAGAAAGCAGCCAGTCAGAGCCTGGGGATCCTGGTGGACAATGTGACTCCTGCACGAGCAATGACTGCTCTCATGGACATGGGAGTCAAGTAGGTTCTTCTTCTTTTAGAGATATTCTTCATCTTCATGTGTGTGGGAGGGAGAAGGGATGAGACAGAGAATGGGAATGCTGGGAGGGAAGGGTCCTGTATCCTGCATCTTCTGTGAACTCAGTGATGTGATTCTCCAACCAACCTCATTTCTTTCCTCTTGTCACCTATTTCTGCCCTCCTGCAGCCCATTGGTTCTCAGAATCACAGAAGTGTAGAATATGGGGAGTTGGATGGGTCCATCAGGACCATCGAGTCCAGCTCCTGGCCTTGCCCAGAGCAGCCTAAAGGTCACACCAAGTGCCTGAGATTTTCTCCAAATGCTCCTTCAACCCTGTCAGGATTGGTGCTGTGACCACTGCCCTGGGGAGCCTGTTCCAGTGCCCAACCACCCTCTGGGTGAAAAACCCTTTTTCCTGATGTCCAAACTAAAGCTCCTCTGACTCAGCTTCCTGCTGCTTCCTGGAGTTCTCCCAGTCTGTCAGATCTTCCTAGATGTGGTGACTGATGGGGAAGGGAAAGTGCCTGCAAAGGCCAAGGATAGAGCCTTGTGCTTTTGTGGGCAGAGGGACAATTGCTATTGCAGCTGTGAGCAGTGTTTGGTATTTTACAGCACTAACCACAGAGGCCCTGGGAAAACCATGTCTCCTCATGATGCCATTAACTTGAGAAATGAGGGGGATCCTTGCTGGGGCATGGAGCACATGGGGGACAATCTGCTGGGTGTGGCACAGCCTGCACTGCAGGTGCAGCTCCTGCCAAAGGAGCCTTGTATGACTGTCCTGGCCTTAGAGCTCTACTTTCCATTCAAAGTGATGTTTCATGTTAGCCTTGAGATGATGAATCACTTTACAGGCACCTTCACAGGCTGATTGCCATGGGACAGTTTAAGCAAATGCTGCCTTAAATGTTGGTGCTGGGCCTGATAGTTCTCAGAGACACTCTCTAGAACAGGACAGCCTGGCTAAACTGCCTGCCACCCTTAACTCAGCTTCGCAATAGGGTAAAACATTCAGATGGATTTGTTGCCAAGCCCCACAGAAGCAACAGGCTGCATTGCTGGATATTCTGCAATTTCATGGCCCACAAAGTGTTTTCCCTGCATTTGTTGTTTTCCAAAAGTCTGCAGATTTGGGGATAAATGGGTGGAAAGAGCCTCAATCCTGCTGCAGCTCTGTGTAGTGAGTGTCCTCTGATGGGTCAGCATGAATGGTCCTTAATTTCTAAATTATTCATATGTCATCTATTTCTTTATTCTTTCTCAGAGTAAATACTGTGAAAGAAACTGAGTATCAGACAGAGCAGGGAGACTGAATTCTCCCTCTTCCATGCAGGCAGGCCTTGTGTACAATGCTAACTTTGTGTTTTGCTGAGGACAGAACCTTCTGCAGGTGTCTGCAGGTGCAGGGAGAGCCCAGGCTCCTTCCCCCAGCAAGGGCAGGGAGCAGCTCTGGCCAAGGCCGGCGCTGCTGCTGCTCCTTGTCCCTGTGCCCAGGGTTTGCTCTCTCCTCCCCAGCAGCCGCCACGCCCTGGTGCGCGAGTGTGCAGCCCAACTGCTCCTGTCCCTGATGGAGAGAATTGGAGTCACCCAGCTCGCAGGCACCCCCAGGGCTGAGAGGCTGCCACACGTGGCAGGGAAGCTTGCTCAGGACTGCCACAAGGACACAAGGTAATGATCTTCATTTCATCTCCCAAAACAGGAAAACCATTTTGTGTCTGGCTATAAAGGTGAAACCACACAAGAGTGGAAACTAAAGGGAATATGAAGTTACCTCACGGTGTGAATGAGGGTCATAGAATCATGGAATATGCTGAGTTGGAAGGGACCCATCAGGGTCATCGAGTCCATCTCCTGGCCATGTGCAGTGACCCCAAGAGTCACTCCATGCGCTTGAGAGAATTGTCCAAACTCTTCTTGAGCTCTGTCAGCCTTGGCACTGTGACCACTGCTCTGGGCTGCCTGGGCAAATGACTGTACTGGGAAACCTGAGGTTGGCCAGAAAAAAGGAACATTGCCAGCTTTTTCCTGTGGCTTGAAGAATTCTTTACTGAGATCAAAAGAGCTCAGATCAGCCAGTCCAACTGTTTTGTTTGGCCTTAGGTGCACAACACAAAGCCAAAGTGCTGGCTAATATTCATCACTGAAGGATCCCAAACATCCATTTCTCATTAACTTCAGACTTTTCTAGAAATATTTCAGGGGTCTTTAGCCAAAATATTCAGTCTTTCTAAACCTGTTCTGCAGATTTCTAGAATGCTGTTATCTGTGGCTCAGTTAGTTCCAAACTTCTTCTTGAAGAAAACTCTGGTTTCCTAGTGGCAAAATCAACCCTAACCACCAAAATCCCCTTCCTTTGATGATTAAATTCCCATTAATAGCTGCCAAGAACACCAGAGCTAGTAGCTGTCCCTGTGCATACACATAGTATAGAATAATCAAGAGGATGCAGGAAGCGTTTTGTCCTGGCTTCCCTGCCAGGTAAAGAAAGGCAAATGATTGTGCAATGGCAGCAAGATACTGCTAATAGGCTGTGACAACAAAGCAGATGTGTTTTGCTTGTTCCCTGGGATCCTTTGATGCCACAGAAGAACACCCATTCAGAGTGAAATGGTATTTTTCTGTTGCTCCACATTCTCCTCTTGCCTCTTGTGTTCAGCTGACAGCACTGTGCAGTGTCAAGTGAGGAAAATCTCCCTCTTTGCTGAGTAGGTAATGCCTTCTCATGTAAGGATTTCACCTGATGAGTTTAAGGTATCAGCCTCTTCTGTTAACACTCTTCCTGTGTTTGTTCACTTTTCTTTCCCTTCCTTCCTTCCTGCCTTCCTTCCCGCCTTCCTGCCTTCCTGCCTTCCTTAGGCATTAGGCACAGGAGATGGTGAAGATGTTGCTCAATCATCAACAATTTAAAATGCTTTTGGAGCAATCTCTTTCCCCCCGTGACCTGGAAGATATTTTGACAAGAATTAAGAAGAAAGTAAGTTCTTGGCAGGAGAAATTTCTCCTTTGTGCAAGTATTGCCACTGCTAATATGAGATCAAGCATACCCAATCTGTCTTTAGCTCATTCCTCTTCTGCTGAATCATTTTGCTCCTGGGAATGAGCTGTTAATCCTCAGCCTGTTCATCTGCAGACCACAAAGGAACTGATATTATAAGGGAAAAGTGGGGTTTTGAATATTTTCAATATCTGTCACAAAGAGGAAAGGGAAAGAGGAGAAAATGGGTTTACATTTAAGCATAAGCCCCCACCATGCTCTCCCTACCCTGCCCCCTGTAAAACAATTAAGTGAGAATTGTGCTTCTGAAGATAACAGAGTCTTTGCAAAGGACACTGGAAGCAGTAGTGCCAAGAAAATTCCCAAATTTAGAAAAGATGTCCAGGTCAATCCTAGTTACTACAATGACTGTCTGTCTTTTGGGAATACTGCCCTGCTGTCAAGCCCTGTGTAGCTGGAAGAAGCTTGGTGAATTCAGCAGCACCCAGTGGAAAATCCCTTGTTTGTCTGAGGGAGGAAATTTTATTTTTTTATTGACATTACAGAAGGGAGCCTGCATTTGTTCAGGCACAGGGAGAGTGAGTGTTGAACCAAATCAACTTCCAACACAATGGGCCAACCCCCAAAAAGTCCAGTTTGTTCTGCTGCTTCCTTCATGAACACTTGTTGCCTGCCAGTTTGCATTATTCCCATTTCTGCTCAAGACTAAGGAATTTGGGATTTTAGACTGCTGCTCAGTCTGGTAGCACCCATAACCTGCCTTGGGCTTTTGAAACCAGAGAGCTGGCATCACTGAATCTCTGGTCTGTTTACATCTGTAAGTTAGGAAATGTTTCCCTAAGCCTTGGTAGCAGTGATCCTGGTTCTAACTTGTGTTTTCAACAGGGAATTTCCTGTTTTATATTCTAAAGATTGATGGGGTTTCTCTGTGTCTTTGTAGGGGATGGAAAACCAGAAGGCTGAAGGCCCATCTGTCAAGGAGCCGGTGATGGAGAGGAACGATGGCTCAAAGGAGCCCCAGGCCACACTGTCTGCTAGCAAACAGTACTGAGCACTTTCGTCAGATGTGAAAATGCACATGACAAGATTTATATGCCTCTTCCTCAGGAAAAACTGTCTGGCACAGATGACCAATGCCACAGATTGTTTCCTTTCCCTACAAATGCTCTAGGATAAAAAATGTCTACTTGTGCATTGTGCTGAACACAACTTCTCTGGAGGGGTTTCCACAAAAATTGAGAGACAAACAGACACCCATTGGCTGCAGCTCAGACGATCCAGTGCAGTAGCAAGGGCAGTGCTGTGGAGGCTGGGAGAGGGCCAAGTTTCTGCTGCCTGACTTGGGACAAGTAAATTCAAACAGGGGTTTTCTTTCATCTGAGTGGAGTCTTTTTCAGATGGATGTTTTGATGAGAATCTCAGTCTGGAAGCAAGATGCCATTCCACAAAGATGCAGTTTGCATCCATGTGGTTTGGCCTGGCGGAATCATGGTTTTCTTGCCCTTCAACAGTACCAAGTTTGACTAATAAGGAGCAAGGCAATTCCTGAACAACTTCAGTCAACAGGTGTCTGAACGTGGACTTTTTGTCTTGATATTCCTGTCCTTCATGTAATTTGCTTGATGGACAGCATGTTTGGTTTATTTCCCCCTGTGCTGCAATCAGCATTTACGACAGGAATTTGCTCCTTGCTGTCTCTTCATGTCAGTTGCAGAGCTGCTTGTACCTGTTCTCCTCTGATAGCAGAGGGGATTTATTTCACTCTGTCCTGCTCAGCAGTGGCAGGAAAGTGACCACATGCCTCAGTAGCACAGCTAGCATCTTCCTGTGCTCATGGAAGAGACAGGTTGATCCAGGAGAATTGTTCCCAGTGGGGTTGTTAAGCTGTACATCTGGTCTCTAGGGAGCAAATGAAATGTGAGCGTAGTTCTGGGATGTCTGGCTTCTGTTTTTATCTCTCTTAGTGATTTTCTGAGTCCTTCCAATATGGCCCTGTTTATCTGTTCAGATGCGTCTCAGCTACTTTTCCAGATTGTCATGCCTGGTTGCAGAGACACTTCTCCAGAGTGATGAGTTTCCTTATTCTAAGACACACACATCCCATATGAGGAGGCATTTAAACTTGGCAGTAGTGTCTCTCTTTCTCCACAAAGCAATGTGACCTGTGTGCCCTGGCAGCCATCTGAAGATAGATCAGATGCATCTCATCCTGTGTTTTCCTGAGTGAGCAGTAGTGAGAATGTCACTTGCAGATTGTCTCCAGTAATGATTGCCGTGAGGTTCATGTTGTTCTTCAGAGCCTCATAATTTTCCTGCTTGAAATCACATAATTAGGACAGCTGCTCAAGATGTTTTGCTCACAATTAACTGAAGGCATTGTCTGTGGCTGCAGCTCTCTCCATAGAGAGCAGCACGCACAGCTTTCCCAGGCATTGTCCTGGGGAAGGCTGTGAAAAGATCATAGAAAAGAGTGAGAAACACTTCTTATCTGCACTTGCTGCACCTGTTGTTGTCAACATGTGGAATGTGTTCTGGAGATTTGTTTAACAAAGGGTGATTTCTTAATTGTCCGCTGGTGATGGTGTTTTGGATTCCATTGACCAATCTGGTCTGTCTGTATCAGACTGTCTGTAAGGGTGGTGAGTTTCTGTATAGTATAGTATAGTATAGTATAGTATAGTATAGTATAGTATAGTATAGTATAGTATAGTATAGTATAATAAAGTGATTGATCAGCCTTCTGGAATCATGGAGTCAATGCTCATTATTTCCACTACGGAGACACCATGCTACGATAATTATAACCACCAGATCCTCATTTGGTTTTATTTCCCAGGGTGAAATCTCCCTCTGATGGACACCTCCTACCCTGTGCAAAAGCCCAGGTCACATCACCTCCACCTGTGGAAGAAACGGAGCTGCTCCAGAACCTTTACCATCTCCTGGAAGCCAAGGGGTTTCAGACAAGGATGGAAGGAGTGGAACTCCTCCAGGACTTGTGCAAAACCAGCCCCCAGCTCATCTCCACTAACATTCCAACTCCCAAGTATGTAGGGTATCTTCACTGCTCCTTTCCTTTAGCTCCTTTCCTAAGCCTGTAGCAGCAAAGTTAATTCAGTGTGTCTTGGCACTCCGTCCTGGCTGTTTGGGACACGCTGGTCCCTCTTACCCAGACAAATGTAATTCAGGTCCAGGCTTCAGGACAAGTTATTTCAGTCCAGCTGTATTTGTCTGGCAGGTGCCTATTGCTGCTGTTCATCAGATGATGGCAGAATTTTCTGCTGGTGTAACTGCTGCTCTCTCCTACTCCCAGTTGGGTGAAGTGAAGGGAATCCAGCCCCTGAAAGCATGGTAGTTGTTCTCTAGACCAAAAATGGGTTTGCATAGGGAAGAGAAGTATCAGGCTGGGTTGGTTTAAACCCAGTTGGTTTTTTTTAAGAACACTTCTATATACTTCATCTTGTCTTACACAGGCACAGCTCTGGCTACTCTTTTCCATCCTTGTTCCTATACCTCTTGGTAAAGACAGTGCTCACCCTTCTGGGGGTCTTTTTTTCTCTTTGGAAAAGGAGGAAAACAGTTAAGGACTCATCTCTGCCTTCTCCTCCCAGTAGCTGCTTTTTCCCTTTTTCCAGGGAAAGGTGCCTGATAATGTGGCTGTCAAGGGACTGAACCTGCTCTAATGAGAGCTGTACAGCACATTATATTTCAGAAGTCCACCTGTTAGTTAGGGAAATGGTCTGGATCCTGGAAGAGTTGATCCGAGCCCTGCACTTCTCCAGACACAGGTTCTGAGACAAACAAAATAAAACTTAGATCTCTTCCAGCCATAATTTTGGCAAAATCGTAACTGCCCTCAGTACTTGAGGCAACTGTATAGAAAACCAGGCATTGTAAACACCTGATTCCATTCAAAGCAAAGGTACTCTTTAGCATTAATAAATGGAATTGATTTAATGATTTATGGATGGAGAGAAACACCATAGGAACTATTCAGTCCCCAGCCAAACCTCTTAAAAACACAAGAAAATCTTTTAACCAGCTTGAGGTTGGTTCCATTGCAGTGAGTGGCCCACAGGAAAACAGTGAAATTGTGCAAGCGAGTGCCGACCTGACAGAAAGGATCACTTTCATCTTTGACATTGCTGACTGCTCAACCACTCTTCAAACAGGGACATTTAAAGCCAGCTTTCACGTTGCTTGTTCTCTTCACAGATTTTTGATTCTTTTGTCCTGAGAATATCTGACAGCCACAAGAAAGTGAAGCAGAGGGCACTGGACGTGCTGGCTGAAATCACAGGAGCCCTGAAAGATGCCTTGAACCCAGTGATCGTTGGTTTGGTGGAGGGAATAACAAAGAACCTGAACTCAAAGGATCCCAGGGTTTGTGGGGCAGCTGTGAAAGCACTGGAAGAATCCATTGCTGATTTGGGTAAGGCTGAGCCCTGGCAGGGACTCTTCCTCAGCTTCGTCTCTGTCTCTCCTGCACAAGAGAGCGCTGAGTGCCTTGACAGCTGCTCTTGTCTGTGGAACACTGCAGCTGACACCCACCAGAGGCTGTGCAGGTGCAGTCCTTGTGCACCATCCCCAACAGGCTGGAATGGGATCAGCATTTCCCAACAGTCCCAGGAGCCCTTGGCTCTGTGCTGCTTGTCTGAAGAGCAAGTCCTGGACTACAGCTCTGCTACAGTTCAGAGACAAAGGAGGTTTGGAGTTTGCTTGGGCCCCGTCTGACTTCCCAAATGAACAGCTTTGCTGTTGGCATGAAGGGACACTGACACATCAGAGCTTCTGCAGAGCAGCCACCTGGGAGGCTCTACATGAGAGGCATTAGCTGCCTATTTTCCACATTTCTTCTTTGTCTTCTATTTTCAAAGGGGAACTTGTGCAAAGGGGAACAAGTACATTCCTTTAGAACAAACAGGTATAAACCCAGCTGTCAATGATACCTTGTTCCACCTGTTGTTTTGCATGGGCCAAGATGGCCACAGCAATTAACTACATAGGAAAGGGCTGCTCTAAATTCCTTTGCCACACACATTTATGTCAGCTCTGAGAATGCTGCACTGGGGAAATATGCCTGAAAAAACGAGTGCTGAAGAACCAGGTCTTCAAGGGGAGTTCCAGTTTCTCCTCCCAGCTGCTCTGTGAACTCAGGAACTGCCTGACTCAGTGCCTTTCTGTGACCCAAGTATGGGACTCTTCCTTTTTGCTCTGGGATGCAAAACCTTTTCACTGCTTCCATGTGACTGAACTCTGGAGGTCCCTGGTGTGAAATGTTTTAACACAGCTTCTGCTACAGCAGAAAAGTTTGGATTTACAACTGTGAGAGGAGAGCTTTTCTTTCTGAATTTAAAACCCTGCCAAGCAGGCTAGAAGGAAAGAAGAAAAGGATTCAAAAAACCACAGAAATGTACTTGATTTTTTAAAATGGGGTTGGCCCTGCCCTTTCCCTCCCCACTGTCCTTTCTCCTGTGACCTGAGCAAAGTGAGCAGAAACGTTTGTTTCCCTTGTAGATAAAGTGTCACTGCTGAAAGAGTTCAGCTACCAATGGAATCAGCTGAGTGGCCAAGCCCTGCTGGATGTCACCGAGCGTATCACAGCCTCCCCTTCTGAGCCAAGAGCTCTTCCCAGGGAGTATTTACAGGGAATGCCTGTGAGCAGAGAGCAGAGCAGCTCCTCCAAACCAGGAGGTGCTGAGCTTGTCCCTGCTGCCCCATTGCCAAGGCAGGTGGGTTTGGCAGGTTTTCCCTGGCTGCTGCAGGGCTGGGCAGCACCTGAGATGGGGGCAGCGCTGGGCCTGGGGCTGAGCTCTCACTGGGGCATCTCAGAACCACCTCCAGCAAAGGGAGGGCTAAAAATGCCCCAGCTGGCTCCTCTCTGGGGAGCTCAGGGACATCTGTGATCTTTGAGGGGAAATGGTGGCCAATGATGTTTCAGGGCATCAGTTTGTTTTGTTCTCACAGAATTCTTGTTTTTCCCTTGGAAAGTTTTGAGGCTGAACCGTGCAGGGCCTGGGGGTCACAGCTTAGGTCAGAATGCAACAGAGGTATCAGAGGCACGGGTTTAGTGCAAGGCAGCCTCTGGGGCACCGGACAGAAGCAGAGTGCTGAGGCTCCCTGCCTGTGCTGTCACAGTGGCTTGGGCTGAGCCTTTCAGAGTGTGCAAACTGTGTCTGCCTGTGTCAGCGCTGTTCAAAATGCTACAAATGCAGCTGATAATTGATTCCTCAGAGGAGCTTGCTGTGTCAGCAAGAGCCAAGGAATGGAAAAAGGATAATCTCAATATATAGTAGAGAAGATAATTGATAGCCTTGTTTTAACTGGGGCTAAATCCATGGCTAATTATGCCAACATCTTTGAATGCAAGGTTTAATACACTTTGTGTCTTCATTAGGAATCTCAAAAGGGCATGTTCAGCAATTGGGAATGTCAAAGGCCCTTTAAAGAGCATTTGAATAAAGTAGATCTCCAGCAATAGGGAATTTAGTTTAGCAGTTCTTTTGATCTCTTTTTCAAATAAAGGAATTAACCATAAATTAGGACTACTTTAGAAAAAGCAGATGTTCTCTCTGAGATGTAGTAGGAACAGACAGCTGTTCCTCACGTTCAGTAGTCACCGACGTCTTTAATTGCATTTAAACTCAAATGAATTCCCATTTTAAAATGGGTATCATAACCCTTTCCTGCTTAGCAGAATTGGTTTTTGGTACTTGCCGGAGCTCTTTCAATGTTGATGACTGCTGATGGATTAACAGCATAGAGAAAATGAATTCTCTACCACCACAGAATATTAAATGCCTACTAGATAACATTTTGTCTGAACAGAAAATAAGAATGGTCTCCAGAGCATTTCAGGTTTTTTTCTCTCAGCCAAATCTGCCAAGCAAGAAGCCTGTTGGTAGTAAATATTTGTCTGTGTTTGATACAGTTCAGTTCAGAAAATGGGCAGAGATATTTCAGGGACAATGTGAGAAAACACTTGTATTTTGGTTACATTTCAGTCCCCTGTGTAGCATTTTTCTTTCTCTATGTCCCTATTCAAGTGGACATTATAAGAAAAAATGCCATTACCATTTGGAGGGTAAATGGCATTAAAATGTGGAGATGCCCAAATGCCACAGCAATGGGGTCTGGGTAATTATCTAAGACACCCTGAGGTTTGAAGCAGCTCTTTGTTGGAAGCCCCAAAAGCATTCTGCCAAAGACCCCAGCTGGTCACTGATGTTTCTCATCCAGCTGTCAGGCAGCAGCCATCTCTGGTGGGCTGGAGTTTTGAGGTGTGTTCTAACCCTGCCCTTTGCTGTGTGCCACTGAGCACAGGGAAGAGCCATATTAGACATTTGGCACTTGGCATCAAAGTTACAAAAATGGAATCATCCCTTTTATTAGAAATCTCTCAATTGCTCTCTATGGTTGTGGTGGTTTGACCAGGAAGGAGTGGGAATTCTGGAATGCTGTGGTCAAACCAATGGATGTTCGGAGTTTGATACTGACACCTGGTGTAGCCAGTGGGGTTTAGACACACCTCCGAGAATACACAGGGGTTAAAAAGCAGGGCTCTGCCCCTGGCAGGCTCTCTTGGGACGTAGAAGAGAAGAAGTCGGATCTCCCTCCCCTGTCCAGCCGCTGCTGCTGGGCGGGGGAGGGGCAGCCACGTGGTAGGCCCTGGGCCTGGACAGAGATGGGAAGTGAGGAGGCCCTCGAAGATGGAAGGGTGGAAGATCCCAGGGAGTCAGCCCTCGGGCAGCCATCCCCCCCCCCCAGGAGGGAGAGAGAGAGCCGGCGACACCGAATGTGATAGCAGCCGGCCCAGGAGGAGAAAGGGGGGGAAGAGTGCCCGGCCGGAGCGGCAGCGTGTGTGGGAGTGCCGCAGCTCCGGGACAGACAGAGACTGAAAGTTTTAACCCCTTTCTTTCATGATTGGGGCCTTGCAAAAATGCTAATCCTCCTCGAAGCTGAATAAGAAGAGAGATAAGAGATGAGATGAGACAAGGACCTGGCCCGAAGAACATGGAGATGATTGAATGGGGAGAGATGATTTAGAGTGGCCTTTTGGCTGGACTTTTCTTGTGGCCATGGACTCAGTTTGTTCCTGTGACACAGAGACTGCACTTAGGGGGAAGCAGTGGCTCAGAACCAGGAGAGTTCATCGTGAGGACCCCCCGGCCCCAGGGGGTTGGAAAAATATGGGGGGGACAGATGTCCCAAAGCAGAGACTGTGCCTTTTTGGAGTGAGACAAGGCATCCTTGAAAGACAACCCTAAAAGCAGCTCTGGCCATGCACAGTGGTGAGAGCACTGAGCATGGAAGGAAGATGTCACAAGCGGCAAAAGGACTTTTTTCCGGGCGGTGCCGAAGTGACAGGGAAGCACACGAAGTTTCAGTGTGTTTCCAGGGGAAGCCTATGGAACAAGAAAGACTCCTTTCCTCTTCATGAACTGAAGTTTGAGTATACTAAAGTGTAGTGCCAGGCTGGGCAGTTGGTGATTTGAGAAAATGTATCAGATTGAGAAAGTCAGGTAGTGGAGAGGAAGAAAGTGGGTTTTTTTGTAAAGTTTTCAATTTTTTTTCTTTTCCTTATAGTTTTTCCCTATTTTCCTGTAGTTTAGGTAATAAAGTGTTCTTTATGTTTAAGCTAAAGCCTGTTTTGCTTATTCCTAGTCACATCTCACAGCAGACACCAGGGTGAGGGCATTTTCATGGGGGGCACTGGCTCTGTGCCAAGCTCAAACCATGACAATGGTACATTTCCAAATCTTCAGTGTAGGTTTAGACAACTTCTTAATGGAAATCAAAGGCAATTGGACATTTCATTCATTGTTCATACAGAGATTGTGAAATAATTTAGTAAAGGTAGGAAGCCTGCCACAGGGACAAGGCTCTGGTTGGAGCAATTAGTGCTGAGGGGCTGGTGGTTCTGTTTCCAGGATGATCAGCTGCTTTTCCCGTTTCTGGACCAAGGGGCTCTGGGTGCTATTTTGCTGCCCTTGGCCAGAGAGGCTGGCAAGAAGCAGAAGCAGAGGTAGATCCTTGTTTGCAGTGAGGCTGGTGGGTAAGGAGCTGTGTCTCTGTCCCAGTAGTGCCTGTGCAGGGTGTTCATGCCAGAAGCGCTGAAGTCGTCCAGCGCGACGCCCTGCCCGTGCTCTGGTCCTGCCTGGGGAACAAGGCGCTGCTGTGCGGAACGCCAACGTCCGCACCATGGCCACCAAGCTCGCCTCTGCCCTCTGCAAGGTGATGGGCACCCAGCTGAAGAAATGTGCTGCCAGCAAGCCTCCACATGTGCAGGAAAACCTCTCCAAAATGCTGGGCTGGTGAAGGCGAGATGTTCTCCAGAAAGCTGAGGAAGTGCTGAGTTGGACACCTCTGGATTTGCCTTTTGAGCTGTGCCAAAAATGACGAAATCCTAAGGAAGGGTGTGCATCTG
This sequence comes from Zonotrichia albicollis, assembly GCF_047830755.1. Lineage (NCBI taxonomy): Eukaryota > Metazoa > Chordata > Aves > Passeriformes > Passerellidae > Zonotrichia > Zonotrichia albicollis. The sequence continues at coordinate 9,295,985 of NC_133842.1, forward strand.
CCCCCTGCTCTCTACATTGCCCTTCCTAGTCATGGCATTGGGGGCCTGGAGAAACTCCAGATGGAGGACAAGGTGAAGGCAATCATGGCTCAGCCTCACACAGAGGTGAGGGGGAGCTGGGCCAATCTCTGCTGGGAGGAGGGGTCTTGTGGCAGCCCAGAGAGGCTGTGCACATTGCCAGGGAACAGCTATCCCCTGCATGTGCCCCTGCAATGAGCTGTGCTGCTGCCAGTGCCCCTGGAGCTGTGGGGCTGCTGAGCTGTGGGGCAGGCAGAGGAGCAGGAGGCTGCATGTGCAGCTGAGCCATTCCTGGGGAGCACAGGGCTCTGGGCTCCCTGCTGTCCCAGGGCAGCCCAGAGGCCAGGCTGTGCCTATGCCAGCTCTGGGCAAGTGGCTCAGGGTTGTGCCCCGGCCTGCCTCAGTGTCTGCCAACAGGAGCATGTTTCCCTGTGCAGCTGTTTAGAAGTTTGCAGGAAATGTGTCCCATGAAATATGGAGCTTCAGCTGCTTTAGGTATGCATGGAGGCCTCTGTTAAACTTTGTGTCTCCATTCTGCAGATCTGACTGGGTACAGTCTTACCGAGAAGTTTTCTCTGGACACTTCTGATGTTCCCTCACCCACAAAGTCCTCGCCTCCCATCCAGAAGAGCTCTCTTTCCTCCAAGCTCAGGAAGAAGCTGCCGCCTGTATGGAGAGTGTTTGAAGACTAGGATTGATGCGTTAGGCTTGATAGTTACAGCTGTACATATGTTCTGATCTTTAGATGTAGTTTTGAATTAATGTGTTTTGATTGTATCTTTAAAATTTGATGTCATACTTTTAATTGTATATATTTTATTTTGATGATGAAAAAAGTAAAAAATAAATAACATTTAAATAAATCAAGAGGAGAATGTGAGACCAGGACCTGCTAGCCTAGAAATTATGGGACGCAGCTCAGTCAATGTGCCAGTGTCTCACCACATCCTTTCGTCATTGGGCCTCTCTTCTTCCTCTTTGGCCATGTTTTCTTTGTGTCATTTGTGCTGCTGTTTTCAACTTGTCATTGTAACAGGGCCACACATTGACATGTTTGGTGGACAATGGATCCAAAAGGTCCTGTACAGTAGTCAAAGGTTTTCTACCTAGGTGTGTTCTGTGCTCACCAAAGGCCTGAGCAAAGAAACAAAGAGAAGTGTGCCCTAATCCCAAAGCTTTGCTCCTTTGCAATCTCACACAGATCTGGCTCACAGGTGTCTTCAATCACAATTCCACAGGTAAGAAGAGGTCATGTATTTCACTGGGAAATGATGCACTGCTTTGGCAAAGTCACCTGTATGTATATTTACCCAGGATAGCAGTCCAGCTGTGTTGTTTGCACCTTGTTTGCAGAAGGATGAGTGCACTGGGAGGCCAACAACAAGTGACAAGGTTCCCTCAAATCTGCACTGCAGCCTGGGTGCCGTTCAGCCCAGAGCTAGGGGATCATTTGTTCCCATGGACCAGTGCTTGCCAGTGGAATAAATTCCTGCACAGCTGGAAGAAGCAATTCTGGATTCAGCTCCAGCTGTTGGTGGGCTGCATGATCATTGACAATGCTGCACTTCCAGAAATTATTCTGCAGTTTCCTTTCATAGTCATTTGAAGCTTTGAAACTTCACATTTCAATTTGCTTTGCCTTAGGGAAAAACACTTCTGGGCCCAGTGCAAACTGTAACCTTTTGACAGCAAAGTCCTCATGGTTGCCAACTTCTGATGTTACACAATGTCACCTGGCTGCCTGTGTCTGCTTAGCTCTGGGTCTAGTCCCGGCCTAGTAAAGCCCAGGCAGGGTGGCACGTTGCAGGGAAAACTGGTCCATGAGCTTATGGGGTGTCCATCAGCAGCAGAATGAATGTGCCCTTTGGGGATTTCTCTGGAGACAAAATTAGGGACCTACTCAATGCCACAATATTCTCTTAGATTATTCTGAAATATCCTAGAAAAGGCTGTGAAAATACACATCTCCTTGCACACCCACTGTTTGAAGAGGGGAACTTTTGTCCCTCCTCAAAGTCATCACTCTTGCACACGAGAAACATGAACATCCACCAACAGGAATGATGCATGGTCCTGCTGCTGCTTCTTAGAGCACTGGGCAGCGCAGACCTGGGTGTTACCAATATGAGCACTTAATCAGCACTTCATGCTCCTTCAAGCTGTCCAGATGTCAGGGCTTTTTGTTTCAAAGCAGCCACTGCACCATCTCTAGGGAAGAACAGGAAATGTGTGTCCTGGTTTAGGGCAAATTTGTTAAAGAATCTGCAAAGGAGGGCCCCTCCAGAAAGCGAAACCCACACGGCCCCTCCCCCCAACCGGTTTGGGAAAAATTCCTCGGAGAGAGGTGGAAAGAACCTGTTTATTTGACTGGCCCCGCACCCCCCAGCACACAAAATGAACAATACCCGATGACACCGCTCTGAGAAAGATGACAAAATCAGAAAGTCTCTTTCGGAGGGTGGTTGCTCTGTTCTCAGTCCCTCCGGCGCTGGGGCAGCTGCTGCAGCCGAACCTTCGGTGTTCCCGGGTCCCAGTCCGGAGCAGGTTCGAGATGGTCACAGGAACAGGAGAAGAGAAACAGTCCAGGAAGCAATGTGGACTGTTTAGCTAGAACTAGCTGATAAGCAGAGGCAGAAAGCAGAGCAGAAGCAAGAGCAGAAAAAGAGAGCAAGCAAAAGCAGCAAGCTGAAGTTGGAAGTGAAAAAACAGCTCTATGTACCGCTTTCCTCTGTGTCCCTGATAAGAGAAACCCAAACAAAACTTCCACTCTTCAGAGCCGGTCTTAAAGGCACAGAACAGATGAATGGGGATATACAAGCATCATAACATCACCCCAGGACATTCCACCCCTTATCCCCATATCATTCTTACCCCACAATCAGATGTCCCTGAGGTACACATCGTGTTGTTCCATCTCTTTGCATTATCCACCACCTGCAACCTGGTCCCTGAGCAAAGACAACCCCACGAATGGGTTTGTCTGTACTCGAGGCAGAATTGATCCACACAGTCTTCCCTAACAAACCTCTGATATGTACCACTGGGACTTTATCTCCTTCTGTTACATTCAGGGACTCAGACTGGGCAGGACCTGCTCGGTTGGTGGAACCTCGGGTGTTAACTAACCAGGTGGCTTTTGCCAGATGCTGCTCCCAATTCTTGAAAGATCCCCCACCCAGAGCTTTCAACTGGGTTTTTAGTAGTCCATTGTACCTCTCCACTTTTCCTGCAGCTGGTGCATGGTAGGGGATATGGTACACCCACTCAATGCCATGTTCCCTAGCCCAGGTGTTGATAAGGCTGTTCTTGAAATGAGTCCCATTGTCTGACTCGATCCTCTCAGGGGTGCCATGTCTCCACAGAACTTGCTTTTCAAGGCCCAGGATGGTGTTCCGGGCTGTAGCATGAGACACAGGGTAGGTTTCCAACCATCCAGTGGTGGCCCCCACCATGGTCAGCACGTAGTGCTTGCCCTGGCGTGTCTGGGGCAGTGTGATGTAGTCAATCTGCCAGGCCTCCCCATACTTGTACTTGGACCACCGCCCACCGTACCACAGGGGCTTCACTCGCTTGGCCTGCTTGATGGCAGCACACGCCTCACAGTCATGGATAACCTGAGAAATACTGTCCATGGTTAGATCCACCCCTCGGTCTCGTGCCCACTTATAGGTGGCATCTCTGCCCTGGTGGCCTGAGGCATCATGGGCCCATCGAGCTAGGAATAACTCTCCCTTATGTTCCCAATCTAGGTCTATTTTGGACACCCCTATCTTTGCAGCTTGGTCTACCTGCTCATTGTTTTGGTGCTCCTCGGTGGCCCTACTCTTGGGTACATGGGCATCTACATAGCGGACTTTCACAGGTAGCCTCCCTACCCTGGTGGCAATGTTTTTCCACTCACCAGCAGCCCAAATTAGTTTCCCTCTACGTTGCCAGTTAGCCTTTTTCCACCTCTCCAGCCATCCCCACAGAGCATTGGCTACCATCCATGAATCAGTGTAGAGGTAGAGCCTTGGCCACTTCTCTCTCTCAGCAATGTCTAGGGCCAGTTGAACAGCTTTGAGTTCAGCAAATTGGCTTGATCCACCTTCTCCTTCGGTAGCTTGTGCAACCTGTCGTGTGGGGCTCCATACGGCTGCTTTCCACTTACGGTTCATCCCTACAATGCGACAGGAACCATCAGTGAAAAGAGCGTAGCGTGTTTCCTCTGGGGGCAGTTGGTTATAGGGAGGAGCCTCTTCAGCACGTGTCACTGGTTCTTGTTCCTCTTCATCTGTGACACCAAAATTCTCACCTTCTGGCCAATTCGTAATGACCTCCAAAATCCCAGGGCGATTCAGTTTACCTATACGGGCGCGCTGAGTGATGAGAGCAATCCACTTGCTCCATGTAGCACTGGTGGCATGGTGAGTGGAAGGAACCTTGCCTTTGAACATCCACCCCAGCACGGGTAGTTGGGGTGCCAGGAGGAGTTGTGCTTCAGTGCCTATTACCTCCGAAGCAGCCTGGACTCCTTCATAGGCAGCCAGGATTTCTTTCTCTGTTGGAGTATAGTTGGCTTCAGACCCTCTGTAGCTTCGACTCCAAAATCCCAGTGGTCGACCCCGAGTCTCCTCAGGCACCTTCTGCCAAAGGCTCCAGGACAAGCCATGGTTCCCAGCTGCAGAGCAGAGCATGTTCTTTACCTCTGGTCCTGTCCTGACTGGGCCAAGGGCTACTGCATGAGCAATCTCCTGCTTGATCTGGACAAAGGCCTGTTGCTGCTCAGGGCCCCACTGGAAATTGTTCTTCTTGCGGGTGACCAGGTAGAGAGGGCTCACGATCTGACTGTACTCAGGAATATGCATCCTCCAAAAACCTATTGCACCCAAGAAAGCTTGTGTCTCTTTCTTACTGGTGGGTGGAGACATTGCTGTGATCTTGTTGATGACATCTGTAGGAATCTGACGCCGTCCATCTTGCCACTTCACTCCCAGGAATTGAATCTCACGAGCTGGTCCCTTTACTTTGCTCTTTTTAATGGCGAAACCAGCTCCCAGGAGGATCTGGATGATTTCCTTCCCTTTCTTGAACACTTCCGCAGCTGTGTTCCCCCACACAATGATGTCATCAATATACTGCAGATGTTCTGGAGCCTCACCCTTTTCTAGTGCAGCCTGGATCAGTCCGTGGCAGATGGTGGGGCTGTGCTTCCACCCCTGGGGCAGTCAGTTCCAGGTGTACTGCACTCCCCTCCATGTGAAGGCAAGCTGAGGCCTGCATTCTGCTGCCAGAGGAATGGAGAAAAATGCATTGGCTATGTCTATAGTGGCGTACCACTTTGCTGCCTTGGACTCCAGCTCATACTGGAGCTGTAATATGTCCGGCACGGCAGCGCTCAGTGGTGGAGTCACTTCATTCAATGCACGATAGTCCACAGTCAATCTCCATTCTCCTTCAGATTTTCGCACAGGCCAAATGGGGCAGTTGAAGGGTGAGTGGGTCTTGCTGACCACCCCTTGGCTCTCCAGCTCTCGGATCATCTTATGGATGGGGATCACAGCATCTCGAGTGGTCCTATACTGCCGTCGATGCACTATGGAAGTGGCAATTGGCACTCGTTGCTCTTCTCCCGTCAGGCATCCTACTGCAGATGGATTCTCAGACAACCCAGGCAAGGTGTTCAATTGCTGGATGCCCTCTGTCTCTACAGCAGCTATTCCAAATGCCCATCTGAGTCCTTTTGGGTCTTTGAAGTACCCACTTCGAAGGTAGTCTATGCCCAAAATACATGGGGCCTCTGGGCCAGTCACAATAGGATGCTTCTTCCACTCATTTCCCGTTAGGCTCACATCAGCTTCCACCAAAGTGAAATCCTGGGATCCCCCTGTCACACCAGCAATAGAAACAGACTCTGTCCCCACATGTCTTGATGGGATTAATGTGCACTGCGCACCAGTATCGACCAAAGCTTTATACTCTTGTGGTTCCGATGTGCCAGGCCAACGAATCCACACAGACCAGAAGACACGATTTTCCCTGGCCTCTACCTGGCTAGAGGCAGGGTCCCTCTAAGCCTGGTTATCATTCTTTCCCTGGGTGTATGTTTTGGATGTTCCTTCGAGGGGGTCAGACATGTCATCTTCATCATACCTGGCCGTTCGGCTACGGGCAACTGGAGCTGCTTTCCTCCTGGTGGCTTCCTGCAGTTCACACACCGGTAGGTGCCAGAACAGCGGTAGGTTTCCTATCCCACCTTCTCATGTTTTCCCCACAATCACACAGGTAAAACCACAGCTCAGCTCGTGGGGTGTATCTTCTCTCACCATCTGGGAAACGTCTGCCTTGGATACCGGAACCTCGGATCTGTACTGATGAAATTTGGAGAAGGTCTTCTTTAATCTCCTCTCTAAGCTTCTTATGGTTCTCCTCTATCTTATCCTCTAAGTTCTGCAGACGTGTTTCTACCGCTGCGATTCTGGCATGTGTCGGGCCATGTACAGCATCTGCATATGCTCGGAGCTTCCTTGCCATGTCAAGCACAGTCTCACCCCTCTCATCCCTCTTCATGATGGCTAAGGCAGAAGCATATTCATGTGGCCCAAGTCATACGAGTTTTCGCCACATCACAGACGTGCATGGTACTAAGTCTGGGTTCCTAGTTGTTACATCATCTGAGAAGATAATCTCGGCCACGGCCATTTCTCTCAGGCGTTGGATCCCTTGCTCTATTGTCTTCCACTGAGTTTACTGCATATAAAGATCGTCTGCACACAGGTATCTTTCTGCTACACTTCTTAGGACCCGTTCCCAGAGGCTGTGAGAGTTAGCCCCCCCCATCATTCCTTGGTCTATGACAGGATCCTGTGACAGGGATCCCAAATGCCTGGCTTCAGTGCCATTCAAAATTGTAGCCTCGCCTGCAGCATTCCAGAGATGGACCAGCCAACTAATTATGGATTCATGAGACCTTTGAGTGTAATCCTTCCGTAGGCCACGAAGGTCCTTCAGGGAAAAGGACTCAATATTGGCATCTGATCTTGCACCTGCTGCTTTGACTCCTGACTTTACGTCAGGAGGCACTGAGGTTCCTTCTCCTTCATCATCATCATCATCATCATCATCATCATCATCATCATCGTCCACTGGTCAATTGGTCTTGTCTGTGCATTTCCCACTTCTAGTGCTGGTAGCAACAGCCATGGGTTTAGCTGCTGGCTTCGAGCCTGGAGTGTTAGCTGCAGCCTGAGTGACTGGGACAGTTGCTGATTTATCTCCCTGCCCCCCTGCCTCTGTCTGCTGCCCTAGAGTATCTAGCAGTGTGCGATAAGCATATGCCAGGGCCCAGCTCACTGCAATGACCTTCCTCTCCTTAGGCTCATCCTGGTACTTCTCTTTCAGATATTTCCCCACCTCAGCTAGGTTCTGAATTTGTTCATGGGGAAAATCCCAAACTATAGGATTAGAGAATTCCTTCAGGATTTGGTCCATATCCTCCCATTTCCCACACCACTTATGATTTTCCACACCAGGGTTTACTCCTGAGTCAGGGGCCTCATCAGCCCGTCTAGAAATCTCAGCCTTCATTCTAGAGAAGCAGCAGGCTGTATAGAGGAAGGTTACCAGATTGAATACCAGGAAGATGGTTTCTTTAACACTGAGGGGAAATTGAACATCCTTCACTAGTGATGCAACTGATTCATAGGAGGAGGAAAGTAGAGGCTGAAAAACCTCATTCCCTCCTGCTCCCGCTGCGACAAACTGGATGCATAACCACAGCCATGAACCATTCATACCTGGAGCAGACCCCAGCATGTTTATAAACTTCTTGCACATTATTGCCACCAGACCCAGCAGGATAGCTATTCTGGTCACAGCCCCTGTGATGTAAAAACTACGTATTAGGGGCAATACCAAAGCTATTTCTGGATAAGAAAATAAACCTAGGGACCAGAGAGGTATTAAAATCTCAAAAAACCCTAGGGACCAGAAATGCATGCAAACCTTCACCCCAACAGACATTATGAATCCAAAAAGCATGGCTATTAGCTGATTTTAATGAACACAGAATAATAGCAGCCAAAATGCAGTCAAAACAGGGTTTTTCCACTCTCTCTTGAGCCCCATGTTGGACGCCAAAGATTTGTCCTGGTTTAGGGCAAATTTGTTAAAGAATCTGCAAAGGAGGGCCCCTCCAGAAAGCGAAACCCACACGGCCCCTCCCCCCAACTGGTTTGGGAAAAAATTCCTTGGAGAGAGGTGGAAAGAACCTGTTTATTTGACTGGCCCAGCACCCCCCAGAACACAAAATGAACAATACCCGATGACACCGCTTTGAGAAAGATGATAAAATCAGAAAGTCTCTTTTGGGGGCGGTGGTTGCTCTGTTCTCAGTCCCTCCAGCGCTGGACCAGCTGCTGCAGCCAAACCTTCGGTGTTCCCGGGTCCCAGTCCGGAGCAGGTTCGAGATGGTCACAGAAACAGGAGAGGAGAAACAGTCCAGAAAGGAATATGGACTGTTTAGCTAAACTAGCTAAGAAGCACAGGCGAAAGCAGAGCAGAAGCAAGAGCAGAAAAAGAGAGCAGGCAAAAGCAGCAAGCAAGCCAGAAGTGAAAAAAACCAGCCTTATGTACCGCTTGTCTCTGTGTCCCTGATAAGAGAAACCCAAACAAAACTTCCACTCTTCAGAGCTGGTCTTAAAGGCACAGAACAGGTGAATGGGGATACAAGAATAATAACATCACCCCAGGACAATCTCCCAAGCCACGCCTGCTGGTCACTGTAACTCTTTGAGGCCATGGCAGTGTGATGGGAAGGGAAGCACTTCTGTGGGGAAGCTGAGGACATTCCTCCCTCCGGCAGCTTTCCAAGTCTCCCCGTGCCTTCTCCAGGTTCCTGCCCTGGTCAGGTACATCCACCAGTGGCTCCTGGCCAATCAGTTTGCTGAGCACAGGCTGAACAGGACCCTGCTGGATCTCAGCGAAGCACAGCCCGCTGACGTAGTCATGACGCTCCTGCGTGTGGCCCCGTCCTGTGACAGGTATGGGCCCCACCTGCCCAGAGGGCTCAGGGCTTGCCAGCCCATCAGCCTGTAGAGCCTGGCCCAGGTGTGTGACCAACAGAGAGTTCCAGGACCCTCTGGCTGCTCCCTTGGCCAGCCCTGGCACGTCAGCCCCCGAGCCTGCTGCGGTGCTCCCTCGCTGCCCCTCAGGGGCCTGTCCCCAGCGACCTGGGCTGCCTGTGTGCTGCTGGCGAGTGGCAATGGGCACAGGCAGGGCTGGCAGCCAGCTCAGGTCCCCACTGCTGCCCAGGCCACGGTGCTGTGTCTGAGACCCTCCTGAGACAGAGCTCTAACCTGACAGAGCTGCTTTGACCATGTGGAAGAGCATCATGTGCTCGTCCAGGACTGCAGAGCCAGCGCTGCTGATACTCCTGGATGTGCTGGGGAGCTGGCCAGAGCACAGCATGTGCACCTCGGATGGGGACAAAACAGATGTCTTTGTCCTGGCTGTGAGTTTCTGTAACTGGCCTTTGCTGTCCCCAAGGCTGCCTCTCCAGCAGCTCTCCATCCTCCTTCCCCCACTGCATCTCCCTGCCTCAGGCGCTGGGTTGAAACCCGGCCCAGGGGCAGCTTCAGCCCCACCAGGCCCCGTGCTCCCCCTGCGTCTCTCTGAGCCTCTCCCTCCCCTGCTTGGGCCCTACCACACGCACACCTCGGCACTGAGCCCTGTCTTGGGGGGCTTTGTCCTTTGCAAGCAACTGTGGTGATCTGGAAGATCCTCCAGATGCCCTGCCTCCCACATATGGTGACGGTGTATTTGCCCCTCCTCTTTCTGCATCTGCTCTCCCAAGTGCTCTTCAGCACTCAGGATACACCAGAGGAGGTCAATGCATTCTGGAAGGGATGGCAGGAGGAATACGGCCTTGCCACCAGCCCCAAGAGGTGCTCCATCCCATTCCTCCTTTCCCTGCTACGTCCCTGGGCAGGAGCCAGTGTTCACAGCGTGACCTGGGCTTTGCTGTGCACGCAGGTTTGCAGTGCAGACCCTGAAGTCCCTGCTCTGCCGAATGCAGCACGAGGATATGGTGGTGGCAATGGAACGCAGGTGTGGCTGGGACACGCTGCTGTGTGCTGACACCCACCACTGTGCCGTGGGTCTGCTGGCCAGGTGAGACCCCCTTCTCCCCACTACCTCTGACAGTTGTGCTCTGTGCCTAGGGAGCTCCACACAGTCCCCGAGGTCGTGGCCCAGAAGGCCTTGTCACCGAGGGATGGCCAAGCAGACTGGAAAAGGCTGGGAGAGGAGGGTGCCCACCAGGAGCTGCCTCCCAAATAGCCCAGGGCCGCTTGCAGGATGCTGGGGAAAGACCAGACCTCTGTGTGTCAGTCCTGGCAGAGGTTTGTCCCGCTGGCCCACAATCTTGCTTCCTTCCTCTCCTGCCAGGGAGATGTGCTGTGTCTCCATGCCCTTGTGTTCCCAGATCGCTCGCTACCTGCTCCGGCTGCTCAGCACACAGGAGCCACGCTGGGAGCTGCCCGCCCTGGCGTTCCTTGCGGAGGTGAGCCTGATGGCCAGCGCTGCCTGGCTGAGCTGCCTCCCAGCTCTCTGCCCTCTCGTCGCCGCAGCTGCCTGGCACGGTGCCCGCGCCCTGTGCTGCTGCCTGGGCCCGGCCCCGTGTGGCTCCAGGCTCCTGCCAGCCGGCTCCCTGTCACTGCCCTGTGCCTTTCAGGTCCTCGAGTGCCTGCACTTGAGTGAACGTGGTGCTGACAGAGTCCTGCAAATTTTGTCAAGGAAGCTGCAGAGCGAGTGCAGGGAGGGGCGTCGCCTGGCGCTCAGGGCCCTTCTTGAGCTCACTGAGGAGCCCTCAATGGTGAGAAGGGGGCAGCGGCTGAGGCTGAGCTGGGCAATGCGGTCGCTTGCGCTTGGCAGGGCTTAGAGTGCTGGGGCAGCTGCTCCCAGCTCTCCTGCCTCCCACTTCAGCTGCCCCAGTGCTTTGGGACAGGCCTTTGGCCTCTGGGCCCTGCGGCAGCAGGACGGCGTTTCACAAACTTGTGTTCTGCACAGACCAAATAAATGTGGAGCCTGACTGAAAGTCTTGTGGACTTCCTGTGGGATGCAGATGGAGAGATAGTTTTCATGACAGTCATGCTACTCAGCTTTATCATCCTGGACAATGACATGCTGATGCCCGGCCCCATCACACTGCAGCTGCTTGAGGCTCTCCTGCCACTCTTTGACCACGTAAGGCTCACTGCTCTCAGCCACGGCCACTGGGTGCTGTCCGGACACTTTGTGCCCTGTGAATTTGCAGGCCTGTGCCAGGCTGAGCCCCGTGCAGCCGATGCTGAGGTCTTTTTTTTCTTCCTTCCATACAGAACAATTGGCAGGTTCAGCTCATCTCCATACTGCTCTTCCGAACATTGGTGACTCTTCCACAGGAAAAGGAAAACAAGGCCCTGAAGACACCCCTGCGCCAGAGCCTGCTGCCCCTCGTCCTCCACTGCCATGATGAGAAGCGGCTTGTGGCACAGGTGAGGACTCGTGGACTGCTGCTGTCCTCCTGGCAGGGGGCTCGGCTGCCTCCTGCCCTGGCACCTGCTGGGCTGCAGCCTCCTCCAGGCCTTGGCACAGGGACGCGGGTGCTGCGCCCTGGGCTGTGGGGCCATCTCTGTGTCTGCTGCTCTCCAGGCTTCTCAGGAAACCCTGCTTTGTGTGGCTGAGTTCCTGAAGAGGCCAGATCTTGAAAGACTGGTGAAGAACCAGAATCTGTGGAAGTTCAGCAAGTGCCTGGTAAGGACAGCCTGCAAGCCCCAGCCTCAGCCCGGAGAAGCTCCCTGAGCGCGGTGCTCAGTGGGCGGGGCGGGCAGCTGTGGCCCTGCCCGCTGCTGCACCCAGAGGCCGCGCGGGCTCTGCTCCCGGCTGCCGGGGGAGCCCCGGCCCGGCGGGGCTGCGGGGCGGGGCGGCACGGCGGCTCCCCGGGCAGCAGCCGGCCCTCTGCCAACTCCCCTCGGGAGCCCGGCGCCGGCGGCTGCTGGCCGCGCCTCAGGGCTGTGCGGGCAGGGGAGGCCCAGGAGCTGAGTCCTCGCCAACCCTTCCCTCCTGCGCTCTCTCCAGCTGGCAGAGGACAGGAGCCGAGCGGCCGAGCACCTGCGCCGGGCCCTGCCCTACGTGCAGAGCCCACAGGAGCCCCTGCGAGCGGCGGCCATCAGGTTCATGGGTGAGTCCCGAGCCCGGGCTCCCTCCCCGGCCCGCCGCATCTCGGCCCCAACCCGGCCTGCTGGCCCGGCAGCGCCGGCCGGGCCCGGCGCCGTGGAGCCCCGCCTGACCCGGGCATTGCTGCTGCCGCCCTCTGGCAGCCGTGCCCTGGAGCGGCAGCGTGCGGCAAGGGCCAGGCTGAGCCCTGCCGGGCCAGCAGCCCGTGTGGCCACAGCGCCGGCAGCGCCGCTGGCAGGGAGCTGTGCCGCCGGCGCCGTGACAGGCTCTGTGTTCACAGGCATTGCCGCGCGGCACCTGAGGGGGAAGAAGGAAGAGCTCCGGCTCATCTGCACTGGTGAGTGAGGGCAGCGGGCTGGCAGCGGGGGCTGCCGGGGCAGCTGCAAGCCCTGCCCTGGCTGTGGAGGGCTCTGCTCCCTGTGCAGACCAGGGCCAGCGTGGGCAGAGCACACAGAGATTTCAGGGCCACCTGGGCGATCCGAGGCCAGCAGCTTCGGGCTGCTCCCGTTGGTCCCTGCTCCCTCCTGGCCATGGCTACAGCTGGCTGGGATGGCCCTGGCCGGGGGCTCTCCTCGGCTCCCCGCAGATCCAGGATCTGACCATGGCTTTGTTCCTTTCTCTTTCAGCCCTTTAACACCTGATAGAGGACACCAGCAGTGCTGTGTCGGACCTGGCATGTCAAACATTGTATGTCCTCCAGGCACTGCAGAGTGAGCGATATTCCGTCTTCCAGAGGGTGCAAGAACATCTCCGCTGGGCATGGAGGACACGGCCTTGTCTGTCGGGGCTCGGCTGGCTGCGCTGCTGGAGCTCTGCTGAGTGCTGATGCCTCTTTCTGCTGAGGCCCACCCGAGTCACCGGGAACTTTTCATTTCTTTGAGATTGTTCTTTTCAGTTTTTCTTTCTTCATTAGTATATGAATGTAGAGTGTGTTATAATACACAGACTCCCAGGAGCTTTCTTTTGCTGCTCAGGGTCAGCAGGGCATAGTGGAATAGGGGGAAAAGGGTGCCATGGCTCAGCAAGATGCTCAGGGGTGCAGTGTTGCTGGGAAAATGGCCAGAAGCCCCTTGGCCTATGGTGGTTCTGCAGAAGCCTTTGTGCTGGTGACAGAGCGGCTGGGCAGGGGCCGGGGCTGCGGGGATCCCTGCCAGAGCGGTGCCCGGAGGTGGCCACAAGCCCTGTGCCAGGCAGGAAGCATCATCCGTGTCGTCCTGCCCGTGTGCTGCTGGCTGCCTTGCTGAGGGCTCCCAGGTGGGAGGGGCTGCTTGATGGGCCTGCTCTGGAGCTGCTGTGGCGCTGTGGTGCTACTGCCGGTCAGCTTGGCCGGCTGGGGCAGAGACTGAGGGGACTGGGGCCATGTAGGGACCAGGGGCTGGGAGGCCCTGACAGGACATGGCAGTGGGAAGGTGTAGAGAGCTTTGTGGACAGTTGGCTAGCTGAGAAAGGTCACGTTGACATAATGCCGCTGGTTTAGCTTGAAGGGGACAAGTATAGGCGTCAGTAGTCAGTGTCCAATAACAGGCAAGGACATTGTGCTCTTGATGCAACAAAAGGATAGGGAAGAACATCTTTGGCAGAAACACGAAGAATAGTTTCAATAAAATAGCCACAAGAATGCAGTAGTAGGCGTAGTTGGCTAAGTAACTTACCAATAGTGAGCTCCCGTTTGCAATATGTATGAGCCTCATTAACACCGATATAAAATGCGTAGCTATCAATAAAGTTCGAGATTTGCTGTTGACTCATATTGCGTGCCGCATTTCTCCCGCCAATCCCAACAACATGGTGACCCCAACAATGTGATACTGGTAACAGGGACCATGGTGGATCGGTGAAGGAGTTCGGGTCCTGTCCCAGCAAGGAAGGCAAAAAAGCGCCGCTGAAAACGGGGGAGGTGCCACGCCCTGAGTGACTTCAAAGGAAGGCCTGGCTGATACGTGCTGCCGCGACCTTGTGGGGCTGTAACAGCACTGACGTTTTTAAAATGGAATGGCAAGCAGCATATGATTTATTTACTTGTTATTTTAAAAAGCGACAGGTTAAGGGCATAGATTTGCAGAAAGAGCTTCATGGGTTATTAGTTTACAGGTATGCACAGGGATTCTTTCAAAATCCTCATTCAGTCCATGAATTGAGTGGCAAAAATTTGGAGATAAGCTGTGGGAGGCTGTTTTAGATGATGATAAAACTGCAAAGAATTTAGGGAAGTTATGGCGAGTGGTGCATAATGAGTTATACAATATCAGGTGGATAAAAAGGCTGCACAACAAGCTACTGAGGCTCATGGTAAGAAAAAAAGTTATGGGATTGGTCAGATTGCCCATTACCCCCTGCCACATCCACAGTTATCTTACCACCAACACCGGCTTCTGCTTCAAGCAGTAACTCACCCCCCATAACAGTACCATCCGCACCGCCTGTGCCCTGGCCAGACCCTCCATCTCCCCCTCCTAGCAATGAGCCGATCCCTGGGGCAGAGGGTGACCTAGCGGGGGCCATTGCACAAGAGCAGAGGAAGGCATGGGCAGCGGTAGCAAAAGAGATCATGGATTCGGGGTTAGTGAGGCTATGGCAGCAGCTATGGAAGTGGCTTGCCCGGTGGTGTATACTCCTCTGGACGGGGGGGGATTACAGGCAGCAATTACTGCTCTGGACTGGAAACTGTTGTCACAGGTACGGTCCACAGTTAGTCAGTTTGGGGTGACCGGTGAGCCCACAAAGCAAATGCTTGACTATATTTGGGGGAGCCAGGTGTTATTGCCAGCCGATTGTAGAGGAATTGCGAAGCTTATTTTTACTCAACATCAGCAGCTTCTGTTTAATGCACATTGGCAAGCACTCTGCCAGGAGTGTGCATAGCAGTGGTATGGCAACCAGGTGACCCTTTACATGGGATAACCTTAGATGAATTATTGGGTATAGGGTCTTTTGCTCAAACAGAAGCACAAGCGTTAATTTGTCCTGATAAATGTCGAGAGGCTATGCGACTGGTGCGACTGGCTATAGATAGGATGAAAGAACCAGGTGGGGTTCCCTCATACATGGGTATAAAGCAAGGAAGGGATGAATCGTTTGGATCTTTTATAGATAAGGTGGCTGCTGCTATCAAGCGAGCTGGCGTAGCAGATTTCATGAAAGGGGCCCTTCTCAAACAGTGTGCCATTAAAAATAGCAACCAGGCTACGAAAAATGTGTTAAATACCCTAGGAGCTTATTGGACTATGGAAGAAGCTTTAGAACGTATGGCAAATGTGCCCGTGGGGAGTCAGGCGATGTTAGTAGAAGCTATTAAAGAGCTAGGGGCAGGATTGAAGGAGCAGGCAGCAGCATCTCAGAGCCCAGTCCTTGCCGCCCTTGCACCCCTACAAGCAGCAGCAACAAATAGTCCACGATCTCCATCTACTGGCCGATTTAAATGTTACCGGTGCGGAGGTATGGGACATACCCGGCGAGCCTGCCAAGCAGCTAGCATCTGGTGTCACAGTTGTCGCTCGGACACCCACAACACCGGAGCCTGCCAACGCCGCTCGGGAAACGGGAGGCCCAGCACGACCAACAGCCACCGCACCCAGACACAAGTAGCAGCTGTCAACACCTCAGCCCAGCCCCCCCTTCAACCAGCCACTGCCGGGAGCCTCGGGCTGGACGTGGCAGCCTCAGTAGCGGTAACATTGATGACCACCCAACCGGAAAAGGTCCTGACTGGAATAAAGGGACCAATCATCATTGATGGACAACCTATGGGAGCTTTGCTTCTGGGGCGATCTTCAGCTACCTTGATGGGGTTATTTGTTTTAACTGGGGTAATAGACACTGATTTTACTGGGGAAACTTGTATTATGGTACATACTCCTTTTCCACCAATACGAATCGAGAAAGGACAGAGGATAGCTCAATTAGTTCAATTGGAACAAATGACTAAAACGTTACCCCCTCATCAATCACAGTCCAGGGGGGAACGGGGCTTTGGCTCCACTGGAGGACTTACTCTGTTAACAATGAACTTAAATGATCACCAAAACATGCTGTATTGATAGAGTATCAGGGTGACAGGCAATCCTTGGAAGGTTTATTAGACACTGGCACAGACTCCAGCATTATCAGCCCGGATTGCTGGCCCCACAACTGGCCGTTACAGCCAACCACAGTAGCAGTTACCGGGGTTGGAGGCCTAACGCTTGCAAGGAAATCACCCACGTTATCAGTAACTATTGACGGAAATTTTTACGGAGTGTTTTCTCTGTTGTGCCTTTGCCCCCTACTGTGCAGCGCCTCATTGGTTGGGACATTTTGGCTCAAATGGGTAGTGCTGACAAATGAGTACCCTTTGGGCTAATGGCCATTGCGTGGACTTTCCCAATCCCACTCATTTGGAGCACAGACACACCAGTGTGGGTTAAGCAATGGCCATTAAAAAGGGAAAGTCTGGAACAAGCACATGTACTAGCACAAGAACAATATGAGCAGAGTCATTTACAGTTGTCAGTAAACCCATAGAATACCCCTATTTTTGTTATTAAAAAGAAGTCGGGAAAGTATCGTTTGCTACAGGATTTATGGGCTGTAAATGAACAAATGGAGCCTATGGGAGCCTTACAACCAGGTTTGCCTAACCCAGCCATGTTGCCAAAGGACTGGCCACTGTTAATTGTGGATCTGAAGGACTGCTTTTTTACTATTGCTCTTCACCCTCGAGACACTTGGAGGTTTGCCTTTACCTTACCGGCTTTAAACAGGGAAGAACCAGACAAGAGATTTGTATGGCTTACTCTTCCACAGGGAATGTGCAACAGCGCCCCCTTGTTGACAATGCTTTACAACCTTTGCGACAGGCCTGGGCCAAAACAACCATTTATCATTACATGGATGATCTTTTATTTGCGCAGCCGCAACCTTTTACAGGTCAACAAATTCAAGAAATACATAAGGCCCTGGAACTACATGGCTTGGTTGTAGCTCCTAAAAAAATCCAATTATCTGCACCCTGGAAATATTTGGGATGGACACTTACTGATCAGGTTTTTACCCCACAGAAATTGCAATTGAATATTAAAATACATACATTGCATGATGCTCAAAAGTTACTTGGTAATCTGCAATGGCTGCTCCCTATTGTGGACATCCCAAATGAGTTGTTAGATGAACTTTGACCTTTAGTAAAAGGGACTGACCCAGCACAACCTGTCCATATAACCTCTGAGCAGGTTAAGACACTTCAGCAGATAATGGACTGTGTAACACAGGGCAGTGTCTGAGACGAGATCTTGACCTCCCCATACAACTGACAGTTTGGTGTGGAACTAAATTTTTACTGGGTGCACTCATTTAGCAAAACAGAAAAATGGGGGAGGCGTGGGCCTTAGAATGGATATCTCCTCCACTTCAACAGCATAAAACCCTTCTTCAAAAAATTGAAATTTTGGCTGACTTGCTTAAGAAGGGTCGTGAATGGGCATTACAGATTATGGGAAAGGAGCCTGATCAGATACGGATACCAATGATGAAAGATATATTGACCTGGTACCTGATAAACAGTATGGAATTACAAGAGGCCCTGCTGGGAGCTGGAAGCATGATTGCCACAGATGGTATTCCCAATATACCATTGAACTAGGTAGGGCAGTGGGGTTGGATTCAATGCCCAAAAAGATCACAGAAGCCCCTGTCGGATGCTATAACAGCCTACACGGATGCAGGAAGAAAATCAAGAACTGCTGCAGTGACCTGGCAGGAAAAGGGACAAAGGCACCATCAGATTCTCCAGGCTTCCGAGTCAGATACTTTACAAACAATGGAGCTATTGGCTGTTGTATGGGCCATGATGCCTTTTTCGGGGCCCCTCAACATAGTGACAGATTCTTTGTATGTTGCAGGAGTGTGTGAGTGAATAGAGGATGCCTCTATAAAAGAGGTTCAAAACAGGAGGTTACATGAGCTGTTTATTCAGTTACAGAGGGTGATTAAGCTGAGAAAACATCTCTTTTCTGTTATCCATATCAGAAGTCACAAATGGGATATTGGTCTGGGAGAGGGAAATGCACGAGCAGATAAGCTAGTCTCAATCACACAAATGACTCCAATTCCCAGGCAGACTATGGCCAGAGAGGCACATTCCATGTTTCACCAAAATGCAAAAGGTCTCCATAGAGAATTTCAGATATCTATGGACGAGGCACGGGCAATAGTCAAAGCCTGTCCCATATGTAGTCATCATAATGGGGGCTGCAGGTTGGGTCTGGGAGTTAACCCAAGAGGGTTGAGTACAAATGAGACCTGGCAAATGGATGTCACACATGTTGCTGAGTTTGGTAGGATGAAGTATGTGCATGTTACTATAGACACCTATAGTAATTTTATATGGGCCACAGCACAGACTGGTGAGAAAGCCGGACAAGTGGAGAGGCATCTCAGCAGCTGCTTTGCTGTAATGGGAGCGCCACGGTGTATTAAGAGAGATAATGGGCCTGCCTACTGCAGGAAAAGAATAAAGCAGTTCATGCAAATGTGGGGGATAGAACATGTGACAGGCATTCCTAATTCCCCAACAGGGCAAGCAATCATAGAAAGAGCTAATGGTACCTTGAAAAGATATCTAGGTAAATACAAGGATATTAGAGAGCCGCAAAAAAGACTGTTAAGGTGTTTATTTGTTTTAAATCACTTGTGTGTTTTTGGGGAAAGCAAGGTTCCTGCTGTACTTCGCCACTATGTACAGGAGAAAGAAAGTGTAAAGCAGGACATATGGGTAAAATACAGAGATCCCAAAACAGGAAAATGGCAAGGTCCTGCTAAGGTGTTATATTGGGGCCGCAGATATCTTTGTGTCTCTACCCCTACAGGATCATTATGGGTACCTCCTAAATGGACCCGAGCAGCTGTGTTAGATGGAACCACCAGAACTCCATCAACTGAGCACAGAAGACCATCAGTGAGTAGAGACGAAGCTGTTGATCCTCCTTCGACCAATACTTCTTAAGCTGAAAGGACAGTGTAGTTTGGCTATCGACCGAGCGATTGATCGGTGTAAATCCTTAGATTATATACTAAGCCTGCTTCAAGCGCTTTCTACGTTTGAATTTAGAAGGCTTAGGAACCTAGCTTGTATTGATTGTCATAATAGACAGTGTGCTGCATGGGTATTGTTCTTTTGCGGGGGCTGTCAGCAAAGTAAGTGGGTACATCAGACTCAATTACCTGACTCGTGGTGCAGGAACTGTGGATTTTATTGGCAGTTGGGCTCCTGGCAAGCAGAACTCTGGGCCTTTACAGGATTACCTGGCCGCCAAGGGTTACAGTTGTATGAATCACCAGAACAGAAAATTATTGCATGGTTTAGGTGGGAAACCCAGCATTTAGTAAAACATGCTTTGGGACAGTCCAAGTCGTATATTTTACAGACTAAGTGTGGCAGGTGTATTCCCCTTTCAAAGAAAAGTATAATAGGTCCAATTTCTGCAGATCAAGATACCAACCAAGTGTGGGACAATTGTCTGAGAGACCTAAAGAGGTTAAATCTGGGCAGATCAAGGAGAAAGAAGGGGAAAGGAAAGAAGAGACATTCTTAATGACTTGTGAGAAACATGTTTATCTCCCAAATGTGTGGGTGGTTCAAAGCAGCACCTGGGGAGACCAGGGTGATGTGGCAAATTTATGCTGTTACCTTGCTAATCCTCACCCTCTTAACAGACAGTGCAGATGCTGCCGGAAAAGTGACAACTCATCATGCATGGGCCCCACCTCAGCCTAAGACTAACATTTGGGTCACCTGGCAAACTTAACTAACCAGGAGGCTATTTGCCTGTCATTACCTTCTCCTGGTAATCCATTTACAACTTGCTTGGTTGGGCTACCAGCAGATCCCTGGCCATGTTCCTCAAGTCTACCCAGCTGCAAAACTGACAATCCCAGGACAAGTGTAGATAATTGGGACCAATGGGTTTCTCACCTCCCCTAGCACCACAGGAACCCCAAGAATTGGAGCTGTTAGTTTCAGTGATGGCAGATGCATGTATTAATTTTAACCATAGAAGCCAGCTTGCAGCAAAAAAACCATTTCACTATTGTAACTTCCAGCATGGCTGTGTATCGTAATGCAACAGCTTGGTGCAATTATACCACAAGGAAAGTGTCAATCTCATCAAATGACCCTATTCAACTGCCAGCAGGTTACTTATTAATCTGTGGGGACCGTGCTTGGCCTGGTGTGCCATCGATGCTGCGTGAGGGGGCCATGTACAATTGGCTGGCTGTCTCTGCTTACACCCAATACGTCCATGATATTAAACATGAGCCGCTGCCATCGTTGACATAAGAGAATGATCCATGCATTTACTGTTAACTGTAGGGACGATGTAAAATTTTGGTCCCCAGGGGCCATAATTGCAGCATCCTTTCTGACTCCAGGGGTGGCAGATGCAGGTGCCCATGGTGCCCTAAATAAGTTGGGATGCTGGCTTGCAAAGCAAACCAATCCCACCTCTTTGGCCCTTTCTAGCCTTTTGCTTGATGTTGATTATATTGTTCATGCAACGCTTCAAAATAGAGCTGTGATTGACTTTCTTTTACTTGCACAAGGCCATGGCTGTGAAGAATTTGAGGGCATGTGTTGCATGAATCTTTCTGACCATTCGCAGTCTCCATCCATACCCAGCTCACAGAATTGCGAAGGTTAACTGGAAACTTACAGGTAGAATCAGGTTTCGGTATTGATGGATGGCTGTCATTGTTAGGCCTGGGATCATGGTTACGTTCTGTTGCTAAAGTTAGCATTATACTGGGCATTATAGCTCTGTTAGTAGTGTTAATTTTGCCGTGTTTTAGCATGTGCTTACAGAACATGGTGCAAAGGATGATATCTCCTGCATTTAATCAGACTATACTTGTCCAACAGAAAAACAGGGGAAGTGTGGAGAGCTTTGTGGACAGTTGGCTAGCTGAGAAAGGTCACGTCGACATAATGCCACTGGTTAAGCTTGAAGGGGACAATATAGGAGTCAGTAGTCAGTGTCCAATGACAGGCAAGGACATTGTGCCCCTGGTGCAACAACAGGATAGGGAAGAACATCTTTGGCAGAAATACGAAGAAAAGTTTCAATAAAATATCCACAAGAATGCAGAAGTAGGCGTAGTTGGCTGATAAGTTACTAGCCAATAGTGAGCTTGCCTTTGCAATATGTATGAGCCTAATTAACACTGACATAAAGATGTGTGCCTATTAATAAAGTTCGATATTTGCTGATCACTCATATTGCGTGCCGCGTTTCTCCCAACATTCTTATTACTCTTTCTTTTGGTTGGTATTAATAAACTTTTCTTTATACACTTTTAAAGTTTTGAGCCTGTTTTGCCTTTCTCCTAATCCTATCTCACAGCAGGAAAAGAGTAAGTATATTCTAGTGAGTGCACTGGTAATCAGCCAAAACTGAACACACCACAATAATTGATGCATTCACCAAGAAATCTCAAATTGGAGAACCAAAACATAAAAGGAAACCTGTCGAAGGAAGGGGACCAGGACACCAGTTGGTTCATCACAGGCCCTTCGGTCTGGTTCGGTCCCGGTCCCTCAGGTCCTTCTGGTCCAGTTTATTGAAGAAAATATCAAACACTTATACAGCAAATAATAAGCTTATGAATATTCTGTAAGCCAAGCAATCTATTGGTTAAACTATACCATGAACTCTTCCTCATTCCTTAGGGGTTACATCTCTCTTTTCTCATGTCTCTTTCACTCTTTGTTATTATACCACAGCTAGGCCCAAGGACACTGCTATCTGTGCAGGTGCAGGACTTGGAATTAGCCATGGTTTTGTACTTTTCCATTTTCTAGCAGCTAAATTCCCAACATCTCCCCTGTTTTTATTTAAAAAAAAAAAAAGTTCTATGGGCTAACTGTCACACTCTTTGCAACACAAGAATAAACAATTCTAACAACTAAACAATATTCTCAGCTATTAAGGTTTCTCTCTTACAAGCGATCTAAGCCAGGGAAACAAACCAAAGAGGCTATCACTAATCATAAGATATGCTATACAACAAATACAAAAAAGAATTCTATGTACTATAAGGCTTAACCAAAACTCAGGTGTGTTAATATAATTCATAAAAATAAGCTAAAGAAAGTTTGCTTTCTATTCTCAAACAGCAGATATATTCCAAACAAAAACAGCCCCACTCACAAATGCTTCTAATTGTTTCTTTTAACTAGAATCTCTCTAATGTTCACAACAACACTTTGCACAGGTCATAAAATAAATGCCTATCATAAAAGCATAAATCTATCTAACATCACCCAAACTCAATAATATTTAGACTTAAAATACCTAAAATATTTAAACCTAACAAAACTTAACATTACTTAAGCTTAATTTTAACAAAATCAGCTGATTTTAAATTCTAAATAACTTATACTGAATATAATTTTAATCTTAACAAAAAACTTTTGGTCAACAAAAGTTTGTTTGCCTGCAATCATGATAAAAAGCAAGTCATATCCCAAAATGAATATCAAATGCTATATGTTTTTATTAATCACATGTTTTTAAAAACCATGCCTTTATTAACTAAAATTTAAAATTATTAATTATTTCAAATTTTTTTATATTTCATATATTTTTATTTTATTTTATTATTATTATTCATTTTATTATTTATAATTATTTTATTATTTAATACTTTATTATTTTATTTATATTATTATTATGCCTTCTAAAGTGGCTTTGGAGTAGGAAACACCACTTTAAAAAACAAACATTTCCTTTGGATTCAGAGAAAGGAAATAATTCTTATTTAAAAATAATTATATAGCAATTTTATAAAATGCCTCTTTGAGGAAATACATCAACAGATGTTTTCCTTGTGTAAAATAGACATTTTTCAGTTTAAATCTTTAAAACACATATACTATTTAAAGTTTGTGTTCATGCATTACCTTCTATATCAGTAATTCAATAAAACTTCTAATCTATACCAAAACTATTTTTCTTTACCACTCCTAATTTAGCTTTCAGGGCTTGAGCTAAAACCATGTCATCAGAAAACTCTGGGTTTCTCATTTCTTAATTCTTCCTCTAAGTTTTTTTTTTTTTTTCTTTTCTCATTGTGTGTGTTTACCCTTGACTCTACAAGTCTATTATAAGGGCTATATAAAATATATTCTTTCTTAGAAAAGAGCAAAGCCACATTACATACCATTGGAATAAAACACTGTTTAAAGTATAGCTGTAAAAAAAAAAAATCTTCTGAATTCAGTGTTTGCTTTTACCTTTACCACATTTAAACAAAGCTTAAAAAATATAAAAAATACACTTATTATATTTCACTTCTACAACCACTTTAACCTGTTTTTAAAATTTTTAAATTTCTCAAAACACAACTTTGGAGTCCGATGCTCCACCGACCAAGTCACCCTGGGCTTCCGATGTCTAAAGTCTGTTAGGAAGAACAAAAGTCCCCTTTAACACTTGGGTGACAAACGTCCTCATATCCTTTGATGTCGCCCGTTCATTATCACTGGTCTCTTAATTGCAGTAGGAACCTTTCTTTTGTTTACAAGAGTTACAATTATTACGGCTGTTAAGGTCTCACACCGAAGCCCTTGCCCGCTGCGGGTCGGAGGGAGAAGCGCTCCGCTGGATAAAGCGCTCCGGTCCCGCGGCGCCTGTGTCGGAGGGGGCACCCGCCCCGCGCTGGGCTCTTTGCTGCGTGCACTGCAGACACCGCTGCACCCGTGGCCGCGTGGGGCGCTTTCCCCGCGGCCGCCGTCGCTCCCCCCGCGGCCGCCGTCGCTCCCGCCGCTGCGCCCATGCCGAGATTGGAGTGGCACAGCCCTGCAGGTGTCCCGAGCCGCGGCTGCTGCCGCCATCGCAGCAGGGTCACTGATTTATCGTGCATATACTTGCAGCGCCAGCACCACAACGCACGTTTTTGCAAGTCTATATGGAGCAATCTCGGGAATTTTCTTCCCAAGTCAACAGTCTATAGTCCTCGCTTTTCTAAAAAGCATTTAAAAGGATTATATGCCGTTTGTCCCTGTATTACCTTTTAACTTGTCATTCATTTAGCGCGCTGCAGCCTTTCCAAGCCTTTCCAGGATTTCGACTGCATTCAGTCAGCTGGGCTCTTCTGTGAGGTCGCCAGGGCACCGAAGCCCACTCTTTCGCCTTTCCTCCAGGTCTCCTATATAGGGTCGCCTAAGGCAGGGCCGCTTTTTGTGCCTCCCGGGCTGCGTTGGGACTGACACCCAAATACTGCACCGACCGTGGCTCGCAGGGGTCCATAGGGTCGCTGTTCGGGCACCATTTGTCACCGAGAATGAAGGCCTTTGTCGGGGTCGAGCCATTTGTCGGTGAGGGGAGACTCAGACGCTCAATATGAGTGATAAGCAAATTCCAGTTTATTGAAGAGAGCATCAGACACTTATACAGCGAGTAATAATCTTATGAATATTCTGTAAGCCAAGCAATCTATTGGTTAAACTATAGCATTAACTCATCCTCATTCCGTAGGGGTTACATCTCTCTTTTCTCATGTCTCTTTCACTGTTTGTTATCACACTACAGCTAGGCCCAAGGACATGCTATCAACGCAGGTGCAGGACTTGGAATTAGCCACGGTTTTGTACTTTTCCAGTCCTTAGCAGCTAAATTCCCAACAGCTGTATGCTAAGAAGGGGGCACCGTGCCCTTTTTGGAACAATAGCTTTGGAAGCTGTCCCACCTCTTGGCCTGGCTGGACTTTTCCTGAGTTTCGGGTGGTCTCCCACAGAAGACCCTCACCTGTTTTACAACCACCATGACAGACAAACTGAGATGTAAGAAGCCTTTCCATCAAGGACTGAGACATCAAACCTCCATGTGAAAAGGCCCTTCTGCTCCTTCCAAGGACTGGGACTGAAACCCCCAGCCCGGGGGAGGTGTGTGGGGGAGGCAAGCTGACCAAAGCGAGATGTTTGCCTGCAGGTTCTGACCACTGAACCAAGAAAACAATGGCTCTCATTTACTGCTGATAACATAGGCTACCTGTTACATCTATTGCCTATTGTATCTGTTTCCCCCACCCTCTCAATTTTCAGTAATAAAAACCTCTGAGTTAGCTAGAGATTTTAAGATCTCCCCAGCATAACAGGCGGATCCTTGATTGGACTAGACTAAAGGACTTTGTCTCTACGTTTGGTAGCTATATCCCTCCCCTCACCCCTTTTCTCTCTCTTTCTCTGTCTTTTTCTCTCCCTTAATCTCTCTATTGCATTTTTGCTGTAGTTATTTCAATAAAACTGCATATGTTTTGATTATCACTGCAAACCCCCTTGTACCGTGTTGGTTTTTGCACCCTGAGATCACTCCTACAAACCACTGGGTCATCTGTTCACTAGGACAGCTCCTGACACATCTGGCCCCACTGTGTCACAGTGCCACGGGGTTCCATGAGGCCCCACAGTGTCCAAATGGTCTCCTTGGTTATGGGAAGCCCCACTGAGCCACAGCGGACCCTTGGTTCCAGGAGGCCTTGCTGTGTCACAATGGACTTTTGGTTCCATGAGCTTTCACACTATCAACAATGGTCTGAGCACTGCAGTGTCATCATGGATCCTTTGTTCCATAAAGTTCCAGAGCATAACATGATCCCCTTAATTCCAGAAGGTTCTGCAGTGTCCCAATGGACCATTGGTTCCATGCAGCCCCACACTGTCACAATGACCCCATGGCTCCAGGAGCTTCCACACTGTCAGCAATGGTCTCCTGGGTTCCATGGGGTTCCACTGCTTCACAATGGACCATTTGTTCCATGGGGTTCCACAGTGTCACAACTGACTCCTTGGTTCTGTGAGCCTCTGCTGTCACTAAATCTCTGAAATAACAGAACAGTACTCCTTAACACTAATTTGGTGTTTAAGAGGGGATAATTTATTCAGGCCAAAGGTCCAACATGGGATAACTCCTAACTATTTCCTAACCTTATGAAGACGTATAATTCTACCAGTGTGTTGCTTCTATACAGTTGCTAAATGCGTATTACAATTTCCCCATTTCCATAAAACCCACCCCAAGTTCCCAGAATCACTCCTTGTTTTCTCCATCCCTGCACCCTTGAGCCAGATATCTTCTTCTCCTCTTCCAACCATCCTTGCTGGGAAAGCAGGCCCTGCATGCCTTGTTCCTGTGCTGAAAGTTCACAGTCAGGGGAAAAATGGAATGAACCCTTTTGGTATCAGCCCCAGGCTCTGTGTGGGCAGGCAGAGGCAGGCAGGAGGCAGAGCTGTCAGCAAAGGAAGGGCCCAGCCAGGTGGGGCAGCCGGGGGATGCCGACAGTCTGCAGGGACAGAGGCGCAGGGCAGGGACACCGTGGGACAGCCTGGGCTGCACAGGGCACAGGGATGGGCAGCAGCTGCAAGACAGCCCTGCCAGAGCCAACTTGGGCAGCACTTTGGCCATGGCTGCTGGCCCTGGGCCTGAGGCCACGAGGGGACAAGTGACCCTTGCAGGCCTGGGGCCTCATTGCCTCCTAGTCCCTGCTCAGCAGCCTGGCGGGGGCCGCCCCATGCTCCTGCCCTTGCCGCCATTGCACATCCCCACATGCCAGTGCCCATCCCGGGAAGAGCCCTGAGCAAGGAGGGAGGGACAACATCTGTCTGGCCAGGGGCTGGGGCTCAGGCCTTGGCCCTTTGCATTCCTGAAACACATCCAGCTTTACTCAGCACCAGAGACTCCTTTGCCTTGTTTGTCCCCAGCTGTCATCACTCGAACCTGGGGACACTTTGTCAGTTGTGTCCCTCAGTGGGACCCATTAAAACTTCTAGAAAGGTCAGGGTTTGTATTTAATTTTGAGTTCTTGAGAAGTTTTTTGGAGACACTCTCAGGGACTGAGTCTGATGTAAACAACACCAAAGCACTGTGAGGCTCATTAAAGTTTTCCCAGTCCAGTTATGGAGAAATATTTCAAAGACCTTGTAAGAAATACACATTTCTAATTTAAAGGATGTATTTTATTACTATTCTATTTGGAGCAGAAGTGGTTGCAGCATTCTGTGATTGATATTGACCCAGGGTCTCTCCTCAGCAGCTCTGGCCTGCTCACAGAAGCTGTGCCTGGAGCTCTGACCCAGTGTGGACAACCTTGCTCCACATTGCCCAGCCCCATCCTGTCTGTCCTCACTGCCCTGGGCCCTGCTGTGCTTGGAGAGCTGGCTGCACCCAGCCTAAGAGGGGTTTTCCCTTTTTGGGGTTTTTTGAAGCAATCTGAACCTCCTGAGTTTCCCCAGTGCAAACAGACACAGTGCTCAGGTTTGTGCCACCCCCAGGTGCCACCAAAGCCACTGCAGAGCTTCCCTGGGCCAGCTGTGAGGGTGGATCATCAGCCCAAGCTGCACTGGGCACTGCAAGGGGCTGTGGCCATGGGCACTGCACTGACCCCACTGCTGGGTTTTGCTTCCACGGCCATTGTGAGAAATTAAACTGTCCTTGGAAACGCTGGGGAGGACTGGGACATACTAGGGAACACTGGGAACACTGTGGGAGACACTGGGACATACTGGGAGTGATACTGGGGGATACTGGAACAAACTGGGGACACTGGGGTTATTGCAGAGAATACTGGGGACACTGGGGCATCCTGTGGATGACACTGGGAGAAACTGTGCACGACTGGGAATGAACTCGGGTCTATTGGGACGGACTGGGCAGTTCTGGGAGGAAGTGGAGGGGCACTGGGGTTGTACTGGTTTCTGCTTGGGATGAACTGGGCTTTACTGACGTTATACTGGTCTGTACAGAGAATGATGTGGGCTGTACTGGGAGGGACTGGAGGAGGGTGATTTGGCTGTTCCCACCTCCACCGCATTCCATTTGCCGAGTCTCCCGCCCATCACCAGTTGCAGCCATTTAGCACCGGAGATGTGGGACTCGGGGGCGGTGCCTAGATGAGCGCCATATTATATTTTTGCCTACACCTCCCGTCATGCCCCTCGGCTGGATACAGCCTCATTGGAGCTGGGACTACAACGCCCGTCATGCCCCGCGCTCCAAGGCCCCCCCCCCCCCCGGTATCCGCCCACATCAGTCCCATAAATGTTCCCCAGACAATCCAGGATCCCTCAGTGCTCCCTCAGCGTCCATTCGGGAACCACCAAAACCTTCCCTGGATCCTCTGAGTGCTCCCAACCCCACAAATGCCCGGTACAGCCACTTCTGGGAATTCATCTCCTCTCCTCCCCCGCGCCCCCAGAGCCCCTCAGAACACAGTCCCGCACCTAAAACTCCTGCCGTGCCCCGCGTCTTAAAGAGCCCGGTTAGAGCTCCCGGAGCTCCCCCCAAGGGCTCCCGAGCTGTTTAAGTTCCCCTACAGATTTCAAGTCGCGGCTCGGACGCAAAAATGTCCCTCAAGAGCCTCCCCGAAACGCCAAACATCGGGTTCGAACCACTTCCGGGACTACAACTCCCAGCATGCTCCGCGGCGCACGTCCACCTCTATTCCATCCGGGACTTCATCTCCCATCATGCCCCGCGCCCCGCCAAGAGCCTTTACAGCTGCGCTTTGAACTCCCGTGATGCTTCGCGGCCCCAGTAACCCGTATTATACCCGCGCATACAAATCCCATCACCCCCCGCGCCCCAGAGAGCCCTTGTTCGAGCCCCTCAAGGGCCCGCCCGGACCCCGAAGGGCTCAAATTCCTCTCCCTGGACTCCCAAGTGCTGCCCCGGACCCTGAACTGTCCCTCAGAATCCCTGAGTACCCCTCCAAGTGCCCACCCGGCTCCCGCAAGTGTCCTCTAGACCCTCAAGTTCTCTCTGAATTCCCTCCCCAGACCCAAAACGGCCCCACATGTGCTCGAGAAATGTCTCCAGGGATCCCGAAGTGGCCCCCTTGACCCTGTGTGAGAAAAAGATGATGAAAAAAGATGAAAAAATGTCTACAAATATAACTAATTACCATAAAGCAGAAGAAATAAATAGGAAGTAGATATTAATTAAATAATGAAGGAAATTATGTTTCTTATGTGAGATGCAAAGCTTTGTTTCTTGTCAGGTACAAACAGGCAATGTGTGTACTTTTGAATGTGAAATGTGTGGACATAAACAATGGGATAGTTGCGAATTCTAATAATAACTGAGGAAAATAAAGCATGGAAAAAGCCTTTGAACCTATCTTTTCTTTGCAATTTACCCTAGTTGATTTAGGAGCATTGGAATTAAGGTGTTAAGGATGTTGCTTTTTGCTTGCATTTAAGCCATAAAAAAGCTCTGCTAAAATAATCTTTTTTAAGTATAATTTTAGAATATTACTTGTATCCTTGAACGATAGCTTTAGAACATATATAAAGGAAATATGCTTATCTCACGCCTTATTGAAGCAGAGAAATACAGCTTGAGAAAGGAAGATGAACATCACCTCAAGGGTTTATGGTTTCGACCAAAGAGAAGCTAGACATCACTGTTATGAGATTTATAATCTCTGCAATTAAAAGGTGGACACACATCTTGGGAGCTGGACCCCACCAGATGGGATTCGTCTTTCTTCTTTTGGAAACTGGACCGTCACCATCTGGGGATACTCCTTTGAGATACATCCTGAGAAATTAAAATCACAATAGTGTATAGAATTGTGATGTAATAAGTTGGAATAAAAATTGCTGATGAGTAAAAATTGGAAATAGAAACTGCTAAAAAAACCTGATGAGTACCCCTATAAATACCTGTAACCATCGATTATCGGTGTGCAGTTGGAGGGAAAACTTCCCCCACTGTACCCAGCGCTGTATTGCTCATACTTTACCATATTAAAAAATAAATTGATTGCTGCTTGAATATTGGCCTAGTCAAGCTTCTTATTCATAACAGATTTGGTGCATTGGCTGAGAATTTCCAAATCCATTGAGGGAGACTCCTGATCTCAGGGAGGCCCCCCACCTTGGAGGCTTCTGCCTCCGGTGGCCCTGAGTGACGGGAGAATCTCTCAGGGAAGAGGAAATCCATTAGGTAAATTATGAGCAAAGAATTTTCAGCTGCCGGAGTAGACTGCAGTAAATTCACCTGTAAAAACTCATTCACGAAGACCCAGGTGAGAAAATGAGGCTGTAAGTATCGCTTGGTTTGGTGGGATAACAACGGGTGGGTGTAGGTGTGTAAGAGTGTGAATGTTGTATGTATGAGACGTGACCTAGTCATGACACAAGTGAGGAGTTCTTCTAACCTCGGTTCCGCTACCCCGTGAGGGGGGTGACTGGTGAAGGAACAAAGCGTGGGGAAGAGGATTTTCTGTATATAAAACATCGGGGCGGTGAGATAAGATAATAATTATGGAGAGGAATTTTTTTTTCTTTTCCTGGTAGAGAATCAGAGGCAAGAGGCATTAGAAGGGGCTTGTTATTAAGGAAATTCCTGACAAGAATGGACTAAGGTCTGAACAAGTGAGGTCAAAGCAAGTGAGGGAACATCCGTTCGGGGGAAAAATAAATGGGTCAATGCCAGAGCAAACACCCAGGAGCTGGTATAAACCAGCAGGAAAACAAAGGTACTGAAAGTACTGGAAAAAGAGGGAACATTTTGCCAGATATACCCCAGGACAGCTCTCTTGGGGGTAATGTTAAAATTGTGCGACAAATGTGAATCCCGGAGAGGAAAAAGTAGAGAGAAAATGATAGAATATTGTATGGTAGAATGGACTAAGGAAATGATGCAACGTGATAATTTATACTGGCCAATGCATGGGTCATCTGAAGGGTGAATCTGTAAGGCCTTGAATGCCTATGTAAATAAAAAGGACCCTATTAACCAAGAAGAAAGCGATTATGCTGCTTTATGGCATGGTCCTGGCCTACTCCCCTGTATGCATTAAAAAACAAAAAGGAAAAGAATCAGTGGGACCCCTTAGATAACCTTTCCCCCCTTATGTACCACAGCCAGCTGCACTGGCAGAGGTGCCTCATCCAGCACCTTACCTGGCACCCTTTGCACCCATTCCAGCACCCCCTGCACCGCAAGCCCTGGTGGCTCCGCTCCCACTGCCACAAGCCCCGATGGCTCCACTCCCGCTGCCACAAGCCCCGGTGGCTCCACTCCCATTGCCACAAGCCCCGGTGGCTCTGCTCCCGGTACTTGATTCACCCCCAGCACACAGATCGAGAAGCCAGGAAAGGGCACGAGCAGAAAGCAGTGGGGATAGCAATAAAGAAGGGGAAGGGGGGCAGCTGTACCCATTGAGGGAAGTACCATTAGTAGGAAATCAAGGGAGACCAGTCATCGGGTATGTGCCAGCACCCCTGAACACTGGGGATGTAAGGGCATGTCCTGGTTTAGGGCAAATTTGTTAAAGAATCTGCAAAGGAGGGCCCCTCCAGAAAGCGAAACTCACACGGCCCCTCCCCCCAATCGAATCGGGAAAAAATTCCTTGGAGAGAGGTGGAAAGAACCTGTTTGTTTCAGGCACAGCACCCCCCAGAACACAAAATGAGCAATACCCGATGACACCGCTCTGAGAAAGATGGCAAAATCAGAAAGTCTCTTTCGGGGGTGGTTGCTCTGTTCTCAGTCCCTCCAGCGCTGGGCCAGCTGCTGCAGCCAAACCTTCGGTGTTCCTGGGTCCCAGTCCGGAGCAGGTTCGAGATGGTCACAGAAACAGGAGAGGAGAAACAGTCCAGGAAGGAATGTGGACTGTTTTGCTAGAACTAGCTAATAGGCAGAGGCCAAAGCAGAGCAGAAGCAAGAGCAGAAAAGGGAGCAAGCAAAGCAGCAAGCTGAAGCAAGAAGTGAAAAACAGCCCTATGTACTGCCCATCTCTGTGTCCCTGATAAGAGAAACCCAAACAAAACTTCCACTCTTCAGAGCCAGTCTTAAAGGCACAGAACAGATTAATGGGAATACAAGCATCATAACATCACCCCAGGACAGGGCTTAAAAAAGAAATGGGAAGGTTACTTGAAGATCCTCTATGGGTGTCTGAAAGGTTAGATCAGTTTCTAGGACCCAGTATTTACACCTGGGCGGAGATTCCATCAATTTTAAGTATTTTATTTACAGCAGAGGAGAGACAGCTGATAAGACAGGCTGGCATGAGAATTTGGGATAGAGACCACCAGAAGGGACTTTTAGGAGAAATGAAATGGCCCCTGGCAGCCCTTAAATGGGACCATAACAATGATCAGGATAGGCAGAATATAGTGGATCACAGGAATATAAATATTCAGGGGATTCGAGAAGCAGTCCCTGGAGGGCAAAATATTAGCAAGGCCCTGGATGAACACCAGGGGAAAGATGAGTCACCCATAGATTGGTTAGAAAGGATAAGGAAGAGTATACAAATGTATTTGAGATTAGATCCTGATACAGCAGCGGGGGAAGCATTAATCAAAACTCAGTTTGTGGCAAAATCATGGGATGATATTAGAAGGAAACTTGAAAAGTTAGACAGCTGGCAAGAGAGAGGTTTGCAAGAATTGTTAAGGAAGCACAGAGAGTTTATGTCTGCAGAGATGAAGAAAAGGCAAAAGCTAAAGCTAAGGTTTTCGTGGCTGCAGTAAAGGAGGTTCAGAGCGGCGGTGCATCTTCAGAGGATGCTAAAACCACGAGAAAAATAACAGGTGAGGGTTCTAAAAAACCTACCTGCTTTTACTGTGGTATGGAAGGACATGTTAGAAGGGTTTGCAAGAATCGGGAGGCAGACCAAAATCTGTTTGTAGAGGATTAGAGTTGTCAGGGGCTCTATTTATTAGAGACCAGACCATTACAAGAGCCCTTGCTAAAATTAAAAGTAGGTCCCCAAGGTGAAGAAGTCACTTTTTTAGTAGATACGGGTGCTGAAAGATCAACAGTGCAAAGGTTTCCAAAAGGATGCAAAATCAGCAGGAAAACAGCTCATGTAATTGGAGCAAAAGGGGAGGCCTTTAAGGTTCCCATTATTGAAGAAGTACTAATTGAAGCAAAGGGAAAAGTGGTTATTAGTGATCTATTACTAGTTTCAGAAGCAGAATGCAATCTTTTAGGGAAAGACCTGATTCTTTCATTAAAAATTGGCATTCAACCCCAAAATTATCAACTAATGGTACAGATGTACAAACTGATGGACCAGGATGAGAGTAAAATATGTCCTGATGTCTGGTCAACTCCTGGGAAGATCGGTAAATTGGACATAGAACCTTTAAAAATCACACTTCTAAACCCTGAGTTTCCTTTAAGAGTGAGACAATACCCTATTCCACTAGATGGGAGGCGAGGGCTGAAACCAGTAATTGAAGAACTCTCAGGGCAGGGCAAGTTAGAAGAATGTATGTCACCCCACAATACCCCCATAATCCCTGTGAAGAAAAGTGACGGCAGCTACCATCTAGTCCAAGACCTAAGGGCTGTCAATAAACGAACAGCCACAAGGTTTCCTGTAGTAGCTCACCCGTATACATTACTAAGTCAGGTTTCCTCTGACTGTACCTGGAATAGTGTAGTGGATTTGAAAGATGCCTTTTGGTCCTGTCCTTTAGAGGAGGGATGCAGAGACTATTTTGCCTTTGAGTGGCAAGATCCAGACACAGGGAGAAAACAACAATTAAGGTGGGCGGTACTTCCACAGGGCTTTACTGAATCCCCAAATCTTTTCGGCCACGCTTTAGAAAGAGTTTTACAAGATTTTGAAAGACCAGAAGGAACTAAACTAGTACAATATATAGATGATCTATTAATTGCAGGAGAGAATCAGGAGCAAGTGAGAGAAGCAACAATCAGTCTGTTGAATTTCTTGGGAAAGAAAGGCCTAAAGGTTTTGAGGGCTAAGTTACAATTTGCTGAAGAGGAAGTGAAATATCTAGGTCACTGGCTGAGTAAAGGAACAAAGAAATTGGATCCTGAGAGAATATCAGGAATACTAAGTCTACCTTCACCTAATACCAAAAGGGAAGTACCACAACTCTTAGGGTTATTGGGATATTGTAGACAATGGATAGATAGATATAGTCAAAAGGTGAAATTTTTGTATGAAAAACTAACAGTCAATACAGTGAAATGGAACCAGGAGGATGAAAAACAATTTAAGAATTTGAAAGATGCTCTAATTCAAGCCCCAGTACTCAACCTACCTAACTTACATAAACCTTTTCAATTATTTGTAAATACGGCTGAGCAAACTGCTTATGGAGTTGCTCACCCAGGACTGGGGAGGAGACAAAAAGCCGGTGGGGTATTATTCAAAATTACTGGACCCTGTTATTTGGGGATGGCCAATATGTTTACAAGCTATAGTAGCAACAGCTCTTCTGGTAGAGGAAGGAAAGAAAGTTACATTTGGAGCTCCCTTAACAGTATATACCCCTCACAATGTTAGAAGCATATTGCATCAAAAAGCAGAGAAATGGCTCACTGATAGCCGGATTTTAAAGTATGAAGCTATCTTGATACATTCCTCTGAACTGGAACTTAAAGTCACTCCAGCTCAGAACCCTGCTCAATTTCTCTATGGGGAGCCAGCTGAAGAGCTTGCTCATAACTGTGTGGAATTAATCGAATTACAAACAAAAGTGAGACCAGATTTAAGTGAGATGGAGCTATCTAGTGGGGAAAAATATTTTATCGATGGCTCATCAAGGGTGATAGAAGGGAAAAGAAATTCAGGATAAGCTATTGGAGAAGGAGAAAATATGTCTGTAATAGAACGAGGAAAAGTAAGTTCTAGCTGGTCAGCTCAGGCTTGTGAATTATTTGCCTTATACTGAGCTTTAGAACTTTTAAAAGATAAAGTGGGCACTATTTACACAGACTCAAAATGTGCCTTTGGAATTGTACACACATTTGGAAAAATCTGGATGGAAAGAGGTTTGATAAACACTCAAGGGAAGAAACCGATCCATCAGGAGTTAATAATCAGAGTGCTTGAAGACCTGAAAGAACCTAAGAGAACAGCAGTAGTACACGTAAGAGGTCATCAACAAGGGTCAAGCTGCTTAGTGAGAGGAAACAACACAGCTGACCAAGCTGCAAAGGAGGCAGCATGTAAACTAAAAGAAACTATCCAGCTGAGCACTATAGCGGAAATTCAAGAGGAGCTGCCAAAAAGCTATAGTACTCAAGAGGAAGAAAAAGCTATAAAAAGCTTAGAAGCTAAGAAAGAGCTGGGAAAATGGGTACTACCAGATGGGGGAGAGATTTTACCTAAAGCTTATGCTAGAAGGATTCTAAGCCAGTTACACCAATGTACTCATTGGGGAACAAGAGCCTTATGTGATAATTTTTTAAAATATTATGCATGTATTGGAATTTTTGAGCTAGTAAAACAAATAACACAGGGGTGTTTGACTTGTCAAAAAGTTAGCAAAAAGGTAATGAGACTAGCTTCAAGTGGCAGTAGAAAAGTAGCCTACCGACCATTTGAAAGGGTTCAGATAAATTATACTGAATTACCAAGGGTGGGCAGATGGAAATACTTGTTAGTATTAGAAGATCAACTAACTCATTGGGTGGAGGCCTACCTGGCTGCCTGACCCACGGCGAAGTTTGTAATTAAATATTGTTAGAACAAATTATTCCCCGATTTGGGGTTATCAGGGCCATTGATTCTGATCAGGGCTCCCACTTTACTTCCAGCATCATAAAAGGAGTAACACAAGCTATGGAGATTTCCTGGGAATATCACACCTTTTGGCACCCCCAG
Source organism: Zonotrichia albicollis (assembly GCF_047830755.1). Taxonomy (NCBI): domain Eukaryota; kingdom Metazoa; phylum Chordata; class Aves; order Passeriformes; family Passerellidae; genus Zonotrichia; species Zonotrichia albicollis. Next base: position 9,331,826 of record NC_133842.1, read on the forward strand.
AGCTCTGGGAGGGTGGAAAGGATGAACCAAACTATAAACAGCAGTTAACAAAATTAACGATTGAGACACAAATGTCATGGGTAAAATAATTATCTTTAGGATTGCTTAATATAAGAACCCTTCCAAATGCAGATACGGGAGTTTCTGCATATGAGATGCTTTATGGAATGCCCTATTCCCAGGAAGTACCTCAAATATCAGTAGTTGTAGCCGATATGACTATTCAAAAATACATGCAGGAGAAGGGACAACATGTCTGAGAACTAAGGGAGAAAGGAGTAATTGCTCAATCAGCCCCTCTCAGATTTAGAATACATCAAATAAAACCAGGTAACTGGGTGCTGATTAAAAGCTGGAAAGAAGAAAGTTTGTCTCCTAGGTAGGAAGGTCCATATTTAACTCTGCTGACCACTCATACTGCTGTCCGAACTGTGGTAAAAGGCTGGACCTACGCGTCACGGATCAAAGGACCAGCAGAACCACCGACAGAGACGCCTGCTGAATCCCAGTGGAGAATTGCATCTACCTCCGGAGAACTGAAAATCAAGTTAAAAAGGAACTGATGTATGTCATGAAAACGCTCCTACCTTAAGCTGCAAAACCAGTTGTACTCACAAGAGGTAGAATGTACTACTCCAAACCGTGTTATCCATGAGGTTGTTTTAAGTGTATAGCGTGTGAAGAATATTGGTATACAAACCTACCAAGATGACAGATCCCTAATGCTCTCTGCTGTAACTGTACAATAAAAATAGAAAAATAAACTGATAGAACGTTGTGGGCTGCAGTAAGGAAAGGATATATTAAAACAGATGATAAAGATTGGTGGAGAACTTGGGTACACGGAACAAGAGCAGGAATTGATTTGCAGGAAGTACCAAAGGCCAAATTAGAAAAAGTAGAGTGTGACAAGGGCAATTGGATACCAGATGAATATCAAATTAAAGCAAAAGAGTTGCAAGAAGGTAAGTGTTGCTGGAAGAAAGGGAGGCACATACACCAACCCTATTGTAGTCACACATTCCCCAAACTTAGGGGCCAATTGGCCTAAATTAAAAAGAAAAAGGCCACAACCACAATAAATAGAGATCTGAAGGCTCATGAGGCAAAAGGCAAATATGAAACAAAAGATATCGGTGACTAAATCCCAAGGTATAAACTCTGCTACCGAGAAGATCTACATCTCGGCCCTTGGATGCAACCCAAGGGGCCTTGAGAGAGGTAGAGAGTTAAACGCCCTGAGGATTATTTCACTGTATTGATCATTGCATCCCAGGCAATGGGCCTTAGTAGCCTCACTCCTGAACTCCACATAATCCATGAGCGAGCTGCAGGATCAGAGCCTGTTGCTCCGGCTGCCTGTGACAAATGCAATCATACTGTCTGGATTGGGGGGAAAATGGAATCAATGTTCATGGCACATTCCCATGTTAGTGAAGTGTGCTATGACCATAACCAATTAAAGATGCGCACTATGGGTGGCAAATTATACGGGGTTGGAGAAAATTTAAAACATGGACTGAAAGTTTATCCCAAAGATAGACCCATTTTAACCAACCTTCTCAAAGATGATGATGAATGAAGTTGTTTGCGATATGCCAAATTCTTTTGTTTAGCAAAGGACAGAGAAGGAAGAGACCCAGAAAGTAAAATATCAGAAGCAATTAAGTGAACAATACAAACAGTTAGAACAGCAGTATGGTGATTGGGGTCTTCTGACTTCAAATAAGAACCTTTTTGTAGATCTAATGCAAGAAATTGCCACAGAATTAGAGTTATCGAATTGTTGGATTTGCGGGGGATTAAAATCAGCTGAAAAATGGCCATGGAGAGGTGAGAGTCTAGCTCCAGAGCAATTTCTTAAATAGAACCATACTCAAATTTCCAAAAGATTGAAACGGCCTGAAGGGTGGATTTTAAATCATTGAATAATTGGAACAGTTTGCATCAGCAGGGAGGGGAGAAAATATACTGAAGTGGTAGGGTATACTCCCTGCACATCTACTTTAGCAGTAAATTCAAACAATAACACTAGAACTTGGCAGCCAACACTTCCTGCTGGATACTGGAGCCTAATTAAAGAGAAAAATTGTGAATGGAACAACCAGATAAAGTTGTACTGGCATAAAAGTCCTGGAGCTAACCCTTACCAATCCCTGGAGACCCTAAGAATGTACTAGGAAAAACCCTGAGGCTGTAAATGACCCATAGAAAGCCCCAAATGGTATATATTGGATTTGTGGGCAAAAAGCTTACAGTGAACTGCCCTGTAGATGGAAAGGATCCTGTACTTTAGGGATTATACAACCCTCCTTCTTTATACTACCAAAGTTCAAGAGCAACCTGTTGGGAGCACCCTTATATGAAAACCTGAACAGAGAAAAAAGAGAATTAAAACTTGAGTTTCCAAGGACAGGAGGGGACCAAAAATGGGGAGAAGAGTGGCTAGGAGAAAGAATAATAGATTATTATGGGCCAGCCACTTCGGCTCAAGATGGAAGCTGGGGATATATGACCTTGATTTACCTACTGAACTGATTGATTAGACTACAGACAGTGGTAGAATCACTCCTCGGAGGCCATGAACTTGTAAAGCCAGCAGCACACTCAGGTGCGAGCTTTTGTGTATCAGAACAGAATAGCCTTGGACTATTTGCTGGCTGAAGAAGGGGAGTGTGTGGAAAATTCAATGAATCCAAGTGCTGCATTGAGATTGACGATTATGGAGAAATCATCAGAGGTTTAGCAGCAGAAGTCTGCTCATGTCCCAGTCCAAAAATGGAATTCCATCCTTCAAGCCTCATGGTGGGACCAGATGCTTGGAGGAGGAGCTTGGTGGAAGAAAATAGGGCTCATGATATTGAGTTCATTAGCTGGGTTATTGTTTCTACCTTGCCTTATTCAATGTTTTATCCAACTAATCCACTCAGTTATTCAGAGCATGCAGGTTGTTGTGGTACACCTAGAACTGGCTACAGGAGAGGTTGGCCAATTTGAGAAAACAGCTAAGATATCCAAAATAGTGAGATTAAAGAAAGAAGATAAAAAGGGAAAAGCTTCCAAAGTTTTGGCCAGATTTGAAGCCCAGACACAAATGAGTAAGATAAATGAAAATTTATACAAGCAGGGCAGGGACTGTGAAACACAAAGCTGTTTCATGTCAGGTACGTACAGGCAATGTGTGTATTTGTGATTGCAATATAGAGACCAACAATGGGACAGTTGTGAATTCTAATAATAACTGAGGAAAGTAAAGCACAGAAGAAGGCCTTTGAACCTATCTTTTGTTTGCAATTAACATTGCTTGATTGAGGAGCATTTGAATTAAAGCGTTAAGGATGTTGCTCTTTGCTTGTAGTTAAGCCTTAAAGAGTTCTGCAATAATAACCTTTTGAAGTGTAATTTTAGATTATTGCTCGTGTCCTTGAAACTATAGCTTTGGAATATATTTAAAGGTAATATGCTTATTTCACGCCTTAATAAATCAGTCAAAAACAGCTTGAGAAAGGAAGATGAACATCAACTCAAGGATTTATAGTTTCTACCAAGGGAAGCTGGACATCACTGTTATGAGATTTATAGTCCTTGCAATTAAAAGGTGGACCCACATCTGGGGAGCTGGATCCCACCAGATGGGATTCGTCTTTCTTCTTTCCGAAACCGGACCACCACTACCTGAGAATATTCCTTTTGGGATACATCCTGAGAAAAACTAAATCACAATAGTGTATGGAACTGTGATGTAAAAATTGGGAATAGAAACTGCTGATGAGTAAAAATTAGAATAGAAACTGCTGAGAAAGCTTATGTGTACCCCTATAAATACGTGTAACCCTCAACTATTGGTGTGCAGTTGGAGATAAAACTTCCCCCAATGTACCCAGCACTGTATTGCTCATAGTTTACCATAGAATTTATTAAATTGATTTCTGCTTGAATATTGGCCTAGTCAAGCTTCTCATTTATAAAAGGTGCAGGGCAGGGACACCGTGGGACAGCCTGGGCTGCACAGGGAACAGGGATGGGCAGCAGCTGTAAGACAGCCCTGCCAGAGCCAACTTGGGCAGCACTTTGGCCATGGCTGCTGGGCCTGGGCCTGAGGCAGGAGCAGGAGACAAGTGACCCTTGCAGGGCTGGGGCCCCATTGCCTCCTTGTCCCTGCTCAGCAGCCTGGCAGGGGCCGCCCCATGCTCCTGCCCTTGGCATTGCCCATCCCCACATGCCAGTGCCCATCCCGGGAAGAGCCCTGAGCAAGGAGGGAGGGACCGGATCTGCCTGGCCAGGGGCTGGGGCTCAGGCCTTGGCCCTTTGCATTCCTGAAACACATCCAGCTTTGCTCAGCACCAGAGACACCTTTGCCTTGTTTGTCTCCAGCTGTCATCACTGCCTCCAGTGTTCTGCTCTCCCTGGAACCTGGGGACACTTTCTCAGTGGGACCCATTTAAACTTCAAGAAACTTCAGAGTTTCAATTTAATTTTGAGTTCTTAAGAAGTTTTTGAAGACACTCTTAGGGACTGGTTCTGATGTAAACAACACCAAATCCCCAAGAGGCTCATTAAATTTCTTGTGCTGTGTCTGTGCTGCTGAGCTTTAAAGGAACAGCTCTTCCCAGCACCAGCTCCTCTCCCAGCCCAGCAGGGCTCAGGGCTATGCCTGCAGGCACTGAGGGGACAGAAGCCAGGCAGAGACAGGCTGAAGGCAATCAGGATTGGGAAGACATTGAGCTGAGACTTCACTTGGGGAAAGATCTTCACAGCCCTGTGTATGGTGAGTGTGTGGGTGCAGGGCAATGTACCCTCTGCTCCTGGAAGGATCTCCTGAAGCCAGCACACCCCACAGCCTGGGGGATGTGTCAGGAGGACTCTCCCAGTTTCTCTGTGGCACAGGAGGAGGAGGAGGAGGAGGATGTGCTGCAGAGCGGGGCTGCCCTGGGCACAGTCAGAGGGACAGGGCAGGACGGCTCCTGCTGCCAGGGACGGCTGCAGGGGGTGAAGCTGGGGCTGCAGCCAGGGCTGCCCAGGGCTGTCCTGCAGAGCAGCTCCTGCAGCCCTCAGGGCTCTTGGCCAGCCCAGGGCATGTGCCACCTGCCAGGTGCAGCTCTCAGCCTGCCTGGCAGCTCCCCATGAACGCTGCAGGGAAGAAGTTGGAGGTGGAAAGAGCCACCCCCATCAGGGCAGATTCCTCCTGTTGTCTAGATGATGCTGCATGGCCAGGACTTCTCTCAGCTTTCTACTCAAGGGAAGGGAAAGAGTCTGTCAGCTTTGGCTGTGTCACTGAGACTCCCGCACTTCCACCCTGGGCATCAGCAGATGGGCCTCAGATCTCCCTCAGAAAGTGCTTCCTCAGCCTCCTCTCCCTACAGCCAGCAGCAGCACCACCTTGGCTTGTCGCATCTCTGTTTGTGTGCCCTGCCCTTAAGGCCCTGGTGCCAGGGAGATGCCCCTGGGCAGTGCCCTGTGCTGGGAGGGGTCTGCAGGGCAGAGCTGAGCCCCCAGGGCTGGGCTGGGCTCTGGCAGCACTGGCAGGGACAAGGCTTGGATAGAGAGAACCAGCTCCCAGTAGGCGTGGCTCCAGGTAGCAGAGAGCCAGACCAACCCTTGGTATCCCATCCTGTTAAGCTGCATAGGGAAAGAGAGAAGGGTTTGGATAAAATTATTTTTAAACTGGAGAATTCCAAAAGTCCACTGTATTTTTCAAGAAAGATTTAAGTGTGATCATGCTGAAATAGAGAGAGGTTAAATGAACAAAGGGCACATGTGCGGGACCAGCAGGTCTGACTTCACTGGGGCACAGGAAGCCTGTTTACCCTCTGGGCTCTCCAGTGTTCGGCCTGAGAGCAATGCTGAAGATAAAGCAGTAACTCGAAGGAGCAGAAATCCAAAATCAAAAATAAAGAAATTAAGCAAATTTCCTTCAAAACCAGAGAAATATTTTGAGGGGATTCCTAATAAAAGAGCATAGGATGGACTCAAGGAAACCTGTCCAAGCTTGTCAATGTCTTCTTTCAACAGTTCACTATGCCCAGAGTGAAGGAATGTCCAACAGCAGCTCCATTGGCCACTTCCTCCTGCTGGCATTGGCAGACACGTGGCAGCTGCAGCTCCTGCACTTCTGCCTCTTGCTGGGCATCTCCCTGGCTGCCCTCCTGGGCAACGGCCTCATCATCAGCGCCGTAGCCTGCAGCCACCACCTGCACACACCCATGTTCTTCTTCCTGCTCAACCTGGCCCTCTCTGACCTGGGCTGCATCTGCACCACTGTCCCCAAAGCCATGCACAATTCCCTCTGGGACACCAGGGACATCTCCTACACTGGATGTGCTGCACAGCTCTTTTTCTTTGTGATCTTCATCTCAGCAGAGCTTTCTCTCCTGACCATCATGTGCTACGACCGCTACGTGTCCATCTGCAAACCCCTGCACTACGGGACCCTCCTGGGCAGCAGAGCTTGTGCCCACATGGCAGCAGCTGCCTGGGCCACTGGCTTTGTCTATTCTCTGCTGCACACAGCCAATACATTTTCCCTGCCCCTGTGCCATGGCAATGCCCTGGGCCAGTTCTTCTGTGAAATCCCACAGATCCTCAAGCTCTCCTGCTCCAAATCACACCTCAGGGAACTTGGACTTCTTGCTGTTAGTGTTTGTTTAGCATTTGGTTGCTTTGTATTCATTGTTTTCTCCTATGTGCAGATCTTCAGGGCTGTGCTGAGGATCCCCTCTGAGCAGGGACGGCACAAAGCCTTTTCCACCTGCCTCCCTCACCTGGCCGTGGTCTCACTGTTCCTCAGCACTGGATCATTTGCTAACCTGAGACCTCCCTCCATGTCCTCCCCATCCCTGGATCTGACCCTGTCGGTTCTGTACTCGGTGGTGCCTCCAGCCCTGAACCCCCTCATCTACAGCCTGAGGAACCAGGAGCTCAAGGCTGCAGTGTGGACACTGATGACTGGATGCTTTCAGGAACATTAAACTGCTGATTAATTTCTGGAAAAAACTTTTAATAAAAGTCATCTTTAAAAGTTCTTTTGGGTTTGTTTACATTTGGTTTTTTAAATTTTTTTATACTGACCACAAAAAAATTCATTTCTTCTGACATTTCTCATTTTGTTTCTCTCCACCTTCCCTGTGCCCACACACTGTGTCAATGAGGGGCACAGGGAAGGTGGAGAGAAACAAAATGAGAAATGTCAGAAGAAATGAAATGAGGTGTCAGAAGAAATGCTGAGGTGTCAGCACTGCCCCAGCAGTGCCCATGGCCTGTCCCTGCTGCAGCCCTGGCACTGCCACCCCCGGGACTGTGCCCGGCCCCAAGAGCACTCAGGCCCTACAGCAACACCACGGGCGCCAAGGCAGCAAGGCAGGGCCATGGCAGCAGCACTGGCAACACCAAGTGCTGCTGCTGCTGGGCACAGCTGCTGTGCCAGCACTGATCTGCCCCCAGCTCACACAGGTGCCCCATCCTTGCAGGCACAGACACGGCAGCACCGGCTCAGCAGCCCCTGTTTGCATTGCACAGAGCAGGGGCAGCACCCCCATGCTGTTACTGTGGGGACATGAAGCTGAGGCAGCACAAATGCCATCAGCCCCTGGGACCAGCAAGGGCTGGGGAACACCAGGGAAACCACTCAGCTTTGTCCTGGCCTCTCCAGTCAGCCAGAAATTTTGTTCCCATCAGCTGGGAGTTTCCTGTCCCACTGCAGACGCTGTTGCTCAGAGCCAGGGCTGCCTGGCAGCCACCCCCAATATGCCCTGAGCATTTCCTTTGTGCCACCTTTGCTTTCTTTACTTCTCCTGATATAAATTTCATCCTATTGCCCAGCCCTGTTCCCTGCCCTGCCAACAGCCCATCCCTGTCTGCCCTTTCCTCTCCGGCCCCACTCCCCATTGCAGTTCCTGACTTGGCCCCATGGGAACGTCCCTTGGGCAGCAGGATCATCCTACAAGTGCTGCAGGAATTGCCTACAGGCTCCTGCAGTGCCTGGTGCTGCTCCCTTGCCAGAGGCACCCCAGGCCAGGGGGGCACATCTGGGCTGCTGTGCCTGGCTCTGGGGCTCCCTGTTCTGGGCAGTGAGGAGGAGCTGCAGAGGCTCTGCAGGACTGACAGGATGGGCTTTGGGGCGGGCAGGAGAAGCTGAGGGGCCTGGGCTGCTGGAGCTTCTGAAGAGGAGGCCCAGGGCTCATCCTGCCACTTCTCAAAGGGTGGTTTCAGAGAATCCCAGAATCAGCAAGGTTGGAAAAGATCTTGGAGATCATCAAGTCCAACCTGTGGCCTAACACTGCCTTGTCTCCCCTGAGCCTCCTCTTCTCCAGGATAAACAACCCCAGCTCTCTCAACCACTCCTAATAGGACTTGTGCTCCAGACCCCTCCCCAGCCTTGTTGCCCTTCTCTGGACACACTCCAGCCCCTCCATGTCCTTCCTAAATAGGAGGGCCCAGAATTGGGTACATCACTCGAGGTGCTGCCCAAGCAGTGCTGAGCATGTGGGAAGAATCCCTGCCCTGCTCCTGCTGGCCACACCTGATCCAGGCCAGGAGCCATTGGCCTTCTTGCCCACCTGGGCATACTGCTGGCTCATGTCCAGCCTGATGTCCATGAGTCCCTGCAGGTCCCTTTCTGCCTGGCAGCTGTCCAGCCCCTCTGTCCCCAGCCTGTAGAGCTGCTGGGGTTGTTGTGGCCAAACTGCAGGACCCGGCACTTGGACTTGTTAAACCTCACCTTGTTGGATTTGGACCCTGGATCCAGCCTGCCCAGGTCCCTCTGCAGAGCCCTCCTACCTCCAGCAGATCCACACTCACACCCAGCTTGGTGTTATCTGCAAATATGTTGATTTTGTATTCTTTTTCACACATGTGATAATCATTTCCCCAAAATCATTAACATATTTCCCCTCCCCTTAACCCATATGTTCTTCCATCCTGGGGGTCTCTGCTGGTCCCTGGTATTCGTGGATCCCAATTTTCCCGTGTGCCTTGCTGAGCCGGCAGGGCACTGAGGCTGCTGAACTTCCAGTTCCCCTTCTCACACAATGGGCACTGTGTGGTTTCCATAGACCTGAGGTTGTGGAGTACAAGCTCCAGTTGTCAGCTCAGTTGATGGAGACAATTTATCATCTGCTAACATGAGGTCACAGAGTGAGCTATGACATCACAGAGTGGATTCTGTGAGGTCATTGAGGAGCTATGGCATTATAGACAGCCTCTGTGATATCACAGATCTAGCTGTGACATCACAGAGCAGTGGTCTGTGACATCCCAGCAGGACTGTGTCAGGTCACTGGGTTGGTCACTCTGCCCCAGCTCCCCCTCACAGTTTCTCCCAGCAAGTCCAATGCCGTTCATGCCCAGCAGGATCCCTGTCCCCCGGGATCCCCCTGGCACACCTGGAGCCACAGCCTCCACCAAAGGATGTTCCACAGGATCCACGCCAGAGCCTGACATGGGGACAAGGGGCCAGGGCTGTGTGACCAGGACATTAAGGACGGGGATTATCCAGGTCACTGTGGCCTGGGTTGGGTTCCCCAGGGCAGGAAAGATGTCTGGCAGCTGGAGCAGGGTCTGGGAAGGGCCTCCAAGGTGGGGCTGGAGCCTCTAGGCTGTGAGCAGAGCCTGAGGGAGCTGGGCTGGTCCAGCCTGGAGCAGGGAAGGCTGAGGGGCTCCTCATCCCAGCCTTGCAGTGCCAGCCAGGAGGGGATGGAGAACACAGAGCCAGGCTCTTCACCGGGAGTCCTGGTGGAAGACAAAAGCCAATGGGTGGAAGGGGAAAGAGGGGAGATCAGCCAGGACAGGAGGAGATGAAATGAGTCAGGCTGGTTTCAGCAATTCCTCAAGACCAAAAGGACCTGACCTCCCTTCTCCATCCACCACTGAAAGCTTTGCAAATCAGGAACCGTTGGAGCTGTTTTGCCCCCACTCCAGGGTGAGCATCCTGGTACAAGAACTTAATTGTGTTTATATCTATCACAGAACCACGTTTTTCTGCGGAAATCACTTGTGGATGGCCGACTCACCAGATACTTCTGGGATGTTGCACATAGTTCAGGCAAGAGCATGATTGTTATTAAATTGTGTCCTTTTCAGCCATGGTCTGTTAGCCATGAAGAGAAACTTTCTGTGCCTCTGAGTCTCATCTCACCAGTTCCTGACCCCCAAAGGACACAAACCTGATGAGTTGTGGTTCCCACTCCAGTGGTGGCACTTGGACCTCCCTCTATAAGCAGAGCTCCCTTGTCCCAGAAAGTCCCTGACAATGCAGGGATGAAGGAAAAAGGACAGGTTGTGGGGATCAGGGGCAGGGCACAGCCAGGGATTTGGAGCCTGGTTGTGAGCCCAGGGCAGGACCCGGCCCTTGGCCTTGGTGAACCTCATTCAGCTGTCCTGGGGCCATGGATGGCTCCAGCCTGTCCAGATCCCTCTGCAGAGCTTCCTGCCCTCCAGCACAGCCACACTCCCACCCAGCTTGGGCTCACCTGGGAACTGACTGAGGGTGCCCTCGAGGGCCTCATCCAGATAAGCAATAAAGAGATTTCACTGACTGGGCCCCAATCCTGAGCCCTGGGGACATTCCTGGATGTGACTCCATTCCTCAGCTACTCTGAGTGCCAGGGTTGGATGAAGGAAGTGGTGGTGTGATAAATGAATATGATTCATGCCAACAATAGTAACTATATTGATATTTTAGAAAAAGTAATGGAGGAAAATTATATGTAATTAATGTCACAAAACAAATGTTCATGAAAAAATAGGATATAGGATGTAGTTTGAGATAAGTAAAGTCCCAAAACAGAATAGGCCCTGGAATTATTAGAGTAATCGGCTTGAAATGGACAAAATTGGGATGATTCCAGGTATCTATGAAATAATAAGGCTTTTTTTTTTTAACATAATGCTGGCTTCTATAACACAAGACTTGAGGAACATGTGCAACCTGTGGGCATGTTCAAAGAACAGTGACAATGAGGAGAAGCCTTCATCAGGTGCAACCACCAAAGGGCCAAAAGAGCCCTTAGGAACAGTGTGAGCATGTGCTGTGCAGTGTGCTGATGTAGATTTCAAGAATCGAAAATAGGAGGAAATTTACAGGAAAATATTTATGAATATGTATTAGCACACAGTATATAAGCTGTCTTTGGATTCCTTTGTTTCTCGTACATGAGGCAGGGTGAAAAGCCCTCCCTCTATCCTGATCAATTGGTTTTTCTTATGCTTCATCAGAACCACAGCCAAACTTTTTTGTATCTGCTTGATTATATTTAATAGTATTATTTTATATAAAATTACTGCTCAATTAAAATAGCTACTAAATTCAACTTTGTTGTTTATTGAATTATATAGAACTTCATTCATAACAGAGGGGAAGGGGTAGAGACAAAGTGTCATTGATTGTCAACCATAAAAGTCTTGATTTTCATATCTATTCAGACTACATGAGGAGGTGCTGGGGGTAAATATCAATTGGACATTGCTGATATCAATCTATAAACAGGAAAAGAAAACAGGACAAAACATTTCTCTCTGCATTGTTTGCAATACAAGATATTCACTTTGAATACATTTCTGAAATGTGTCTAACTAACCACAGAAGGTTGAAAACTTAGATTATTCCCATGGGCTTTTCTTATTTGGGTGTTTTGAACAAAATTTTATGAGCCTTTGTCACTGAATTCCTGAACTTAAGAGCTCAAGAAAGGAAAGGCCTCTGGAGTAATAAAATTCATCAGCAATGCCCAAGTAGCTGAGGATCCATCCCCATCAGAGCAGCAATGAACAGAAATGGGAACAGCTTTGTGGTTGCCCCAGCTTTGGCATGGACCCTGGGCCTGGAGCACGAGCAGCTCTTGAGGGCCCCAAGGCTGGGGCTCTTGTGCTGCCCTGGGCAGATGGGATGGCAGCAGGGGCTGCAGAGCTCTCAGCACCTCAGCCCGGGGGGAGCAGGGCAGCCAGGGAGCCTCCTTTGGCCTTGGCCAAGCACCATCCCCCATGGCTGGGGCTGAGTGCTGTGGCAGCTGCAGCTGCTGCTGTGCCCTTGCCAGGGGCTGAGGCCGTGGGGCAGTGCCCAGAGCAGCCTGGCCTGGGCAGAGCTGTGGGGCCAGAGCCAGCTGGGCTGGGCTGGGGTGAGGCCCTTGGTGCTGCCCAGAGCTCAGGGCAGCTGGCAGAGCTTGCAGGGAGCTGGGCTGGACTCAGAGAGCCTGGCCCAGAAACCATCAGTGTCCATCTCAGCCTGGCTGAGCATGCAGAGACCAAAAAGAGCAGCCCAGAGTCCACAAGTTCTCTGGGTGGTAGCTGAGCTTGTGAGCCCTTGAGCCCTGCCAAGTGCTGGGGCTGCACCTCCATCTCCAGAGATGTGATAGATGGGAGCAGGGAAAAATAATTCCTGCTGGATTGTTTCTTGTGTTTGCTTGTACAGGTGACCTGGAGTCATATGTAGATGAGCTGTTTTGTTTCAGATGACTCTGGGAAAGTGATAAGAATAATATTTTTAGCTGAAAAAAATACTTCACACATAATACACAATAAGAAAGAAAAGACACATAATCAGAAGAGCATCTAAGTTTTAAAGAGCATGAGACTCATTGATGTCCCAGCAGTCGAACCTGTTCAAATACTTTCCTCAGGGCTTCCTTGAGATCAGAGGTTACCACCAGAGGCCAAGGCCAGTCAGAGCTCTCTGTCCTGGCAGCTTTTGTCTGGGAGAACCCTTGCATACAGGGAATTTTCGAGAGGAGTTGTAGCAGGTAGGGCTTGGCGTTCGGAAGATCTCGTGATGTTACGGGAAGACAGGGCCCCTGCCCCCTTAGATAAGAAAATTAACATAGGAATGTAGCCCCCTGAACCAGATGCCAGTAACTTTCCACTTACCCAGTAACTTTCCATTCCCTACTAACCATAGATGGTAAGGACAGACCCTCACCTGACGTAGAAGCCCCCTAGACTATAAAACCCCACGAGAAGGGAGAATAAAGGCCTTTGATCCTCCACCATATTAGTGTCCACGTGTTTCTTAAGCCCGAGCGACCCTGGGGAAGGGGGTCGCCGTGCAGTCTCCCGAAACCAAGCTGCCTGCCTTGTATCAGAAGGCAACATCTGGTGCCGAAACCTGGAAAGCTGATCAGCACCCGGGGGAACGGGAATTCGCCTGGACGGGAAGCAGCGGCTGTGGCGGCGGGCCCTACTGCAGCGTGGGGGATGCCCCTGGACCAGCAAGGAACATGGAATCCTATGCAAAGGTCGTATCAGATATGCATGCACATTTTGAGATAGAATGTAAAATTAAGGATTTATCTCTTGCATTGCTGAGACTCATTAAGCTTGAGGCTATAGAAAGCCCCACAGATATCCTCCATCCGGGGGTGTGGGACGATTGTACCAAGGTCCTGGCCGAAGACACTATGTGTTCTGGCTCAGGGAAAGCCCTAAAATCCTGGGGCAAAGTTCTCCAAGCTTTACAGAAAGCTCGACAAGAGCAGGAAGCCTAGAAAGCCGCACAAACCAGCTTGCTAGCCCCCCCACAGCCCGAAGTAGGTGCGGCGACACAGACTGTGCAGATTCTTGACCTGGGTGGTCTCGCGGGGGGGGCGCAGTCGGCGGAAACCCCCCAGGGAGCGGACTCGCCATCGGGGGGGGGAGGACACACACGGGTGTTCTGGCGGGGGTTGATGGAAGAGGCGCGGAACGTGGCCGACCCCGCCGGGAGCGGCAGAGACTCCCCGCCGCCATATGGGTTTGAAAATGGCGCCGAAGCACAGGGTGAGGGCAGAAGTAAGGAGGCGGGGGGCGGAAATGCAGTCAGTGCGCTCCAGAACGCATGCGCGGGAGAGCGGGGAGAAGGGGCGGCCCCCGCTGTACGATGTAAGACCAATCAGAGCGCTCTATTCAAATTAGGTCCTTATAGAGCAAGAACCTCCCCCAGCAGGAGGCGGGGGGACCCCAGGAGAAGAGAACGGCCTGACCCCCGCAAGAGGTCAGAGCCCGAGAAAAAGACAGAGCAGCCCAGAAGTGCTGACTCACTCTGCTTCCACCTCTGACTCTGACTCAGTCTAAGATGAAAGAGAGTCAGAGAGTTCAGGTTCAGAGAGTTCAAATTCAGATTCTAGCTTTAACAGAGAGAAATCAGAGAGAAATACAAAGTTTCTAGTCGCAAGGCTCCTGCGTAAGTAAAAGAGTCATTAGAGAAAGACCGGACTCCGCTTACAGATTGGCAGAAAATAAAGATGTTTTGCGCGGAGTAGAGCCTGTCTGCTAACCTAGTGCTCCCAGTCCACGTGAGAAGAACAGGCGATAACCAACAGAAGACTTACTCCCCTGTAAACCCAAAAGAAATCCAGGCAATAATCAAAGTGATTGCAAACAAAAGAATTAATTCTGCCATAGCTACCACACTCATTGATAGCGTTTTCAGAAGAGATGATATGTTGCCTTTTGATATTAAACAGACATGTAGAATGATTTTTGATGGCGCAGAGATAATAGTTTTTAAACAAGAGTGAGAAGATCAGTGCACAAAAGAGGTGGCCCAAGTGACAAGACCTAACCATCCACTGCATAGCTCCAGCATACAGAGGCTAATAGACAGAGACCCCACTATGATCACCCCAGAGGCGCAAGCTGAAAGCTTGCGGGCTCATGAAGTTATGACAACCACCCGTGCTGCCCGAGAAGCTATCCGTGCAGCAGCTAAAGTAGTAGCCAATCCGTCCCCATAGTCAACCATCAAACAGAGTAAGAGCGAGAGCTTCACTCAGTTTGTAGACAGACTTCAAGCAGCGTTAGACTCCTCCTCGTTGCCGTCAGAGGCTAAAAGTCCTGTACTGGCAGACTGCCTGCGCCAGCAGTGTAACTCAGCCACCAAGAACATCTTAAAGTCACTGCCACCTGAGTCTAATACAGCAACCATGATTAAGCACATTGCAAAAAAAGAACATCTAGCTCCCATCCAAGCAGCAGTTCACACTACAATAACCAGTGTGATGGCATGCCTTAAGTGTGGCCAAGCAAGCCACCTGGCAGTAAACTGCCCCCAACCAAAGCGCCTATCAGCAACTGCTCCACCACGCCAAGAGAGACTTAAAAGACCGTGCTGAGTATGCAGAAAAAAGAAGCACTTAGTTAAAGAATACAGATCCAAGCTTCAAAGAAACGGGGGGGGGGGGGGGGGCAGCCAGGCTGTGTCCAGCCCCCTCCCACCTGGAATATGCAGCGGCCCAGCTACAGCAACCCCCAGTGGGGCAGAAGACCTTCATATCCTATCCACCCACAGGGAGTAGCCAATTTTGCATCCCTGCCTACAGTGCAATAGCAAAGCTATGCAACACCCTCAGCACCCTCGCACCCCCCACTGCCACAACCTGTGCCGGTAGTACAGGGCCAGCAGGAGACGCCCCAGAGCGAGATCCCTGGGTGGCCCTAGCTATGAAAATAGAGAGAGAACCCTTGATGGTGTGGGGGACATGCCGGCTTTATGGCAGTCAAGATTCCCATGTCATAGGGTTACAGTTCTGGGCAGACACAGGTTCAGACTGCACGATTATTCCCCAAGCACATTAGCCCGGACATTGGCAATTCAAAGAAGTCCCTCCAGTAAATGGAGTGGGAGGGCAGTCTCGGGCATGGAAAAGCACCCAGCTGGTGGCTATAACACTCCACACGAAAACGGGACCAGAACAAACAGTCGCAATCCACCCATACATACTGCAAAATTCTCCACCCCTGTTAGGAAGGGACGTTCTTTCCATGCTAGGATTACAGATTACAAATTTATCCTAAGGGCCACTGCTGTACACCCTCCGCTGCCGATCAAATTGACCTGGAAATCATCAGACCCCGTATGGGTCGAGCAGTAGCCCCTGACAGAGCCTCGAGCGGCAGCCTTACTAGAACTAGTCGACCGCGAGCTGCAAAAGAATCACATAGAACCCTCCATCAGCCTATGGAACACCCCTGTATTTGTGATCCCCAAAAAGTCCGGAGAAAGCTATCGTCTCATCCACGACCTGAGAGAAGTAAACAAGGTGATCCAACCCATGAGTCCGGTCCAGACACTGCTACCTATGAACTCAGCCATCCCTGCAGGGCAGCCGTGTGCAGTACTGAACATCAAGGACTGTTTCTTCCCAATACCCCTGCACCCTGAGGACAGAGAACGATTTGCCTTTTCCGTGGCATTCTGAAATAGCGAACGGCCTAACCTCCACTTCCAATGGTGAGTACTCCCACAAAGACTTGTAAACAGCCCTGTCATATGCCAAATCACCGTGGACAAAGCACTGATGCCAGTTCGACACTCCCATCCCACCGCAACCATCATTCAGTACATAGACAACATCCTGGTAGCAGCACCATCTGCAAGCGAAGTAAATCACCTAGTGTCCACAATCACAGAAACCCTTCAGGCCAACGGCTTCAAGATCGCAAGCGCAAAAATCAAGAGAAGACCCTGCGTGACCTTTCTGGGAGTGGGGATCACAAGCTCCTACGTGACACCCCCCGAGGCGAAGGTCAGTCGAGACGTCAAAACGCTCCACGATGTGCAACGCCTGGTGGGATCACTGCAGTGCCTTCACAACATCGTCCTGATCCCTCCTGAAGTCATAGACCCCTTGTATGACCTCCTGAAAAGAAAGCACCCCTGAGAACCCAAAGAGCTGACACCGCAAGCAACGAGCTCCCTCGACTTCATTGAAAGCCAGATGTCCATGGGCACACTTGCCAAGTAGAACCCAGCCATGCCACTAGACTTATACGTTCACTTTACACTGAGGGGGGGAGTGGGAGCACTGGCTCAAAGACCTTCTGAAAAGGCCCGACCGATTCAATGGGTGGTTCTCGGAAGACCTGCTCGTGCTTTCTCCCCAAGAATCGAATGCATCACTAACCTCATCATGAAAGGCAAGAAACTCGCTTTGAAACACCTAGGGACTGAGCCAACAAGCATCCACCTTCCGTTTCACAAGCAACCGACTACAGAGTCAGCCACAAATTCGGAGTACCTAGCCCTTGCTCTCACCGGCTTCGGAGGAGAAATCTCCTACTCCTCCAAACCACCCTGGACTAAGCTGCCACGACCTCAACCACAGCAGCAGTGTGGCAGGCAGGAGAGCAATGGCATTTCGTCAAAGCATGTGACCCCACACTGTCAGTGCAACAACTGGAGGCGACAGCAGTCGTCTTGGCGTGCGGACTCTTTCAAGAGGAACACCTTAACATAGTAACGGACTCTATATTTGTGGCAAGGCTTTGCCTAGCCATGGCAGGACCAGGAGTGTCTACATCAGCAGCAGCCCTAATGCTGGAAGAAGCACTCTCCTCGCGACAGGGCACTGTGTCAGTCATTCACATTAACAGCCACGACCCAGTCAAAGGCTACTTCCAGATCGGCAACGACAAAGTGGACGCCGCAGCAAAAGGCGTATGGACGTTGCAAGAAGCTTGTCAGCTGCACGAGTCGCTCCACATCGGAGCCAAAGCGCTGACGAAGAGATGCGAGATCCGACCGCAGACGCAAAACACGTGGTAGCCACCTGTCCTCATTGCCAGAAGTCACCCCTATGGACCAGTGGGGTCAACCCAAGAGCTCTCAAGCCTTCAGAGATCTGGCAATCGGACTTCACCTAGTGTGAACTACTGAAGCCCCAAGCGTGGCTTGCAGTGACAGTAGACACTTATAGCGGAACGATCATAGCCACACAGCACCCCAAAACAAACTCCAAGGCCACAATTCAGCACTGGCTGACAGCCATAGCTTGGCTTGGTATCCCCAAGCAGATCAAAACGGACAACGGGTCCAATTTCACCTCCAAACCAGTACAGGAATTCGCCTCAAAATGAGGCATCACATTAGTGCAAAGTATCCCATATAACAGTACCGAGCAGGCCATAGTAGAGAGAGCGAACCAGACCCTGAAAACCAAGATAGAAGTATTGGCAAAAGCAGAGGGCTTTGCCAATGCCATTCCCCCAGGAGATCAAGCGCGCATGCTGGCAACTGCTTTGCTAGCACTGAATCAGTTCCCTAGGAGAGATGAAACAAACAGTCCCGTTCAAAAACACTAGGCCACCCGAGCGCTAGAGGAGGGCCTGCAAGTAGTAATTAGAAACGAGCTGGGCGAATGGGAACGGGGCTGGAGGCTGATGCTCACAAGAAGAGAGTACGCAGCTGTCAAAAAGGATGGCAAAGTCAGGTAGTGTCCACTTAAGTCAATTAAGCCCGACCTTCATAATAAGCAAGATAAGACTGACGAGAATTGTGAGTTTCTGTTTACAAGACATACTCATAGAACGTCCTCGTGACGCGTACATGCCCATCCCAGAAAAAAGTGACAGACCACTAAGCCACCAGACAGCACCCGAGAAACCTGCACAGGTGAGACCCAAGCATTAACGGTGTTTCTGTGTAGTTTTGCTGTTGAGGCTTGTTGCCAGAAGACAAGCCAGCCCAGATCACTACCCCCACCGGCCTTTCAGGTGGGTCACGCGACACCTTAGTAGCGACAAGGTGCTCAGAGAAACCACCACACTAAACACTCCATCCTTCGTGCTCCGCGTTACCGACCTGTTTCCAAGACAGCCAAAAGTAGACCCCAATTCCCCACACGCCACACACATGTACCTATCCTACTGGTGCCCAGCCTCAAACCCAGGAAAAAGCTACTGCAATCACCCAGAGTGGAGATATTGTGGGCACTGGGGCTGCGAAACCATTGTTACAGATGCCAGACCGTCGGAGCCTGAGTGAGATCCACAAGAGCCTGACAAATTCTTACAGTTCGCCTAGGCACCCAGCAGCTGCAAAACACCCATCTTCCTCCAGAGAAACTTTTATCGCAATCGCCACAAAATCCCAAAAATTCGAAAATGCACTAACTACAACATGACAGTCTTGCAGCCACATCACCCCAGTTGGGCCATAAGCCGAACGTGGACAGTAGTCCTTCAAGGGTCAAAAGAAAGAGTAAATGTGTGAATTATCAGGCTCCAACCGTTGGCGCCCCGAGCGGTCGGACCAAACAAAATGATTAAAAGCGTGCCGAAAAAGAAAAACGCAACCTACCCTAAAACCCTACCCACTAGAATTAGCAAAGTCCCAACTGGCCATGCGGAAGCCTTTCAGACAGACCGCGGAGCCAAGCCAGACTCAGACCCAATCCTTCGTATGTTAGAAGCTACCTTTATATCCCTGAATGAATCCAACCCTAACCTAAGCGAATCCTGCTGGCTTTGCTACGATGTCAAACCTCCCTTTTATGAAAGAATCGCTTTAAACACTCCCTTCAGTTACTCCACAGCCGATGCCCCTCACCAGTGCAGATGAGAAACCCCTCGCAAAAGAATCACCCTGAGTCAAGTCACAAGCCAAAGCAGATGCTTTAGCAATGCAACCCTAGCTAAGCGAAGAAGCAACGTCTGCACCAAAGTTGTCAAGCCTAACAGGAAAAACAATAAGTGGGTTGTCCCATCCGCACCTGAGATGTAAGTTTGCCAGCGATCTAGAGTGAGTCCCTGTGTGTCTCTTGCCAAATTTGATGACTAACGACTTTTGTGTCCAAGTTCTGATTGTTCCTAGAGTCCTGTACCACTCAGACGAAGAAGTGTACTACCTTTTTGAAGAACCCAGCCAGCTCCACAAAAGAGAAATAATAACAAGTGTAACTATTGCGATGTTGCTCAGTTTAAGAGCGGCAAGAACGGCAACGGGTGTCTCAGCCCTAGCAACACAGCACCAAAGACTGTCCCAGCTGCAAGTGACCATCGATGGAGACCTGTCAGTCTCCTCTCTCTCGGAAGTAGTCTTGCAGAACAGGCGAAGTCTAGACCTCCTGTTCACGCAGCAAAGAGGCCTGTGTGCCGCCTTGAGAGAAGAGTGCTGCTCCTATGCAGACCACACAGGAGTCGTGAGAGACTCCATAGCAGAACTCAGAAACAGACTAGCTCAGAAGCAGAAAGACAGAGAAGCTCAACAGGACTAGTTCGAGTCCTGGTTCAATCAATCACCATGGCTAACTACTCTGATTTCTACCCTAAAATAGGTCCACTGGCATTGCTGCTTCTAGCAGTTACCTTCAGACCATGCCTGCTGAACAAGCTGGTCTCATTCGTTCAGACCCGCCTGGAACGGGCCAATATCCTGTTCATCGGGTGGCGAATCCAACCAGAGAACACTGCCAGCCACAAGTCCTAACCTTGACTAGTGAAAACTTATTCAGATTTACCAAACCCCCTTTTCCCTATCGAACTGCAACCTTATACCTCATTTCAGTATATGACTACCTCATTCATTTGTGAAAAAGGGGGGGGAGATGTAGCAGGTAGGGCCTGGCGTTCAGAAGATCTCATGATGTTACGGGAAGACAGGGCCCCTACCCCCTTAGATAAGAAAATTAACATAGGAATGTAGCCCCCTGAACCAGATGCCAGTAACTTTCCACTTGCCCAGTAACTTTCCATTCCCTACTAACCATAGATAGTAAGGACAGACCCTCACCTGACGTAGAAGCCCCCTAGAGTATAAAACCCCACGAGAAAGGAGAATAAAGGCCTTTGATCCTCCACCATATTAGTGTCCGCGTGTTTCTTAAGCCCGAGCGACCCTGGGGAAGGGGGTCGCCGTGCTGTCTCCCGAAACCAAGCCGCCTGCCTTGTATCAGAAAGCAACAAGGAGTATCAATTTTGGCTGTGGGCACTGGGAAGGACAAATGGTTCTTTTCCATAGGAAGGAAAGCACTGGGCTCCAGTTCTCCACAGGCTGATGAGAGGCAGCCCTCAACATTCCAAGATCAGCTGGGCCTGTCAAGTGGGCCCTGGGTGGCCAAGCCAGCCAGACCTGTTCTATGTTCCCTTGGTTTCATGGTGCTCTGCTGTATCACAGTGTTCTCCTTGCTTCTGCAGTGTCACAATGTCCCCGTGCTTCCATGCGGCCCTGCAGGGTCACAGTGGCCCTTTGGTTCTTTGGGGCCCCACAGTGTCACAATGGTCTCCATTGATTCCATGGGGCCTTGCAATGCCACAATGCTCTCCATGGATCCACGGTGCCCTGCAGGATCACAACGGCCCTTTGGCTCCACGAGGTCCTGAAATGCAGCAATGGCCTCTTGGTTCCACAACGCCCTGCTGCTTCACACTGGCCCCTTGGGACCATGCAGCCCAACAGAGCCACAAAGATGTCCTTGGTTCCATGAGGCCACACAGTGTCACAATGATCCCTTGGATCCATGAGGCCCTGAAGTGTCATCATGGTCCCACATGAAGGAAAGCAGGAAGGAAAGCATGGAGTCCCTTGTCTTCCAGGAGCTGATAAACAGCAGCCACTAGAGGCCGAGACCAGCCAGATCTGTCTGTCCTGGCAGCTTTCATCTGGGAGCAACAGAATAAATATCTTGTATCTCAGATATAAATAGTCTGTATCTCAGATATACGGGATTTCAGGGGAGGAATCCCAATTTCAGCCCATGAGCACCTGAATGAGAAGGCCAGTTCTTTCCCTCAGGAAGGAAAGGACAGAGCCCCAGTGTTTCCAGGGCAGATTAGACGCAACCACCAGGGCCCAAATTGAGCCAGGCCTGTCTGTCCTTGGCAGATTTTGTCCGGGAGAAACCCTTGCATATAGGGAATTTTGGAGAAGTACCAATTTTGTCCAGAGCTGTGAGCAGAGGCTGAAGGAGCTGGGCTGGTCCAGCCTGGAGCAGGGAAGGCTTAGGAGCTCCTCATCCCAGCCTGGCAGTGCCAGCGAGGAGGGGATGGAGAACACAGAGCCAGGCTCTTCACAGGGGCCTGGTGGGAGACGAAAGCCAGTAGGTGGAAGGGGAAAGACGGAAGATCAGCCAGGACAGGAGGAGATGAAATGAGTCAGGCTGGTTTCAGCATTTCCTCAACACCAAGAGCAGCCTGACCTCCCTTCTCCATCCACCACTAACAGCTTTGCAAATCAGGAATTGTTCGAGCTGTTCTGTCCTCACTCCAGGACGAGAATCCTGATACAAGAACTTAATTGTGTTTATAGCTATCACAGAACCATGTTTGTGTGAAAAAAGTTTTTTAGTATGGAAATCACTTGTGAATGGTGGACTCATCCGACACTGCTGGGATGTTGCACATGGCTCAGGGAAGAGCTTGTAACTGCGTGATTTTTATTTTAATTGTGTGATTGTTATTAAATTGTATCCTGTTCCACTGCGGTCTGTTGGCCAGGTCCAGTGTGGGCTGGAGAGAGCTCAGATTTGCACAAGGCTGCTCTCAGTGCCAGGGCTTGGATAGGGTAAATGGTGGGGTGGGGGTAGGGACAGAGTCTGATTGATTGTCAGCCATGAAGGGTCATGATTTTCATATCCTTTCAAACTGCATGAGGAAGAACTTGGATTCAGTCTCCAAAGAAGATTGCACATATCAATTTATTAACAGGGGGAAAAAACGTAAGCAGGATCTAGGAAATCTTTTCTCACAGTGTTTTAAAATAGGATCTATTCAGTTTGAATACACTTCTGAAATCTGTCTAATTAACCACAAAAGATATGAAAATTAAAATGAAATTATTCCCAGGGGCTTGGCTTGTTAAGGTGTTCTGAATGTTAATGAGCCGTGGGACACTGAATTCCTGCACTCAAGAGCTGAAGGCTGAACAAGCCTCTGGAGCAGGAAAATTCAGCAGCAGCCTCCAAGGTGCTGAGGATGTCAGCAGCCCCCACTGAGGCCATCCCTGCCCAGAGACCGTGGGGGAATGGGCAGACAAGGAGAGTGTCCCTGGGGCTGGGGCAGCACAACTCAGAGGCACCAGCAGCTCCAGCTGGGAAATGGAGTGTGGAATGGGGCTGGGAAAGCCCTGCCTGGGCTGTGTCAAGCAGGACTGACAAGCCCTGAAACCCCATCCCCCAAAAAAACTCTCACAAACAAGGAGACATTTAAAAGGAATTACAATTGTTTGTGTGCTCTGAGTTGGATTCACTGGAGAAATATCAACGAGATTCTTAGGAGCTCAAAACAAAACAACCATACAGCCTTTACTGGCAACTTTAGAAAATCAGAGAAACTTAGGCAAAATATTTAACACCGCATTCAATCTACAGAAAACACTTCTTAAAGCATTAATTTGGCCCATGCAACTTCACAAATTCTAAGTCTGTTCAATTTAATTTTAATCAAAATTTGCAAGGGAGGGTTATTAAAAGAAAAAAACAGAAAGAGACAAAGACAAATTAAATACAGACAAGCACACACACAGCTACCAACTCCTGGATTCCAGCACTGTTCAGATGGAAATTCCAAGAGGAGGTAGGGTCAAGATTTGTGCTTGGCCTTAGTCAGCCTTAAATACCCCTTGGTCTTCCTGGGCCCTTCCCCCCAGGTGGGTCTTGGGCTCATTTGGTCCCTCAGGAGCTGGGCTGGGGCTGCAGAGGTGGCTGTGGAGCATTGCCTGTGCTGTGCCAGGGACTGGCAGCCACTGCTGGGCTGGGATAGAGGCTCTGGGGAGACTGGGGTTCCAGGGCAGGGCAGGGCTGGGCTTACAGGGCAGGGAAAGGCTTGACCTGCCCCTTCCTACCCCACACATTAAATGTTTTGAGCCAAGAATCTCCTCCAGTCTCTCACAGTAAGGGAATGTTGGAGGTGGCACTCCCAATTCTGGCCATAGGCACCTGCCTGAGAAGGACAGTTCTTTTCCCTAGGAAGGAAAACACAGAGCCCCAGTGTTTCAGTAGCAGGTGAGATGAGACCCTCCATATGTTAAAGTCAGATGGACCATTCAGGTGGCCCCTGGGATGCCAACCCAGCCAGACATGTCTTGTGTTCTCCTGGTTCCACTGGGCCCTGCAGTGTCACAATGGTCTCTGTGGTTCCCCAGGTCTTACAATATCTCAATGGGCCCTTGGTCTCATGGAACTTCAGGGTGTCACTGTGGTGCCTTTGGTTCCATGAGGCCCCATGGTGTCACAATGGTTCCTTGGTGTCATGGTGCCACACAATGCCAGAATGCTCTACTTGGTTCCATGGGACCTCATATTGTCAGAAAGATCTCCCTGTTACCATAAGGCCTCATAGTGTCACAATGGTCTCCATGATTCCATGAGTCCCCACAGTGTCACAATGGCACCTTGGTTGCATGAGGCTGTCAAGTCTCCTAATGGTCTCTCAATGGTCACATGAGGCCTTGTAATGTCACAATGAACGTTTGGCTCCAAGGCGTCCCCCAGTGTCACAATTGCCCCTTGGTTCCATGACATCCCAGAGTGTCACAATGCTTCCATGAGACCACACGGTGTCACAATGGACCCTTGGTTTGATGGGGCCTCTCAGTGGCACAATGATCCCTACCATCAATGTAGCCACACAGCATCAGTACGGTCCCCTTGGTTCCATGAGGTCCAGCATTGTCACAGTGCTCTCCATGATTCCATGAGGCTCCACAGAGTCACACTGGTCCCTTGGTGTCACAGGGCCCCACAGCGTCACAATGGTCCCTTGGTCTCACAGGGCCCCACAGCGTCACAATGGTCCCTTGGTTCCATGGGCCCTGTGCTGCTGCATTCCCTCCTCCCCTTCTCAGGCCACCCTGCCAGCTGAGAAATGCTCCTTGGACCTCGGCCTTGGCCAACAGCCCCTGGGCTCAGCTCCTCTGCAGCTCATCACAAACACCGTCTGCTCCAGGCACTGCTGCTGCCCAACCAGCTCCTGCTTTCTGTAGGAGCAGCCCTGGGACCTGTTTTTGTTCCCTCAGTGGCACAAGATCCCTGTTCTCACACTGCCAAAGAAAGCTGTTGGTGCCAAGTGTGGCCACGATGAACCATTACTGGGACTGAAGCCCCTCTCATGGGGCCCTGCAAACAGCGCTCCAAAAGGAGCCCTTGGAGCTCTCCTGGGCCAGCAACTCCCTCTGAGTGGGGCCTCTCCCAGCCGGGAACTCTCCTGTTTGCTGCACTCGGGGATCCTGAACAACGATGGAGCCTGGGCCAATCCCCCCCTCCTCCAGGCTCAACCCTTTGTCTCCTGGGGAGATGCCAAATGATCCACAGGGAGCATTCCCTCCCTCAGGGGAATTGCTCCCAGGTGCCATGCACTGACTCTGGGTGTCTGTGTGCACACAGGAGTGCCTGTGCTGGGGAAATGTGGCAGAAATGCTGCTCTCTGAGGGGTTTGAGAGCCTTGGATAGCTGAGTCTGTCAGGCCTGTAGGTAAGGTTAAACGTCCTTAGACCTTCACAAGGTCTAAGTGAAGTTAAATGCTGCTAAGAGCTGGTATTTTCCTAAGATGTTATGTTTAATGAAAGTTAAAAGCTAAGTTCAATATTGGTGTTATTTCTCTTTTAAATTGCTAAATCATAGTTTATAAGCGTGGTTAAATACTGTTATGTGCTGTTCTTTTGTGAAGAAGACCAGCAAATTGTTGTGTTTAAGGTATCAGTTAAGGTATAAGTTAAGTCTCATTAAGTTGTAGCTCTGTTAAGCTTTTGGGCCATGTTCCTTTTATCCTTGCCTTCACTGTACTTGTGTCACACACACACACAGGGACAGTTCTTGGTTCATTTCTGGTTTGATTGCTTGGATTTGGTTTGGTTTTGTTGTTGCTTTGTTTCCTTGGTGTGCCAGATGTGTCCAGTCAATAGAGTGACTCTTGCCAAGGAAATCTGTGCTGCTGTCCCTTAATATTAAATCTGGTTTTTCCTGCTTCCTTGCTGGGGATTTTTTCAGCGCTCTCAAGCCCTTGTTGGTAGGAGGGTGAAGGAGTCCTTACCCAGGCTCTGGCCTTGGGGGACACGGGGGCGGTGCCGGGGGGTCCCTGTCCCCCTGTGCCAGCCCCAGGGCCCCGGCCCCCCGTCCCTGTGTCAGGCTCTGGGGTCGATCTTGTGGAATATCCTCTGGGGGAGGCTGCGGGGCTGGGGGACCCGGGGGGACCTGGGAGGACAGGGGACCCCGCTGTGCATGAGCAGGGTTCGACTGCTCGGGGGAAACTGTGAGGGGGACCGGGGCAGAGTGACCTCCCCAGGGACCTCACACAGTCCCTGTGATGTCACACAGTCCCTGTGATCTCAGATAGCCCTTTGTGATGTCATACAGTAATGTCTGTAACCTCCAACAGCCCCTGCGATGTCACAAAGCCCCCCTGTGATGTCACAGAGCTGCCTGTGATATCACAGCCCACTCTGGGATGTCATACAGCACCCTGGTGGTGTCACAGAACCAAATCTTGGATGTCACCTGAAATGTCATGCAGCTGCTCTGTGATGTCACAGAAGATGTTGTGATGTCACAGAGTCGCCCTATGATTTCACAGTTTGTTCTGTGATGCCACAGGCTGCTCTATGATGTTACACAGCCACACAGTGATGTCACAACCCACTCTCTGATGTCACAGAGCCACCCTCTATGATGGCAGCATCTTCTCTATGGCCACACCCCCTACACTATGATGTCACAGACAGCTGTGTGATGTCACAGAATGCCCTCTATGATGATGTAGCTGCTCAAAGACCTCACACAACAAACTCTGTGATGTCATAGCCCAACCTGTGACCTCACACAGCCCACTCTCTGCTGTCACACAGCCCTATGCTGACATCACAGCTGCTCTGTGCCTCTATGACACAGCCACAGAGGTGCTGCTGTGACACAGCCCCCTCTGGGACATGCCACAGCCCCTGCCAGTGCTGAGCCCCTGTGAGCTCTGTCTGTGCCCTGCTGGTGTCCCTGAGGGGCCCTGGCAGTGCCCCAGCCCTGCTGGGCTGTGCACAGGAGCTGCTCCTGGCCAGAGCTGTCTCTCTGCAGTGCTGCTGCCCTTGCCAGGAGCTGCCTCTGGGCCAGGAGCCCGGCCCAGCTCAGCAGCACAGACATGGCACAGGGACTTTAATGACCCTCTGGGGCTTTGGTGCTCTTTGCATCAGATTCATTCCCTCAGAGCGTGCTCAAGGAACTTCTCAAGAGCTCAAAGTGAGATTGAAATACTGAAGTTTCTTGTACTTTAAAGAGATCCCTGTGAGGGACAGGACTGACCAAAGTATCCCCAGGTTCCAGGGAGAGCAGAACAATGGAGGCAGTGATGGCAGCTGGGGACAAACAAGGCAAAGGTGTCTCTGGTGTTGAGCAAAGCTGGATGTGTTTGAGGAATGCAAAGGGCCAAGGCCTGAGCCCCAGTCCCTGGCCAGGCAGATCCTGTCCCTCCCTCCTTGCTCAGGGCTCTTCCCGGGATGGGCACTGGCATGTGGGGATGTGCAATGGCAAGGGCAGGAGCATGGGGTGGCCCCCGCCAGGCTGCTGAGCAGGGACAAGGAGGCAATGAGGCCCCAGCCCTGCAAGGGTCACTTGTCCCCTCGTGGCCTCAGGCCCAGGGCCAGCAGCCATGGCCAAAGTGCTGCCCAAGTTGGCTCTGGCAGGGCTGTCTTGCAGCTGTGCCCTGTGCAGCCCAGGCTGTCCCACGGTGTCCCTGCCCTGCGTCTCTGTCCCTGCAGGCTGTCGGCATCCCCCGGCTGCCCCACCTGGCTGGGCCCTTCCTTTGCTGACAGCTCTGCCTCCTGCCTGCCTCTGCCTGCCTGCACAGAGCCTGGGGCTGATACCAAAAGGGTTAATTCACTTTTTACTGTTCCTGTGAACTTTCAGCACAGGAACAAGGCATGCAGGGGCGGCTTTCCCAGCAGGAATGGTTGGAAGAGAAGTTGAAGACATCTGGCTCAAGGGTGCAGGGATGGAGAAAACAAGGACTGAATCTGGGAACTTGAGGTAGGTTTTATGGAGATGGGTAAATTGTAATTCACATTTAGTGACTGTATAGAAGCAACACACTGGTAGAATTACATGTCCATGTGTGGTTGGGAGTTATCCCTCACCAGAGCTCAGGCCTGAGTAAATGACACCCTCTGAAACAGCTAATTACTGTACAGGCACAAAGGAGATCAGTGCTCAGTGGAGTGGAGATTGAGGACAGCAGAGGAGCCCTGGGAGGCATTGAAGGGAGGTTTCAGAGATGGTGGATCCTTTTGGCATAATGGAGAACAGCCAGAGAAAGAACGAATTAATGCAAAGGGCAGAAAGGGAGAGCCAGACAGGACACAAACAGAAAGGAATTTCCCTGCCAAGGCAGAGCTGTGGTGCAGCACGTCCCCAGAAGGAGCCTTTGTGTGGGCAGGCAGAGGCAGGCAGTCGATTCCCTCAGTGGGAGCCACTAAAGCTTCAAGAAGATTTGGAGTCTAAATTTAACTTTGAGTTCTTGAGAAGTTTTTTCAAGACACTCTCAAGGACTGAGTCTGATGTAAACAACACCAAAGCCCTGAGAGGGTCATTAAAGTTTCCCTAGTCCAGTTATGGAGAAAGATTTCAAAGAGCAGTAATAAAATACACATTCCTATTTTAAAGGGTGTCTTTTGTTGCAGCAGTCCGTGGCCTGAAACCTGAAGTCCGGCTAGCGAGAGGGCGGCCAACAGCCCAGGGGGAGTCAGTCCCGGTGGCAGAGCCCCAGGGCTGGCTGCTTCAGGCACCCCTCGGCCTCAGTGGCCTCAGGCTGTGCCTGCAGGGACGAGGTATCGGCGAAAGCCGCTGTGTTGGTTGAAGGAAAAAGAGTCGGACACTCCCCGGGGTCCAAATGGGTTTAATGCCTCTGGCAATCCGACGGGGGGGGGGGGGGGGGGGGGGCAGGGACCAACAGGGAGTGACAAAAGACAGTGGGGGGGGGGAACAAGGGTTTTAAAGGGAGGTGGAAGTCAAAGGAGGGGTTTACAAACTAACCAATTAGGGAAGGTCGGGGGATGAGCTTAACAGAGCAGACAACATAGTGAATCCAATAAGTACAAATTAAAGGAGGGGCCCCGGGACCTCAGCCAACCACAACCCCCAGTAAGATGAAGGTTCTGGAGGACTGGGAGGTGTGGGGGGTGATTGACTGGGCCCGGGGAGGAGGAAAAGTTTACTTAAAAGGGAATAAAAGGGAGGAGAAATTATATAACATGAGTAATTGACACTAAACGAAGGCAGGGGTAACCATGGTAACATAACTGCCAGCAGGGCTGCGGCGGGAAACTTAAGGAGGGCAGAACCATCTTCACAGAATGGGGGGGGGGAACAATGCATAACACGAGGGAATATTACAAAAACTTAAAAACACACTGAAACAGATAAAACCTCTTGTTCGTTACACAGAAAACCTTAAAAGTAGGAGATGTGATTAAGTGCTTATCTAACTTGTCTAGCTTGCTACACAGAAAACCTTAAAAATAGAAGATGTGATTAAGTGCTTGTCTAGCTTGCTACACAAAAAAACCTCAAAAATAGAGGATGTGGTTAAGTGCCTGTTTGATTTATTTAGCTTGCATAATTCTTTTTTTTGCTTGCATAATCGCGTGGTAATCATAAGATCTTAAGTAAGTTTTATAAGAGAAAAGGCAAAGCTCTTCTACCAAATATGGAATCAGGTCAAAGGACACAACCGAGGAAGACTACCAAGACCTTCATCATCGACCACCAGGAGGCGAGAGAAGACCCCCTAGCAACAATCAACGCAGGCGCAGAATACTTTAAAATGACATAGCAGTCTGGAAGCACTAAGAACTTAAAAAGGGGGTCGTTGGGGATGAGGGTGCGGCAGTTGGTGGAGCGGAGACTCCCCTGCCGTCCAGCGCTGAAACTTTTGCTTATGCTGTATGCCTTGAATTAATAAATTCAAATTGGAAATTTCACTCCTCTTGAGTCTATTTATAACACACACTACAACATTTTGTTAAATTTCTCTTTAGAGCAGAGGTGTTTGCAGCATTCTGTGATTGATATTGACCCAGGGTCTCTCCTCAGCAGCTCTGGCCTGCTCACAGAAGCTGTGCCTGGAGCTCTGACCCAGTGTGGACAACCTTGCTCCACATTGCCCAGCCCCATCCTGTCTGTCCTCACTGCCCTGGGCCCTGCTGTGCTTGCAGAGCTGGCTGCACCCAGCCTAAGAGGGGTTTTCCCTTTTTGGGGTTTTTGCAGCAATCTGAACCTCCTGAGTTTCCCCAGTGCAAACAGACACAGTGCTCAGGTGTGTGCCAGCCCCAGGTGCCACCAAAGTCACTGCAGAGCTGCCCTGGGCCAGCTGTGAGGGTGGATCATCAGCCCAAGCTGCACTGGGCACTGCAAGGGGCTGTGGCCATGGGCACTGCACTGACCTCATTGCTGGGTTTGGCTGCCATGGCCACCATGAGAAATGAAACTGTCCTTGGAAACACTGGGGAGGACTGGGACATACTGGGGACACTGGGAATGCTGTGGGAGACACTGGGAGTGACACTGGGGAGGACTGGGACAAACTGGGGACACTGGGGCCATTGCGGAGAAGACTGGGGACACTGGGGCATCCTGTGGATGTCATTGGGATGAACTGGAAGGGACTGGGAATAAACTCAGGCTTATTGGGAGGGAGTGGGCTGTACTGGGAGGGATTGGAGGGGCAATTGGGTTGTACTGGGTTCTACTGTGGATGAACTGGGCGGTACTGGGGTTTTACTGGTCTGTACTGGGGATGAACTGGGCTGTACTGAGAGGGACTGGAGAAGTTGAATCGGATGTTCCCGCCTCTGCGGCATCCCATTTGCCGAGGCTCCCGCCCATCACCACCCAAAGCCAATCAGCGCCTGGTTGAGGACCTGGGAACCGGTGCCTGATATTGGCACCACCTTTTTTTGTGCCTACAACTCCCGTCACGCCCCGCGGCCCGATTGAGCCCCATTGGAGCCGGGACTACAACGCCCATCATGCCCCGCGCTCCACAGAACCCCGGGATCTGCCCCCCCTTTGTCCCTTAAGTGTCCCTCAGACACTCCAGGATCCCTCAGTGCCCCCTCAGCGCCAATTCGGGATGCCCCAAAAGCCTTTCCGGACCCCCTGAGTGCTCCCGACCCTACAGATGCCCGGTACAGCCACTTCTGGGAATTCATCTCCTCTCCTCCCCCACAGCCCCAGAGCCCCTCAGAACACAGTCCCGTGCCTAAAACTCCTGCAGCACCCCGCGCCCTAAAGAGCCCTGTTAGACCTCCCCGAGATCCCCGCAAGTGCTCCCGAACCATTTACGTTCCCCCAAGGACCTCAAGTCGCAGCTCAGATGCAGAAGTGTCCCCCAAAAGTCTTTCCGGACTCCCAAACAGAGCGTTTGAGCCACTTCCAGGACTACGGCTCCCACCATGCTCCACGGCACATGTCCAACGGTGTTCTAGCCAGGACTTAATCTCCTGTCATGCTCCGTGCCCCACTGAGAGCCATTGCAGCTGCCCCTCAAACTGCCGTGATGCTCTGCACCCCCGTTTAACTGTATTAGACCCACGCTTACAATTTCCATCACCGCCCGCGCCGCCGAGAGCACCATCAGAGCCCCCCAAGGGCCTGACCGGACCCCGAAGGGCCCCAAATCCCCCTCCCTGACCTCCAAGGGTCCCCCTGGACCCCCAAGGGCTGCCTCGGACCCTGAACTGTCCCTCGGAATCCCTGAGTGCCCCTCCAAGTGCCCACCCGGCTCCCCCAAGTGTCCTCCAGACCCTCAAGTTCTCTTTGAATTACCTCCCCAGACACAGAACTGCCCCAAATGTGCCCCAGAAAGTTCTCCGGGGACCTCAAAGTGGCCCCTTTTACACTGTCTGTGAAAGTGATAAAAAGATGACAAAAGGATTGAAAATAGGACTAATTAGCATAAAGAAGGAGAAGTCAATAGCCACACTGCTCAATTAATTAATGTTGGGAATTGTGTTACTTAGAACCAATGGCCAATAAATTTTTTGCTTGCTAAAAAGGTATGGATTTTTTAATATAAACATTCAAATTTGGTAATACAAATATAGAATAACTCTTTTATAAATAAGAAAAACAATTATAATGCTATTAATTCAGTACATTTTATTTTTAAGGGGAAATGCACAATTATTTTTATGTTTTGGGATGTCAGTCTGTAAGAGACGGTCCAAAGATCCCTCATCTGCCTCACAGCTGCTGTCAAGGACGGAGATTGGGGCCCTCCCCAGGGACTGAGTCTGAGACCCTTCGAATTCTAACCCAGAGGTGCTGGCCTGACTGGAGCAGGATGTCTGCCATGGTAAGCGGGATGTTTCCCATAGGAACCAGTCCTGAAACAACGGGCCCCGCTCACTGCTGGCACCGGTTTGTGCTGTTCAGAACTGGACTGTGTGTACCTGTTCCCAATGGATTTATTCTCCACTGTTCCCTCCATGTGCGATCCTGCTCCCTTCCCGGCGGTAGATTATAAAAGAGCCCTGAGGTAACCAAAGGCTTTGAGTCTCTCCCCAACGTGACCAGATGGATCTATTGGCCAGACCACGAGGATTTCATCTCTCTGTGGGCAGCTATTCCCCCTCTCCTTTTCTCTCTCTGTCCTTTATCTCCTTTCTAATCCTTGTGTTGCATCTGCTGTGGGCACTCAATAAAAGGTGCATTTGTTTTGGTTAATACTGAAAGTCCCCTGCTGTGTGTCTTTGCAGCCTGAGATCAGTGAAACGAACCATCGTGACCCTCCTTGTACCAGGGGTTCGTGGCACGGCCTGATGGGGTTGCTGCCCACAGCATGTGAACGTGATCTTCTTGGTGGTGACTGCACTGGTTCACCTGCTCTTGCTTTCTGGTCTGCCTATCCCAGAATTACCTGTGCCACCTGCTTTTCTTATATTGTGGTTCCCTGCAGTCCCTCCAATAGTCAGCCCTTCTTAAGTTCACTCTTGGAATAGGGGATCATCACCTCCCCATTATATCAAGTGCATTTGAATGCACTTGAATGCATTTTGCCTGCATTCCAAATGTGGTCCCTGTTTTTGATTTACTGTGGAATCTCTGTATTTTCTACCTCTGTCAAGGCTGGGATTGAAGGTACTTGAGATGATATTTGGTGTTCAGATTCAGGTTGTTTTTGTTTCTTATCAGTGACACAACCTCACAACCACGAGTTCTGCAGCTGTTGGGAGTTTGGCTGGCTAAGGACTGGAAAAATACAAAACCGTGGCTAATTCCAAGTCCTGCACCTGTAAGATAGTGTGTCCTTGGGCCTAGCTGTAGTGTGATAACAAATAGTGAAAGAGACATGAGAAAAGAGAGATGTAACCCCTACGGAATGAGGATGAGTTAATGCTATAGCTTAACCAATAGATTGCTTGGCTTACAGAATATTCATAAGATTATTACTCGCTGTATAAGTGTTTGATACTTTCTTCAATAAACTGGACCAGAAGGACCTGAGGGACCGGGACCGGACCAGACCTGAGGGGCCTGTGATGAACCAGCTGGTGTCCTGGTCCCCTTCCTTTGACATAATGGTGACCCTGAACGCTGACCCCTCTCGTCTCGACTAAAAGAAAAAGGGGGAGAGAGCACGCCACGGTCAAGGAAGTTGGAGCTGGGTCTCGTTCGCAGCCGAGACGGTGCCGGACCTTTGAAGCATCCTTGGGGTTCACATCGGTGACTCAAGCCATTCACGTGCTGCCGGAAGCCTGGAAAGCTGCAAGAGCGCTCACGAAAAATAAAGAGGTATGAAAAGGCAAGCAGCATATAAGTTATTAGCCACGTATCTAAAATGGCAAGAGATAAAGGGGATAAATTTGTTATTAGCCTACGGATACGCTGAAAAAGTTTTCCTTAACCCACATACGATCTATGAACTCTCAGAACGGAGAAAATCTGGGGATATATTGTGGGAAGCAGTGTTAGAAGATGATAAACCAGCAAAGAAACTGAGCCAGCCATGGCAAGTGATGCACCACACACTGCTTCAGCATATTTCTGAGTGCGAAGCAGCAGCCGCAGCTCGGGACGCCTGCCAAGCTATCCTACTCCAAACCTGACAGGGGTGCAGCGGTGGTAGCGCAGTGGCGGGGGCCAAGGCGGAAGCAGAGCCACGAGCCGCGGGAGCCGCCGTGAGAGCCACCACGGAAGCCACACCGCACCCAGCGCGGGGGAAGCCAAGCCGAGCAGCGCGGGGGAAGCCGCGCCCAGCAGCCGCGGGAGGGCAGAAGCCAAGCCAGGCGCCGCGGGAGCCGCCGTGGAGGCCGAGAGCGGGGGGAGCCGCGCCACGCCGCGCCCAGCGCAGGGGGGTCGGCTCCTCCAACACAGGCGCCACGGAACCGGAGTGCTTTTTCCAGCGGAGCGCTTCTCCCTCTGCCCCACAGCCGGCAAAAGCTTCAGTTTTAGAAAATAAACAAGCGACATCAAAGGACATCAGGACGTTTCTCACCTAAGTGTTAAAAGGGACTTTTGTTCTTCCTAACAGACTTTGGACATCAGAAGCCCAGGATGGCTTAGTCAGTGGAACATCAGACTTCAAAATTATATTTTGAAAAATTTAAAAATGTTAAAAACAGGTTAAAGTGGTTATAGAAGTGAAATGTAATAAGTATATTTTTTGTATTTTTTAAGCTTTGTTTGGATGTGATGGATGTGGAGGTGAGCACTAAATTCAAAAGAATTTTTCTACAGCTATACCTTAGACAGTGTTTTATTCCAGTGGTATGCAATGTGGCTTTGCTGTTCCCTAGGAGAGAACGTATTTCATATAGCCTTCATAATGGACTTATAGAGTCAAAAGTAAACACACACAATGAAAAAAGAACTTAAAAGAAAAATTAAAAAATGAAAAACCCAAAATTATCTGATGACATGGTTATAGCTCAAGCCCTAAAAACTAAATTAGGAGTGATATACATTTTAAATAAAGAAAAATAGTTTTGGTATAAATTAAAAGTTTTATTAAATTACTGATATAAAAAATAATGCATAATATAATTATTTTTAAATAAAAGTTGTTTCCTTTCTCTAAATCCAAAGGAAATGTTTGTTTTTTAAAGTGGTGCTTCCTACTCCAAAGCCACTTTAGAAGACATAAAAATAATATAAATAAAATAATAAAATATGAAATAATAATAAAATATAAAATAAAATAATGATAAATAATAAAATAAATAATAATAAAATAATAATAAAAATATGAAATAAAATTTTTTGAAATAATTAATAATTTCATATTTTAGTTAATAAAGGCTTGTTTTTTAAAAGCATGTGATTAACAAAATATACACCATTTGGTATTAATTTTGGAATATCACTTGCTTTCTATTATGATTGCAGGCAAACAAACTTTTGTTTACCAAAAGTTTTTTGTTAAAATTATATTAAATATAAGTTATAAAAAATTTAAATTCAGCTGATTTTTTAAGTTTAAATAATGTTAATTTTTGTTAAATTAAAATATTTAAAGTTTAAATATTTTAAATCTAAATGTTATTAAATTTGGGTAATGTTAAATAGATTTATGCTTTTATAATAGGCGTTTATTTTATAACCTGTGTACAAAGTGTTGTTGTGAATATTAAAAAAACTTTAGTTTAAAAAGACAATCAGAATCTGTTTGAGAATAGAAAGCAAACTTCCTTTAGCTTATTTTTGTGTATATTAGCACACTTAGGTTTTGTTTGAGCCTTTTAGCACATAGAATTTTTTTTTTATATCTGTTGTATAGCATATCCTATAAATAGTCATAGCCTTTTTGATTTGTTTCCCTAGCTTAGATCCCTTGTAAGAGAGAAACCTTGCTAGCTAAGAATATTGCTTATAATGTAATAATTGTTTAAATTGCCTATTTTTGTGTTACAAAAATGTGACACAGCCCATAGAACTTTTTTTTTAAATAATAAAAGCAGGGGAGATGTTGGGAATTTAGCTGCTAAGGACTGGAAAAGTACAAAACTGTGGCTAATTCCAAGTCCTGCACCTGTAAGATAGCATGTCCTTGACGCCTAGCTGTAATATAATTACAAACAGTGAAAGAGACATGAGAAAAGAGAGATGTAACCCCTAAGGAATGAGAAAGAGTTCATGGCATAGTTTAACTAATAGATTGCTTGGCTTACAGAATATTCATAAACTTATTATTTGCTGTATAAGTGTTTGATACTTTCTTCAATAAACTGGACCAGAAGGACCTGAGGGACCGGGACCAGACCGGACCCGAAGGGCCTGTGATGAACCAACTGGTGTCCTGGTCCCCTTCCTTTGACAAACATGAGCCACTGCCATCGTCGACATAAGAGAATGATCCATGCATTTACTGCTAACTGTAGGGACGATGTAAAATTTTGGTCCCCAGGGGCCATAATTGCAGCATCCTTTCTGACTCCAGGGGTGGCAGATGCAGGTGCCCATGGTGCCCTAAATAAGTTGGGATGCTGGCTTGCAAAGCAAACCAATCCCACCTCTTTGGCCCTTTCTAGCCTTTTGCTTGATGTTGATTATATTGTTCATGCAACGCTTCAAAATAGAGCTGTGATTGACTTTCTTTTACTTGCACAAGGCCATGGCTGTGAAGAATTTGAGGGCATGTGTTGCATGAATCTTTCTGACCATTCGCAGTCTCCATCCATACCCAGCTCACAGAATTGCGAAGGTTAACTGGAAACTTACAGGTAGAATCAGGTTTCGGTATTGATGGATGGCTCTCATCGTTAGGCCTGGGATCATGGTTACGTTCTATTGTTAAAGTTAGCATTATACTGGGCATTATAGCTCTGTTAGTAGTGTTAATTTTGCCGTGTTTTAGCATGTGCTTACAGAACATGGTGCAAAGGATGATATCTCCTGCATTTAATCAGACTAAGCTTGTCCAACAGAAAAACAGGGGAAGTGTGGAGAGCTTTGTGGACAGTTGGCTCACTGAGAAAGGTCATGTCGACATAATGCTGCTGGTTAAGCTTGAAGGGGACAATATAGGAGTCAGTAGTCAGTGTCCAATGACAGGCAAGGACATTGTGCCCCTGGTGCAACAACAGGATAGGGAAGAACATCTTTGGCAGAAATACGAAGAAAAGTTTCAATAAAATATCCACAAGAATGCAGAAGTAGGCGTAGTTGGCTGATAAGTTACTAGCCAATAGTGAGCTCGCCTTTGCAATATGTATAAGCCTAATTAACACTGACATAAAGATGTGTGCCTATTAATAAAGTTCGATATTTGCTGATCACTCATATTGTGTGCCGCATTTCTCCCGCCGATCCCAACATTCTTATTACTCTTTCTTTTGGTTGGTATTAATAAACTTTTCTTTATACGCTTTTAAAGTTTTGAGCCTGTTTTGCCTTTCTCCTAATCCTATCTCACAGCAGGAAAAGAGTAAGTATATTCTAGTGAGTGCACTGGTAATCAGCCAAAACTGAACTCACCACAATAATTGATGCATTCGCCAAGAAATCTCAAATTGGAGAACCAAAACATAAAAGGAAACCTTCCTGATGAACTGCATGAACTGCATGAGAGCAGAGGGAAATCAAGGCAGAGCCATGGTTTGTCAGGAATTGCTTGATCCTAATGAGCCCTGTGGTGCATTTTGACCTGAGCACTGGAACCTCATGGCCTGAGAGGAGATGGCACAAACCTTTCCAGGAGGAAAAGTCAGAGGAAACACCCAAAGTGTCTCAAAGCATGAATGGGTCATACTGAGGTCCATCCTCAACACAGGCTCCTCATGGACTCGTTGGAGGAGAGATTTGGAGGCCAGGATGGCACAAAAACCTCTCAGAGACTCAGTGTGGAAAGGAAAATCCTTAAAAATACCTAAAAGTATCCTTAAATCATTAAAATAACTTTAAAAATCTTGAGCACCTCAAAGTATTAATGAGCACCACTAAATTTCAGCACTAAGCTCTCAAGGGACTCGTTAAAGCAGATAATTGGGGCCATGATTGCACAAACCTCTCACAGAGTCTGTATCAAAAGGAAAACACCAAGTACCTTAAAATAACTGAAGTACCCTGAAGTATTAATGAGCCCCACTGAGTGTTGTTACTGACAAAGCCTCTCCAGGGACTAACTACAGCAGATAATTGGAGGCCATGATTGGACAAACCACTCAGAGACTCCAAGGCAAAAGCCAAACCCAAAGTCCTTTGAAAAACCTGCAGAAAGGCTCCTGGCCCAGAGGCAGCTCCTGGCAAGGGCAGCGCTGCAGAGAGACAGCTCTGGCCAGGAGCAGCTCCTGTGCACAGCCCAGCAGGGCTGGGGCATTGCCTGCAGCCACCCTGGGCACAGCACAGAGGCACAGAGGGGTTAAACTCAGCCTGGGCTGGGAGCACAGAGCAGAGCTCACTCGGGGCTCACTAGAGCAGAAATCAGCCCAGGTTTGAAGCAGTCATTCCCTGGCTGTGGGAAGAGAAGCTGCAGTTCCTGCAGGGATCTCCTGGAACTGGCACATCCCACAGCTTTTAGGGCCTTTCAGGAGGACTCTCAGAGCTGCTACAGGGCAGGGCTGCGGCCCCAGGGCAGGGCTGGCTTTCCCTGCTGCCCCAGCCCAGGCACAGCCCAAGGCAGCTCCTGTTGCCAGGCTCTGCTGCAGGGCTGAGCAGCCGGGGCTGCAGCCAGGGGTGCCCAGGGCTGTCCTGCAGAGCAGGGTCCTGCAGCCCAGGGCACTGTGCTGGGGCAGGGACTCTGCTGCCTGCCAGGGACAGCTCTCAGCCGGCCCGGGGAGCTGCTCCCAGCGCTGGGGAGAAGCTGTGGGGGGAAGGAGCCACCCTGAGCAGGGCAGGGGCTGCTGCTGAGAGGGGCTGGGTGGGGCAGGGCTGCTCCCAGCTCCAGACCAGCCTGAGCACAGCTCTGGAGGACACTTCCCAAAGAAGGTACGTCTGGAAAGATCAGGAGCTTCCCTGAGAGTGTTTTCAATTTCCTACTTGGAGAAGGATGGGAATGTTGGGGTGATGACAAAAAGATTTTTGTATTTTTTACATTTTATATATTCATAGCTCTCTTAATTACTATCATATAGTTACAATACTATAATCCTTACTTAACTCTAATAACCTCTTAACTCTATTAAACCACTATTATATTCTTATATAGCTTTAATCCTGAATTAAATCTGGTGTGTTTCCCTACCTTTCTCTTAACCTGATTGTCTAAATATATACCTAAAATTCTGTATAGTTCTATTCTTTTATATAGTCCTGAAATACTATATAGCCTTCTAGGAACTGGACATATAGGAACATTTTGGGTTTTGAGAATGAGCAGAATATGAGCAGTCATTATAAAAAGTGAAGGCAAAGAAGCCTTTGGACCTACTCCAAAGGGTTGACCCAGGGGTGTGTAACTAGGGAAACTGAATCTCCTTTTGGATGTTCCTGTTAAATATCCTAATTATTCAACCTTTTAATAAATTGTTGAAATCAGGGCCCGGGTGTGCCCGTCCCCACTGGGACACCTGGAAGCTTCCAATACATGTCTGGTTGTTACTTTACTGTTCTAACACTGTTGCAAGGGTTTTTTGTTTTTTTTTTTCCTCTTTGGGTTACAGACAGCAGAGGGATGAGAGAAGCAGAAGAGGAATTGTAATCCCAGAATCACAGAACATTCTGAGTTGAAAGGGACACACAGGATCATCAAAGGAATGTTTGAACATTTACAGGGACTCCAGAACTGCAACTATGGGTGGCCAGTCTCTCTGCTGGGAGCCTCCCAAAGGGCCCTCAGCCACTCCTCAGCCCTGGGCAGCGGCAGCATCACCTCTGCAGGGCCCAGCAGGGCTCTCCTGAGCTGTCCTTGCCCAGCTGCACACAGAGCCTGCCCCAGCCAGGGCCTGGCACACAGGCAGGTTTCTGTAGGGCCCCGGCCAGGGCACACAGGCTGGAATGGGCTCTGTGAGCGCTGGCAGGGACAAGGCTCCTCTAAGGAGAGAATGTCAAGGCCCAGGGAGATGCTCAGGGAAGGAGAGGGGGCTGAAGAGAGCAGTGCTGGGGGCAGGATGAGGGCACTGTTGGTGTGTGGGAGGTGCCGGACACAGCTGGGCACGGGAACACTGTCCTGAGTTCCCGGCTGTCTCTGCTCTTCCCTCTCAGGCACAGCACCACAACATCTTCTCTTGGTTCTGCCCGGCGCTGATATTGTCACTGTTATCTGCTGTTCTCAGGGAGGCTCTGGCATTTGCAGCAGCTGAGTCAGGCACCACCCTTGGCATTCCTGCCAGGCAGGGCTGTCCATGGGAATGGGGTGTCCAAGCTTCCCTGGCACTTGTGGGGCTGTGGGCAAAGCAGTCCATGGGAAAGGGGAATGAGCTGAGCCCCCTCCCTGAGATCCTATCATGGGCACAGCCAGGGATCTCCTTGCTGTGCCCTTCCAAGCTCTGAGCTGCCCTCCTGGGTGCAAATCTGTGCCAGAGCTTCTGAGAGTTTCCTGAATGTCCCATGGGGAAGGGCAGAGCTGCCACAGCTGAGGAAATGCTGTTGGGTTTGCCAAGGGAGCCGTGAGTGTCCTTGGCACAAGGGGGTGCAGAGACCTTGCCCAGAGATCTTTAGAGAGGGTGAGACATTCAGGGGTCCCTCTGCTCTGGGCAGGGTCTGGTTTATCCCAGGCTGACGCAGGAGTCTCATTGTGCTCTGATTGCAGCCAAAGGTGCAAAGCCAGGTCATTTGTGAACAAGCCCATCCAGCCCCTCACCTTCCCTCATCCACAGGGAATCCTTTGCCTCTCCCATCTATCAGTGGCAAACTCTGAGTGCAGCAGAAATGCTGAGGATTTCTGACCTCAGAGAGCCAGAAATGATGTGTGCATATGAAAAGAATTCCTAAAAAACTACTGCCATCCTTTGGACTTGAAAGTGCAAATGGCACCAAGCCTTTTTGCAGTTGGAGTGATTCCCCTGAGAAATCCTGACTAACCAGGCTTGTCCCTCTGCCAAATGGCCACAAACCCACAGTACTGGGGCAGGGATGGCTCCTCGAGAGCCCCCACGCACAGGCCTGGCTGCTCCTGGCACATTCAGCCAGAAAAACTGGAGCTCAGGCAGGGACATGGGTGAAGGTTTTCCCAGAGCAGGAAAAAGGGTGGGTGAGTCCCAGCAGGACAATCTGCAGGAAATGGCTCAGTTTTGGCCCTCCTGACTTGTCACTGTCCTTTCCTCATGAACAGGTCCCCATGTGCAGCCACAGCAAATGTCCAACAGCAGCTCCATCAGGCACTTCTTCCTGCTGGCATGGCAGACACGCGGCAGCTGCAGCTCCTGCACTTCTGCCTCTTGCTGGGCATCTCCCTGGCTGCCCTCCTGGGCAACGGCCTCATCATCAGCGCCGTAGCCTGCAGCCACCACCTGCACACGCCCATGTTCTTCTTCCTACTCAACCTGGCCCTCAGCGACCTGGGCTCCATCTGCACCACTGTCCCCAAAGCCATGCACAATTCCCTCTGGGACACCAGGAACATCTCCTACTCAGGATGTGCTGCTCAACTATTTTTCTTTATGTTCTTCATCTCAGCAGAGCTTTTCCTCCTGACCATCATGTGCTACGACCGCTACGTGTCCATCTGCAAACCCCTGCACTACAGGACCCTCCTGGGCAGCAGAGTTTGTGCCCACATGGCAGCAGCTGCCTGGGCCAGTGGCTTTCTCTACTCACTGCTGCACACAGCCAATACATTTT
Source organism: Zonotrichia albicollis (assembly GCF_047830755.1). Lineage (NCBI taxonomy): Eukaryota > Metazoa > Chordata > Aves > Passeriformes > Passerellidae > Zonotrichia > Zonotrichia albicollis. The sequence goes on from NC_133842.1 coordinate 9,373,198, forward strand.
CCCTACCCCTGTGCCATGGCAATGCCCTTGGCCAGTTCTTCTGTGAAATCCCACAGATCCTCAAGCTCTCCTGCTCCAAATCTCACTTCAGGAAATTTGGGCTCATTACTGCTAGTGCCTGTTTAGGACTTGGGTGTTTTGTGTTCATTGTTTTCTCCTATGTGCAGATCTTCAGGGCTGTGCTGAGGATCCCTTCTGAGCAGGGACAGCACAAAGCCTTTTCCACCTGCCTCCCTCACCTGGCTGTGGTCTCCCTGTTCCTCAGCACTGGTACATTTGCCTACCTGAAGCCCCCCTCCATCTCCTCCCCATCCCTGGATCTGGCCCTATCAGTTCTGTACTCGGTGGTGCCTCCAGCCCTGAACCCCCTCATCTACAGCCTGAGGAACCAGGAGCTCAAGACTGCAGTGAGGAGACTGATGACTGGATGCTTTCAGGAACATTAAACTGGCTGCGTAATTTCTGCAAATCACTTGTAATAAAAGTTATTATTGATACTTCTTTTTGGTTCTATTTTGGATGTTCTTTTGCTTTGTTGTACTTTTCTCATATTGTCCACAAACAAATGTCATGGTTTTTACCATTTCTCATTTTGTTTCTCTCCACCTTCCCTGTGGCCAGAGACTGTGTCAATGAGAGGCTGTGCTCTTGGCAGTTTTAAAGGAGCTAAGGGATGTCCCAGCAATGTTTTCTGCAGATATGCTCTTTAATTGCCTTCTCTGGAGCTGTAGCAGCAATGTCTGTGTGCAGAGCTGGGGGCAGATCAGTGGTGGCCTATCAGCTTTGCTCCTGCTGGCCTCACCATTCCTGATCCAGGCCAGGAGCCATTGGCCTCCTTGGCCACCTGGGCACACTGCTGGCTCATGTCCAGCCTGCTGTCCACCAGTCCCTGCAGGTCCCGTTCTGCCTGGCTGCTGTCCAGCCACTCTGTCCCTAGCCTGTAGTGCTGCAGGGGTTGTTGTGGCCAAAGTGCAGGACTCAGCACTTGGATTTGTTCAACCTCACCTTGTTGGATTTGGGCCCTGGATCCAGCCTGCCCAGGTCTCTGTGCAGAGCCCTCCTGCCCCCCAGCAGATCAACACTCACACCCAGCTTGGTGACATCTGCAAAGATATCCTTGGTTCCATGGTGCCCTCAGTGTTACAATGTCCCTTTGGTTACCACAGGCCCTGCACTGTCACACTGATCCCCTTGGTTCCATGGGGTCCCAAGTTGTGACAGTGGACCCATTGGTTCTATGGGGCTTCACAGTGTCACAGCTGCAGTTTCACAGTGGCCACTTGGTTCCATGAGGCCCCAGGGTGTCACAATGGCCCCATGGTTACATGAGGTCCCACACTGTCACCAAGGTCTCTGTGGTTCCACAAGTCTCCTCAGTGTCACAATGGACTCCTTGTTTCCATGAGACCACACAGTCACATTATTCCTGATTCCTTGAAGCCCCCTCGTGTCATAGTGGTCCCTTGGTTACACAGGATCCTGCAGTGTCACAATGTCCCCTTGGTTCCATGAGGCCCCGCAGTGTCAGAACAACCCCTTGGTTCCACTGGGCCCTGGAGTCTCCCAATGGTCTCCTTGGTTTTCCAGTGTCAAAATGCTGAAACCCCTTGGTTACACAAGGCCCTGCAGTGTCACAATGGCCTCTGTGGTTCCATGAGGACCCAGAGTGTCACGGTGCACTCCCTGGTTCCATTTGGCCCCAGAGTACAACAATGGACCTCTCGTTCTATGGGGCTGCATGGTGTCACCATGGTCCTCTTAGTTCCACGAGGCCCTGAAATGCCACAATGGCCCCAGTGTGTCCCAGTCATCACAGAATGACAAAATCAAATAGGCTGGAAAAGACCTTTGGGATCATCAAGTCCAACCAATGTCCTAACACTGCCTTGTCACCCCGACCATGCCACTAAGTGCCACTGGAGAGGGACAGTGACTCTGCCACCTCTACCCTGGCCAGCCCATTCCAATGCCCATTCACCCTTTCTGTGAATAACTTCTTCCTATTTTCCAGTCTGAACCTCCCCTGGTGCAGCTTAAGGCTGTGTCTTCTTGTCCTGCCCTCCAGCAGATCCACACTCACACCCAGCTTGGTGCCATCTGCAATTTGTGAATGGTGGACTCGATCCCCTCACCCAGATCATCAGTGAAGATATTAAACAGGACTGGGCCCAGCACAGATCCCTGGGGGACACCACCAGTGCCTGGACAACAGCTGGGTGCAGCAGCATCCCCACCACTCTCTGGGCCCAGCCTCCAGCCAGCTCTTAAATCTCCCAGTGAGGAGGGAACCTGCCCAATCCGTGGGCTGCAGCTTTTCCAGGGAATGCTGTCAGAGACAGTGTCAAAGGCTTTGCTGAAGTCCAGGCACACAACATCCACAGCCTTTCCTGCATCGACAGGCGGGTCACCTGGTCATAAAAGGAGGTCAGGGTTGTCAGGTAGGACCTGCCACCCCTAAATCCACGCTGGTTGGCTCTGACCCCTCGGCCATCCTGTGGGTGCCCTAGGATGGCACTCAAGGTGATCTGTTCCATAACCTTGCCAGGCACCCAGGTCAGGCTGACAGGCCTGGAGTTCCCCAGCTCCTCCTTCCAGCCCTTCTTGGGGATGGGCTCACACTGGAACCTCCAGTCCTCTGGGACCTCCCTGCTGAGCCAGCACTGATGGTGAATGATGGAGAGCAGCTTGGGGAGCTCATCCACAGCTCCCTCATCCCCCTGGGATGGATCCCATCTGACCCATACACCTGTGAGCATCTGAGTGGCTCAGCAGGTCACCAACTGCTTCCTCCTGGATTCCAGGGGGCTGTTCGGCTCCCTGTGCCCATCTACCGCTCAGGAGAACACTTGTCCTGAGGACAACCAGTCCTAATATTGAAAACTAAGATAAACAAGATGTTAAGTAGCTCAGCCTTTTCCTCATCTTTAGTTACTGTATTCTCCACTGCATTCAATAAGGAGTAGATGTTCTCCTTATCTCATTGTTTGCTATTAATTCTATTAATTCTATTAATATTAATAGAAACATTTTCTATTATTTTTCACAGAAGTGTCCTGGTTAAGCTCTAATTCAGCTTTCACATCTCAACTTTTCTTTCTGCATGATTTAACAACATCCTTAAACACTTCCTAAGTTGCCTGACCTTCTGTCTAAAGGTGATGCTCACACTTTTTCCCCTGACTTCCCACAAAAGCTCCATGGGCAGCCAGGACAGTCATTTTCCTCACCAGCTCATCTTTTGCCACACTGGGACAGGCTGCTCCTTCCCCCTTAGGATTTCTTTCTTGAAATGTGTCCATTCTTCCTGGACCCCTTTGTTTTTAAGGGCTGTTTCCCCTAAAAACATCAGTACCTGATTCAGTTCTCCCTAATCAGCATCCTAAACAGGCCAAAGTCTGCCCTTCTTAATTCCAGTGCAGAAGTTTTGTTGCTGCCCCTCCTTCTTTCACAAAACATTGAAAAGTTGATTATTTCATGGTCACTGTGCCCCAGGCAGCCTCCAAGCCCCACATCTGCCACCAGCCCTTCTCTGTTTGTGAACAGCAGCAGGCAGAGCTTTCCTTGGAGTGGGAGTGTTACCAAAAATTCAGTAAAAGAGAGAACTCCTTAGCACCAGTGTAGCATTAAGAAGCAGCATTCTTTATTCAGCTGGATGCACAGGGGATAGCTCCTCCCAAAGCTATGCATGCTGAGTTCAGGAAAGTTTCTGTTTATATTCTGTATTTTGCACACATATTCATTGATTGTCCTGGACTAAACACACATATGATAATAATTTCTCCAAAATCATTGACATATTTCTCCTCCCCTTTACCCATGCATTCTTCCAGACCCTGGGGGTCTCTCTGGTGGTCCCTGGTGGCTGTGGACTCCAATGTTCCAGTGGGCCTGGCTGAGTTGGCAGGACACTGAGGTTGCTGAACTTCCAGTTCCCCTTCTCACACAATGGGCATTGTGAGATTTCCATAGGCCTTGGGTGTTGCAGAACATGATCTAGGTGACAGCTCACCTGGTGTAGACAATTTATCATCTGGTAGCATGAAGTCACAGAGTACGCTATGACATCACAGAGTGCAGTATGTAAGGTTATTCAGCAGGTATGACATCATAGACATCATCACAGAGCCAGCTGTGACACCACAGGGAAGAGATCTGACATCACAGAGCAGACTATGAAATCACAGAGTTGGCTGTGACATTGAAGGCCAGCTGTGTGACATTAGAGAATGGGCTGTGACATCACAGAGCAGACTGTGACGTCACAGAGGGGCTGTGTGACATCCCAGCAGGGCTGTGTCAGGTCACTGGCTTGGTCACACTGCCCCAGCTGCCCCTCACAGTTTCTCCCAGCAAGTCCAATGCTGTCCATGCCCAGCAGGATCCCTGTCCCCCGGGATTCCCCTGGCCCACCTGGAGCCACAGCCTCCACCAAAGGATGTTCCACAGGATCCATCCCAGGGTCTGACATGGGGACAAGGGGCCAGGGCTGTGTGACCAGGACATCAAGGACGTGGATTATCCAGGTCACTGTGGCCTGGGTTGGGTTCCCCAGGGCAGGAAAGATGTCTGGCAGCTGGAGCAGGGTCTGGGAAGGGCCTCCAAGGTGGGGCTGGAGCCCTTGGGCTGTGAGCAGAGGCTGAGGGAGCTGGGCTTGTCCAGCCCGGAGCAGGGAAGGCTGAGGGGCTTCTCACGCCAGCCTGGCAGTGCCAGTGAGAAGGGGATGGAGAACACAGAGCCAGGCTCTTCACCGGGAGTCCTGGTGGAAGACAAAAGCCAATGGGTGTGTCCTGGTTTAGGGCAAATTTGTTAAAGAATCTGCAAAGGAGGGCCCCTCCAGAAAGCATAACCCACACGGCCCCTCCCCCCAACCGGTTCGAGAAAAAATTCCTTGGAGAGAGGTGGAAAGAACCTGTTTATTTGACTGGCCCAGCACCCCCCAGAACACAAAATGAACAATACCCGATGACACCGCTTTGAGAAAGATGATAAAATCAGAAAGTCTCTTTTGGGGGCGGTGGTTGCTCTGTTCTCAGTCCCTCCAGCGCTGGACCAGCTGCTGCAGCCAAACCTTCGGTGTTCCCGGGTCCCAGTCCGAAGCAGGTTCGAGATGGTCACAGAAACAGGAGAGGAGAAACAGTCCAGGAAGGAATGTGGACTGTTTAGCTAATAAGCAGAGGCGAAAGCAGAGCAAAAGCAAGAGCAGAAAAAGAGAGCAAGCAAAAGCAGCAAGCTAAAGCCAGAAGTGAAAAAACAGCCTTATCTCTGTGTCACAGGGACACAGCTTGTCTCTGTGTCCCTGATAAGAGAAACCCAAATAAAACTTCCACTCTTCAAGAGCCGGTCTTAAAGGCACAGAACAGACGAATGGGGATACAAGCATCATAACGTCACCCCAGGACAGTTCCTCAGAAGGCTAGGCTAAGAATAAAATCGAAAAGAAAGAATAACAAAGATCTGTGTCTCGGCAGAGAGCGAGAGCCAGCTCTGCTGTGAGTGGTCAGTAAATCCAAACACCCACAAGAGACCAATCACGGATCCACCTGTGGCATTCCACAGCAGCAGATAACCATTGTTTACACTTTGTACCTGAAACTTCTCAGCTTCAGCAGGAAAAATCCTAACGAGAGGATTTTAATGAAAAGATGTCTGTGACAGGACGAGACCGGCGAGGGGCCCCCGTCCCTGACACGGAGGAGAGAAGGGGTGCCCAGAGAGGTGCAGCCCGTGGAGCCGCATCACTGCAGAGCGGCACAAGGGAGCCTGGCACAGCCAAATCCACCCCGGGGGAACAATCACCATCCCCCAGTTGGACTCGTCCCCCAGCACACCGTCCCAGGGTGGGGGAGAGAGATCCACATTGCACAGAAACTCAAACTCCCCCTCGTCCATGTCCGAGACAGAAGGGCTCCACTGGAAACTCCAAGGGATACAAGAACCAGACCCCCGCCAAAGATCCTCACACTTTTTCCACTGCACCAGCAGCGATCCCACGTCTACAGTGCAATCATCAAAGAGGGCCTGCATGAGGCGGACCCCCACGAGAGACCACGCCTCCCTGGAGAACACCTTTGCATAGTCCGAAAAGAGCCCTCGGTCTCAGGCCCACAGAAACAATCTCTCAAAATCATCCTGATAGTGGAGCCCTGGAAAAAGTTAAAGATAGAATCTAAAATGTTAGGCTTTGTGCTTTCCCAGATGAACTGCACCTGCATAAGCAGTATGATAAATTACATAATTGTTAGATGTGATGATTGTTTAGTAATTAAATGTAATTATTATATAACGATAAGAAGAATAATGAGAAAGTATATTGGAAAATCAGAGAGGAGCAAAATTTATGTATACAATAGAACAATATAAGTTTAATAATTAGCATGTAAGTTGTATAACGATAGAGTATAAAAACATGATCATATCGGATGTATGGTCGGAATCAGATTTGGGCAATACCCCGATTCCCAGAGCTCTTTAATAAAAAGCACTGCTTATAGTCCCCTGTGATTGTGTTTTTGAATGCTAACAGTCCCAGGAAACAGAAACCTGCTTGCACTCCAGGACCCCCCTCCAGAGGTCCAAAACGAGGGAATCCTTCTTGAAACCCACAGAGGTTGCCATCACCACCAGAACAGCAGGCAAAGCACCAAAGAGAGGGGACAATACAACCTCACCGGCAATCCGGACTCTGTGTCTCAGCCTACACTCCGGCAGTCACCAGATGTCACTAGAGGACGGGAAAGAACAGAAGCGCACACCGCTGTTCTCAGGGTGAAGGAAAAGGGAAGTTTATTTTCTGACTCCAACATTTATAGTTTTCCAACAGTGACAGCGCATCGGAGGGTGAGAGTGCCACCTCTCCAATGACACTAGTCAAACCAACAGTCCATCAATTTCTCCTCCTCTATAAAGGAATGCAAAACAATGAGTTATTTACAGAAAGTGTGTGAGAAAGTTCACTACAAGAATGTCAACATCAGAAGGCTTAGAAAATCTTAAAAACCAGGGTGACAGAGGAGTCAATTAAAACAGGGCAGGGGTCAATTAAATCAAAGGAGGGTATCTGGTGGTCACAGGTGCAATTAAATCAAAGGAGGGTATCTGGTGGTCCCTGGGTTAAGGGAGACACTGAGAGAGAAACAGAACAGGCAATGAGAGGCAGGAGAGAAAGGGGGACACAAACACAATGAGCTCAGAAGGAGGCACTCTGCAAACAGAACTGCAATGGACTGAAAATGAACGGGAAAGAAATCAATAAGTATGAGAGTTTTATTTGCTATCAAATACATCCCACACACCCTAAACCACAGAATCTCCATCCCACCAATCTAATTGAGATCCCACTACTCCAAATCACCTCCAAACCCCATCTCACCCTGGTGGCTGTGGAATCGAGTAGGTTTGTGAAGAGGTAGAGTTTTTTTGAGGTGGGAAAAAGCCCTTTTGATGTGGGCCTGAGTTCTCTGAGTCTAAGACTGAGCTGTTTTCACTGGGATTTGAGGTGACAGATCCATCCCTCTTGGCTTTTAGACAGCAGAGAGGGGGAGAAGATAAAACCTTAATGCGAAACCAAAAGGAGAAGTAGCCAGGTGTGTTCCCAACATGGATCACAGGGAATGTGAGTGACCAGGGCTGTGCCCCTAGTGCCTCCTCCAGTGAGGGATGAAGCTGGAGCAGTGCACGAAGTTCTTCCGGCACTCGGGGCACTTGCAGGGCTTCGCTTACCGGTGACTCCGTTGGTGTTTGGTCAACTGAGAGCTGCTGGAGAAACTCTTCCCACACTGGGGACACTCGTAGGGCCTCTCCCCGGTTTGGATGTGCCGGTGGGTGATGAGGGTGGAGTTGTCCCTGAATCCCTTCCCGCAGTCGGGGCATTGGAAGGGCCTCTCCTCGGTGTGACTGTGATAGTGCCTGATTAGACGGGAGCTGATCTGAAACCTCTTCCCACACTTGGAACACTCATAGGGCCTCTCCCCAGTGTGGGTCCTGTGGTGCATGATGAGGTGGGAGCTCTGTGAGAAGCTCTTCCCACACTCCCCACACTCATAGGGCCTCTCCCCAGTGTGGGTCCTCTGGTGCTTGATCAGGTCACAGCTCCACCTGAAGCGCTTCCCACACTCCCCACACTCGTAGGGCCTCTCCCCAGTGTGGGTCCTCTGGTGCTCAATCAGGAGGGAGTTCCACCTGAAGCTCTTCCCACACTCCCCACACATGTGGGGCTTCTCCCCATCATGGAGCTGCTCATGGAGCTCCGAGCTCTGGCTCCATCTCCGTCTGTCTTCCCAGCCCAGGCCGGCTCTTTCCCCCTCAGATCCCCGCCAGCTGCGTTTGCAGCCCCTCCTCGTGCGGCATCTCGGGGGCTTTTCCTCCCCGTTGGCTTCCTGCGCCGTGGAGCCGCTCAAAACGGCCTCTTCCACCAGGTTCTGCTGCAGGCATTTGTCCTCTCTGCTCTCCATGCTCAGCTCCTGCTCTGGGCGAGGGAAGGAGAAGGACAGGATGGGATTTGCCTCCGTGCCACAGGCAAGGGCAAGGAGATGCCCCAGGGCTGAGCTGCAGCCGGGAGATGGAGCAGCACAGAGGTGGAAAGGGGCACTGACTTCCTCCTCACCTGCCTCAGTGTCCCGGGACATCTTCCTCTTCCTCACAGCCTCCCAGGGGTTGGGAATGGGAAATCCTGGTTTGGGGAAAACAAGGGATGCGCACATTGAGTTTGAAGGTCCCTCTGCCCAAGTCCATCTCTACAAGCCATCGGCCCTTGGGCTCCATAAAACCTCCCAAACACCAAGATTCAGCCCTGGAAAAGCCTCCCAGGAGTTCCCCGTCCCTGGTCCCTCCCCTTTGGTGTTCGGGGTTCCCCCCTGTCCCAACTGCTGGGGTCACGCTTGGACTGGGGGTCCCCTTTACCCTCAGTGCCCGCCCTGCCCAGGCTGCTGGTAGTCCCAGCAATGCCAAAAGCTCCCCCCTCTTCGCTCTCCCCATTTCGGGATGTTGGGGTGTCCCAATCCACTGGTACAAGTGGGGGTTATGATGGTTCCTTTTACCCATCTCAGAGTGCAAAAGACAACAGAGCAGGGGGACTGTCAGTATGAATCCAGACAAATGCACCTTTTACTGAGTGTCCACAGCAGATGTGATAGAAGGATTAGGCAGGAGATAAAGGAGAGAGAAAGGTGGGGGAGGAATAGTTACTAGTGGAGAGATGAAATCTTCATGGTCTGGCCAATAGATGTGTCTGGTCACGTTGGGGAGAATCTCAAAGTCTTTGGTTAACTCAGGCGTCTTTTATAGTCGAGGGAACAGGTACAGGACAGGGGAGAAAAAGTTGGGAACAAGTCCAGACAGTCCAGTTCCAAACAGGACAAAGCAGTCCCAGCAGTGAGCGGGGCCCATTGTTTCAGGACTGGTTGCCATGGGAAACCAGTCTTGGTCCAGCGAACACACCTGCAGGCAGCACTTGGCAGACATCCCACTCCAGTCAGCCCAGCGCCGCTGGGAGAGAATTTTAAGGGTCTCAGTCATTGGGAGGGGGCTTCAATCCCCATCCTTGACAGCAGTCGTGAGAAGGATGAGGGATCTTGTGTGGGGGATCACCAAAGTTAAAGCCAGTGGCATCTGGCCGAGAGGAGGGAAACTCATGGGCTGTTGTGGTGAGCGGGGATCGTGAAGCAGCTGTAAGCGCAGAGAGCAAGCCGCTCATTGCCAGGCCCTGCCCCAAGCAGTGCAGCCTGGGCACAGCAAGCACAGCTGCAAACAATCACTTGGTAGGCATCCACCTCAGCCAGGCCAGAACTGCAGTCAGGGTCTGCAGGGTCTGGGTCTCTGTCCGTATGAGGGTCGAGAGGCAAATGAGGGAAACTTGGGACTGCCCCTTATATGGGGGTGTTTGGGCTCCCAGGCTCCCTTCTCCCCTCATTCTCTGCTCGGGGCTGCAGCGGCTCCAAGGAGTCCCCCCTGCCCCTCTCCAGGCTCTTGAGGCTCCCGCCAATGGCGGTGCTCCCCCCTCTCTGGGCTCCCCACTTTGGGCTCCTGGGGGACACAGGGCTCTGCTCCTCCAGGCTGCCTCTGCTGGCAGCCGCCACCGGCACCCCCCGATGTCCCCCCGAGGGGCCTTTTCCGCTCAGCCCTGGACTGCTTCATTCTCCAAACATCCCCCCAAAAACCCAACCCAGGGAACCCTCAGGATATCTGGGCCCAGCTCCCCCTCTCTGCTCACCTGCGTGATGGGGGGGGCGATGATCCCACAGGTAGGGGCTGCGAATTCAGGCAGAGCTCGACCGGTGGTTCCCTCAGCTCAGTCTTGATCCGCCTTTTTTCCTCCTCTTCCATTCCCCCTCCTCCTCCTCGCTAACCCCACCTCCTTCTCCTTCTCCCCTCCTCCTCTTCCATAGCCCCGTCTCCCCCTCCCTAACCCCGGCTCCTCCTCCCCCTCCATCCCTGCCCTTCCCTCCCTCCTCCTCCTCCCCCAGCAGCAGCCACACCCTCGGTGCCCCGTTCCCGCAGCCCTCGCGGCCCGCGGCAGGAGCGGGGATGGAGCCGGGACAGGTCAGGGTGGGCAGCGCGGGGCTCTCGGCTGCTCCCAGCCACTGTTGGGCTGGGGGAACCCGGCCCAAGGCAAAGGAGAGGCAAACTGGGCAAACTGGGGGCTGCACATCCCAACTGGGCCTTGCTGGGGACCCTGCCTGGGCACTGCCAGCCCTTGGGGCTGCTCTCGGCACATCCGCCGGGGGGGAACGCACGCAGGGCTGGGGGATCCCAGCAGTGGCAGCACTGCCAGGGACTGGGCTGCACTGGGATCGTACTGGGAGTGACTGGGACAGTACTGGGTTTGTATGGACATCATACTGGGACCATACTGGGAGAGACTGGAAGCAACTGGGATTATACTGGGACCACACTGGGAGTGCTGGCATGTGACTGGGATCAAACTGGAGCTTACTGGGACCATATTGTTGTTGAAAGGGAGACACTGGGATGACACTTTGGGCTACTGGGAGCAACTGAGAGAAACTGGGATGATGCTGCAAGGAAACTGGAGGAACTGGGAATGACTGGATGCACGCTGGTGGCAACTGGAATATTCTGGGCATGACTGGGGGATCATACTGGGATAAAAAGCACCTTACTGGGGCCACTGGCAGTGCCTGGAAATGACTACAGACATACTGGGGGCAACTGGGATATACTGGGAGTGTCTGGAACCATACTGAGGGGACTGGAACCACACTGGGAACAACTGGGACCATGCTGGGGAGAACTGGGACCATACTGGGGTAAACTGGGAGTGAGTGGGACCATGCTGGGAGGGAATGGGATCATCTGGGGAGTGACTGGGACTAGAGCAGGGACAACTGGGTGCTACTGGCACCACACTGGGAGGAACAGGGAGCAAGTGGAACCATGCTGGGGGCTATTGGGATCTACTGGGATCACCATGGAAACAGCTGGGCCCACTCTGGGGGAGAATGGGATCATACTGGGTCACACTTTCAGAGCCTGCCCCAGCCAGGGCCCGGCACACATGCAGGTTTCTGTAGGGCCCCGGCCAGGGCACACAGGCTGGAATGGGCTCTGTGAGCGCTGGCAGGGACAAGGCTCCTCTCAGGAGGGAATGTCCAGGCCCAGGGAGATGCTCAGGGAAGGAGAGGGTGCTGAAAAAAGCAGTGCTGGGGGCAGGATGAGGGCACTGTTGGTGTGTGGGAGGTGCCGGACACAGCTGGGCACGGGAACACTGTCCTGAGTTCCCGGCTGTCTCTGCTCTTCCCTCTCAGGCACAGCACCACAACATCTTCTCTTGGTTCTGCCCGGCGCTGATATTGTCACTGTTATCTGCTGTTCTCAGGGAGGCTCTGGCATTTGCAGCAGCTGAGTCAGGCACCACCCTTGGCATTCCTGCCAGGCAGGGCTGTCCATGAGAATGGGGTGTCCAAGTTTCTCTGGAACCTGTGGGGCTGTGGGCAAAGCAGTCCATGGGAAAGGGGAATGAGCTGAGCCCCCACCCTGAGATCCCATCATGGGCACAGCCAGGGATCTCCTTGCTGTGCCCTTACCAGCTCTGAGCTGCCCTCCTGGGTGCAAATCTGTGCCAGAGCCTCTGGGAGTTCCCTGAATGTCCCACAGGGAAGGGCAGAGCTGCCACAGCTGAGGAAATGCTGTTGGGTTTGCCAAGGGAGCCGTGAGTGTCCTTGGCACAAGGGGGTGCAGAGACCTTGCCCAGAGATCTTTAGAGAGGGTGAGACATTCAGGGATCCCTTTGCGCTGGGCAGGGTCTGGTTTATCCCAGGGTGACCAGGAGTGTGATTGTGCTCTGATTGCAGCCAAAGGGGCAAAGCCAGGGCAGCTGGGAAGAAGCCCATCCAGCCCCTCACCTTCCCTCAGTCACAGGGAATCCTTTGCCTCTCCCATCTCGCAGTGGCAAACTCTGAGTGCAGCAGGAATGCTGGGGATTTCTGACCTTAGAGAGCCAGGAATGATGTGTGAGTAGGAAAATGTTGCAGTGTGTTGCAATGTCCTGTTTTACCTTCTCCCTTCCCCCTCGCCCCTCGCTGAGTGTGCCCTGTCAATCAGGCTAACATACCAGCAAGGCGTTGTGTGATAGGTGTCCCTAGTCCCTTGAGACCCTGCCCCTTCACCTGGTTGGTGGCTCACCTGTCCCCTCCCCTTCCCCTGCCCTGAGCTTAAAATGTTAATGAGACCATGCGGTGCCCATTCTGTTGGAGGAATTGTCCCGGTGCAGACCTCTGCACCCATGGAATAAACATCTGGATATAACCCTCCGGCAGAATCCACTCCTTCCTTCTCTTCACCATCGCCAGAAGCTCTCTCCTGAGGCAAACAGAGTCCTGACAAGCCTGGACTTGCGTCTTGTGCCCCGCTGCACTCTCCGCCAGCCAAGGTATCTCTGGGGTAAATCACCACAGTGCTGCCTTTGGCCCAGCAGCGAGGGTCAGAACTGGCCCAGGCACCATCTAACTGGTTACATTGGGATACTTATTCCAATATATTGGTGTCCCTGGGTGGGCAAAGCGACTTCGCAGCCCTAGAACGGACTCGCAGTTCCTTGGAGAAGTTTCTGCCAGCCATGCATCCAGCTGAAAGGAGCCTGGCTTCAAGACTCCCAGCTAGAGACTTTGGGAATATTCCCAGAAAAAGTTTCGTGGACTGTTCGGCGCCTTCTGGAAAGCCCAGCTTCATTGTGGTGAGCAGATTTTCCAGAGGAAGAAAAGGGGAGCCTCTCTTGCACCCAGAGAGAGGTCCTTTTCCGGTGGAGACCTGCCTGCCTAGACCCAGCCTACAGCTTCCATTTCACGTGAGTATCTCTGCTTTCGGTAGAGCAGAAGCTCAAAAACAGACTCTGCCGCGAGTTCTGTTCCTTTTTGCCTTTGCATTTTTGGCTGCGCAGCCCCACAGACGAGAATTCATAGCGTTCTAGCTTTAGTTTTCTGCCATGTGTTTTACTGTCTTTTAGAATTCGCGCCGGAGCGGGATCGCTCTCTGCCCTTCCCCCCCGGCTCTGCAGCGTGCTCAGTTCCCTACACGTGTTAGGAGACTCTCTTTCTTTCTCTGTGTGGGGGAGGGGAAGGCTCTCGGCTCTCTGCCCCGCCGAGGACTCTCTTTCTTTCTCTGCTCCGCGGGAGAGTGGGGGGGCTCTCTTTCCACGTGGCCGGGGGACCTGCAGGGTCGGGAGTGCTCTGCACACGCGGCGGGGGGGGCCCTGGTTTCGGCTTGCCACGTGGAGTGGCTGCTGTCTCTGCTCCGCAGGGGGGCCGCATTCCACGGCGAGGGAGGCTTTGTTTCTGCCTCGGCTCGGCAGGGCGTGCCCTGCTGCTGCTGCCCGGGAATTTTAAAAGCAGTATATACAGCTGCATTGTGAAGCTTTTGTCTGCTCGTTATCGCTTTCTATCTGTGGGTTTTTAAAAATTGGTAGCTGATTTTAGCTTTGTTTTTGGTCAGGCGGGATTAAGTACTTTGCTTTTTACATCTCTCATGGGTTCCAAACTTAGCATTGTACAAAGGGGAGTGTATTATAATATTGTTAGCATTTTAGTCAAGAGTAATGTGAAATTCTCTAAAGGAAAACTGAAACAGTTTATAAGATGGCTTTTTCTGCAGTTCCCAAACATTTCCCCTGAAGAAATCCACAATATTCAATTCTGGGATAAAGTTGGGAATGAATTGATAACCTTAGGACAATCTGGCAAATCACCCTCAGCTAAATTTGTGTTCTGGAGTTTACAAATTCGAACAGCATTGCTCAAACAAAAGGAAATGGAGAAAAGGCCAAATGTAAAGCCATGTACCCCTGCTCTCCCTGTTCCTCCCTCTCCTAGCCATAAAACCCCTAAACCTCTTTCCCCAAAACTTGGTATTTTAAAGAGTGCAAACTCATTGGGAAGTCGGCTCCCAGAGTGTGCAAGAATACCTGAGTTGTTTTGTTCACAAAGCCCTGGCCAGGCTGCGTGGCTTTCCCAATCCCCTGTATCCCCTCCTCTAAAACCCAGAGCACGTGTTAGCTTTCCGGAGAGCAGTGATGTCCAAAATGGCCCCCAGTCCCTAGGGGGTGCACAAGATGGTGGGTGCCACGTGGCATCTTCCCAAACCTGGTCTTCTTCTTCCCAAAATCCTCTTAAACATCCCAAAATTCCTGCCCCATCCCCCTCTCCTCCTGTTCCTCGTGACACCTTCCCCCCTCCCCCCGCCTTTCCTGCAGTACCCTCAGCTCCGCCCCCTACTCCTCCCAGGGGGCGTCTGCTGACGTGATGTCACCAGGCGTCCCCGCCCCCTGTTCCCACGGTTTCCCCGCCCCTTGCCGGCTCCCTTTCCCCGCCCCCTCCCTGGGTTCCCATGGTGGGGACACACCCACTGCCTGTCCCCAGACCTGTAGCTGTGATCCCAATGCTTCTGATTCTGGGGATACAGAGCAGGGGACAGCAGACCAAATGCATGGTGCCATGTTGTCACTGGCTCCTGTTACGTTTCAGCCTGCAGCTCAGGGAGCAGCAGCCCCTACTGCCAATTGGAGCTCCTTTGGACGACAATTGATTAAAGAGATCTGTAAATCTCATAAAGAATATGGTCCACACAGTCCATATTTCCGTGGCCTTTTAAATTCTGAATTAAGTAGGACTGTTGTGGTTCCACATGATTTAAAACAGCTTTTTTCATGTCTCATGACATCCACGGAATTCAAATTATGGGAATCAGCATTGAAACAACTGCTAAAAGATGCTCTCCCAGGCTTACAGGATGATCCAAACACAGCAAAAAACAACAATGGTAACCCTATTACCCTTGAGCACCTCTGTGGTGAAGGCCAATGGTCTTCTCCCTCAGTCCAAGCTGCTGCAATACCTGCAGAAACACTTGAGAAAGTAAAAGAAGCAGCTGAAAAAGCATTCTTTTCCTTCCAACCTGAGGGGCCTTTTGAGCCCTATAGTAAAATCAAACAACTACCATCAGAGCCTTTTGTCAAATTTGTAGAAAGGCTAGCTAGAGCTATTGAAATACAGGTTAAAAAGGAAAATGCTAGGGAAGCAATTTTAGAAGAAATAGCGTTTACAAATGCAAATGAACAGTGTCGAGCGGCAATCCTGAGCCTTCCTATGGAACCTTCCCCTACATTAAAAGATATGCTTCTAGTCTGTAACAGGAAAGTGCCTCTGATGACTGTGGCTGAAGACACCAGACCAAGGCTGCTGCCAAGACCACCTCAGCGTGTTGCTGTTGCCAGCCCTGCACCTTCTCCCTCAGCACAGCAGTACCCTGGGCAGCAGCGGAGACCAGCAATGGTTGAGCCCACTAAACCATGCCTGCTCTGTAATAAGCTAGGGCACTGGAGTAACCAGTGCCCCCTGAAAAAAGAATTTGATGAATTTAAAAATAGCAGGGGAGGAGAACTGCAAGCCCTCCCTGGGGGTCAACCACAAAAAAACTGAAAGTAAAGTGCCAGCCTGCCAGGCGTGCAGACATAAAAAGAGCAGGCCAAGAGAATAAGGGTAGCAAAACAAATCAAGCGCGTGATAATATTAACATTTGTGTAAGTGAAGCAGGTGCTTCAAAGACCAAGTCTGCTAGACCACTGTTGAAAGTGAAACAAAATAACCTTTGTTGTGATTTAAGTGATTCTGTATTAACCGCATCTTCTGTCAATGAGCCTTACAGGTTGCAGCTGACAGAGTCACTCCACCTGAAGGACACTGACTGGCATTTTGTTTCTGTAAATCCTGAACAGAAGGGTACTTGGAACCAAATTCGTTGTAAGTACATCATCACTGGGGGCAAAAACACACCACAAGAGATCAAAATTGCTCCGGGAATGACAACATCAGATCCCAAGCAATTTGTTCTCAGCCTGCACTGTTTCCACCCACCCCTGTTTCTTCCCAAGGGACAAATTGTTGCTCAAGCTATCCCTGTGCCATCTTTACCTGAAAATGTCGATAAACAAGGGCCCACAGTCGCCCGGGTCCAAGTTATTGGGACAGATAAACCCAAATTGTGGTGCAATGTCAGTGGGGGTGGGGAGTCTAAACGCATTGAGATGCTTGTAGACACAGGTGCAGACTGCACAGTGATTCCAGTACAAGACTGGCCAGCACACTGGCCTTTACAAAATGTTGCTGGTCACCTTCGAGGTGTAAGAGGTCTGCACCGGGACAATTCCTCCAACAGAATACTGGCCGCATGGTCTCATTAACATTTTAAGCTCAGGGCAGGGGAAGGGGAGGGGACAGGTGAGCCACCAACCAGGTGAAGGGGCAGGGTCTCAAGGGACTAGGGACACCTATCACACGACGCCTTGCTGGTATGTTAGCCTGATTGACAGGGCACACTCAGCGAGGGGCGAGGGGGAAGGGAGAAGGTAAAACAGGACATTGCAACACACTGCAACAGGAAAACAATTCCTAAAATCAACTCCTGCAATCCATGTCTTATAGAACTAGGAGTGCAGATGCTACGAAGCGTTTCTGCATTTAGAGTGATTCTCTTGACAAATCCTGAAAATCCGGCCTTGACCCCCTGCCCCATGGCCACAAAGTCAGAGCAGTAGGGCAGGGATGGCTACAAGTGAGCCCCCCCACACAGGCCTGGCTGCTCCTGGCACACTCAGCCAGCACAACTGGAACTCAGGCAGGGACCTGGGTGAAGGTTTTCCCAGAGCAGCAACAAGACTGTGTGAGTCCCAGCAGGACAATCTGCAGGAAATGGCTCAGGTTTGGCCCACAGCAGCCGCTCCTGACTTGTCACTGTCCTTTCTCCATGAATAGATCCCCATGTGCAGCCCCAGCAAATGTCCAACAGCAGCTCCATCAGGCACTTCCTCCTGCTAGCACTGGCAGACACGCGACAGCTGCAGCTCCTGCACTTCTGCCTCTTGCTGGGCATCTCCCTGGCTGCCCTCCTGGGCAACGGCCTCATCATCAGCGCCGTAGCCTGCGACCACCACCTGCACACGCCCATGTTCTTCTTCCTGCTCAACCTGGCCCTCAGTGACCTGGGCTCCATCTGCACCACTGTCCCCAAAGCCATGCACAATTCCCTCTGGGACACCAGGAACATCTCCTACACAGGATGTGTTGCACAGGTCTTTCTGACTGTATTTTTCATTGCAGCAGAGTTTTCTTTTCTCACCATCATGTGCTACGACCGCTACGTGTCCATCTGCAAACCCCTGCACTATGGGACCCTCCTGGGCAGCAGAGTTTGTGCCCACATGGCAGCAGCTGCCTGGGCCAGTGCCTTGCTCTATTCACTGCTGCACACAGCCAATACATTTTCCCTGTCCCTGTGCCATGGCAATGCCCTGGGCCAGTTCTTCTGTGAAATCCCACAGATCCTCAAGCTCTCCTGCTCCAAGTCTTATCTCAGGGAATTTGGGCTCCTTGTATTTTCCATCTCTTTATCATTTGTTTTTTTTGTGTTCATTGTTTTCTCCTATGTGCAGATCGTCATGGCTGTGCTGAGGATCCCCTCTGAGCAGGGACGGCACAAAGCCTTTTGCACCTGCCTCCCTCACCTGGCTGTGCTCTCCCTATTCGTCAGCACTGCAACATTTGCTCACCTGAAGCCTCCCTCCATGTCCTCCTCATCCCTGGATCTGGCCCTGTCAGTTCTGTACTCGGTGGTGCCTCCAGCCCTGAACCCCCTCATCTACAGCCTGAGGAACCAGGAGCTCAAGGCTGCAGTGTGGAGACTGATGACTGGATGGTTTCAGGAACATTAAACTGCTGGCCAATTTCTGCCGGCCATTTGTAATACAAGTTATCTTTTATAGTACTTCTTGGTTTCATTTTGAGGTTGTTTTTTCTTTGTTTTACTTTTTAAGTATTGTCCATAAATAAACATCATTGTTTGTGCCATTTCTCATTTTGTTTATTTCCACCCTCCCTGTGACTAAAGACTGTGTCAATGACAGGGTGTGCTCTTGGTGGCTTTAAGGGAACTAAAGGAGCTCACAGCAGAGTTTTCTGCAGAGATGCCTTTTGTTGCCTTCTCTGGAGCTGCAGCAGCAATGTCTGTGTGCAGAGCTGGAGGCAGATCAGTGCTGGCCCAGCAGCTGTGCCCAGCAGCAGCAACACTTGGTGTTGCCACTGCTGCTGCCATGGCCCTGCCCCGCTGCCCTGGTGGCCCTGGTGTTGCTGTACGGCCTGAGTGCTCTTGGGGTTTGGCACAGCCCTGGGGGTGGCAGTGCCGGGGCTGCAGCAGGGACAGGCCATGGGCACTGCTGGGGCAGCACTGATGCCTCAGCCCAGGCCCTGGGGGCTCCAGGCCCCTTGCCCAGGCTCTCTCAAGAACTCACCCAGGCCAATGCTCGGCACAGAAAACCCCTGTGAGCAGCACCAGGCTGGCCGTGGGCAGGCTGGAGTCAAACAGCATGGCTGGGGCTCTGCAAGGGCCCTGGGGCAGGTAGGAAGGAGCAGCAGAGCAGGGCAGGTGAGAAGGAGCATTGGAGCAGGTGCTGATCCATCCCCAGAGCACTGGACAGTCCAGGGCAGCGTCCCTTAGCGGCCTGATGGAGCTGCCAACAAAATCCCCCCTCTGCAGCCCTGGCCTCTCCCCAGCTCACACATGTGCCCCATCCTTGCAGGCACAGGCACGGCAGCACTGGCTCAGCAGCCCCTGTTTGCATTGCACAGAGCAGGGGGAGCACCCCCATGCTGTTGGTGTGGGGACATGAACCTGAGGGAGCACAAATGCCATCAGCCCCTGGGGCCAGCAAGGGCTGGGGGCACCCTGGAAAGCACTCAGCTTTGTCCTGGCCTCTGCAGTCAGCCAGATAGTTTGTTCCCATCAGCTGGGAGTTTCCTGTCCCACTGCAGATGCTGTTGCTCTGAGTCACGGCGGCCTGGCAGCCACCCCCAAACTGCCATGAGCATTTCAGTTGCTTCACCTTTGCATTATTTAGTCTTCCTGCTACGAATTGCTTTCCCTTGCCCAGCCCTTTCCCCTCCCCTGCAAACAGCCCATCCCTGTTTGCCCTTTCCTCTCTGGTCCCACTCCCCATTGCAGTTCCTGACTTGGCACCATGGGAACGTCCCTTGGGCAGCAGGATCATCCTACAAGTGCTGCAGGAATTGTCTGCAGGCTCCTGCAGTGCCTGGTGCTGCTCCCTTGCCAGAGGCACCCCAGGCTAGGGGGGCACATCTGGGCTGCTGTGTCTGGCTCCTGGGCTCCCTGTTCTGGGAAGTGAGGAGGGGCTGCAGAGGCTCTGCAGGACTGACAGGATGGGCTTTGGGGCTGGCAAGAGAAGCTGAGGGACCTGGGCTGCTGGAGCTGCTGAAGAGGAGGCCCAGGGCACATCCTGCAACTGCCTCAAGGGTGGTTTCAGAGAATCCCAGAATCAGCAAGGGTGGAAAAGACCTTGGATATCATCAAGTCCACCCTGTGCCCTGACACTGCCTTGTCTCCTCTGAGACTCCTCTTCTCCAGGATAAACAACCCCAGCTCCCTCAGCCACTTCTCAAATGACTTGTTTTCCAGACCCCTCCCCAGCCTTGTTGCCCTTTCTGGATACACTCCAGCCCCTCCATGTCCTTCCTAAATTGGGGGGCCCAGAACTGGACACAGCACTCCAGGTGCTGCCCAACCAGTTCTAAGCACAGGGGAAGAATCACTGCCCTGCTCCTGCTGGCCACACCATTCCTGATCCAGGCCAGGAGCCATTGGCCTTCTTGCCCACCTGGGCACACTGCTGGCTCATGTCCAGCCTGCTGTCCATCAATCCCTGCAGGTCCCTTTCTGCCTGGCTGCTGTCCAGCCATTCTGTCCCCAGCCTGTAATGCTGCAGGGGTTGGTTTGGCCAAAGTGCAGGACCCAGCACTTGGAGTTGTTAAACCTCACCTTGTTGGATTTGTCCCCTTGATCCAGCCGGTCCAGGGCCCTGTGCAGAGCCCTCCTACCCTCCAGCAGATCAACACTCCCAGACAAATTGGTGCCACTGCAGATCCATGAGGGCCTGGAGTGTCAGAATGGTCTCCATGATTCCATGAGGCCTC
This sequence comes from Zonotrichia albicollis, assembly GCF_047830755.1. Classification (NCBI taxonomy): domain Eukaryota; kingdom Metazoa; phylum Chordata; class Aves; order Passeriformes; family Passerellidae; genus Zonotrichia; species Zonotrichia albicollis. Next base: position 9,393,684 of record NC_133842.1, read on the forward strand.
TCAGTGTCACAATGTCCCTTTGATTCCATGGGACCCCTTGATGTCACAAAGTCCTTTGGATCCTTTGGCCCCACAGTGTCACAATGGATCCTTGGTTCCATGAGGTCTGGCAGTGCAACAAGGCTTTCCTTGGTTCCACAGTGTCACAATGGCCTCTTAGTCCCAAGGGCCACCACAGTGTTCAACATATTTCCTTCATTCCAGTAGTCCCTGAGGAGCAGGACTGGCCCCTTGGTTCCATGGGGCCCTGCAGTGTCACAATGGCCCCATCATGAAACCAGGTCCTGCTCTGTCACAATGCCCTGCATGGTTCCACAAGGCCCTGCAGGGTCACAGTGGCCTCTTGGTTCCATGAGGCCTCAGAGTGCCACCATGAATTCCTTGGTGCTGCAGTGTCACAATGGAGCCCTGGGGACACAAGATCCTGCAGTGTCACCAGGCAACCTGGGTTCCATGGGGCACCACAGGGTCACAATTGTTCCCTCAATTCCAAGAGCCCTTGCAATGGAGCAGTGGACCCTTGATTCCATTGTTCCCTGGCTCTCCCCAGGGTCTCCTTGATTCTGCAGTGGCACAATGGCCCCTTGGTTCCACAAGGCCCTGCAGTGTCACAGTGGCCTCTGTGGTTCCAGCAGGACCCAGACTGCCACCATGGACTCCTTGCTTCCATTCAGCCTCACAGTGTCACAATGGCCCCTTGGCTCTGTGCTGCCATGTCATACACAGTGTCACCATGGTCCTCTTAGTGACACCAGGCCCCACAGTATCACAGTGGCCCCTTGCCTCCCCCGGGCCCTGCAGTGTCACAATCATCAGAGAATCAACCAGACTGGAAAAGACCTTGGAGAGCATCAAGTCCAAGCTGGGACCCAACACCACCTTGTCATCCAGACCATGGCACTCAGTGCCACATCCAGTTTTTCCTTAAACACTTCCAGGCACGGTGACTCAACCACCTCCGTGAGCAGCCTATTCCAATGTCCAATCATTCTTTGTGTGGAGAATATTTCCTAATGTCCAGTCTACACATCCCCTGGTGCAGCTGAAGGCTGTGTCCTCTTGTCCAGTCACTGTTCCTTGGTAAAAGAGCCTGACCCCCACCTGGCTGCACCCTCCTGTCAGGGAGTTGTAGAGAGTGATGAGGTCTCCCCTGAGCCTCCTCTTCTCCAGGATAAACAACCCCAGCTCCCTCAGCCACTGCTCACAGCACTTGTGCTCCAGAGCCCTCACCAGCCTTGTTGCCCTTCTCTGGACACACTGCAGCCTCTCCATGTCCTTCGTAAACTGGGTGGCCCAGAACTGGACACAGCACTTGAGGCGCTGCCCAACCAGTGCCCAGCACAGGGGAAGAATTCCTGCCCTGGTCCTGCTGGCCACACCATTCCTGATCCATAGGAGTGCCAGAGGTTGGATGAGGAAAATGGTGAGGAGGGGGTGGGGACAAAGTCTGACTGATTGTCAGCCATGTAGGGTCTTTGTTTTCTTATCTGCTCAGACTGCATTAGAAGGTGCTGGGGGTCAATATCAACTGGGGATTGCAGAAAGAAATCTATAAACATGAAAACAGGAAAATTCACTTCTCCCTGCATTTTTTTCAATACAGCAGATTCAATTTGAATACACTTCTGAAATTTATCTAATTAAACACAGAAGAATTAAAAACGGCAATTATTGCCACAGGCCTTTCTTTTTTGGGTGTTTTGAACAAATGTTTATGAGCTTTTGTCACTGAATTCCTGAACTTAAGAGCTCAAGAAAGAAGTACTTTCATGCTACTCTGGAGTAGCAAAATTCATCATCAACTCTGAGGATCCAAGGCCATCAGAGCAGCAATGAAAAGAAATGGGCACAGCTTGGTGGCTGCCCCAGCTTTGGCATGGACCCTGGGCCTGGAGCATGAGCAGCTCTTGAGGGCCCCAAGGCTGGGGCTCTTGTGCTGCCCTGGGCAGATGGGATGGCAGCAGGGGCTGCAGAGCTCTCAGCACCTCAGCCCGGGGGGAGCAGGGCAGCCAGGGAGCCTCCTTTGGCCTTGGCCGAGCACCTTCCCCCATGGCTGGGGCTGAATCGTGTGGCAGCTGCAGCTGCTGCTGCGCCCTTGCCAGGGGCTGAGGCCGTGGGGCAGTGCCCAGAGCAGCCTGGCCTGAGTAGAGCTGTGGGGCCAGAGTCGGCTGGGCTGGGCTGGGGAGAGGCCCTTGGTGCTGCCCAGAGCTCAGGGCAGCTGGCAGAGCTTGCAGGGAGCTGGGCTGGGCTCAGAGAGCCTGGCCCAGAAACCATCAGTGTCCATCTCAGCCTGGCTGAGTGTGCAGGGGCAGGACTCAGGCCAGACCTTGTGGGGTAGGGCCAGTGCCTGTGCAAGGCATTGCAAACAGGCAAGTGGCCCAGAGAGGAGGCTGCTCTGTGCCCTTGGGGGCATGGACAGAGCAGGGAGGGGGCCCAGGACATTTGTCAGCGCCAGCCTCTGTCCCCATGCATTGGCAGCCCTGGCTGCTGAGCCCAGCTTTGGCCTGGGCTGAGTTTGGCTGTGGCCCAGCTCCATCCTCCTGTGGGGCTCAGGGCCTGTTCCCGGCCATGACCAGCACTGGCTGCCTCTCTGCTGGCCCGGAGGCTGGCAGAGCCTGGGGCAGGGCTGGCTGTGCAGGCCGACAGGTGCCATGGGCTCTGCCGGAACTGGCAGACGCTGCCCAGCAGGTCTCCATGGCTGTGCTGGAGACCAAGGCTGCAGGAGGGAAATGCAAGGCTGCTGCGGGATGGGGAGGGCATTGAATTCCAGCACACACCTCAGCTCTCTGATGAGTCTGGCACCATGCTGGGCCCTGTTTCAGAGTGGAGCAGAGCAGATGTTGATGGGACAGGAGCCCTGCAGGGCTGTCAGAGACCTGCAGCTTGCAAGGTGCTCTGCTCACCCTCAGATGCTCTCAGAGAGATCCAATCCCAGCTGGGCACCTCAGGGTACAAGTGGCACTGCCTGTTCATGGGCACACAGCTGATATCTGCCTGGAAAGGGTCACAGGTGTTAATAACTGTTAGTTTCATCATTTGCAAGCAAATCTTTATTATCTGGGTCATTTGAGTACTGTTTAAAAATGGCAACGTTTTTCAACCAGGAACGGGGATTTTCTGGAGGTGTACTGTTGGCAGGAGAAGAAATAATGATCTTGCCTTCTACTGGCATCACCAGTATTCATTCTATTATATAAACCTCTCTTTTCCATTAGGGGTTTCCAGCTCTCCTATTGAAATAGCCATGTCTAAAGACATCTCTTCATTAGACCAGCTGGATCTTTATTCTTCCCATTGCTCACAGATTTCCTCCTCCAGATTGTCTCTGGTCATTCAAGTGCCTCTCAACTAACTAGCTTCATGCTTTGAGCTTCAGGAATTTGCCTAATCATTCCGAAGTGCAAATAAATATATCAATAATCAACATGTTCATTGTGTTTATATCTATCACAGAACTGCCTTTTCTTAGGTCTTTATCTAGAACTGTTCCTGTACAGAAATCCCTTGGGGATGGTGGACATGTCAGATGCTGCTGTCACATCACAGAGAACTGCTTGTTTGCTGTGATGTTAAACTGTTCAAATGTTCAAGTTGTGTTTGTTGGCAAGAAACCTTTCTGTACCTCTGAGTGTCACCAGTCCCTTAGCCCAAAGGACACAAACCTGATGAGTTGTGGTTCCCACTGCAGGGGCACTTGGACCTTGGCTCTGCACAGGGGAGCTCTTCATCCCCTTTCTCTCTTTTCCCCCCTCTGGGCATGGAGGGAGCTCATGACCGCAGCGTGTGACTCCTGTATGCAAAGAGCAAATCTGGGCAGAATCAGGGCAGGAAGGCTTTGGGGGAACCTTGGGATCTGTGCTGGACACAGAAGGTGTTTTCCATCGCTCTGAGACTGTCTGCTGTGGAAAGAGGATTTAGTATCCAGCAGAGAAATGACTTTGGCATTTGATGGAGCTGTGCCTTCCCTTGGCTTTGTTGGCTGACAATGAAGCCCCAAACTGCCCATCCGATCAGCATTTTACTACTGCACAAGAACATAATTTTGTTATCAAAATGCTTAGGCAGAGCCACAGACTGAAAATCAACCCTGAGCAGTCCTATCCCATTCCCATCCCATTAGCTACTCACACGACCCCTAACACTAGAGCCATATCCCATATCACCGGCGGGTGGTCTCATGTTAGGTACAAGGGGATTCGCCCCCATCCACACTCAGGAACTGCTTATGATGCTGTATGGTAGGTTATTCATTAATCCGGAAGCAATCCTGGAATTATTGATAATGCTGTATGATAGGTTATTCATTAATCCAGAAGCAATCCTGGTGGATCCTTCTGTTTGAAGTTTGGTAAGCAGGGCAAACAATAAAGAGAGATAGGGATAAGGGAATTGTCGAGCTAAGCATGATCAGAGCTAACAATGTCAAACTGACCCTAAGAGCCGTGCCAATGTCAAACTGACCCTAAGAGCCGTGCCAAGCCATGGGAACCAAGCCAAGTACACCGGGAATTGACCATATTAGGATAGGAGTTCAAAAGTTTAAAGAGGAGGACTCATCAGAAGACCCTTGCCCGCAATGAAGGCACCGGAAGGACCACCAAGAATAATCCTCAAAATAGATGTCTCCGCCCACACTCCGCCCACACCACGCCTCTTATGAATATGATGTAACCCTGCACCCAAGACTGTATAAAAGCTTGCTTCTGTCATGAGATAGCTAGAAATCCCTTTTGTGATTTCTCCGACGCGTCGTAATAAAATACCTCCTGTCTATGCTGACTTACTTGAGTCTCTTAGGCAGTTATTCTCGCCTTTTGGGGCAAAATTCGGCATCAACAAGAAATGAACATCCCTCTGTGTCTCGGGCAGCTCCTTCTCCAAGGAAAGCAGGTGGGAGTTGGAGGCAAGGAGCTGAAAGCTGCAGGTGCAGCCTGGCCTGGAGGGAGCTCAGATTTGCACAAGGCTACTCTCAGTGCCAGGGTTTGGATGGGGGAAATGATGGGGTGGGGGTAGGGACAGAGTCTGATTGATTGTCAGCCATGAAGGGTATTGATTTTCATATCTATTCAAACTGTATGAGGAGGAGCTTGGATTCAGCGTCAATTGGAGATTGCACATTTCAATGAATTAACAGGAAAATAAAATTAAACTGGACCTAAAAAATCTTTTCTCACTCTCCTTTTAAATATCATGTCTTTGAATACACTACTGAGATCTACTTAACTACAAACTATTAGGAAACTGAAATTAATTATTCCCAAAGGCTTGGCTTGTTAAGGTGTTCTGAATGTTAATGAGCCCTGGGACACTGAATTCCTGCACTGAAGAGCTGAAGGCTGACCAACCCTCTACAGCAGGAAAATTCAGCAGCAGCCTCCAAGTTGCTGAGGATGTCAGCAGCTCCCAGTGAGGCCATCCCTGCCCAGAGACCGTGGGGGAATGGGCAGACAAGGAGAGCGTCCCTGGGGCTGGGGCAGCACAACTCAGAGGCACCAGGGGCTCCAGCTGAGAAATGGAGTGTGGAATGTGGCTGGGAAAGCCCTGCCTGGGCTGGGCCAAGCAGGACAGACAAGCCCTGGCTGCCATCCCCCAAACAACTCTTTCAGGAGACATTTAAAAGGAATTGCAATTGTTTGTGTCCTCTGGTTGAGCTCACTGGAGAAATACCAGCAAGAGATTCTCAGGAGCTCCAAACAACCAAACATCCTTTACTGGCAACTTTAGAAAACAGAGAAACTTTGGCAAATGGTTTATCATGACATTGTAGTGGTTTTGCTTTATTAATGTAAGATTTTTTCCAAACCTGAGATCTCTTAATTAATGTATTGATGAGTGTGGTTGGTTTTAGTGTCGGTAATTATTTATGTATTTATTTTGTTATGAGATAGGATTATGAGAAAGGTAAAGTAGGCTTAAAGTTTTAAAAGGGTATAAAGAAAATTTTAATAAAAGCAAATTAAAAAAAGGTAGTAAGAATTAAATTCTTTAGAACAGTTTTTTTGTTTACAACTTTTTTCTTTTTTTAACCTGACAATGTAAAGAAACTAAACTAAAAATTTCTAGTAGTTTACTCTTTCTAGAATTGTCTTTTTTTAGTTTTAGGGAGAAAAGTTTTTCTTGTTAAGTTTATGGAGTTTTTTTACAGGAGGAAAAATATTTTTTTTTGTGACTCTTAATTTTGTCATGGATAACAGTTTTCTGGGGAACTTTGTTATTGTGAAGTTCTTTTATTGCTACAAGATTTTTTACAGCTTATTGATGGGTCATGTCAACTTCTGAGGTATTGTTTTAAAGGTGAGTTGTTTAAAGGTAAATGTTTTTATTATCTACTTTTTAAAATATTTTTGTCTCTGGAAATAGAGATCTTCTCTTGCAGGTACTGGATTACTTTTTTTTCTGCCTGAACTTTTTATAAAATTGTAGTTACTTTATAATTTATTTTAATATGTATTTTTTTCTTTGATATTATTTTGAATATTTAAACTTTTTTATAGTTTTATGTGCTATAAAGAAAAAGAGGTTTTTCTTTATAGATTATAAGAGGATTTTACTTTCAAGATTAAGGTATTTTTTCTTCTTTTTTATTGGGTATTTATTTCTTTCTTTCTGACTTTGATAGCTTTATGGGTTTTTTCTTTTAATGTTTCTATTTTGTTTTTTTCTTTTACTTGAGGGATGATTGAAGTATTGAAAGGGTTAACATCTGTCCCACCAGTAACTTGTGGTGGAAGTTTTGGTTGGGTTGTGTTAGGATTGGTCTTATGGTTGGTTTTTGAGTTTATTTGTGTTTAGTTGTAGGGTTATTTTGTATGAGTTGTAGAATGTAGGAGTTTTTGGTTTTAGTTGTGTTGGGGGAGGGGACATGATGGTAAGATTTTAATAGCTGTGGCTGGCTTTGTTCTGGTCGGGGTTTTGTAGCCTCTTCTGTTTTCCCAGTCCCAGCTCTCCCAGTCCCTTCACCCCTTTCCTTGACTCCGAGCCCTTGAACCTCCTTCCCAGCTCTGCCAGCTCTTCATGTCCCCCTTTTCCTTGGCCTCTGGAACCCCCTGGATCCCAAACTCTCACTTTCAGCCCCCCAGCTCCCCCAAATCTCTGTGTCCCCCCATTCTCCCCTCCCTACAGTACCTGGAAGTGGCGCTGTTGGAGCCCATCCCGGGGGTCCCCAGTCCTTGATTGTGGGGGATGTGGATGGGACCCCCTGGGAGCACTGGGGCAGCGAGCAGGGCCGGATGGAGCCACAGAAAGCAGGGATGGTGGGAGGAGCTGAGCTGGGATATTGGGATGGCCAGGGCTGGGATATTGGGATAGCCAGAGTTGGGACACTGGGATTGCCAGGGCTGGGATATTGGCATGGACAGGGCTGGGATATTGGGATAGCCAAAGCTAGGATATTGGGAAATCCAGCCCTGGCTCAAGGACAGGACCCGGCCCGTGGCTGACAGTTCCCTGGAGACGGGGCTGGTACTCCCCCCAGAGTGGGGGGAGTGGGAGGAGCCGGGGCTGGACTGGGATCTGTGGAAATGGAGGACTCTGAGGGGCTGGGATGGGATCTCTGCGGATAGGGGGGGAACTGTGAGGCTGGGATGGGAATCCAAGGGGCTCCCTGGGGCTGGGACAAAACTCCATGGATCTGTTCTATCCTCCTTCCCAGGTCTCCACATGCTGCAAGTGGTTTCCAGCTGTGACCTCCTGTCCAATGGAGCATCCATGGATGCCACCAGTATGGCTACAAGGGCTGGGATTTCATCTCCTTCCAGCTGGGATCCAGGAGCTTTGCAGTGTCCGATGGTGCCACCTGGATCAGACAGAGGTGCTGGGAATCCAAAGGGATCATGGTGGAGCAGACGAAGCATTACCTGGGACACACCTGGGTGGAAATACATCAGATGGGGTTGGGTGGCTCTGGAGCACAAAGGTGGGTGTGGGAGCAGAAGGGAAATTCCTATGGGAATGGGGGGATTCAGGAATGGGGGGCTTGGGAATGCAGGAATTACCATGGAATTTCCATGGCCAGATCTCACTCTCATTCCAGTCAGGTAAGAATTCCATGGATGGATCTTCCCCCAAACCCACTGCCACTGGAATTCCATGGGGAAATTATTTGAATGGATGACCAATGCAATGCCAGCAGTGCAATGAGAAATAATCCCTGCTGGGATTCCATGGGACATCAATCCAAATCCTTTGCTCAGACTGTCTCTGCTGTGCCCGTGGCAGCACCAGGGGAGTGCCCTGTCCCTGCTTTGAGCCCAGCACGAGCCTTTCCTTGGCTGTTCTGTGCCAAGCATGGGGCAGGAGAGCACTGCCGGAGTTGCTTTGGTGGCCCCGGGCACCCGGCCCGGCTGCAGCCACTGCAGGGGCTCCTGGGGAATGTTCCCGAGCAAAGCTCAAAGCAAACAACAGTTCCTGGAGGGGATTCTGCCCCTGGGCCTGTGCTGGGTGCCCAGTGGCAACAGCCCAAAGTGCTGGAGCTCAGTGTCCCTCGGCCAGGCCATGTTCCCTGTCTGTCCCCTGTCCCTCGGCTGTCCCCTGTCCTTCGGCTGTCCCTGTCCCCGTCCCTCAGCTGTCCCCGTCCATGTCCCCTGTCCCTCAGCTGTCCCCTGTCCCTCAGCTCTGTGGGCCAGGGGTGGCAGCAGGACCCAGGGCAGCCCTGGGGGGAGAGCAACCCTGAGCCCCAGCTGAGCCAGTTGCCCCAGTTCCCCCCAGGTCACTCTCAGCATGGGCCCTGTGTCTCCCGGTCACCCCCAGGATGCTCCCAGTCACTTCCAGTTGCACTCAATATGATCCCAGTACCATCACAGTCACACCCAGTATGATCCCAGCATGATCCCAGCATGGTCCCAGGTGTTCCCAGTCACCCCTACTATAGTTCCAGGCACTCCCAGTATGTTTCTAGTCCCTCCCAGTATGATTCCAGTATGAACCCGGTTACTCTCAGTATGGTGCTGTGGAGAGTTTTGTCAAAGAGTGGCTTGAGGAGAGGGGACACAGCCGAATTAATTTGGGAAAGATGTCCTAACTAGGGCAGAGACAGGCAGAGGCCTTTTTTGTTTCTGTAGCAGGATAGAGAATGGAAAAGTACAAGACCATAGTTAGTTTCAAATCTTGCAGGTGTGAGATAATGTGTCCTTGATTCTCTCAAAACATGATAAAGAAATGGACAGTGAGGCAGGAGAGATAGAGAACGTAGTCTCAAAGGAATGTGGATGAGTTAATGCTATAGTTTAACCAATAGATTGCTTGGCTTACAGAATATTCATAAGCTTATTATTTGCTGTATAAGTGTTTGATACTTTTTCAATAAAGCGGGACATGATGAACCATCTGGTGTCCTGGTCTCCTTCCTACAACACAGCACTTTAGGGATGCTGCTGGATGGGAGGGGGGTCAGTGGTGGATATCCCACTCCTCATTGTGCAGGATGGGGAGGAGCTTCTCCCAAGGAGGAGCATGTGTCTCCAGCTCCCAGTTCCTCCCCAAGCTGGAGCAGTGCAGTGCTCTGAAACAGCGTAACTTTTGCTTGCAGGTCAGGCTGTTCCTGCAGGGTCACACATGCGGCTGAACCTGCAGACATTAGAGAGAGAAGCCAAGCTCCAAGACAAAGAAAATGGGAAAAGTGACACAAGAGAAGAGAGAAGAAGGAAAAGGTACAGACATACAAGGCATTGGGTTATGTGGGCTGTGGGATTCATGCCTTTTGTTAGAGGCCAGGTTCCCTGGTGCACAAAATTCCTGCCTCTTCCTGAGATTTCATTGCTGGGTGTGGAGCTCAGCAGTGCTGAAAGCAGAGGCCTGTCCTTTGTGTTCCCTTTGAGATGGCAGTGGAAGTGTCCTGAGTGCACATTCAGAGGCACTTTAATGGCTTCTCATGCCACGACACCAAAACTGCTTCCACAGAGTTGGTGCAGTTCTCGCAAAGACTTTGGGTTGTCCTTGATTTGCAGTGTTTGGCGTGTGATGGTTCTCTCTGTGGTCTTTAGACCGAGGTACTTCCAGGGCGCTGTCTTTTGGAATTTATCTGCTGCAATCTCAAAACCTTACTCCTGTACTGCCATGATGACATCTTGTACTGCAACATCCAAAATGTTTTGAGCCTCTTCTCAAACTAATGTTTCTCCCATGTAATGAAAAATTATAGCATTAGGATATCTTTTCCACATGGGTGAGGGAATTTGGGCTCCAAGCCATTGAAAAATAGTTGGGCTCTGCTTCATTCCTTGAGGAAATACGGTCCACTGGTACCTCTGTAAAGGTGCTTGTCGTTTTAGGGACGTAAAAGGCAAAAGGGATCTGTCATTGGGATGCAAGGAGGTGTCAAAAACGCAGTCATTTATTTCTATAACAACCATCTATCAATCTTGGGGTATCATGGAGGCTGAGGGCAGGCCGGATTGGAGGGGACCCATGTCCTCAATGACCTCATTGATTTTCCTAAGGTCCTGCAGCAGCAGCCTAATGTCTTTGCCAGGATTTTCTAGGACAAGGACAGGTGCATTCCAGGGGCTAGTAGATGGGTACAATGTGGCCCACAGACAGCTGCTCCTGCAAGAGGGACTGCAGGGTCTTTAACTTTCTGCCTGGGAGGGGCCACTGATCCACCCATATGGGGTCATTGGTCTTCCAGGTTAACTGAAAGGTGGTGGCGCTGCTCAGTGGCCCCATCTAGAAACCCTGAGGTGTTGATAGGATCTCTAGCCTTGTCCTCCACTGGGACAAGAGGTCTCTTCCCCAAAGTGTTATTGGTGCCCAGGTGATGAATGATCTTACTGTAGCAACTGTGCCCTCAGGATCTTCCATGCAGATGGTGTCTTGACTCCAGAAGTTGGTAGTGGCTCTCCCGATGGCTAAAATTACCCCAGCAGTTGGAACCAGGGGTCATCTTTTAGCCAATCAGAGCAGCAAATTATCATGATGTCAGGTCTTGTATATAATAATCGTGAAAGACATTTTTTCTCCCTTTACACGACAAAGCACACTTTAGAACGGGTCTATTTCAGCCCGTAATCTGTGCCCACATCACCACTGGATCAGGTGGTGTGGTGATCATGTGCAGTCGGAGGTAGGCTCTGGCTATAACTGTTCCTTTTGGAATGAAAAGGGGAGGATCTAAGCATAGAGCCTGGACAGTTATCTCCTGCAAAGATATCAAGGTGACTATCTCAGGTAGTATAGTGAGTGTCTCCATCTCTTCCCTGGTGTTGGTTAAAATCAAAATGTCTCTGCGCCGTTCTTCAGGCCCCTATTTGCCTGTTGGAATATGGTGAACACAAATATCGCGGACTGGAATTGTAATGGCTCTTACCAGCTGCCTTTGGGTTCCAGGGCAGAGCTGTCTTTTGTCGAGTTCTCTTCTGCAGTGCTCGAGCTCTCCCGATGGATCTGAGAAGGTCGCTGTGCTGGTTCTCAAGGATGTACGGGTGAGTAGGGTGGGACGGCCTCGCATTTGGTGTCATCGTGCGGGGCCTTTCCGCGTCTGTGTAGGGTTTCCCGCAGACCACCGGTTTTGTTGGTGTTGGCAAGCGTGTGGACAAGGGGGCAGTGAGGACAGTGGCTGTGACACCTAGAAGGTCCCTGGTAATAGCCTGTATTTTACAATTCTGTTGAAAATGCCCCATCTCCCTACACTGAAAGCCAGGTTCTTTTTCATGTGTATGTCAGGGAATAACTTGAGAGGCTACTAGCACCTCTACTACACCCTGATTTGAAGCCTTAGTTAGGCTGGCATAAAAGTGTTAGGATGCCTTAAGGGCGCATGCCTTGACCATTTGTGCAATGTTTGGCTTTGGGATGAGGGGTAGAGAGGGTAAAATGTCTTTACAGGTGTTGTTAGCATTTGTTTCAGCAAGGGTAGGAAGTAGTACCTTCCTGACTTTTGGATGTTCAACTTGCTTCTCTATTGCTTGTGTAAGGCAGTCAATAAATTATAGAATGGATTCCCCAGGTCCCTGCAGAATGTCTGTGAAATGTAGAGTAGGTGTTTCTCCATTGGATGTCTGCATGAGACCTGTCTTTGCTTCACCTTTTATCTCTGCTAACGCAGCTTGGGAAGGTCTCTTACTTGCTTCTCAGCTTTAATGAAATCTTCCTCCTTGGGTAGATGTCTAGTGTTATGTGTGCCCGCCTGCCTTCTCCAGCATAGTCTGTCAATTGTTGTTGTATTAATTTTTTCTCCCATTCCTTCCCACAGAATGAATTCAGTAGGAGAAAATAGGATGTGCATAAAATAATGCAGATCGTTAGGCACCATAACATGTGCAGCGAAGACGGCAATTAACAAAGTAATAAAATATGGTGAGACACTCCCATGGACTTTCGCTGCATTACAAAGGTCTTTCATCTCCCGTGTGTGACAGCTTCCCATCAGAGGTTAGCCCCCCTCTGGCTCTGCACCGGTGCTGCTTGTATTTTAGCTACCAATTCCCAGTCTCCCTCTTCAGCTGCCAGCTTCTGCATCCTCTGCCAAGAATCCTCAGGCTCATGCTGAAGGTCGGATGAACCTTCCCTCTCCTCTCCATAAGAGGGAACTTGGTCTTTGGCAGAGGAGCGAGGCCTTGGGGTGACTGGCCTGGCCAGGCCCGGTGTTGTGGGCCTTTGGTAGCCAAGATGGCGGCCTTCCAGTTACTGCCCCTCACACTTCCGGCTCTGAGAGTGTGGGATCTACAAGGGACTGAGTTGGAGGGGGTAGGGCAGCGGGAGTAGGCAAGGAAGCGCTGGATCCCAATGCAGAATGTGGTTCCTGATGCAGGGGTGGGACCCAAACAGGGGGCAGGACCCGATGAGAGAGCTGAGGGTGGGAGGGTGTTTGAGGTTGACAACCCCCTCCAGAGGAGGGACTCCATTTTGTGAGCTATCTGAGGGGTATCCAGGGAGGAGAGGTACTGGAGAATGGGTTAGGGTAGAATTCAAGCCTGTGTGATCAGTACAGACCTGGGCAGGGAGTAGAGAAAGAGGGGAGATGTCAGACAGCAGGTGGCTTGACTGTGCTTTACAGCAGTTTCCCTCTTTCGCCCTTATCTTGGTATCAGTGGGTTCAGGAGTGCCAGGGGCAGAACAGAAAGTCTGGGTTGAATATTTGAGCTTTGAACCCTTGAGAAAACTCTATAAATCATATGAAAAATTTGGTAAAATGTTGCGACTCTTCTCACTCCCTGAGTTTTCAAAAAATAGAGACTTTCCTTAACTCAGTCCCAGAATGCTATAGGACTAACTGAATACACAGAAATGTCTGGGAGCTCCGTAAACAGCCAATGAACAAACGACTTCCAACTTCCTTTAGTAAAACTCTTCCACACAGAAAGGAGAACCTCCCTAACTCGAATATATATGTCCCCCTCATCTTTGGATAATTTGTTACCCAGAGCTGCCCCTGATGTAAAGGGAGGTCCACCCAGAGGTCTAAAATATCACCCAAGCATCCTGCACTGCAGGCGGCTGTCCCCCCATTCACTACTCTGTTTGCTCTGGATACAGGTGTTTCAAAATGTCCCCTGGGCTTCACCAGCTGAGCCGGCCCTGTTGCCGATGCAGGGTGCTGATGCTGCCTTCAGCAAGCCCTGATAAAACTGATAAAACATTGCATTTAAAGGGCTGCCTCACTGTTACTTTAATTTGCCATTTTTGTTGTACGGAATTTAAGTTCCAGGATTAGGCCCCTGGGCCTCCACAATGCTGCGTCCTCCTGAGACTTCATTGCTGGGTCAGGAACTCAGCAGTGCTGAAAGCAGAAGCGTGTCCTTTGCGAACCCTTTGGGATGGCAGTGGAAGTGCCCAGTGTGCACATTCAGAGGCACCTTCATGGCTTCTCATGCCACGATGCCAAAAGTAAATATGCAAGGTAACTTCCTTGAATGACATGTAGTCCTTTGAAATATCTAGAGGAAGTGGTCTGGAAATGCTTTCTGAGCCTGCTCCTTGGGATCAGCTGTGAGCAACTGAGGGCTGGCCTGAGCCCGGTGCTGTGTCCCACTGGGAGCAGCCGCACAGGCTCACGTGCAGAGCAGGCACTGCCAGAGGCCTTGGAGATCTCACCTGCCCTGCAGCCACCTTTGTCAAGGTGCTGTAAACACCAGCTGGTGTTGACTTTCCTATTGGATCCCTTGGTTTACTCACTGTGGGGAATTTCTTTCCTGAAGCCCGTCAGATTTCCCCCTGGCAGCTGTGATGGGGATGCTCATGGAGTGTGGGGCTTTGGGGGCAGCTGCACGGGCAGGGGCTGAGCTCGGGGCCCTGTTGGGCCCATGGCCCCCAGCAGCAGCAGCAGCAGCAGCAGCAGCCCTAGGGCCCAAAGCCCCGTGCCCCCTGCCCAGCACAGGCTGCCTGTCCCTGCAGCTGTCACCCGAGTGGGGCCCAGGGGCCAGTGGCCGCTGGCAGCAGCAGGAATGCGGGCAGGGTGAGGATGGCCTGGCTTAGCTTTTGTCTCTGGAACAAAGCGGGCTCAGGGCAGTACAGAGCAGGCTGGGAAGCAGAGCCCAGGGCCTTTGGAGGCTACAAGGCTTAAAGATCAGCCCCTGCAGCAGCCCAGATGCTGGTGGCCCAGTTGCCAAGGCTGTGGTGGCCTTGAGAATGTGCAGGTGGGTTTTGCAAGGCTGTGGCCTGCTGGCGGCTGTGGGCCCAGAAATCCCTGTGGCTGCAGCAGGAAGGGTGGCTGAAGGTTTGCTGCCTGCTTTGGTGGCATGGCTGCAGGGGCCAGTGCTGTGAGAGCCCCCTGGGTGAGAGCTGGTGAGAGAGAGCTGAGCTCTTGGGGACAGCGCTGTGCCCCAGGCCAGGAAGAGCAGCAGTGCCCAGTGCCAGGAGTGGTGTCAGTGGGAGCCCCTGTGCACAGGGACCCCCAGCTCCGGGTTGGCCGTGCCAGCACCCCCTGGGACCTCCAGCCCTGGGAATGCCGAACAAGTGGAACCCACAAGTGTGCAAAGGCTGCCTGTGCCCAAAGGAATGGCCAAGAGACGTCAGGTTTTAAAAAGTTACTGTATTTATTTGCCGAAGATCGGCAAATCTAGGATTTACAGAATATGTGTCATTATAACAATTGTTATAGCAACAACAACAACAATGTACAGAAGATATTTACATGGGATCTGATGGGCTAACAATCTTCAAAACGTATTTACAGAGAACTTCAAACGTAGTGAACATATTTACAGGGAACTTCTAAACTCTCAAACGTATTTACAAGGGCATCGGATCTTTGCCATCATGTGCATGAGTCCTGGAAGAAAGGAAGGAGCAGAGCTGGACTCAGCTGCCAGCACTGGGCCCAGCAGGGCTGGGAGCTGGGCCCCAGGGGCTGGGCCGGGGCTGGCAGGGCTGGCGTGGCCCCAGGCAAGCGCAGGGCAGGCCGGGGCTGATGCTTGTGGCAGCACAATCCAGGCCCCCTGCGGGCACCGTGTCCCTGAGCGGGGCCATCCAACCCAACCCCAGCCTGGCGTCAGGGGACCCAGTGTGTGTGTGGGCAGGGTGTGGGAAGCATCTGCCTGTCTGACCTGTGGGGCTCCATCTTCATCCAAGGACCATGGGCTCCTCCTCATCGTTCCTGTCAACTTCCATCTCCTCTGTGTCATCCTCCTCATCCACCTCCATCTCTTCGATGGTCTCCTCCTCCTCTACTTCCATGTCCTCAACAGGGGAGGACATGGAAGTAGAGGAGGAGTCCACCTCCATCATTTCATCCTCATCCAGCCCCTGGTCCACTTCCATGTCCTCCACAGTGTCTCTGTCAGTCTGCAAGGGGCAGCACAATCTCCCAGTCCTGTCCCACACCATCCATTCCCACATGGCTGCAGCCTGCCCAAGCCGGGTGCCCCCTGCCTGTCATGGCACTGTACCTCCATGGGCACAGCAGAGCACATCCTGCTGGGATTGGCGCTCCAGAGCCGGCAGCAGGAAAAGCCCAGGCAGCAGCAGCAGCTCAGCGCTGAGGGTCAGAGCGCAGAGCGAGTGGCAACTGACCCTTGGCATCCAGTGAAGTGTCTGCTGTGCTCGTTTCCAGGTCCTGGACATTCCACCTGGAACCCACTGGGAGCTGTGATGTCACTGAAGTTTCAGGGTCGCTCGGCAGTGGGAGATGGGTAGGACAGAATGATCAAATCCTTGAATGGTTTGGCTTGGAAGGGACCCTGAAGATGATCTGGTTCCAAGCTGAGCAAGCTCCCAGCACAGCAGGTTGCTGCGACCCCTGTCCAACCTGGCCTTGGATGTTGCTGGGGATGGGGCATCCACAGCCTCTCTGCACTGGTCCCTGTGTCAGGGACAAGCACCCTGAGAGTAAAGGACTTCTTCCTATCATCAAATCTCCTCTACCTCTTGCAGTTTGGTCCCATTCTCCCTTGTCCTTTCACTACAGTTCCTGACCAAGAGTCCTCTCCCACTTCCCTGTGGGTCAGGCTGTTCCTGCAGGGTCACGCGTGTGGCTGGACCTGCAGACAGGACAGGGAAGCCAAGTTCCCAGTTAGAGAAAATGGGGAAAGTGACACGAGAGATGAGAGAAGACGGAAAATGTAGAAAAATGCAAGGCATTGGTTTGGGTGGGCAACACATTCATGCCTTTTATTAGAAGCCAGGTTCTCTGTTGCCCTCAGTTCCTGTGTTGCAGCCTGCCCACAGCCAGCCTGTGTGAGGAACCTGCATTCCCAGAGCTGGGAGCACACTTGCTTAAACTGCTGGTGAACGAGGCGAGTGAGGGATCTTTGTGTGGAACTCCAAACACTGTGGATTGCACTGAAGACAGTCCAGGAAGGGAGACAAAATGAGGCTGGGCACACAGATTGAAAATGGGGGGAAAAATCAGGGTAGCATTGCAGTAAGCCAGGACCAAAATGGTATAAGAGAGGGGAGAACCTTCTAGGGGGTGTACATATAAGGAAAATACAGCGGTTGAACTGGGTGATGCCAGCACAACGTGCTGCATCACCAGGAGCCTGAAAATGCCTATGGACGAGACCATTGCATTCAGAGCAGTGTCTCTCTTTTACCTTGGTCACTTTGCCCAGAGGTATTACATCTTCCTTGATAGGCCCCTGCACCCCAAGAACTTCCCCCTTTTTGTTGCCTTTAAAGAAGGCTTCTGCCCTAGATTTTTGCAGGCATTTAGTAAAATAGGATAAAATAACCAACACAATGAATACAATAAACAGTGTCCACAAAACAGTCTTAACTAAACATGTAAACCAGCCTTTCATCCTGCTGTGTTTGAAAATTCCAGTGAACCAGTCGTTGTTGCCTTCCATCTGGATCTTGTTTCCTTGATCTTTCCGCAGCTGGATACCCTGATATACTGACTCTCTCTGTGACAACAGGTAGAAAAAATACCTGTCTTCAAATGCCTGACAGTCATGGCCATGGACAAGAAATTGTGGCTTGTCTGTGGAAGCACACAGCAAAAAGCATGCGGCTCAGTGAGAAGCATCCAGATTCCTGTTCAGCAGCAACCAATGGCAGCATCCTCTGCCTTTAGCTAATTTAGAATCTTGAGGCTTGGGTTGCCTAAAAGCAAACAGGTAAAGAGATTAGAAGATGAAACTTAAGTTGTGGTCCCACTAAATTTTCTCTTCTGTAAGCCAAGGGTGTGAACACAGCTTATTAGAAGAATCATATATCAATGCTTAAATATAAGGTTTACAAATGTTAAGACATATATCCTGGTTAGTGGTGTCTGTGCCATCTTGGTGTGTGTGGTCAACGCTGCATAAGAGATTTTCTTCTGTCCTTCTTTTTCTTCTTTCCCAGGCTGCTGCTGTCTCTCTTAGGCTTTCATTCTGTTCTTCTGATGGTGGATCTGGTGTTTCCCTCGCGGTTCCCAGAAACAGTTTTAATGTATTTTGCTGGGATCCATCTTAGGAGTGTTGCTGTAAAGACAAGGGCATCTTCTCTTTCCCAAGTAATTAATGGGTAGGTGCCCATAAATTTTTTAGATTCAGGGTCTTTGCTCAACACAGGTAGCTTTTCTTTTAATTGGGCTGCAGTTGAATTCGTAAAATGCCTGATGACTGGGGGAGCTGGCTCCATAAATGAGTTGTTCAAAAAGTTGAATACGTAAAAGGCCTTGGCCAGTTTCTCAATGGAAGATAATATCTGGATTACCCCTCTCAGTTGATCAAGGATCCTTTTGATGGCTCAGTTGGCCCTCTCGGCTATGGACTGTCCTGTGGCAGAGTGTGGTATGCCTGTGACATGTTTTTTACCGCAGGCGTCAGAAACTTGTTGGAATCAGTGTGAGGTATAAGCAAGTGCATTATCAGTTTTAATTTCCTGTGGAAGTGCTAAGCTGGAAAAATCTAACAATTAATGTTTTACAGCATCATTTTTTGATTTTTCACCAGCATGGGCAGAGGAAAAAATCACACTGTAAAAGGCGTCCATTGAGAGGTGGATGTATTTTAGTCTGGCGAAAGAGGGTTAGTGTGTGATGTCTGATTGCCAGATGTGGAGACTCTCTAGTCCTCTTGGATTGCCTCCAGCTCTGACAGAAGCGAGGCCATGTTCCTGACAATTTGGGCAGGTGGCTACAATGGATCTTGCTGGGTCTGGGGTAATTTTAAACATCCTGAGCAGTGCAGGAATGTTTTGGTGGTAGGATTGGTGGGTGATCTTTGCCTGTATAAAAACTATCCAAGACATATTGCAGTGGTTCAGATGTTTGAAGTAGCCAATTGAGGTGCTCCTGACTGAGAAATAAGTATATATTCACAAGGTCTGTTCCTGCAAGGGAGCACAGACGCTCTCTAGATTTCCTGATTAGTTGTGCAATAACTTTCTGTTGGGTTGTTATCATTTTAGTAGATTGGTGTAATCTGAAAACACATTCAATTATTATCAGGGGATCTGAGATAGTTGAGTCCCACTAAAACAATAATATATGGAATTTTGGACTTACACCAAGGATTTCCAGGGAGAAAGGAAAATTAGGGTGGCCTCTGTGTGCCTGTTTAGTTTGAATCACCCAGGGTACATTTTGTACAGCTGCTTCTGCCTCCGGTGTCAGTGATCACAGGAATCGAGCCCTTCACTGCCTTTAAGGAGCAGGAACAGTGGCATGAGATCTTCTGTGGTGATTCCCAGTAGTGAATGTACCCAACTGATGGTTTCACAGAGTTGGTGGAGTTCTTGCAGAGTCTTTGGGTCGTCCTTGATGTGCAGCGTTTGGGGTGTGATGGTTCTCTCTGTGCTTTTTAGGCCGAGGTACTTCCAGGCCACTGTCTTTTGGACTTTATCTGCTGCAATCTCAAAACCTTTCTGCTGTACCGTCGTGATGACATCTTGTACTGCAATGTCCAAAATTATTTGAGCTTCTGCACAAACTAATATATGGTCCATGTAATGAAAAATGATAGCATTAGGATGTCTTTTCCGGCTGGGCGAGAGAATTTGGGCTGCAAGGCATTGACAAGTAGTTAGGCTCTTCTCCATTCCTTGAGGCAATGCAGTCCATGGGTACCTCTGTGACGGTGCTTGTCCATTTTGGGTTGGAAAAGGCGAACAATGGGCTTTCATTGGGGTGCAAGGAGAAGTCAAAAGAGCAGTCATTTAGATGTATAACAACCATCTGCCAAACTCGATGTAACTTGGAGGCTGAGGGCAGGCTGGACTGCAGGGCATCCATGTCCTCGATGCCCTTGTTGATTTTCCTGAGGTCCTGCTGGAGCTGCCTCTTGTCTTTGCCAGGCTTTCATATGATAATGACAGACACATTCCAGGGGCTAGTAGATGGTACAATGTGGCCCACAGACAGCTGCTCCTGCACGTGGGACTGCAGGGCCTTTAACTTTCTGCCTGGGAGGGGCCACTGATCCACCCATATGGGGTCGTTGGTCTTCCAGGTTAACTGAAGGGTGGTGCACTGCTCTGTGGCCCCATCTAGAAATCTTGAGGTGTTGATATGATCTCTAGCCTTGTGCCCCTTTGGGACAAGAAGCCTTTCCTCAAATTGTTATTGGTGCCCAGGTGACGCATGATCTTACTGTATCACTGTGCCCTCAGGACCTTCCATGCAGATGTTACTGTGACTCCAGAGGCCGGTAGTGGCTCCCCTGGGAGCTAATAATTACCCCAGCAGTTGGAACCAGGGGCTATTCTTTTTGCCAATCAGAGAGGGAAATTATGGTGATGTCAGCTCCTGTATCTAATAGTCCTGAATTACATTGTTTCTCCCTTTACATAACAAAACACACTTTAGAATGGGTGTATTTCTGCCGGTAATCTGTGCCCACGTCACCATTGGATCAGGTGGTGTGGTGATCATGTGCAGTAGGAGGTAGGCTCTGGTTATAGCTGTTCCTTTTGGAATGAAAAGAGGGGGGGGATAAGCATAGAGCCGGGACAGTTATCTCCTGCAAAGATGTCAAGGTGACTATCTCAGGTAGTATTCTGAGTATCTCCATCCCTTCCCTGGTGTTGGTTAAAATCAAAATGTCTCTGGGCCATCCATCAGGCCTGTATTTGCCTGTGGGAGTATGGTGAACATAAATATCATGGATTGGAATAGAAAAGGCGCTTAGCAGCTGACTTTAGGTTCCAGGGCAGAGCTGTCTTTTGTCAAGTTTTCTGCAGTGATCAAACTGTCCTGATGGATCTGAGAAGGTCGCTGTGCTGGTTCTCCACGATGTTATGGAGAGTAAGGCGGAACAGCCTCGCATTTGATGTCATCGCCTGGGGCCTTTCCGTGTCTGTGTGGGGTTTCCTGCAGGTCACCGGTTTTGCTGGTGTTGGGAAGCGTGTGGATGAGGGGGGCAGTGAGGACAGTTGTTGTGACACCTAGAAGGTCCCTGCTAACAGTCTGTATTTTTACGATTCTGTTAAAAATGCCTCATCTCCCCATCTCCCCAGATTTAAAGCAAGGTCCTTTTTCATGTGTATGTCAGGGAATAGCTTGGGAGGCTACCAGCACCTCTACTACACCCTGACTGGTAGCCTTATGTAGGCTGGCATCACGGTGTATGGTTGCCCTAAGGGTGCATGCCTCGACCATTTGTGCAATGGTAGGCTTTGGGGTGAGGGGTAGAGAGGGTAATATGTCTTTTCAGGTGTTGTTAAGATTTGTTTCAGCAAGGGTAGAAGTAGTACCTTCCTGACTTTTGGATGTTCAACTTGCTTCTCTATTGCTTGTGTAAGGCGGTCACTGAATTTTATAAAGTATTCCCAGGTCCCTGCAGATTGTCTGTGAAATCTAGAATAGGTGTTGTTCCATTGGGTGTCTGCATGAGAGCTGTCTTTGCAGCACTTTTATCTCTTCTAACACAGGTCAGGAAGGTGTCTTGCGTGATTCTCAGGTTTAATGAAATCTTCCTCCCTGTCTAGATGGACTAGTGTTAGGTGTGCCCGCCTCTCTTCCCTAGCATTGTCTTTTAATACTTGTTGTATTAGGTTTTTCCCCATTCCTTCCCACAGAACAAATTCAGTGGAGAGAGTAGGATGTGCATAAAACGGCGCAGATTGTGAGCCCCATTACATGTGCAGCAAAGACACCATTCAAGAAATTATTAAAATACAGTGAGCCCCTCCCAAGGTCTTTTGCTGCTTTATAAAGGTCTTTTATCTCCCGTGTGTGACAGCTTCCCATCGGGGGTTAGCCCTGTTTTGCGGAGAAAAGAAGAAACCTCACAACTTGTAAAAGTTGTAAAGCCCGGTATGCTTTATTACGACGCGCGCCGGACGCAAGACTCCCCAAAAGGGCATGCGTGCCCCTGGAGACTCCGAGTCCCCTTTTTATCCCCCCTTCCAAATGCATATGCATACAGTTTCAAATTAAGTTCATACATATTCATTCCACGCGACATTTAGCACTAATTCTTCTTTATCGAAGGAATTCCTAGGTCGGGGGCAGATTGACCTCGCGGTTTTCTGTTTTTCTTTCTCTGTCTCCTTGCTGTCTCTGGAATGCGGCCTCTCCTTCAGCTTTAGCTCCACAGACCCTTCACCTCTCCTAGACACTTCACCTAGTTCAGGATGGATACTCTGTCTCATTCCCCCCTTTCCTAGGAAATAAGTAAATTCTTTTACTTAAGGAAAATTTCCACGACAATAAGTGTCTTTTAGCGCTTTACCATGTACATTCGACAAAGAGGTTAGTACAGCTATTCGTTGTAGCATCCTACAGTTCCAAATTAACAATATAACAGACAATCCTAAGCTTATCCCAATTAATATTAGTAAAACTACAATGGGGTGACACAACTTATTAAGGACTCCATTCGCAGTTGGTGACCATCCAAAGATCACATCTCACCAGTGATAATCCGTATTTTATTCTTTGTAGAACTCTGGTTATTTCCTTTGTATCATGTTGGACAGTAATTAAGGTTTTCTTTCTACTTTCTCGGATTTCTTTCAAGACTTCTAATAGGTCTTGGTGCTTAATTAATTGTTTTACCAATGTAAGGTTCGCCCCGATAGGGGTAGGTGGTAGTCTGTGATACATTGTGTAATTGGCTGTAATCAGCTGGTGGGATGTTACTGGTACCAAATACGAAAAACCACACCCAATAATCTTAGCAAAATTACAAATACAAATACAGAGATTAGAATGGTTTCCACTAGACAGAATAACATCATTGCTATCAATTTGTACAGCAGCACAAGCAGTTCTCAAACATACACCCTTTTCCAGTATATACGAGCACAGTTTTCTGGTCAGTGACTGGATGAATTTCAAAGTGACAAATACTCTGTTCAGTGTCCAAACACATCCTGGGCATTAGCAGTATTGCTTTCACAAATGAATCCCATTTGTTCTCTAGTAATGCAGGATTCTAAGTTTACTATCTGCCACTTTTCATTCATCTTTTCGTGCCCACACTCTATGTTCTGAAGGATAGAGTGTTGTTTCTTCATGGTTTAATCTTAGGGCAATGATGGGATGGATAACATAAACAGTGGCATTACATATGGTAAGCACAAAGGCAGTGGCCACATTAGAAATAGGATCATAGGTGAAATTCACCATAATCCACCAGGATTAAAACTTCCTTTCAAAATCAATTGCATTATCCCATTCAATTTTCTGAATTTCAGCTGGAAAATTACCTTCACCCCTTTCCTATATGATCAGAGCTGCTGTTGCTTGTATCCATAACTGTGCTTGTATACAACTGAAAGCTAAAGACACATTATCTTGAACTATACTAAGTGCTTCTACTATCAATTTGTGGTCTTGGTCCCCGGCCTCTTCATACTTCTTTACTTTGGCAGTACTTTTGAAATCTGTCACTGGCTAGTTCCTAATGCCAATAGAGATTACTATAAAGGCTGCTTCAATTTTGTTAGGCTACCCGCTGCAGCAGCCAGTTTATTCATCAGTATTTCTGAATCAATTCCATTTAAAACTCCTAATCTTGTCCCTAATATGCCAGTTACTGCTCACATACTTGATTCTCGTGGATTACTACAGTAGATATGTTTAATATAAACCTTCTTTATCTCAAAAGGTTTTCCTATGGATCCAGTATACTGATTAAATGCCTGGGACCAAGGCCATTCAGCATTGCTTTGGGTAGAGGTACTCTCTGGTTCTAAAACTTCAGTTATAATTCCATACAAAACAATTCTGTACACTAAAGTATGAGCTACTCCCGACCGCAATATACTCATTTTGCCCGAGTAAGTTTTAGTCTCAGTTCATTGTCTCCTGGTGTCACTCCTGAAGGGGCTTCTGGGCCTTCTTCACCCGAGAGTGATGGATCCAGCATTCTGCTCCTTGATTTTGATTGCAGTGAAGGTGGTGAGAGGTACTTGCAGTGGTCTCTCCCACTGTGGTTCCGAAGTCTTCTCTGTAAGAGACTTAACATATACATCAACCCCAGGCTATCCAACTCCCTGCTCCGAGTTCCAGCCACAAGTTTCTCAATTACTCTGAGCTGTTTGCTTAATGCCACCATGTAAGTGGACATTCTGGACATTCCCCTTGTATTCTATGGTCTTCTATAAGGCATTCCAAAAGGATTCAGCATTCCTTTAGCTCAAAAGGTTTAGTTTGAATTTGCAATAGTGCTAGTGGAAGAGCTTCTTGCCCCAGTCTTATGATTTGCTGCTTAATCAAATGATTCATTCTCTCCCCCTGGCCGCTTGATTGGGGGTGGTATGGGGTGTGAAGTCCTTAATCTATGCCCAGATGGCTACTAATCTGTTGCACTATTTTGGAAATGAAAGGTGATTCTTTATCTGAGGATATTGTGGCTGGAACTCTGAAGCGTGGTAATATCTCTTGTAAAAATGATCTGGTCACCTCTTGAGCTTTGACAGTTCTGGTGGGGAATGTTTCTGGCCACCCTGAAAATGTATCTATTAATACCAGTAAATACTGACACCCCCCTTTCCTTGGGAGTTCTGAAAAGTTGATTTGCCACTGCTATACAGGCCCATGGCCTCTCCCAGTCTGACCAAGTTTTGGCCCGGGGGTATTTTGAGGTTAGTCTGGAGGCAAGGATCACATTATCAGCTCACCTGAGTGATAGTGGCATATAGATTCCTGACAATGATACAACAGTCCTTTCAATCAGATGTGTGTTCTAGAAAGCCTGTGGGAATTACTACTTCAAAGTCAACACTTCATTCCAGTGCACTCTGTATCACTCGCAGCCTTGGTCATTTTGAGAAAGGAGCCACACTCTATAAAAGGCTTTAAGTAATTAGGCCCTAGTGTGTTTTCTAGTGCCCTTCCTTCACTAGTAACCACGAAAATGGGAAGGGATTACTAGCTCTCTTTCAATGGTAGCCCACCCCTTGCAGTTGTACATCTCTTTTGATTAGTATTATTGTATTATGGC
This sequence comes from Zonotrichia albicollis, assembly GCF_047830755.1. NCBI lineage: Eukaryota > Metazoa > Chordata > Aves > Passeriformes > Passerellidae > Zonotrichia > Zonotrichia albicollis. Next base: position 9,418,436 of record NC_133842.1, read on the forward strand.
TTACCTTCGAGGAAAATCTGTACCTCACCCTTTGCTGCTTTCTTTGCCTCTCCATCCGCCAGCTCATTTCTTTCCTCCAATTTTAAGCTCACTCTCTGGTGTGCCTTAATATGCTTTTTCAGGTAGCTGAACTGCTTCCAGCAGCCGGATTGTCTCTTCTTTCCCTGTGAGGTCTGCGGTCCCCTCTCCTTCCAGATGGCTCCATGTGCATGCACAACTCTGAATGCCTTTTGCTGTTTCTAAGGCATGGGTCCATGCATTTATCTCAGCATCCTGTGCAGAGGTACCTGTTGGTAAGGGTCCACACTCTATTACCTCTCTGCAGGTAGTCACTGTGAACTTTGCAATGTCGCTTTCTTGTCAGTGAACCAGGTCTCTGCATCATCCGGAGGAGTGTCCTTTAAGTCTGGGCGGCTGGAGTAGGTAGCTTCAGTGGTCTCTAGGTAATCATGGTGTACTGCTTCTCCTTGATTCCACTGAGAAAGGAAGCTGGGTTGACAATATTAGTCACCACTATCTCTCCATCATCTTGCTCTACCATGATGGCCTGGTATTTCAGAAACCTCTCTGGTGAAAAGCCAGTGGCCACCCTTTACTTCCAGTACTGCAGACACTGTGTGGGACACTAGCACAGTCATTTTTGTCCCAGGATAAACTTGTGTGCCTCTTGAATGTTCAGCACAACTGCTGCTACAGCTCTGAGGCAACCTGGCCATCCTTTGGCTGTTGCATCTAGTTGCTTAGAGAGGTAAGCAACTGCCCTCCGGTATGGACCCAAGTCTTGAGCCAATATTCCCAGAGCAATTCCTTGCATGGAAAAATAGAAAGAATGCTTTACTTACATCTGGAAGTTTCAAAGCTGGAGCCGACATGAGGGGACTCTCTAGCTGGCGAAAGGCCCGTGCGGTGTCTCTTGTCCACTGGAGATCTCAGTTCCCATTGGCAATAAGAGCATAGAGGGGTCTGGAGATTACCTTCTGTTTCACTACCTGTGCCTTTTTCTTTGAGACTCTGCGTCCTTGGAGTCCTAGGAAATTCAAAAGGCTTACCGTCCAGGCTTCTCTCGCTTCCCTCGTCTGAGTGGCTACTAGAAGATCATCTATGTACTGCAACAGCCTCCTTTCCTCTTGTGGAGCTTCCTGGGACTCTGGGTCTTTGCAAGCTGTTCTCCACTTGGAGTGGAGAATTTTGAAGCCTCCAGGCACATGGACTATGTGAGCTTGTGTTTGAATGCAAAAATGTTCTGGCTGGCTTCGTGGATAGGGAGGCAAAAGAAGGCATCTCTTAGGCCTAAAACAGTGAACCAGGTTAGCTCAGGTGTTAAACAAGGTTAGTAAGGTCTATGGATTTGCTACCACAGGGTACAAATTCTGTGTTATCTTATTGACAGCCCTTAATCCAGTACTACCAGTTATTGGACTGATTCCTTCCTTACCTTCCTTTTGAGGGTACTACTCAGTTCTCACTGGTTGTGTTCTTTCATTAAGCTTGATGGGGGAGCATCCCATGGGGGAGCATCTTTCACTCTCCCTGGTGCAGCAGAGGCCCATACCCTTGAAAACACTTATTTACTTATTCTAATATCTCCTTACTAATGTCTTTCTTAATTTCAGTGTCTGTTAATATTAAGCCTAACATCTTTATATTATTTGCCTCCAGAGTAACCTTTCTCATTTGAGAATGTTTAGCAAATTGAGCGAATTGTACAAAAGCTTTTAGGTACACATAGTACACATGTTACTTTAAAGGTTTGCAAAACTATGCTGTCGTGGGGTGACAGCCTTCAGCCTTTATCCCAATATCGTGTGTTGTGTCTGGCAGCTGTGCCTTCCCTCCCCCCCCCCCCCGGCCGTCTTGCTGTGGCCGGATGGGGAAGGGGGGGGGGGAGGGTGTGCCCAGGCACTTTTTGCTTTGGGCTTTTGCTGCTTGGCTTGGCTAGCCGCTTGCTTGCTTGCTTGCTTGCTTGCTTTCTGCTTTTTTTTTGTGCTGTTTTTTTTTTTTTCCTTTTTTCCCTTTTCTTTTGTTCTCTCTTTCTTACCCTCCCCTGAAGATACTGGACCGGCTCCGGATCTGGCCTGAGAGCTCCAGGACACCCGAAGCCTGCGACAGAAGCTCGGCGCCCTCACAACACAGTCTGGTCCCTTTTCTTTTCTTGTGTTGGGGAGTGTTCTTTTTGTTACTTGTAAATAAATAGGTTTTGTTTTCCACTTTGGTCCTCTGAGGAATTCCTTCCCGAACCCGGTGTTGGGGGAGGGGTGGTTGGAGGTTTGTTCTGTTTTGGGGGGGGGGGGGGGGCTCCCTTTTGGAGATTTCCCCCTAATTTGTCCTAAACCAGGACATATGCCTTTTCAGACTGGCCAGTTGTTCATTCCCCACACTACAACATAAACATTCTCCACAGGTACTAAAGCTTTATTTAAAACTGAACACATAACCCTTGTGCTGACAAAAATTCTTCCCTTTTGGGAAGGTTACCTTTACCCCTCCTCCCTTACCTTGGGAGGAAGCCTTTACAAATCATATGTACTCATTTTGCGAACTGTGATCGCTTCGCATTTCAGCGTGATAATCCTTGCCTGATTTCATACGTTGCTATCTTATGCTGCATGCTGAACAACATGTTTGATTTGCTTTCTCTTTGCCTTGTTTTCCTTTTCAAGGGCCAAGACGAGAGAGCTGTCTGATCTCACAGTCTCTTTGTCATTCTGGGTGATTTCTTAAAACAAAAGACATTTCAGCATACAAAAACTATCCCATTTATCTTCCTATTATAAAACAGTACTAACAGCAATGAAGCACTATAAATCGTTTTATTTTCTGAGCTGCTCTTACTGGCAACCTCCTCCCAGCGAGCCCCTCCCAAAAGGGGCTAATTTAGGAACCTGTTTGCTCTGGTCAGTTCTCATTATTTATTTCTCCTTGCCCTATCTCGCTTCCATTTGAACCTTTTTACAGACCTTCACAGTAGTTTCTCAGTTTTCCTCCTATACACACAGCTCCAGGTGGCAGGTATCAGATGTGATTCCCACACACAAGCTCTAAGACCTTAGGTTCTGAATCCGCTTGACCAGAAACCTTTAATTTACACTCGGGGCGTGTACCCTGACACTTATTGGAACAGCAAAACAGCAATACCAGTGTTTCTCATAAACACCGCACTGCAATAATACCTGCACATCCAGCTTTTGCCCACAGGCCATTCCCGTGTTCCCTGGGGAGACAGGGCAGCCAGAGCTGTCCCTGTGCCCAGGGCACAGCCACTGTCACCTCACACAGTGTGCCAGCCTCCTGATGTACCAAAGGCTCCCCGAAATTGCTCACAAAGGCAGGCTATTCTGTTTGTTACAGAGAACTTTAAATCCTTTCAGCGGATTGTTTCCAGTAAAGACTTACTGCAGTACCAACTGAAGTCTCATAAATCTCATAAGTCTCATTAACTAATTAATCTCATTCACCTCTTCTATATAAACTCTGTTTTACAAAATATCAGTCTTTCCAGTTCTCTTCTTGCACAATCTAATTAAGCACTGTGTCTACTTACACTTGTTTTGCTGCTTTGCAAAAAGGCTGTGCTAGTCACAGCTGAAACTCTGATATGCCTGCAGACACAGACACACGCACTCACTCCCCCCCTCCCCCTTATCTCAAATTCACTAGAGCCATGGCTTGAATTACTATGAGGGGGAGAATTCTTGGTTCCTTTAACTCGCTTTATCGAAGTTAAACATAAATCACCGTACTATAGTTCTCCTATGTAAAATGCTACTCTTGTTGCAACAAAATCTTAAAATCTCCACAAACACCACTATACAATCTGAGAATCAAATTACCACAATGCAGCGGAAGAAAATCACCACACAAAATCACCGGGAAAGGGCATATTTCTCAAAGTGCTCACTTTTCTCAACACAACACAGCACACCATAATTCGGCATTTACTCAAATCAATTTTTCCTGGACACAATCAAAATAACAGCACACAGTCTAGAGATCAAGTCCAAACATCCAAGGCAAAGGAACTCTCTGAGCTCATACTCACGGTTAAAATGTACCAAATCTACACAAATCACTACATTCAAACACGATAAATACCATCACTGACATTCCTCCACTCGCTTCTCCGCAGGGCACTTCTCTCCCTGCCCCCGCAGCCTGCTGCAGCCGGCGCCTCTGGCCTCACTCGGCTGCTTCAAACACGGGGAGTACTGACCCATCCCCGCACTGTAGGGCACTGTAGATTTACTCTCTTTTATACACCATACACATATCACCTGCACGATCACAAACACAGTGCACTGGCCACACACATTAACCATACAGCAACACAGTGTCCGGACATCACACACACACACAAACAAAACACACGGGCTCACCAGTTCTGCTCCATCAGAACTATGAATCCTCAATACACACATACACGGGTTCACCCGGCTTACCCCCAAAGCCGCTAGCGGTCTGCTCTATCAGAACGACGAACCCGGCCTCTAATACAGCTGCTCTATCAGCTGAACCCCGTCTCTAATACAGCTGCTCTATCAGCTGAACCCCATCTCTAATACAGCTGCTCTATCAGCTGAACCCATGAACCCAGACGTCTCTGGGTGGTTTACTCCCTTTCTCTCCTTCCTCCCCCCCCTGGGGCCCCATACATACCGTATTCTCCTCCGCAGGCCAGCGGGTCGTTGTCTGTCCTCGCAGGTGGCAAGTTGAGACAAGCGGAGCCCCACCAGGAAAAAATCCTGGGGCGCGCCATGGAGGTCCGTCAATCCCCCCTGCCCCCGCGGGGACAGAGAACTCCTGCCTGGCTCGCCAAAATGTTTTGCAGAGAAAAGAAGAAACCTCACAACTTGTAAAAGTTGTAAAGCCCAGTATGCTTTATTGCGACGCGCGCCGGGCGCAAGACTCCCCAAAAGGGCATGCGTGCCCCTGGAGACTCCGAGTCCCCTTTTTATCCACCCTTCCAAATGCATATGCATACAGTTTCAAATTAAGTTCATACATATTCATTCCACGCGACATTTAGCACTAATTCTTCTTTATCGAAGGAATTCCTAGGTCGGGGGCAGATTGACCTCGCGGTTTTCTGTTTTTCTTTCTCTGTCTCCTTGCTGTCTCTGGAATGCGGCCTCTCCTTCAGCTTTAGCTCCACAGACCCTTCACCTCTCCTAGACACTTCACCAAGTTCAGGATGGATACTCTGTCTCAAGCCCCACTCTGGTACTGCACCGGTGCTGCTTGTATTTTAGCTACCAATTCCCAGTCTCCCTCTTCAGCTGCCAGCTTCTGCATCCTCTGCCAAGAATCCTCAGGCTCATGCTGAAGGTCGGATGAACCTTCCCTCTCCTCTCCATAAGAGGGAACTTGGTCTTTGGCAGAGGAGCGAGGCCTTGGGGTGACTGGCCTGGCCAGGCCCGGTGTTGTGGGCCTTTGGTAGCCAAGATGGCGGCCTTCCAGTTTCTGCCCCTCACACTTCCGGCTCTGAGCGTGTGGGATCCACAAGGGACTGAGTTGGAGGGGGTAGGGCAGCGGGAGTAGGCAGGGAAGCGCTGGATCCCAATGCAGAATGTAGTACCTGACGCAGGGGTGGGTCCCAAACAGGGGGCAGGACCTGATGAGAGAGCTGGTGTTGGGAGGATGTTTGACGTTGAAGACCCCCTCCAGAGGAGGGACTCCATTTTGTGAGCTACCTGAGGGGTATCCAGGGAGGAGAGGTACTGGAGAATGGGTTAGGGTAGAATCCAGGCCTGTGTGATCAGTACAGACCTGGGCAGGGAGTAGAGAAGGAGAGGAGATGTCAGACAGCAGGTGGCTTGTCTGTGCTTTACAGCAGTTTCCGTCTCTCATCTGTATCTTGGTTTCAGTGGGTTCAGGAGTGCCAGGGGCAGAACAGAAAGTCAGGGTTGAATATTAGAACATTGAACCCTTGAGAAAACTCTATAAATCATATGAAAAAGTGGGAAAAATTTTGCAACTCTTCTCACTCCCTGAGTTTTCAAAAAATAGAGACGTTCCCTAACTCAGTCACAGAATGCTATAAGATGAACAGAATACACAAAAATGACTGGGAATTCTTTAAAGGGACAATGAACAAACAACTTCCAACTTCCCTTAGCAAAAGTCTTCCCCTCTAAAAGGAGAACATCCCTAACTAGAAATTATGTATCCCTCTCAGCTTTGGATAATTTGTTACCCAGAGCAGCCCCTGATGTAAAGGGAGGCCCACCCAGAGGACTAAAAAGTCACCCAAGGATCATGCCCTGCAGGCGGCTGTCTCCCCATTCATTGCTCTGGTGGCGCTGGATGCAGATGTTTCCAAATGTCCCCTGAGCTTCACCAGCTGAGCCAGCCCTCATCCCTCATACTCCTGGAGGGTGCCGACGCGGCATTCAGCAAGCCTTGATAAAACTGATGAAACATTGCATTTAGAGGGCTGCCTCACTTTACTATAATTTCTGATTTTTCTTGTGAGGTTTTTTAGTTCCAGTAATAGGCCCCGGGCCTCCAGAAACCTGCGTCCTCCTGAGATATCATTGCTAGTGAGGAGTTCAGCAGAGCTGAAAGCAGAGGCCTGTCCTTTGTGTTCCCGTTGGGATGGCAGTGGAAGTGCCCTGAGTGCACATTCAGAGGCACCTTCATGGCTTCTCATGCCACGACACCAAAACTAAAAGTGCAAGGTGACTTCCTAAAATGACATTTAGTCCTTTGAAATATCTACAGGAAGTGATCTCAAGCTGCTTTCTGAGCCTGCTCCTTGGGATCAGCTGTGAGGGGCTGAGGGCAGGCCTGAGCCCGGTGCTGTGTCCCACTGGGAGCAGCCGCACAGGCTCACGTGCAGAGCAGGCACTGTCAGAGGCCCTGGAGATCTCACCTGCCCTGCAGCCACCTTTGTCAAGGTGCTGTAAACATCAGCTGATGCTGACTTTCCCCTTGGATGCCTTGGTTTACTCACTATGGGGAATTGCTTTCCTGAAGCCCGTGGGATTTCCCCCTGGCAGCTGTGATGGGGATGCTCATGGAGTGTGGGGCTTTGGGGGCAGCTGCACGGGCAGTGGCTGAGCTCAGGGCCCTGTTGGGCCCATGGCCCCATCAGCAGCAGCAGCAGCAGCAGCCCTAGGGCCCAAAGCCCCGTGCCCCCTGCCCAGCACAGGCTGCCTGTCCCTGCAGCTGTCACCCGAGTGGGGCCCAGGGGCCAGTGGCCGCTGGCAGCAGCAGGAATGCGGGCAGGGTGAGGATGGCCTGGCTTAGCTTTTGTCTCTGGAACAAAGCGGGCTCAGGGCAGTGCAGAGCAGGCTGGGAAGCAGAGCCCAGGGCCTTTGGAGGCTACAAGGCTTAAAGATCAGCCCCTGCAGCAGCCCAGATGCTGGTGGCCCAGTTGCCAAGGCTGTGGTGGCCTTGAGAATGTGCAGGTGGGTTTTGCAAGGCTGTGGCCTGCTGGCGGCTGTGGGCCCAGAAATCCCTGTGGCTGCAGCAGGAAGGGTGGCTGAAGGTTTGCTGCCTGCTTTGGTGGCATGGCTGCAGGGGCCAGTGCTGTGAGAGCCCCCTGGGTGAGAGCTGGTGAGAGAGAGCTGAGCTCTTGGGGACAGCGCTGTTCCCCAGGCCAGGAAGAGCAGCAGTGCCCAGTGCCAGGAGCGGTGTCAGTGGGAGCCCCTGTGCACAGGGAACCCCAGCCCCAGGGTGGCCGTGCCAGCACCCCCTGGGACCTCCAGCCCTGGGAACATGGAAAAAGTGGAACCCACAAGTGTGCAAAGGCTGCCTGTGCCCAAAGGAATGGCAGAGAGGAGTCAGGTTTAAAAAGAAACATTATTTGCCGAAGATCGGCAAATCTAGGATTTGCACAACATGTTTGGTTATAACAATCTTTATAACAACAACAATGTAAAGAACATATTTATATGGGATCTGATGGGCTAACAATCTTCAAAACGTATTTACAAAAAACTTGCAACGTAGAAAACATATTTACAAGGAACTTCTAAACTTCGAACGTATTTACAAAGGTGTGGCATCTGTGCCATCATGTGCATGAGTCCTGGAAGAAAGGAAGCAGCAGGGCTGGACTCAGCTGGCAGCACTGGGCCCAGCAGGGCTGGGAGCTGGGCCCCAGGGGCTGGGCCGGGGCTGGCAGGGCTGGCGTGGCCCCAGGCAAGCGCAGGGCAGGCCGGGGCTGATGCTTGTGGCAGCACAATCCAGGCCCCCTGCGGGCACCGTGTCCCTGAGCGGGGCCATCCAGCCCAGTCCCAGCCTGGCGTCAGGGGACCCAGTGTGTGTGTGGGCAGGGTGTGGGAAGCAGCTGCCTGTCTGACCTGTGGGGCTCCATCTTCATCCAAGGACCATGGGCTCCTCCTCATGCTCCTTGTCAACGTCCATGTCCTCGATGTTGTCCTCCGCATCCACTTCCATCTCGTCAATGGTGTCCTCCTCCTCTACTTCCATGTCCTCAACAGGGCAGGACATGAAAGTAGAGGAGGAGTCCACCTCCATCATTTCATCCTCATCCAACCCCTGGTCCACTTCCATGTCCTCCACAGTGTCTCTGTCAGTCTGCAACAGGCAACACAGTCTCCCAGTGAGCTTCCTGTCCCCCACCATCCATTCCCACATGGCTGCAGCCTGCCCAAGCCGGGTGCCCCCTGCCTGTCATGGCACTGTACCTCCATGGGCACAGCAGAGCACATCCTGCTGGGATTGGCGCTCCAGAGCAGGCAGCAGGAAAAGCCCAGGCAGCAGCAGCAGCAGCTCAGCGCTGAGGGTCAGAGCGCAGAGTGAGCGGCAACTGACCCTTGGCATCCAGTGAAGTGTCTGCTGTGCTCGTTTCCAGGTCCTGGACATTCCACCTGGAACCCTCTGGGAGCTGTGATGTCTCTGAAGTTTCAGGGTCCCTGCGCAGTGGGAGATGGGGATGGAAGAATGATCAAATCCTTGAATGGTTTAGCTTGGAAGGGACCCTAAAGCTCATCTGGTTCCAAGCTCGGCAACCTCCCAGCACACCAGGTTGCTGTGGCCCCTGTCCAACCTGGCCTTGGATGTTCCTGGGGATGGGGCAGACACAGCCTCTCTGCACTGGTCCCTGCGTCAGGGACAAGAACCCTGGGAGTAAAGAACTTCTTTCCATCATCAAATCTCTTCCACCTCGTGCAGTTTGATCCCATTCCCCCTTGTCCTGTCGCTACACTTCCTGACAAAGAGTCCTGTCCCACATTCCTGTGTGTCACGCTGTTCCTGCAGGGTCACATGTGTGGTTGAACCTGCAGACAGGAGAGAGAGAAGCCAAGTTCCCACACAGAAAAAATGGGGAAAGTGGCATGAGAGGTGAGATAAGAAGGAAAAAGTAGAGACATGCAAGGCATTGGTTTGGGTGGGCTGTGGGATTCATGTCTTGTATTAGAGGCCAGGTTCCCTGGTGCACTCAGTTCCTGTGTTGCAGCCTCCCTACAGCCAGCGTCTGTGAGCAAACGGCACACCCAGAGTTGGGAGCACACTTGCTTAAACTACTGTTGAACGAGGCTATAGAGGGATCTTTGTGTGGAACTCCAAACCCTGTGGATTGTGCTGAAGAGAGTCCAGGGAGGGAGACAAAATGGGGATGGGGACACAGGGTTTTATATGGGGTGGGAAAGCAGCAGAGCATTGCAGTAAGCCATGACCAATAGGGGACTAGAGAGGGGAGAACATTCTAGAAGGAGTATATATAAGGAAAAAACAGCAGTTGAACTGGGTGATGCCAACAAAAACTGCTGCATCACCATGAGCCTGCAAATGCCCATAGGTGACACCATTGCATTCAGAGGGATGTCTGTCTTTTACCTTGGTGACTTTGCCCTGAGGTATTACAGTTCCAGTGGTAGGCTTCTGGGCCCTCACAACTCCACCCTTTTTGTTTTCTATAAAGAAGGCTCCTGCCATAGAGGTTTGCAGGAATTTAGCAAAAAAAGGATACAATAACCAACACAATGAATACAATAAACAAAGCCCACAAAACAGTCTTAACTAGAGATGCAAGCCAGCCTTTCATCCCCCGTGTTTGAAAAGTCCACTGAACCAGTCGATGTTGCCTTCTGTCTGGATCTTGTTTCCTTGATCCTTTAGCAGCTGGGTGCTCTGGTATACTGACTCCCTATGTGACAGCAGGTTGAAAAAACACATGCCTTCAAATGCCTGATAGCCATGGCCATGGACAAGAACTTGTGGCTTGTCTGTGGAAGCACCCAGCTGAAGGCATGCAGCTCAGTGAGGAGCATCCAGATTCCTGCTGCAGCGACAACAAACGGCAGCATCCTCTGACTTGAGCTAATTTAGTATCTGGAGGCTTGGGTGGCCTAAAAGTAAACAGATAAAGAGAGTAGAAGGTGAAACGTAAGTTCTGGTCCCACTACCCTTTCTCTTCTGTAAGCCAGGGGTGTGAACAAAGCTTATTAGAAGGATCATATATCAATGCTAAAATATAGCTTTTACAAATTTTAAGTGAAATATTGTTGTGGTTTGAGAGGAAGTGAGGTTTTTGGGATGGTGTGGTCACACCAATGGGTGTTCAGATTTGAATATTGGCACCTGGTGTGGCCACTGGGGACATGGATACGCCTCTGAGAACACAGGAGTTAAAACCAGAGAACTCCCAGGGGAAGCTCTCTTGGGTTCTGGCAGGGATAAAAGGTCAGACCTCCCCTGCCATCTGGGCGGGGGAGGGGAAGCCATGCGGCCGGGTGAGGAAGGTCTGGCCCCGAGGATGGAAGGGTGGAAGAGCGGAAGAGCACCGAGAGGCATCGGGCGGCCCCCCACCCCCAGGAGAGACAGAGAGAGAGAGAGAGAGAGGAAGAAAGCCTCTGTCTGTGACTGTGCTACCTTGCAACTTGATAACATGGGCCCGCAGCACGGATGAGAAGGAGAAGGGAGAGAAGGGAGGGGGGGGATGCAGCAAGAAGGTGTCCGGCCACTGTGGGAGTTCTAGGCGGGCTGAGCCCGAGATTTTAACCCTTATTTTGGACAATGAAAACTTTGCAGAACAATAACCTTCCTAGAAGAGAGAGAGAGATGAAACAGAGGAAGAAATGGGCAAGTGTGATGAAATTTCCTGCAAGTGAAAGATGTCAGAAGAGTGGGGAAGAATCTTAGGTGAGAAGAGATGATGGAGTGGCCTTAGCTGGACTTTTCTCGTATAGCCCTGGACAGAACCATGTTTCCTGTGACACAGAGACTGCATCCAGGGGGAGGCAATGGCTCAAAGCCAAGAGGGTTAAGTTTTGAGACACCTCGGCCCCAGGAGGTGAAATTTGGGGGGGACAGGTGTCCCGAAAGTGAGAGATTGTGCTCTTTTTGGAACGGGACAAAGCATCCTTAAAAGGAAAACCCTAGAAGCAGCTCTGGTCTATGTACAGTGGTGAGAGCACTGGACATGGAAGGAAGAGGTCACGATGGCAGATGTTCTCCAGGCGGTGCCACGAGTGACATGGAAACACATGTGTGGGAATCCATAAAAATCAGAGAGTTTTAGGAAGGTTGTAAAAAGGACAGGCCGCAGAAACAGCAAGAATTGGGAAGTGCTAAAGCAGCAGAAAAAGATATATAAGCTGTAGTGAAGACAATAGGGCTGTGTAATGGGCCTTCTAAGTTGCAACAAGTTTATTTAGTATATATCTAGAAGGTTATGCTGATGAATATAGCTTTATTCGTTGTCTCTTATAAATGAGCCATTGTGTTGGAGAATCGGCCACTATTGTTTTAACCAAAGCTACATGTGTTTAAGATGATTGGATAGAACTACTGTCGGTATGCTTTTGCTCTATGTAATTGGCTTAGATGCACTTATGTTATGTGGAAACATTAAGTTTCTTTGGCCTGCTGCGTGGTCAGCGAGCTGTACGCATCTTTCCATTGTCATAACCATGTAATGAGACTGATGCTGAAAACATAAAAAGCTCTAGATGCTGATCAAAGCAGCCCCATCCTGTTTGCGTCTGTATATAAACTGCCAGCGTACCAAACACGAGGTTTTGACGGTGTTTCCTGGGGAAACCTATGGCACAAGAAGGACTCCTCTCCTCTTGATGAACAGAGAATTGATTGTCTAAAGGGTCGTGATGGACCGAGAGTTGGTGATCTGAGGGATGGATGTATTGGAAATTGGGTGGGGGCAGGAGGAAATGTTTTTGGAAGGTTTTCATTTTCCCTGTGTATTTCTTTTTACTTGTAGTGTCATTAATAAAGTTTTCTTTATTTCTAAGTGGGGGCCTGCTTTGCTTATTCCTGGTCACATGTCACAGCAGAAACCAGGGAGAGTTTATTTTCATGGGGGCACTGGCTTTGTGCCAATGTCAAACCATGACATATATATATAATAAAATAATAAATCAAGCCTTCTGAAATATGGAGTCAAATCCTCGTCCCTTCCCGCATGCAAAGACCCCTTTGACCACCGTCACATGTGCCCTGGCTGGCTGCAGGCTGGGCACACATCCTGCCCTCCTGCTCTGTGCCAAAGGCAGCAGGGATGGGCAGCTCTGGGCACTGCTCTGAGCACAGCCTGGGCACCGCGGGCAGCTGGGACAAGGGCACAGGAACCCTCAGCTCACGGGCGGTTTCTGCTTTCTTTCCTTGCAGCCGGGCTCTGCGGGTGCTGAGGCTGCTCTGGGCTCTGCCAGGGCTCTGCTGGAGCTCAGCACCCGGCCAGAATCAGCCAAAGAAGAAATGGTGTGACCTGCAGCACTTGCTTGAGCATTTTAGCAGCACATCTCAAGTTTGCAGAGTGTACACCTCCATGGGAAAACATGACACCCCCCCCCAAAAAAAATTGTTCAATAACTTCTGAAATGAAATCAATCTGGCATGACCCCAAATGACATTTCTCAGTTTGCTCAAGCTGTAGCTCAGCCCTTCTCCGAACAGTTCTCTCTCCCACCCTCCTTTTACTTCCCAACTGCTCCCTCTTTTCCCCCAGTGAGTTCCCAGCCCATCGCAGTCTCCATCACACTGTTGCCTTCCTTGGTGCCCCTCACCACAAGGAAGGCTGAGCCCCAGACTTAGGGACTCATCCTGTCACTGGCTGAGGAGCAGCAATGTCTCAGAGGTCCAGTGGGATTTTAGTGTCATTCAGAGCCACTCTCCAGCCCTCAGCTCTCCTCGCTGCTGCGCTCCCACTCCCTTTTCCTCATCCCTGCAGCAGGATGAGCTCTGTGAATCCCCTTGAGCCTCCCCACTCTTCCCAGCCCACGAACCCCCCTCAGTTAGGCTGAAGCTGAAGCTTCTCTGTCTCCTGTGGCACACCAGTTCAGTTCCCTGTGCAGGGAGACCCAGCCCCAGAGCACAGCACACAACAGTGCAGTCCGGGCTGGAGCAGCTGCCCTGCAGCCCTGGCTTGGCTGTTTGTGGCAAGGCAATGCTCCTGGCTCCCAGCTGTCCCTGCAGGATGGCCCCAGGGCAGAGCCCAGCCGGGCTCCCACTGCAGCCCCTGGAGCTTGGGGCAGACAGTGCTGCCAGAGCTGAGGTTCCTGGGGAGCACCTGGAGCTGTGCCTTGCACTCTGTGGCCATGTGTCACAGTGCAGGCTGGCTTGGGCTGTGTGAATGTACCAGCCCTGGTACATCTGACAAGGCATGGATATCAGAGCAATGAAATTATCTAGCCTGGGTTTTTCAAAGGCCCTTAAGCAGGAAGGGCTTGAGAATGAACACTGTTTGCAACATGAACATAGGGGTGAGTACTCTCTCTGTCTCCAACCCACTACCCCCAGCCAACGTTACAGCCACCCACTCCCTCACACATCCCCCTCGTGCCTTCCCACTGCTGTGTCCTGTCAGGGTTTCCCAGCCCCTCCTCCCTTCATGGCCCCAGCCCCTCAGGCTCTGCCCCAGCCCGGCCAAGCTGCCTGCCAGCAGCGCCACAGCCCCACAGCAGCTCCAGAGCAGCCCCATCCAGGGGCACCTGGGAGCCCTCAGCAAGGCAGCCAGCAGCACACGGGCAGGAGGACACGGATGGCGCTTCCTGCCTGGCACAGGGCTTGTGGCCATCTCCGGGCACCGCCCTCCTAGGGCTCCCCACAGCCCCGGCCCCTGCCCAGCCGCTCTGTCACCAGCACAAAGGCTTCTGCAGAACCACCACAGGCCAAGGGACTTGTGGCCATTTCCCCTGCAACACTGCACACCTGGGCAGGTTGCTGAGCTAGGGTACCCTTTTCCCCCTCTTCCCCTATGCCCTGCAGACCCCACGCAGCAAAAGAAAGCTCCTGGGAGTCTGTGTATTATAACACACTCTATATTCATATACTAATGAAAACACAAAAAAAAGAAAAGAACAATCTGAAAGAAATGGAAAATTCCCGCTGGTGGCCTCAGCAGAGACATCAGCTCTCTGCAGAGCCCCAGCAGCGCAGCCAGCCGAGCCGCAACAGAGGAGGCTGTGTCCTCCATGCCCAGCGGAGATGTTCTTGCACCCTCTGGAAGACGGAATATCGCTCCCTCTGCAGGGCCTGGAGGACATACAATGTTTTACGTGCCAGGTCGGACACGGCACTGCTGATGTCCTCTGTCAGGTGTTCAAGGGCTGAAAGAGAAAGGAACAGAGCCATGGTGAGATACTGGATCTGCGGGGAGCCGAGGAGATCTCCCGGCCAGGGCCATCCCAGCCAGCTCTAGCCATGGCCAGGAGGGAGCAGGGACCAACGGAAGCAGCCCGAAGCTGCTGGCCACGAATCGCCCAGGTGGCCCTGAAATCTCTGTGTGCTCTGCCCACGCTGCCCCCGGTCCGCACAGGGAGCAAAGGCCTCCGCAGCCGGGGCAAGGCTTGCAGCTGCCTCGGCAGCCCCCGCTGCCAGCCCGCTGCTGCCTCACTCACCGTTGCAAATGAGCCGGAGGTCTTCCTTCTTCCCCCTCAGGTGCTGCGCGGCCATGCCTGTGAACACAGAGCCTGTCACGGCGCCAGCGGCACAGCTCCCTGCCAGCGGCGCTGCCGGCGCTGTGGCCACACGGGCTGCTGGCCCGGCAGGGCTCAGCCCGGCCCTTGCCGCACGCTGCCGCTCCAGGGCACGGCTGCCAGAGGGCGGCGGCAGCAATGCCCGGGCCAGGCGGGGCTCCACGGCGCCGAGCCCGGCTGGCGCTGCCGGGCCAGCAGGCCGGGCTGGGGCCGAGCTGCGGCGGGCCGGGGAGGGAGCGCGGGCTCGTGGCTCACCCATGAACCTGATGGCCGCCGCTCGCAGGGGCTCCTGTGGGCTCTGCACGTAGGGCAGGGCCCGGCGCAGGTGCTCGGCCGCTCGGCTCCTGTCCTCTGCCAGCTGGAGAGAGCGGCAGGAGGGAAGGGTTGGCGCGGGCTCAGCCCCGGCCTCCCCTGCCCGCACAGCCCTAAGGCGCGGCCAGCAGCCGCCGGCGCCGGGCTCCCGAGGGGAGGGGCAGAGGGCCGGCTGCTGCCCGGGGAGCCGCCGTGCCGCCCCGCCCCGCAGCCCCGCCGGGCCGGGGCTCCCCCGGCAGCCTGGAGCAGAGCCCGCGCGGCCTCTGGGTGCAGCAGCGGGCAGGGCCACAGCTGCCCGCCCCGCACACTGAGCGCCGCGCTCAGCGAGCTTCTCCGGGCTGAGGCTGGGGCTTGCAGGCTGTCCTTACCAGGCACTTGCTGAACTTCCACAGATTCTGGTTCTTCACCAGTCTTTCAAGATCTGGCCTCTTCAGGAACTCAGCCACACAAAGCAGAGTTTCCTGAGAAGCCTGGAGAGCAGCAGACACAGAGATGGCCCCACAGCCCAGGGCACAGCACCCGCGTCCCTGTGCCAAGGCCTGGAGGAGGCTGCAGCCCAGCAGGTGCCAGGGCAGGAGGCAGCCGAGCCCCCTGCCAGGGGGACAGCAGCAGCCCACGAGTCCTCACCTGTGCCACAAGCCGCTTCTCATCATGGCAGTGGAGGACGAGGGGCAGCAGGCTCTGGCGCAGGGGTGTCTTCAGGGCCTTGTTTTCCTTTTCCTGTGGAAGAGTCACCAATGTTCGGAAGAGCAGTATGGAGATGAGCTGAACCTGCCAATTGTTCTGTATGGAAGGAAGAAAAAAAAGACCTCAGCATCAGCTGCACGGGGCTCAGCCTGGCACAGGCCTGCAAATTCACAGGGCACAAAGTGTCCGGACAGCACCCAGTGGCCGTGGTTGGGAGCAGTGAGCCTTACGTGGTCAAAGAGTGGCAGGAGCGCCTCAAGCAGCTGCAGTGTGATAGGGCCGGGCATCAGCATGTCATTGTCCAGGATGATAAAGCTGAGTAGCATGACTGTCATGAAAACTATCTCTCCATCTGCATCCCACAGGAAGTCCTCAAGACTTTCTGTCAGGCTCCTCATTTTTTTGGTCTGTGCAGAACACAAGTTTGTGAAACGCCGTCCTGCTGCCGCAGGGCCCAGAGGCCAAAGGCCTGTCCCAAAGCACTCGGGCAGCTGAAGTGGGAGGCAGGAGAGCTGGGAGCAGCTGCCCCAGCACTCAAAGCCCTGCCAAGCGCAAGCGACCGCATTGCCCAGCTCAGCCTCAGCCGCTGCCCCCTTCTCACCATTGAGGGCTCCTCAGTGAGCTCAAGAAGGGCCTTGAGCGCCAGGCGACGCCCCTCCCTGCACTCGCTCTGCAGCTGCCTTGACAAAATTTGCAGGACTCTGTTAGCACCACGTTCACTCAAGTGCAGGCACTCGAGGACCTGAAAGGCACAGGGCAGTGACAGGGACCCGGCTGGCAGGAGCCCAGAGCCGCACGGGGCCGGGCCCAGGCAGCAGCACAGGGCGCGGGTACCGTGCCAGGCAGGTGCGGCGACGAGAGAGCAGAGAGCTGGAAGGCAGCTCAGCCAGGCAGCGCTGGCCATCAGGCTCACCTCCACAAGGAACGCCAGGGCGGGCAGCTCCCAGCGTGGCTCCTGTGTGCTGAGCAGCCAGAGCAGGTAGCGAGCGATCCGGGAACACAAGGGCATGGAGACACAGCACATCTCCCTGGCAGGAGAAAAAGGAAGCAAGATTGTGGGCCAGCGGGACAAACCTCTGCCAGGACTGACACACAGAGGTCTGGTCTTTCCCCAGCATCCTGCAAGCGGCCCTGGGCTATTTGGGAGGCAGCTCCTGGTGGGCACCCTCCTCTCCCAGCCTTTTCCAGTCTGCTTGGCCATCCCTGGGTGACAAGGCCTTCTGGGCCACGACCTCGGGGACTGTGTGGAGCTCCCTAGGCACAGAGCACAACTGTCAGAGGTAGTGGGGAGAAGGGGGTCTCACCTGGCCAGCAGACCCATGGCACAGTGGTGGGTGTCAGCACACAGCAGCGTGTCCCAGCCACACCTGCGTTCCATTGCCACCACCATATCCTCGTGCTGCATTCGGCAGAGCAGGGACGTCAGGGTCTGCACTGCAAACCTGCGTGCACAGCAAAGCCCAGGTCACGCTGTGAACACTGGCTCCTGCCCGGGGACGTAGCAGGGAAAGGAGGAGTGGGATGGAACACCTGTTGGGGCTGGTGGCAAGGCCGTATTCCTCCTGCCATCCCTTCCAGAATGCATTGACCTCCTCTGGCGTATCCAGAGTGCTGAAGAGCACTTGGGAGAGCAGATGCAGAAAGAGGCGGGGCAAATACACCGTCACCATATGTGGGAGGCAGGGCATCTGGAGGATCTTTCAGATCACCACAGTTGCCTGCAAAGGACAAAGCCCCCCGAGACAGGGCTCAGTGCCGAGGTGTCCGTGTGGCAGGGCCCAAGCAGGGGAGGGAGAGGCTCAGAGAGACGCAGGGGGAGCACGGGGCCTGGTGGGGCTGAAGCTGCCCCTGGGCCGGGTTTCAGCCCAGTGCCTGAGGCAGGGAGATGCAGTGGGGGAAGGAGGATGGAGAGCTGCTGGAGAGGCAGCCTTGGGGACAGCAAAGGCCAGTTACAGAAACTCACAGCCAGGACAAAGACACCCGTTTTGTCCCTATCCGAGGTGCACATGCTTAGCTCTGGCCAGCTCCTCAGCACATCCAGGAGTATCAGCAGCGCTGGCTCTGCAGTCCTGGGCGAGCACATGATGCTCTTCCACATGGTCAAAGCAGCTCTGTCAGGTTAGAGCTCTGTCTCAGGAGGGTCTCAGACACAGCACCGTGGCCTGGGCAGCAGTGGGGACCTGAGCTGGCTGCCAGCCCTGCCTGTGCCCATTGCCACTCGCCAGCAGCACACAGGCAGCCCAGGTCACTGGGGACAGGCCCCTGAGGGGCAGCGAGGGAGCACCGCAGCAGGCTCGGGGGCTGATGTGCCAGGGCTGGCCAAGGGAGCAGCCAGAGGGCCCTGGAACTCTCTGTTGGTCACACACCTGGGCCAGGCTGTACAGGCTGATGGGCTGGCGAGCCCTGAGCCCTCTGGGCAGGTGGGGCCCATACCTGTCACAGGACAGGGCCAAACGCAGGAGCGTCATGACTACGTCAGCGGGCTGTGCTTCGCTGAGATCCAGCAGGGTCCTGTTCAGCCTGTGCTCAGCAAACTGATTGGCCAGGAGCCACTGGTGGATGTACCTGACCAGGGCAGGAACCTGGAGAAGGCACGGGGAGACTTGGAAAGCTGCCGGAGGGAGGAATGTCCCCAGCTTCCCCACAGAAGTGCTTTCCTTCCCACCACACTGCCATGGCCTCAAAGAGTTACAGTGACCAGCAGGCGTGGCTTGGGAGACCAAGCAATTCCTGGGAGGATCAAAGCCTGGCCACAGGCTGCTTACTTGCTTAGGATTGAAAAGCCCTCCTCTACGAGCATATCCAGCAGGGCAGCACTGGTCTTGGTTTTGAAGATGTGCGAATATGCTCTGAGCCCAGTGCCCATGGTGCTGGTCTCTTCCGCCCGAATTTTCTTGATGAATTTGCAAACCAGCTGTAGGAGAAGGGCAGGAAGCCAGGGATGTTGCAGGGAATGCTCCAAGCGCGGTGCCAGCAGGCCCAACCCAGGTGGGGATGGCTGCAGGTACCTGGGCTGTGCTGCGGAAGAGGCCACGGGCGGGGTCCTGCTCCTGCGTGCGCTGCAGGGCTGCACCTGGCAAAGAGCGAGCGCAGCCAGAGCTGAGGGGCTGCGGGAGAGGCCGGAGAACACAGCCCAGCCCTGCGCTGCCCAGGCAGGGACAGCCCCGCGATGGCCCAGGGGATGGAGCACGGTCCCTGTGGGGTGTCTGCCTGGCCCCTCTTCCGTCCTGTCCCTGGGAATGGGATGGGATTGGGTGGGATGGGATAAAATGGGATAGGATGGGATGGAATGGCGCCAAGTTGGCTGTGGGCACCGGCCCTGTGGCCCAGCTCTGCCACTCACCCTCCTGCGGCAGCTCAAACGGCACCACCGCTTTGGTTTCATGTGCTGGGGCAGCTCCAGGGCCTTCTTCCTCCTCTTTCCCCCAGGCCACCTTGGGCGCTTTCAGGGGTCTCTGCTCCATGACAATGACTGGATTTGTGAGGACACCTGCAGAGGGGAAGCCTTGCAAGGCCACAGGTCACCAAGTCGTGTGGTCTGGCCTCGAGCTCAGCTGCAGGAAGAACGCCTTGGAAAGGCTCCGGGTCAGAGAGGAACGAGTGCGCTGTGCGGGGGCTCCTCACGGCACCGCTCTGTCCCGTTGTGCCCCGTTGTGCGTTCCCAGCAGCCGGGCAAGCTTCTATTTCCCACGTGTCGCAAAGGGCCCTTGGTCACCAGGTTCCGTTCCATGGCACAGAGACCCTGCTGCAGCGTGCCACCCAGGGCCCTTGCACACACTGCCTTCTGCCCTGGGACTGCCCCCAGCCCAGCCAAAGTGGCCCAGCTTGGAAGGAATGCCTGGCCCCAGGTGTCTAAGGCAGCCCGACAGGATCTTTAGGAAGGGCTCAGAGCATCAGCAAATGCTGCCCGGCTCTGCGGGCTCAGTCCTATCCCCATATCTTTCCCTGAGAGCATTTGAATTTCTAAATGAGAAGCATTTGAAGGGAGGGGATTTACATTTTCCATTTCAGAGCAGCCTTCTGCCTTCATTAGCAGACACGTCTCTCTTCAAACCAAGACAATTGTTTTTCATCTTGCAGATGTGCAGTTGCTGGGGAGCCCCGCTTTACACCAAGGACCTGGAGAACCATTCCCAGCAATTGGGAAAATCCTAGGTGGTCCATCCACCCACAGATGAGGTCTCCAAACGTGCCCCGAAATTGGGTCCAGCTCTTAGAGGCCTAAAAGAGCAAGTCCAAGGGACTTGATGATATTTTTAGCCCAGAAAGCCCTGCAGCTGATGGCACACTTCACAAGCAGCAGGGGACACAGCCAGGCCAAAGCCCAGACCTCTGCTGGGAGCCTTTCCCCTCAAATACCCTTCAAACAAACCTCCATGCAAGTCACTTGGGAAAGTTTCTTCAAATGATACATTTCTGGCATATGACTACACAGGCTTATGTGAAAGATTCTAAAGCAGCTGCTGTGGAGTCAAAGAGCCAGCACTAAGAGTCCTTGTCATCTCTTGGTAGCTAAATCCCACTTTGGGGGATTTGAGGGAGTTTGGAATGAGCTAGAGAGCAGACCTCCGAGTTTTTTAGATGATGCCATTGCTTTTTCTTCTCTTCTACATAGACAGGAAGGGTGAGTTTGGCTCACATCTGGACTGCATGGCTCATGAGGCCCGCAAGACTTGTAGTTACAAGAGCTTTGAAGGATTTCTTGGCCAAGAAGACACTGCCAACAAGAATGAAATAAACAGGGCCAGGAGACTTTTTCTCCTTTTTAATGCCTTTATTAAAAGTGACCAGCTCAGGATTGGGCGGCTCGGCAGGGCTGCAGTCCCTGTGGCGTCTCCCAGGGAGACTCAGAGGAGGAGGATATGTGCAGCTCCGTCCACTAGGGGCAGAGCCGGGGGATCCAGTCCTCGTGGGAGTCTTTAGGGCGTGTTGTCCCCGTCAGATGTTGCTTTGTCAGTGCAGTCCCCCTCAGTCTTGGCGCTGGGGATGACTCCCATGGTCAGGGCCAGAGGGACTCCGCATCTCTGCAGGCTCAGCACTTGGCTCCTCATGTCCAGACATCACTTTAGTCTCTCAATTCTTATTTGGTTTGTTGTTTTTGGGGTTTTCTCATTGCATTTCGAGTCATGGTCCCACAAAGCATTCTGGACTTTGGAGTCACTTTGCATAACCCCCCCCACCCTCTCAGGTGTCTTCCCTATGTTGGAAGAGCGCACAGCCTCTGGGAAGGGCCATCCATCCCACCCAGCCAGGCCTTTTACTAATACAAAAGAGGAGATAAGCTCTAACAACCCGTGATTACCATGACAAAACACTAAGAACTTTGGCAGAGACATAGACCTGGCTGCATCCCTGTAACTCTTTTTCACAAAAAAATATTAACTGAATTTTTGTTCATAACAGTCCCCCCTCTTTTTCTTTGATTGAGCTTAAATTCTTAAGCTCGCATCAACTCACAATTTTTTGTTTTGAATCTACTATAAATCTCTTGTGCACTTTGGTAATCATGGTTACTTAACCTTGTTACTTTTCTTGGTTTTTCCAGATTGGTTTGTACAGCCAATACTGTTTTACTAAAACAGACAAATATGCATAGTAAAAAGAGCAATCCTCCAAGTCTACACACACTGAGAAAAACTACCTTTTCCCATACATTTCTTTTGAAAATTTCCAAGATCTCCCACCCACTGGGATCAAGTGTAGGAGTTTGATCTTGATTATTTACACATGCCAATCTTTTTATTTTGTTTGAAATGTCCCTAATAATTGAATTCTTTATTTTTAATACTGCCTGGAGCCAGATGACTTTGTTCAACACAGATTTTGGGATCCGAACTTGGCTTTTACAATTTTGGATTTTCTCAATTTCTATTTCACTTTCCCAGTTTTGTTTAATCTCTCTCAAATCATTATATATAGGAACTCCCAAACTTGATCCAGTTTCTTTGGGTAATAAGAAAATTGGTTTTATCACCCTAGCAATGCAGTTGCCAGATGAGATCAAACTTAGGGGTTTAGAGCTCCCTTGAAATGTGTTCCAAAAGGGGTTTATCTCTTTTCCAGTACACTCATATAAATACTTGTAACAAACAATTTTTCTTACCATTTTCACCATTTCTTTGCTTTTGACTAGATCTGCTGAGCTTGTTTCAGCAGCATCACATTCAAAGCACAACCAGGCTTCCCCTATAGGGCACTCTCCTAGGAGTGGCTGCCTAAAAGTGGCAGTATTCTGGGCTATCCAATACACTCTCTTATTTTTCTGATAAAGGACCAATTGGGAGGGGTTAACACAATCAGGGTTAGAACTGATGTGGACTCTCGACAAAGAGCTCACTTCCTCCTCATAGCGGGGTTGGTAGCCTTCACTGCACGGCTCTCCTGGGCTCCCCTGAGCACCATCAGCAATCAGAGCCAACATCACTACCCTTCCCAAGAGTCTGGTATGGGTCATCTTGCACAGCCTGCCCACCCAGCCTTGCCTCTTGGGGAATTTGTTTTTTTTTTTACTGAGAAGAAGCTTCCAAGCTCTTTAGAGTCCCTTCTATCCACTTCTCTGGTTAAGCCCCTCTTGGTCTGTTCCCTACAAATTTTAGTTTCCCCCCCCCAGGGGAGTGTTCTGTAGAGGATTAACCTGGAGTCTTTAGAAATATATTGGGGAACTTAAACTAGAATTACTTATTTACAGCCTTAAACTTTTTACCAACATAATTTACACAAAACAGTTTTGAAACATTTTAAGCAATATTAGAACTCTGATACCAATTTTTTTTATACAGTTCAGTCTTTTTGACTCTTCCTCCTGAGAGTCAACTTTAAATCTCAATATACTCAGGTGAATCACCTTGTGATGTGGATGAATCCTTATCCAGTGCTCGGAGGTGAGTGGTGTGGACTCTGGCCCAATGCCAGAGGGAAAAACTGGGAGTCTGGCCCAATGCCAGAATGCCAGAGGGAAAAAAAACCTGATGTTGAATCTTGGTCTATTGCCAGGGGGTGAGAGTGACTAACATAGTTTACACAAAACAGTCCTGAAAAATTTTCTGATGTCTTCCCATACAGTTCAGTCTTTTTGACTCTTCCTTTTAAGAGTCAACTTTAAATCCTTTGGTCCTTTTATCACAGTATACTCAGGTGATTTAGTTTGTGTAGCAGATGAATCTTGTCCAGTGCTGGGAAGTGAGAGTGGTGTGGACTCTGGCCCAATGCCAGAGGGAAAGGCTGATGTTGTTTCTGGTCCCGTACCTGGGGGTGAGACTGGCCCTTTTATTCTTGTAATATGAGTCCAACCTTTTTCTTTGGTCCGCACAGCTGAATTAGTGATCAGGAGCACTTGGAAGGGGCCTTCAAATTTAGGCATTAGTGTTCCCGTATTCCATGATTTTATCAAAACCCAATCTCCTGGGCTAATGTTGTGAACTTTTGTGTCAAGAGGGGAAGTTTGAGGAAGGTATCCTTTCTTTCTAAGTCCTTCCAGAGTTCTTCCAATTATTTCTAAATACTTTCTGGTAGCTTCTTCCCCTTCCAGATAGTCTCCTGTGCTATAAGGTGTTAGCAAGAATGGCAGGCCAAACATCATTTCATAAGGTGAAATTCTTATGTCAGACCGAGGTCTTGTTCTGATGCGCAATAGCACTAGGGGCAAACATTTCAGCCAATTCATTTTTGTTTCTTCAATCAATTTAGTTAACACATTTTTGAGGGTTTTGTTCATTCGCTCCACCCTCCCAGAACTCTGGGGGCGCCACGGAGTATGCAACCTCCATTTCATTCCTAAAGCCCCAACTATATTTTGTAATGTTTGGGACACAAAATGTGGACCTCGGTCTGAGTCTATGGTGTTCACCATTCCATATCTGGGGATAATGTTCTCTAGGATTGCTTTTGCTACAACTTGAGCTGTTTCCCTTCTGGTCGGGAAGGCTTCTACCCAGTGTGTGAGATGATCAACCATAACCAGTAAATATCTGTACCCCTGCACTGGGGCCATCTCAGTGAAATCTATCTGTATGCTTTGGAAGGGTCTCAAGGCTAGTTCCCTTCCTCCAGGTGCTACTTTTCTCATAACTTTCTGGTTCACTTTTTGACAAATGACACACCCTCTTGTAACAGCTTTAGCCAGGCTATATACACCAATGCATAGGATATTCCTTAAGAAATGATCACATAGTCCTTGGACTCCGCAGTGAGTTAATTTGTGTAATTCTGTTAGCACTGTCCGAGCCAGTGCTTTATTCAAAAACACCCGTCCGTCTGAGGTTAACCACTCTCCCTGTTGTCCTTGATGTAACCTTAAATCTTTTATAGCTTCTAATTCTTCTTCACTGAATACAGGTTCTTCCCTTTTTTCCCCTTCTTCGGGTGTCATTTTTGCCTTTAAAATTTTTACTGGATCTCCTGGTTCTAAAGCTGCTTCTTTGGCTATCTGATCAGCCAGTCGGTTTCCTCTAACTTCAAAACTGTCTCCTCTCTGGTGCCCCTTTATATGGACCACTGCTATTTCTGTAGGTTTCTGTAGAGCTTCTAATACTGATCTAACTAGGTTCTCATGGGCTAAGCTTTTTCCCTTCGAACTTAAATATCCACGTTCTTCCCATATTTTCCCAAATGTGTGAACCGTCCCATACGCATATTGGGAATCCGTATAAATAGTTCCCCAGTCCCCCTCCAGTAAATCCAGTCCCCTTTTCAGGGCATAGATTTCGCAACTTTGGGCTGACCAGTTTGGGGATAGTTTCCCTTTTTCTGCAATTTGTAATGTTTCTCCATCTATAATGGCATAACCTGAAGCTCTTTTTCCATTTACTACCCTTGAAGAGCCATCTATGAATAAGCTTTTTCCAGTTGCTAGAGGCTGATCTTCCAAATCTTCTCTTACTTTTGTTTGGAGATAAACCAATTCAAGACAATCATGTTCTAAATTCTCTATAGGCTCTCCCATTAGGAATTGTGCTGGATTGAGGGCATTTGATGTGATAAATTCTAAGTCCTCTGTGTTCATTAGTATTATCTCATATTTTAATATTCTAGCATCGGTTAACCACTGCTGAGCCCTCTGTCTCAGTACTGCCTTAAGATCATGAGGAGTATGCACTTTAATTTTTCCTTGTAAGGTCAATTTTTGAGTCTCCTCTGTCAGGATTGCGGTTGCTGCTACGGCTTGTATACAAACTGGCCAGCCTCTAGCCACTGGATCTAACAATTTGGATATGTATGCCACAGGTTTCCTGCACCCTCCCCACTCTAGGGTTAATACTCCATAGGCTATACCTCCTTCGGCACTCACAAACAGGTCAAAGCCCTTCCTGAAGTCTGGTAAGCTTAGGACCGGGGCAGAAGACTTTTTTTTAAGTTTTCCAATTGTTGACCATCTTCAGCTGTCCAAATTAGGGGTTCTGGATCCACTAGCTTATTGTACAGAAATTTCACACTCTGTGTATATTGATCTAACCATAACTTACAATACCCGAACAAGCCCAGGAGTTTTCTCACATCTCTTTTCGTTTTCGGGGCCGGGAGAGCTAAAATACCTGAAATTCTGTCAGGGCTTAGTTTCTTATACCCTCCCCCTATTATGTGCCCCAAGTATGTTACTTCTGATTGCACAAATTGTAGTTTCCCTTGGGTATTGGAATAAGTATCCCAATATAACCAGTTAGATGGTGCCTAGGCCAGTTCTGACCTTCGCTGCTGGGCCAGAGGCAGCACTGCGGTGTTCACCCCAGCGATACCTTGGCTGGCGGCAGAGTGCAGCGGGGCACAAGACAGGACTCCGTTTACCTCAGGGGACAGCTTCTGGCGATGGTGGAGAGAAAGGGAATGGATTCTGCTAGAAGGTAGCCAGATGTTTATTCCATGAGTACAGATATGTCTGCACTGGGCCACTGCTGGTAACAGAATAAGGCCACATGGTCTCATTCACATTTTAAGCTCAGGACAGGGGAAGGGGAGGGGACAGGTGAGTCACCAACCAGGTGAAGGGGCAGGGTCTCCAGGTACTAGGGTCACCTATCACACGACGCCTTGCTGGTATGTTAGCCTGATTGACAGGGCACACTCAGCGAGGGGCGAGGGGGAAGGGAGAAGGTAAAACAGGATATTGCAACACACCACAACATCTCCCCCTAGTTTTGTTTAAAAAGAAGAGGACTGTGTTTATGGTGCAGAATGATTCTACTGAGGCTTCTAGGTCATCCACTGGAGCACTGAGGGCTTCCAAATGGTAGACCTCAGGAGGGGGAGATGAGCTTGAGATTAACTTGAGAACCATGCGTCTGATTACTCCAAAAACAATGCTAAAAACTACAATAACTACAACTAAAATAAACAGCACTAAAATTACAGTTTTCAGAATAGATCCCAACCAGCCCGAGAGTCCCCAGCCATTGAAAAGTCCATTCAGCCCGTTGTCAGTTTCTCTGTTGCTGTCTGAGAGCCTTTGTCAAGGTAGTCCATATGTGGTTTGGGCTGCGGTACTATGTAGGAGATTGCAGGTGGGATGATCACGAGTAGGACGAGAAGCAGGCTCGGTCTCATGACGTCTCGAGGCTACACACGAACAGTGGGATCTAAACTGGTACAAAAACTTGAGACAAACATATATTACAAACTATTCCAGATAGGAGGCTTAAATGGAATTTCCTCCAGAGAACATGCACGGCGTTTTCTTCTCCAGGCAGCATGAGCAACCTGGGGTGCTTCTGCAGATTTCTCTGAGACTTTGGGAACATAGGGCTTTACCCATTTGGAAGGAACCCACCTTAAACCAGAGGGGGTGGATACACAGGCGTATCCACGTCCCCAAGTAACCAATTTGTAAGGTCCCACCATTTTCCAAGTCTCAGGGTCCTTTACTAAAACTGGAGGATTTTCTTTCATCAACCTGTGACTGTTCCCCCCAAAGTGGCGTAGGATGGGTGGGTTCAGGCTGTCAAAAGAACAATTCAGAAAATTGATTGTGAATAGCGCCCTGGATAACCGGATGTGGGGAGGTTCTACCTTCAGAACCTGTTGTTGCTGGTCCAGGACCCTTTTAATATCACGGTGAGTTCTTTCTACAATAGCTTGACCTGTAGGGGAGTAGGGGATGCCAGTTTTATGCTCTACTCCCCATTGCTGCAGGAAGCTCCCGAATTCCTTGGATTTATAAGCAGGCCCATTATCAGTTTTCAGCTCCTTGGGGATGCCCATGAAAGAAAAGGCCTGTAAGAGGTGCTTAATAGCATCAATAGATGATTCTCCTGTGTGGGCAGAAGCATAGACCGCTCCAGAAAAGGTATCTACACTAACATGAACATATTTCTGCCGTCCAAAAGCTTGTATGTGTGTTACATCTGTTTGCCACAGTTCACAACTGTTCAGTCCCCTTGGGTTTGCTCCCATACTCACTGTAGGGAGTGCATGTTGTTGGCAATTTGGGCACGTGGCCACAATCGCTTTGGCCTGTTCTCGAGTGATGTTAAACTGGCGAACCAGGCCAGGTGCATTTTGGTGGAAAAGCTGGTGGCTGATTTTTGCCTGTTCAAAAACATTTGGGAGAGTGGCCATCACTGCAGGCGCAGCAAGAGCATCTGCCCTTCTGTTGCCTTCAGCGATAAACCCTGGCAAGTCAGTGTGTGACCTGACATGCATCACATAAAAGGGTTGCTCTCGGTGAGTGACTAACTTTACCAGTTTTGAGAGCAATTCAAAAAGTGCAATGTTAGATACATCTTGCAGTATTGCTTGATCTGCTCTGGATACTACTCCTGCCACGTATGCAGAGTCTGTAATCAGATTAAATGGTTCTGAGAACCTTTCAAAAGCCCTAACAACCGCAGCCAATTCAGCAACCTGAGGTGAACCTTCCACCTCAGCAATGTCCGTCTCCCACTGCTGGGTTTGAGGATCTTTCCAAGTCATAACAGACTTGTGGGACCTCCCGGACGCATCTGTAAAGACAGTTAGAGCCCTTTTTAAAGGTCTCCTACTTAGAGCAGTTCTTAATTTTAAAGCAAATTGAACATCTTGTTCAAACAATTTGCAAGCGGGCCGTGCTACCGAAAATTGTCCTGAGTAGGAATCCAGAGCAAACTGCAACACTTCATTTTCTTGAAACAATTGTTCCAGTATTTTCATAGTATTTTGACCTGATTTTAACTCAACTGGAATGTGAATGCACTTAAAATCACATCCTGCTAACTCCCTGATCCGGGTCCTTGCTTTCCGGATCAGTTCTGCTACCAGTTCCTGAGGCTTTGTCAGTCTCTTGGACCTTTTGTGACTGAGGAAAACCCATTCTATGATCAAGAGAGAGTCCCTCTGGTCCCGGTCCTTTTTTGGTGTGTCCTTTGCCTTAGGTGTTTGTTTTTCCTCCCACTGGAAAATAATTCCATGGAGGTGTGGCAACTTACCTAGGATGATAAATTTGAATGGCAGATCAGGCCGGCATCGGTGGGCCTGTCTTGTGGACATTGCAATCTGAACCTTTTCTAGAGCTTTCCGTGCCTCTGGGGTAATAGACCTAGGAGCACCTGGGTCCTCTCCCCCTTTCAATAAATTGAAAAGAGGGGCAAGGTCCTCATTAGTCAGACTAAGCCATGGTCTTACCCAATTCAAAGACCCACACAACTTGTGGACATCCGCAAGGGTCTTGATCCTTGGATTGATTTCTAGTTTTTGAGGAACAATGGTCCTATTTCCAATTTCTAAGCCCAAATACTTCCAAGGTGGCATCTTTTGAATTTTCTGTTCCTGGAGCTCGAACCCTGCAACAATCAATGCATCGATCGTTAGGTCAAGCGCATGTGTTAGTAAATCATCATTGGGGGCACACACAAGGATATCATCCATATAATGGTAGATGATGGCCTTCTCTGCGGCTGCACGAACTGGGGAAAGCAGGGAAGAGACATACCACTGGCAGATAGCTGGAGATACCTTTAGGCCCTGAGGAAGAACGGTCCAATGGTACCTTTTCATAGGAGCTTCTGAATTGATAGAAGGGACAGAGAATGCCAAACGCGGTGCATCGTCAGGGTGCAATGGGATTTGGAAAAAACAATCTTTAATATCAATAACAGCTAATTTCCAATCTTGAGGAAGCATTGTTGGGGACGGCATACCAGGCTGGGGAGAACCCATATCTTCAATTACATTATTAATTTGTCGGAGGTCACAGAGGAGTCTCCACCTCTTTTTGTCAGCTTTTTGGATGACGAACACTGGAGAGTTCCATGGGGACATGGTCTCCACAATGTGGCCCTTTTTTAGTTGCTCTTCTACTAGTTCCTCAAGCACCTTTATTTTTTGTTTACTGAGTGGCCACTGTTTCACATCAACTGGTTCGTCTGTTTTCCACTTAAGTTTTTGGATGGGGCGCTGTTGTTTAATGACTGCTGCACAAAAATGCTGTGGAGAGTCTGGAATATTAATTGTGACACCCCACTGGGCCATTAAATCTCTCCCTAACAAAGGTTCTGAATAATCTAACACAAATGGACGGATATTTGCCAATTGTCCGTTTGGACCCTCGAATTGAATAATGCTTTTGGATTGCCTTGCCAATTGCAGACCTCCTACACCTCGAAGGTGACCAGCAACATTTTGTAAAGGCCAGTGTGCTGGCCAGTCTTGTACTGGAATCACTGTGCAGTCTGCACCTGTGTCTACAAGCATCTCAATGCGTTTAGACTCCCCACCCCCACTGACATTGCACCACAATTTGGGTTTATCTGTCCCAATAACTTGGACCCGGGCGACTGTGGGCCCTTGTTTATCAACATTTTCAGGTAAAGATGGCACAGGGATAGCTTGAGCAACAATTTGTCCCTTAGGAAGAAACAGGGGTGGGTGGAAACAGTGCAGGATGAGAACAAATTGCTTGGGATCTGATGTTGTCAGTCCCGGAGCAATTTCGATCTCTTGTGGTGTGTTTTTGTCCCCAGTGATGATGTACTTACAACGAATTTGGTTCCAAGTACCTTTCTGTTCAGGATTTACAGAGACAAAATGCCAGTCAGTGTCCTTCAGGTGGAGTGACTCTGTCAGCTGCAACCTGTAAGGCTCATTGACAGAAGATGCGGTTAATACAGAATTACTTAAATCATAACAAAGGTTATTTTGTTTCACCTTCAACAGTGGACTAGCAGACTTGGTCTTTGAAACACCTGCTTCACTTACACAAATGTTAATGTTATTGCGCGCTTGATTTATTTTGCTACCCTTATTCTCTTGGCCTGCTCCTTTTATGTCTGCACGCCTGGCAGGCTGGCGCTTTATTCTTCGTTTTTTTGTTGTTGACCCCCAGGGAGGGCTTGCAGTTCTCCTCCCCTGCTATTTTTAAATTCATCAAATTCCCTTTTCAGGGGGCACTGGTTACTCCAGTGCCCTAGCTTATTACAAAGCAGGCATGGTTTAGTGGGCTCAACCATTGCCGGTCTCCGCTGCTGCCCAGGGTACTGCTGTGCTGAGGGAAAAGGTGAAGGGCTGGCAACAGCAACACGCTGAGGTGGTCTTGGCAGCAGCCTTGGTCTGGAGTCTTCAGCAACACTCATCAGAGGCACTTTCCTGTTACAGACTAGAAGCATATCTTTTAATGTAGGGGAAGGTTCCATAGGAAGGCTCAGGATTGCTGCTCGACACTGTTCATTTGCATTTGTAAATGCCATTTCTTCTAAAATTGCTTCCCTTGCATTTTCCTTTTTAACTTGTATTTCAATGGCTCTAGTTAGCCTTTCTACAAATTTGACAAAAGGCTCTGATGGTAGTTGTTTGATTTTACTATAGGGCTCAAAAGGCCCCTCAGGTTGGAGGGAAAAGAATGCCTTTTCAGCTGCTTCCTTTACTTTCTCAAGTGTTTCTGCAGGAATTGCAGCAGCTTGGACTGAGGGAGAAGACCATTGACCCTCACCACAGAGGTGGTCAAGGGTAATGGGGTTACCATTGTTGTCTTTTGCTGTGTTTGGATCAGCCTGTAAGCTTGGGAGAGCATCTTTTAGCAGTTGTTTCAATGCTGATTCCCATAATTTGAATTCCGTGGATGTCATGAGACATGAAAAAATTTGTTTTAAATCATGTGGAACCACAACAGTCCTACTTAATTCAGAATTTAAAAGGCCACGGAAATATGGACTGTGTGTACCATATTCTTTATGAGATTTACAGATCTCTTTAATCAATTGTCGTCCAAAAGAACTCCAATTAGCAGTTGGGGCTGCTCCTGCTTGAGCTGCAGGCTGAAACGTAACAGGAGCCAGTGACAACATGGCACCATGCATTGGGTCTGCTGTCCCCTGCTCTGTATCCCTTGAATCAGAAGCATTGGGATCACAGCTACAGGTTTGGGGACAGGCAGTGGGTGTGTCCCCACCGTGGGAACCCGGGGAGGGGGCGGGGAAAGGGAGCCAGCAAGGGGCGGGGAAACCGTGGGAACAAGGGGCGGGGTCAAGGGGCTGGCAGGGGGCGGGGATACCGTGGGAACAGGGGGCGGGGTCACCTGGTGACATCACGTCAGCAACCGCCCCCTGGGAGGAGTAGAGGGGCGGAGCTGAGGGTACTGCAGGAAAGGCGGGGGGAGGGGGGAAGGTGTCACGAGGAACAGGAGGAGAGGGGGATGGGGCAGGAATTTTGGGATGTTTAAGAGGATTTTGGGAAGAAGAAGACCAGGTTTGGGAAGATGCCACGTGGCACCCACCATCTTGTGCACCCCCTAGGGACTGGGGGCCATTTTGGACATCACTGCTCTCCGAAAAACTAACACGTGCTCGGGATTTTTTTGGGGAAAGAGGTTTAGGGGTTTTAGAGGGAGAGGGAGGAACAGGGAGAGCAGAGGCACATGGCTTTACATTTGGCTTTTTCTCCATTTCCTTTTGTTTGAGCAATGCTGTTCGAATTTGCAAACTCCAGAACACAAATTTAGCTGAGGGTAATTTGCCAGATTGTCCTAAGGTTATCAATTCATTCCCAACTTTATCCCAGAATTGAATATTGTGGATTTCTTCAGGGGAAATGTTTGGGAACTGCAGAAAAAGCCATCTTATAAACTGTTTCAATTTTCCTTTAGAGAATTTCACATTACTCTTGATTAAAATGCTAACAATATGATAATACACTCCCCTTTGTACAATGCTAAGTTTGGAACCCATGTTAAAAAGCAAAGTACTTAATCCCGCCTGACCAAAAACAAAGCTAAAATCAGCTACCAATTTCTAAAAAAAACCACAGATAGAAAGCGATAACGAGCAGACAAAAGCTTCACAATGCAGCTGTATATACTGCTTTTAAAATTCCCGGGCAGCAGCAGCAGGGAGCTGGGACACGCCCTGCCGAGCCGAGGCAGAAACAAAGCCTCCCCCGCGGTGGAATGCAGCAGCCACTCCCGCGGAGCAGAGACAGCAACTACTCCACGTGGCAGCCGAAACCGGGACGCCCCCCCCCCCGCCGCCGCGTGTGCAGAGCACTCCCGACCCCGGTCCACGTGGAAAGAGAGCCCCCCCCTCT
Source organism: Zonotrichia albicollis (assembly GCF_047830755.1). Classification (NCBI taxonomy): domain Eukaryota; kingdom Metazoa; phylum Chordata; class Aves; order Passeriformes; family Passerellidae; genus Zonotrichia; species Zonotrichia albicollis. The sequence goes on from NC_133842.1 coordinate 9,450,814, forward strand.
CCCGCAAAGAGAAAGAGAAAGAAAATCTCCTAACACGTGTCTGAACACGCTGCTGAGCCGGGGGGTGAAGGGCAGAGAGCGATCCCGCTCCGGCGCGAATTCTAAAAAACAGTGAAACACGCAGCAGGAAAGCTAAACTAGAACGCTATGAATTCTCGTCTGTGGGGCTGCGCAGCCAAAATGCAAAGGCAAAAAGGAACAGAACTCGCGGCAGAGTCTGTTTTTGAGCTTCTGCTCTACCGAAAGCAGAGATACTCACGTGAAATGGAAGCTGTAGGCTGGGTACAGGCAGGTCTCCACCGGAAAAGGACTTCTCTCTGGGTGTAAGAGAAGCTACCCTTTTCTTCCTCTGGAAAATCTGTTCACCACAATGAAGCAGGGCTTTCCAAAGGCACCGAACAGTCCACGAAACTTTTTCTGGGAGTATTCCCAAAGTCTCTAGCTGGGAGTCTTGAAGCCAGGCTCCTTTCAGCTGGATGCACGGCTGGCAGAAGCTTCTCTGAGGAACTGCGAGTCCGTTTTTGGGCTCAGGGTCGCTTGCCCACCCACAGGGACGCCAATATATTGGAATATGTATCCCAATATAACCAGTTAGATGGTGCCTAGGCCAGTTCTGACCTTCGCTGCTGGGCCACAGGCAGCTCTGCGGTGTTATACCTCAAAGATACCTTGGCTGGCGGCAGAGTGCAGCGGGGCACAAGACAGGACTCCGTTCTCCCCAGGGGAGAGCTTCTGGCGATGGTGAAGAAAAGAAGGGAGCGGATTCTGCTAGAAGGTAGCCAGATGTTTATTCCATGAGCACAGATACGTCTGCACTGGGCTACTGCTGGTAACAGAATAAGGCCACATGGTCTCATTCACATTTTAAGCTCAGGACAGGGGAAGGGGAGGGGACAGGTGAGTCACCAACCAGGTGAAGGGGCAGGGTCTCCAGGTACTAGGGTCACCTATCACACGACGCCTTGCTGGTATGTTAGCCTGATTGACAGGGCACACTCAGCGAGGGGCGAGGGGGAAGGGAGAAGGTAAAACAGGATATTGCAACACACCACAACACTTGGGAAACTTTTAGTCCTTTCTCCCCCAGAAAATTCAAAAGCTTAATACTAGTTTGTCTGACCTGATCTTTTTCTTTTCCTGATACCATCAGGTCATCAACATACTGCAGGATCTGCACTTCTTTTTCAGGGACAAATTGTTCCAACAAACTCTCTAAAGCTTGTCCAAAGAGATTGGGGGATTCGGTGAACCCCTGTGGTAATCGGGTCCACCTTAGCTGTTGTCTCCTCTTTGTACTCGGGTCCTCCCATTCAAAGGCAAACCAATCCCTACATTCTGTTGCCAGAGGACACGCCCAGAAAGCATCCTTCAAATCTATAACAGTGAACCAAGCATGTTCTCTTGGAATTCTGCTTAGGAGACTATACGGGTTGGGCACAACTGGATGTCTGGCAATGGTTCTTTTGTTGACTTCCCTTAAATCTTGTACCAGCCTATATTTCCCTTCAGCTTTCTTAACTGCCAGTATAAGGGTATTATGTGGTGACATGCAGGGTTCTAAAATTCCCTCTTGCAACAGTTGTTCAATGACTAGAGCAAGCCCCTTCTTTCCGTCTAGGGAAATCCGATACTGTTTAACCCGTATGGGTGAGGTATCATCCTGCATTTTTATTGTTATCGGTGGAATGTCTAATAAGCCTCTCTTTCCCCCTTCAGCCCATACCTCAGGATTTATCTCTGCAACATCTCCTTGAGATAACTTCATCACTTGTACTACCTTCATCCCTTCCCTTGGGACAATCCCAACCCCCAAATGAACTTGCAGATCCCGTCCTAACAAACTTTTTTCTAAGTTAAGTAGATAAAGAAAATTAGCTTTACATTGCCTTGAGTTCCCAATTATTTTCACTTCTTCAATCACTGATGCTCTAAATGGTCTCCCCTCCACACCCAATACTTCACAAAATTTTCTCCCAATTTCCATACCTTTTGGTATTTTGTTGAGACAGGACTTATCTGCCCCTGTATCAACCAAAAATTCAAATTCCTCATTTAGGGGTCCCACTTCAAAGTTTACCAAGGGCTCTTCTAGATGTTGCATCGGGTCCCCAATATTAAAAAGCCCCTGGCACCCCTAGTCCTCCCCCTTAAGAATCCATCCTAAATTATCTTGTTCCCTGGCTATTGCCTCATCGAGACTGAGCTTTCTACAAAACCTCCTGATGTGTCCTGCCTCCCCACAGTAATAACACTGCCGTCCTCTCAAAGGGACTTGAGGTCTCTCAATCCTTCGTGCACCTGCCTGTACTGGCTTGTCTCTGCCTCCTCCTGGTGGTGGACCCGCCCCCCTGCACTTTCCCTAGCTACAGCGACCATGATCTTAGCCTTGGCCTTTGCTTTTTCTTTCGCCCTCCTTAAATACACCTTCAATGCCTCTCTTAATAACTCATTTATGTCCTTCGCTTGCCACTCTTCCATCTTTTCCAGTTTCCTCCTTATATCAGGCCACGATTTGGTAACAAATTGGACTTTTAGTAGCATTTGACCTTCTGGGGTATCTGGGTCTATTCTAGAGTACAACTGGAAGTTCTGCCTTAGGCGATTAAGCCAGGCAGCAGGAGCTTCATCTTTCTCCTACGTGCCCTCAAATGCCAATTGGGTGTTAGTTCCTTTGGGAACTGACTCTTTGATCCCCCGTATTATCAAAGACCTATATTCCATCATGGCCTTCCTCCCCTCCTCCTGGTTAGGGTTCCAGCTGGGATCCGTTAGTGGCAATTTCTGTTCGCCTGATGGCACCTGGGGTCCTGGACGGTTATCTTTCTCCCAAATGCTTATGCCAGCCACCCTAATCATCTGGACCTCTTCTGGGGAAAATAATATACTCAGGATGGAATTCATCTCTCCCCAAGTGTAGATATTTGGACCTAGAAATTGATCCACTTGGTTGGCTATGCCCACTGGGTCCTCAACTAAATGTCCCAACTCTTTCTTGAATCCTCTCACCTCAGAAGCAGTTAGGGGAGGATTCACAAAGCCAACACCTCCCGCTACTCCTCCCATAGGAACCTCTCTGAGGGGAAAGAGTCTCTCTGCCTTGGAGGTCTTGGATCTGGTGCTACAGTACGGCCCATCTTCAGATGCCAAACTACTTTGAGGGATATCTGGGTTACCTTGAACTTTCTGCCCATCAGCAGGTGTATTTGCTGATGGCTGTTTACTGGGCGAGGAGGCATTTGTGCCCCAGCTAGGAGGAGGTAAAGGGACAGCAATAGGAGGGGGAGAAGAGCCTGAGTGGATATTAATTGGAGCTGGAGAAGGGGTGGAGAATGCAGCAGGTGGAGTGGGCACTTGTGGTGGTGCAGAAGGAACTGGAGGGGATACTGGGTTTATCATAGCTGAAGCTGAAGAGGTAGAAGGAGGAGTTTGAACAGGTGGTAGTGAGATGGCAGCCGGGGGAAGAACCGGACCTGCCATTTGAGGTGCTTGAAGAAGAGGATTATAAGGTGGAGGGGCAGAAGGAGGCAGATAATCCAGGGGATCCCATCTTTTACTAGTCCTATCATCCCCTCCTTCATTCCCCTCTTTCTTCCTCTGTGCCTTACAAATTCGCACCCCTTCATCCCCAACAGCACTCTTTATCCAGCAAGCTACATACAATAATTGTTCAGGATCAGTATCTCCTCGAGCTGTCAGATAATTATTTAATTGTTGGCACATCCACTTATCCTTTGTCCCACACCAAGGCCATCCTCCTTGTAAACTCTAATTCTGGCCACACTTCCATACAATAATGAATCATTTTCACTTTATCTAATCCCTCCGTGGCCTCTATAGAATCCCATTTTACTAACAGTTCTCCTAAGGGACTATTGGGAGGTATGTCTCTCAGCCTCTTGCCGGTCTTTTTACTATTACACCCTCCCATTTTACAGGTCTGAACAGTAAAAAGTCCCAAAGGTGCCTTTACTGACCAGTAATTTCAAAAAGAACCTTCTTTGAGGAGCTTCAGCCTCCTCCACTGAAACTTCAAATTTCTGCCTGATGCTCAGGACTTTATAATGAAACAACTGCCCAATCTCTTGATTGCCTAACTTTCCCCACGTCAGGTCTTACATCTATCGGGACTTGAACACACGAAGCCTCGGCCTAAGAATCCAGGTCGTGCCTGACTCCCTCAGTCAGGAAAAACAACTGCCTGATTTTTAGTTTGCCTAACCCGCCAATTTTTAGGCTTCACCGTATCAGGACTTAAAAGCAAACCACAGCCTCCTTTGCTGGGGTTTGTGCCTGGCTCCTGTGCCAGGACTTACTTTTGCCTGCAGGGCTTGTGAGCTACCCGAATCCTTCTCGGGACTGACAAAATCTTACGTGGATCCTCCTCGAGACTTACAAATGCTGCCCGAATCTTTTTCGGGACTGACAAATCTGCCTGACTTCCCTCTGTCAGGGCCTATTTTGGGTGCGTGCCACTCATACAAATATTCCCTCCGCACGCCCGGAGGGGGGGGCCCTTTATTCCCCCTTGGGAGACGACTCACTCACGCTAATTCCAAGCTCCGCCCCCTGTTCCCGGCCGGATTTCTCGCAAAAAGCTGGAAACGTGGTACTGAGAGGTCCGCTCTCACTTCGAAGGTCCGGCTGCCAGCCTTCGTCTCATTCACACACACATGCGCACGTCTCCCACTCCCGCCACCGGCTTTCTCACCAATACGGTGTTCCGGTGCTCCTCTGCATCGCTGCTCCTCAGCCGATCCCTCTGGTCCTGGTAGCCAGCTGTCCTGAAGTCCAAGATGGCCAGTCTTGAGTCTTCTTGCGGCGTGGCTATTCCGGACGAGCGCCCCCAGCTGAAATAAACAGGGCCAGGAGACTTCTTCTCCTTTTTAATGCCTTTATTAAAAGTGATCAGCTCAGGATTGAGCGTCCCGGCAGGGCTGCAGTCCCCGTCGTGCCTCCCAGGGCGACTCAGAGGAGGAGGATATGCACAGCTCTGTCCACTAGGGGCAGAGCCGGGGGATCCAGTCCTCGTGGGAGCCTCTAGGGCGTGATGTCCCCGTCAGGTGTTGATCCTTGGAGCTTCCCAGATGGCTGGTCCCGGCGTTGGGACGACTCTCTGCTCAGGGCCAGAGGGGCTCCGCATCTCTGCAGGCTCAGCACTTGGCTCCTCATGTCCAGACACCACTTTAGTCTCTCAATTCTTATTTGGCTCGTTGTTTTTGGGGTTTTCTCGTTGCATTTCGAGTCATGGTCCCACAAAGCATTCTGGCTATTGGAGTCACTTTGCATAACCCCTCCCACCCTCTCAGGTGTCTTCCCTATGCTGGAAGAGAGCACAGCCTCGGGGAAGGGCCATCTACCCCACCCAGCCAGGCCTTTTACTAATACAAAAGAGGAGATAAGCTACAACGACCCGGTATTACAATAACAAAGCACTAAGAATCCTGGCAGAGACAGATCTGGCTGCGTCCCTGTAACTCTTTCTCACAAAAAAAATATTAACTGAATTTTTGTTCATAACAGGGGACACAGGGCTCTGCTCCTCCAGGCTGCCTCTGCCGGCAGCCGCCACTGGCACCCCCCGATGTCCCCCCGAGGGGCCTTTTCCGCTCAGCCCTGGACTGCTTCATTCTCCAAACATCCCCCCAAAAACCCAACCCAAGGACCCCCCAGAATTTGTGAGCTGAGTTCCCCCTCCCAGCTCACCTGCGTGATGTGGGGAACAATGATCCAACAAGTGGGAGCTGTGAATTTGGGCAGGGTTTGAAAGAACCGCGTGGTTTTCTTCTTTGTCTAAATGCTCCTTTGTCCCTCATCTTCCTCCCCCTCCTCTTCCATTGCCCCTCCTCCTCCTCCCCCTCCATCCCTGCCCTTCCCTCCCTCCCTCCTCCTCCCCCAGCAGCAGCCACACCCTCGGTGCCCCATTCCCGCAGCCCTCGCAGCCCGCGGCAGGAGCGGGGATGGAGCCGGGACAGGTTGGGATGGGCAGCGTGGGGCTCTCAGCTGCTCCCAGCCGCTGCGGGTGGGGGGAACCCGGCCCAGGCCAAAGGAGAGGCAAACTGGGCAAACTGGGGGCTGCACATCCAAACTGGGCCTTGCTGGGGACCCTGCCTGGCCACTGCCAGCCCTTGGGGCTCCTCTCGGCACATCCGCCGGGGGGAACGCACACAGGGCTGGGAGATCCCAGCAGTGGCAGCACTGCCAGGAACTGGGCTGAACTGGGATCATACTGGGAGTGACTGGGATTATGTTGAGGGTGGCTGAGAGCACCTCTGAGCAACTGGAATCAACTGGGAATGACTAGGAGCACACTGGAGGTTACTGGGTTCATACTTGCTGTGAATGCCACTACACTGAGGCTGACTGGGAGTGCTTGGGAGCAAATGGGATTGTACTGTAAGGAACTGGAAGTGCTGGGAACATGCTGGAGGGAACTGAGCTACACTGGGAGATACAGGGAGTGACTGGAACAAAAGTGAGGGTGAAAGGGAACAACTGGGACCATGTGGGGCACAACTGGTTCATACTGGCAGTGACTGGGAGCACACTGGGGTCATCTCTGGATCATACTGGGAAGGACTGGACTAATCCTGGGAGTGTCTGAGAGTGACTGGGAACACATCATGCACATCATCCCCCATACTGGGCCTGACTGGGAGCAACTGGGAGCACGCTGGAAGAAAATGGCATCACACTGGGACTGACTGGGCTGATCTAGCTGGAGGCAAATGGGACCATACTTGACCAATCACTGTGAGTGGCTGTAAGTAACTGCGATTATACTGGGACCATACTGGGAGTGCTGGCATGTGACAAGGATCATACTGGAGGTTACTGAGGTCATATTGCTGTTGAAAGGGAGCAACTGGGATCACACTTTGGGCTATTGGGAGCAACCAAGAGAAACTAGGATCATGCTACAAGCAAACTGGAGGAACTGGGAATGACTGGATGCATAATGGAGGCAACTGGGATATACTGGGCATGACTGAGATGATACTGGGATAACAGGTAGATTCCTGGGATCACTGGGGAGTATGGGAAGGACCATGGACATGCTGAGGGAGACTGGAATATACTGAGAGTGTCTGTAATCACACTGGTGATCACTGGGAACAACAGGAACAATGCTGGGGAGAACTGGAGCTGGGGGACACTGGGAGTGAGTGGGAGTGACTGGGTCTATACTGAGGAACTTTGGGCATGACTGGGACCGTGCTGGAAGGGACTGGGATCATATGGGGAGTGATGGGGATAATACAAGGGACAACTGGGTTTAACTGGGATCACACTGGAAGGAACAGGGATCAACTGGAGCCATGCTGGGGGCAACTGGGATCATGCTGGGTCATACTTGGAGCAACTGAGACTGCACTGAGGGTGACTGGGAGTGGCTGTGAGCAACTGGGATCAGGCTGGAAGCAACTGAGGACAACTGGGAGTAATTGAGAACATGCTGGGAGTAACTGGAATACGCTGGGACTGATTGAAACCCATTGATTTATCCCCATTGTAGTGGGGATAAATGGGAGCAACTGGAACCACACTGGATGATAATGGGAACAGCTGTGCCCATGCTGGGGTCATACTGGAACGGACTGTCATCATTCTGGGAATGACTGGAACAATATTAGGAGTATCTGAGAATGACTGGGATCCTACTGGAACCAGACTGAGAGTTACTGGAAAGGTGCTGGCTGTGACTGGAACCATGCTGGAGGTGACTGGGAGCAACTGGGCCCACACTGGGAGTGACAGGGAGTCACTCTGGGCCGGAATGGAATCATACTGGGAGTGACTGGGTGCAACTGGGATCATCCTGGGAGCCACTGGGATTCCAGCAGGTGAGAATGGATGCTGACTGCGGGGGTACTGGGAGCTACTGGGCCCATGTTGAGAGGAAAATGTGGACACATTGGGAGCAACTGGGATCAAGTGGAGGATACTGCAACCATGCTAAGGGGACTAAGGACACAACTGGAGCAACTGGGACCACACTTTGGGCAACTGCCAGAAACTGGGATGTCCTGGTTTAGGGCAAATTTGTTAAAGAATCTGCAAAGGAGGGCCCCTCCAGAAAGTGAAACCCACACGGCCCTTCCCCCCAACCGGTTTGGGAAAAAATTCCTTGGAGAGAGGTGGAAAGAACCTGTTTATTTGACTGGCCCCGCACCCCCTCAGCACACAAAATGAACAATACCCGATAACACCGCTTTGAGAAAGATGACAAAATCAGAAAGCCTCTTTTGGGGGGTGATTGCTCTGTTCTCAGTCCCTCCGGCGCTGGGGCAACTGCTGCAGCCAAACCTTCGGTGTTCCTGGGTCCCAGTCCGGAGCAGGTTCGAGATGGTCACAGAAACAGGAGAGGAGAAACAGTCCAGGAAGGAATGTGGACTGTTTAGTTAGAGCTAGCTAATAAGCAGAGGCAAAAGCAGAGCAGAAGCAAGAGCAGAAAAAGAGAGCAAGCAAAAGCAGCAAGCTAAAGCCAGAAGTGAAAAAACAGCCTTAAGTACCGCTTGTCTCTGTGTCCCTGATAAGAGAAACCCAAACAAAACTTCCACTCTTCAGAGCCGGTCTTAAAGGCACAGAACAGATGAATGGGGATACAAGCATCATCGACACCCCAGGACATGGGATCATGCTAGAGGCAAGTGGGAGTAAGTGGGAACAACTGGGATCATTCAGAGGGAACCAGAACCTTACTGGGGCAACTGGGATATGCTGGGAGTGTCTGTGACCATACTGGGGGGGCTGCAAACAGTTGGGACTGTGCTGAGGGCAACTGGGAATGAGTGGGACAATGCTGAGAGGGACTGAGACTATTCTAGAGAAAACTGGGATCATACTGAGAGGAACTGGGAACAACTGGAACTATTCATGCAGCAGCTGGGATCATACTGGGATCGCAGTGGGAGCAGCTGAGTGCATGCTGGCTGAGACTGGGATCACACTGTGGGTGACTGGAATCATACTGGGATTGACTGGGAGGGGCTGTGGGACATCTGGAATCATGCTGAAAGCAACTGGGAGGAAGTGGGAGTGACTGGGAGCATGCTGGGGGTGACTGGGATATACTGGGAGAGACTGGGAGTAATGAGGATCATACTGGAGGCTACTGGGGTCCTGCTGGCATTGACAGGGAGCAACTGGGATCACACTGGGGGCCACTGGCATCATACAGGGAGTGACTGGGATCCTACTGGGATTATAGTGGGTGTCAATAGACCCTGACTGGGGTTACTGGGAGCTACCAGGCCCATGGTGGGAGACAACTGCGCACATACTGGGAGCAACTGGGAATGACAGGATGCATGCTAGTGACAACTGGGATGTCCTGGCAGTGACTGGGATAAAACTGGGGGCAGCTGAACCCCACTAAGGTAACTGGGAGTGCCTGACAATGACTATGATTATGTTCAGGGCAACTGGGGTATACTGGGAGTGCCTGAGACCTTGCTGGTGGTGACCGGGACAACACTGGGAGCCACTGGAAATGAGCTGGGGGTAACTGGGACCATGCTGGGGGAACTGGTGAAAAGTGAGAGTGACTGGGGGCCTGCTGAGGGAGACTGGGATCATACTGGGAGTTACTGGGACTATACTAGGGACAATTGGTAGAACTGGGAACACACTGGATGAAAGTGGGAGCAACTGGGACCATGTTGGGAACAAATTGCATCATAATGGGGAATGACTGGGAGTGCCTGGGCTCATACTGGGAAGAAGAAGCATCCTGCTAGGAGTGAGGGGAAGTGAACAGGATTATCCTGGAAGTGACAAGGAAACTGGAAGCATACAGGGGCAGCAACTGGGCTCATGCTGGGAGCAGGGCTCCTTGACAGGATGGATGCAGGGGCCAAATCCAAAAGGATGAGGTTTAACAAGTCCAAGTGCCGGGTCCTGCACTTTGGCCACAACAACCCCTGCAGTGCTACAGGCTGGGGACAGAGGGGCTGGAGAGCAGCCAGGCAGAAAGGGACCTGCAGGGACTGATGGACAGCAGGCTGGACATGAGCCAGCAGTGTGCCCAGGTGGCCAAGAAGGCCAGGGGCTCCTGGCCTGGATCAGGAATGGTGTGGCCAGCAGGAGCAGGGCAGGGATTCTTCCTCTGTGCTCAGCACTGCTTGTGCAGCACCTCGAGTGCTGTTTGTAGTTCTGGGCCCCCAGTTAAGGAAGGACATGGAGGAGCTGGAGCGTGTCCAGAGAAGGGCAACAAGGCTGGGGAGGGGTCTGGAACACAAGTCCTGTGAAAGGTGGCTGAGGGAGCTGGGGTTGTTTACCCTGGAGAAGAGGAGGCTGAGAGGACACAAGGCAGTGCCAGGGCACAGGGTGGACTTGATGATCTTCATGGCCTGTTCCAACCTTGCTGATTCTGGGATTCTCTGAAACCACCCAAGGAGCAGTTGCACGATTAGCCCTGGGGCTGCTCTTCAGCAGCTCCAGCAGCCCAGGTCCTTCAGCTTCTCCTGCCAGCCCCAAAGCCCATCCTGTCAGTCCTGCAGAGCCTCTGCAGCTCCTCCTCACTGCCCAGAACAGGGAGCCCCAGAGGCAGACACAGCAACCCAGATGTGCCCCCCTGGCCTGGGGTGCCTCTGGCAAGGGAGCAGCACCAGGCACTGCCGGAGCCTGCAGACAATTCCTGCAGCACTTGTAGGATGATCCTGCTGCCCAAGGGACGTTCCCATGGTGCCAAGTCAGGAACTGCAATGGGGAGTGGAGCCAGAGAAGAAAGAGCAAATATGTATGGGCTGTTTGCAGGGGAGGGAACAGGGGTGGGCAATGGGAAGAAATTTGTAGCAGGGAGAGTAAGATGAGCAAAGGTGAAGCCAAGGAAATGCTCAGGGCCGTTTGGGGGTGGCTGCCAGGCAGCCCTGGCTCTGAGCAACAGCGTCTGCAGTGGCACAGGAAATTCCAGCTGATGGGAACAAACTTTCTGGCTGAATGCAGAGGCCAGGACAAAGCTGAGTGGTTTCCCTGGTGTCCCCCAGCCCTTGCTGGCCCCAGGGGCTGATGGTATTTGTGCTCCCTCAGGTTCATGTCCCCACACCAACAGCATGGGGATGCTCCCCCTGCTGTGTGCAATGCAAACAGGGGCCGCTGAGCCAGTGCTGCCGTGTCTGTGCCTGCAAGGATGGGGCACCTGTGTGAGCTGGGGGAGAGGCCAGGGCTGCAGAGGGGGGATGTTGTTGGCAGCTCCATCAGGACGCTCTGGGACTCTGCCCTGGGCTGTGCAGCGTACTGGGGATGGATCAGCCCCTGCTCTGCTGCTCCTTCCTGTCTGCCCCAGGGCCTTTGCAGAGCCCCAGCCATGCTGTTTGCCCCCAGCCTGCCCACGGCCAGCCTGGGGCTGCTCACAGGGGTTTTCTGTGCTGAGCATTGGCCTGGCTGTGTTCTTGAGAGAGCCTGGGCAAGGAGCCTGGAGCCCCCAGGCCCTGGGCTGAGGCGTCAGCGCTGCCCCAGCAGTGCCCATGGCCTGTCCCTGCTGCAGCCCCGGCACTGCCACACCCAGGGCTGTGCTCGGCCCTGAGAGCACTCAGGCCCTACAGCAACATGAGGGCCACCAGGGCAGCGGGGCAGGGCCACGGCAGCAGCACTGGCAACACCAAGTGCTGCTGCTGCTGGGCACAGCTGCTGGGCCAGCACTGATCTGCCCCCAGCCCTGCACACAGACATTGCTGCTGCAGCTGCAGAGAAGGCAACAAAAGGGCATCTCTGCAGAAAACTTTGCTGGGAAATCCATTATTTTCTTTAATGCCACTGAGAGCACAACCCCTAATTGACACAGTCTGTGGCCACAGGGAAGGTGGAGAGACACAAATGAGAAATGGCACAGTTACATTTCTTTGTGGTTGATATTGAAAAAGTAAAACAAAGAACTAGAATCTTCAAAATGAAGCCAACAAGAAATATCAAAGATAACTTTTATTACAATTTTTTTTCCAGAAAATTAGCTATCAGTTTAATGTTTCTGAAAGCATCCAGTCACAAGTCTCCACACTTCAGCCTTGAGCTCCTGGTTCCTCAGGCTGTAGATGAGGGGGTTCAGGGCTGGAGGCACCACCGAGTACAGAACTGACAGGGCCAGATCCAGGGATGAGGAGGACATGGAGGGAGGCTTCAGGTGAGCAAACATTACAGTGCTGACAAACAGGGAGACCACGGCCAGGTGAGGGAGGCTGGTGGAAAAGGCTTTGTGCCGTCCCTCCTCAGTGGGGATCCTCAGCACAGCCCTGAAGATCTGCACGTAGGAGAAAACAATGAACACAAAACATCCAACTCCCAAACAGCCACTAAAAGCAAGAACCCCCAGTTCCCTGAGATAGGATTTAGAACAGGAGAGCTTGAGGATCTGGGGCACCTCACAGAAGAACTGGCCCAGGGCATTGCCATGGCACAGGGGCAGGGAAAATGTATTGGATGTTTGCAGCAGAGCATTGAGAAAGGCACTGGCCCAGGCAGCTGCTGCCATGTGGGCACAAGCTCTGCTGCCCAGGAGTGTCCCGTAGTGCAGGGGTTTACAAATGGACACGTAGCGGTCATAGCACATGACGGTCAGGAGGGAAAGCTCTGCTGAGAGGAAGCACACAATGAAAAACAGCTGTACAGCGCATCCAGTGTAGGAGATGTTCCTGGTGTCCCAGAGGGAATTGTGCATGGCTTTGGGGACAGTGGTGCAGATGGAGCCCAGGTCGCTGAGGGCCAGGTTGAGCAGGAAGAAGAACATGGGTGTGTGCAGGTGGTGGCTGCAGGCTACGGCGCTGATGATGAGGCCGTTGCCCAGGAGGGCAGCCAGGGAGATGCCCAGCAAGAGGCAGAAGTGCAGGAGCTGCAGCTGCCACATGTCTGCCAATGCCAGCAGGAGGAAGTGCCTGATGGAGCTGCTGTTGGACATTTGCTGGAGCTGCACATGGGGACCTGTTAATGGCTAAAGGGACATTCAAGAGTTAGAGGGGATACCTGCGACTGAAATCAAAGCCATTTCCCATTCATCCTCCTCTTTAACACAGACTGACTTATTTCTGTGTTTAAGGGTTCTGAGGTTTTCTTTTTGAGCTCCTCCCACGTCTCTCCTGGTATTCTTGGATACCAGAAACCCTCAACATTCTTTTTGCATTCAGGCAGGATAGCAAGTTCTGTGAGGCAAAGTGATGGGAGGAGAGTGAGGGGACATGGTCTGGCATTCTGATCTGTTCAGATTTTCTGTGAGCTTTAACCTCTCTCAGGTGGATGGTGATCACCTTCCCATACTTCCCCTAAAAAACCCCCAGGTACTGCTTAAAGAAGATGGATCCACCACAGCTCAGCTCCACATTTGTAGCCAAAGACTCACATTGCTGATTCCACCAACCCAGCAACATTTTCAGTGTCACAACACCTCTGCCTTTCCCCATCAATCTTATAACTCAGAGATGCTCTAGGACAGGTTTGCACCCTGGATTGGAGCTCCCAGTCTGGACTGAAATCTCAGGGAGACTTCCAAGTGTCCTTATGATGGCATTGGATGAAGGGAGATGCAGCTTCTTCCCTGGCTGCACTGACAGCATTGCCCAGAGCCGGGCATTGAGGACAGCATCACCCTGAGCCAGCTGTTCCCCCTGCCAGAGCCCCCAGTGCCCGGCAGCTGCTCCCAGCCCTGTGCTCTGCAGAGGGAACTGGGCCCGGGGCTGCAGAGCTGCCCCATGGCTCTGCTGCAGCTCTGCCTGCACAGGAGGGGCTGCTGCCTTGGAGCCCCAGCCCTGAGGGTAGACGCTTGGCTGGAGGTCAGAAGGGAGGGGGCTTGTTCAGAGAGAGGGTCTCGTATGGACATTTCTAAACTCTCCCTGCCACAGCATTGCTGGGTTTTGTTTTCTCTCACAGTCTGATCTTCTCTCTGCTTCCTGGAGATTTTCCTCCTGCAGGTGTTTCCCTGTGCCTGATCTCTTCCTGCCAGCACTCACAGACCCCAAATCTCTGTGCACTCTCCTTGGCCTGACAGAATCCTGTCTGTTTTCAGGGCACTGTCTGGGGGCAGGTTCTGTTGGCAGCTTGGAGAAAGGACAGCTCAGACTGAGCCTGATGGCTCCTGCAGAGGTGATGCTGGTGCTGTCCATGGCCTGTGGAGGGTCTGAAAGCACATTAGGGATCTCTTGTGAAACTATTGATCACTAATAGGAACAGTTCAGATGTCTTAGGCACTTGTCTCAAAATTCATAATTAATACATCATAATCAACCTTTTATATTTATCTCCCTTTGCCTGCCATTCTCTAGTAGTAGGAAATTGAATATAAAATCTTATGCAATTTCTTCATTTTTATCAAAATCCTTGTCTTGGAAATATTCTATGACTGATCAGAACATCTCAGCATGTCAGAGCTTCAAGAGCATTTAACCTCCCCTGCACCAGAAATACTCAGAGTTGTACTCACAGGCTTTGTAGGCATTGGGATCTTCCAGCTTTAGGAGATGGCTCCAGGAGCTGCAGCTGCATTGTCCTGCAGCCAGAGGTTCCTGTGCCAAGGGCTGGCAGTGATTCTGCCCCAGGCACTTCTCAGCACCTTCCCAGCCCTGAATGATTGAAGCTGTCTGTGCCTCTGTGCTGTGCCCGGGGTGGCTGCAGGCAGTGCCCCAGTCCTGCTGGGCTGGCAGAAGAGCTGCTCATCAAGAGAAATGTGCTTTTGAAGCTCTTCTTGGTAACCAGGAGCTGCCTCTGTGCCAGGCGCCCAGCCCAGCTCAGCAGGACAGACACAGCACAAGGACTTTAATGAGCCTCTGGGGCTTTGTGCTCAGGCCCTGAACATCAGTCCCTGAGAGGGAGCTGAAGAAACCTCTCCAGAGCTCCAATTCAGAACCCAACTCCAAAGTTTCTTGGACTTTTAATGGGTCTCACTGAGGGACACGACTGAGAAAGTGTCCCCAGGGCCCAGGCAGAGCAGAGAACTGGAGGCAGTGATGACAGGTGGGGACAAAGAGAAGCCAAGTCTTGGTGTCCTGGGGCACAGCAGGGTCTGTGCCACCAAGGGCTGGGAGGAGACACCTTGTCCTGAGGCCCTGGGGCCTCCTGGCACAGCCCCAGCCAGGCTGGGCACTGTCAGCCCCTTGTCCTGCCCTCAGCATGCCCCCCTAGCCCACATCCCAGTGGCCTCAAGGATCTGCTGGAAGGAGTCCCTTGGGAGCCTTGCTCAGGAATGGCCCTGGGGACTCCTTCATGCTCCCTGCAGGACTGCAGGTTTTTCAAAGAACTTTGGGTTTTGACTTTTGTCTTGGAGTCTCTGAGAGGTTTATGGAATCATGGCCTCCAATTATCTGCTCTAATTAGTCCCTGGAGAAGCTTTGTTAGTAACAACACTCAGTGGGGCTTATTAATACTTCAGGGTACTTCAGTTATTTTAAGGTACTTGGTGTTTCCCTTTTGATACAGACTCAGTGAGAGGTTTGTGCAATCATGGCCCCAATTATCTGCTTTAACGAGTTCCCTTGAGAGCTTTGTACTGACACTCAGTGGGGCTCACTAATGCCTTGAGATACTCAAAGTTTTTAAGGTACTTCATGCATTTAAGAATACTTTTACGTACTTTTAAGGATTTTCTTTCCCACACTGAATCTCTGAGAGGCTTTTGTGCCATCCTGGCCTCCAGTTCTCACCTCCAAGGAGTCCATGAGAAGCCTCTGTTGGGTATCTTCCCCCTCTTCTGTTTTACAGTAAAGATGGAACTGAAAGAATTTTGTAAGACTTTCTAAAAGCATTCAAACAAACATGGGACAATTAACAATACAACAATGACCACTGAGAGATTTAATAGTTATGCTTTAGCTAGACATCATCCAACCCTTTAGTCCCTTGGATTGGAAGAGTTTATTGAACGAGTCCTTGTTTTCCACTTGAAGATTCTTGAACCCTTCCTTCAGTACCTGAATGCTCTTGTGGATTGACTCACTGTAGCTGGAGAGGTTCATGCCACACATGCCCTCAGAGTCTACACTATCATACCCATGTGCCCAGAGTAAAAACTCTGTCGCTGTTCTGCAAGGTGGCATGTCTGATGGTCTCTCTGTCTGAGAGCAGGCCACTCAATGTGAGGGAGGTAGCATTGGTTTGCTTACTTAACAGGCACCCAAGATGGTCTAATTGTGCTAAAGCTTTAGCTGCAGCCACCCAGGGTAGTCCACATTGAGGGTACTACCATCCAATACCTGGATTAAAGCTTGCAAAGCCATCTCTTTGATATCATCTAATACTTCTCTGGGGATGGGTGCTGCTGGATCATCTGGTAAGCTGCGTCGTCTTTCTCCAGCTAGATGGTTGATTGTCAATTCCGCCCTTGCCTCATTATTAGCATAGTCTGCTATTAATTGATTTAGTTAACACTTCCATCCCCCTTCCCATAGGGTGTATTCTGTAGGTAATAACAACATGGTCATAATGTATTTTAAATCATAGGGGGGTTAAGACGTGCTGTAAACATGGCCCTCATTAGGCCATTAAGACAAGGTAAGTCCTTCCTATGGCCTTTAGCTGCCCTACACAGATCCCTTATATCCCCGTAAACCAATGACTGACACCTGGGATTCTGCCCCCTTCTTTAATAACATATGGGGGCAATGAGGAATTTTGAGAATATCTGCCAGTCTCCTTCCTTAACTGCTTCTTTCCAGATCCTTTCCCAGGGATCTTCTGGGGTTGAGTGGTGAGGTGGCTCTGGGGAATGCAAACTGTCTTCTGGGGAGGAAGAATAACTTGGAGGAGAAACATTTGGATTAGAAATAGTCTGATCATTGGGCTTAGTATCTTTGATCATGGGGGTTATATTGTTGCCGGAGGGTGATGCAAAGGGTGCTGCCATTTTGTCAGGTGTTGGGAAGGAAGGGCCTTGATTTAGGATGGCAGACTTCCAGGGTGGAGTTCTGGAGGCATGGCCCAGGGTGGAGGTGGAATGATTGACAGTGGGGGTGTGACCCGCAGTTGTGGGAGTGGAGTCTGGAGGTTCGTTCATGGCAGGAGAGAAGGTTGTGGTAGCAGGAAGTGGAGGAGCCAAGACGGAGGGAGGATGGTTGGGCTCCCGAGTCACTTTCAGGCTCCTTCCATCTTGAGTCTCCAGGGCATGATGCTCCAAGACCACGTTGCCATTGCCATCTTGGACCATTGTGAAAGGTCTGAGAAAGGCAATTTTGAGGGGAGGTCCTGAGTTTGGAGTGACCAACGGATTGAGTTTTCAACTCACTGCTTGCTGGTCAAGGGTGGTGTGGAAGATGGGGAGCACGTGGGATACAGTGGGGTCCCTTTTGATCGAAAATTGTACAGTTTAACTCCCACTGAGTCCCGAAATTCAGTGGTATGGATTTCATCAGCAGAGTCATCTGGAAAATTTTTAATGATCCACCTCATGACTGATTTTAGTTTGTTCTTTGAAAATATTATGTCACGATCAGTAAGAATGAAAGCATCCATATGTGCTCCTTTCTACTTTGGACATCTGGCTGCCCATTTTTCTCTTTCTCTGCCTTATGGGGAAGAGCCACCGGAACACCCCAAATCAATTATGGGATGTGGGTGCATATTGTAAAAACACAGTGGCAAAATGGGCAATAAATGTCTTGCATTTCCCCAAATGCATCTGCAATCCTATGCAGGTGAAACCATTGTTGTCCCTGACGATCCTGGGCAACAATGCCCCTCGAAGCAACAATGAATTCGCCGGGCCTGGCACAATCCAAAATCCCAGGGAGCACTGGCCTGGGATTTTTAAGTGCCCTTTCTTGTGGCGGGAAAAACACACAGGTCTTGTGTTCTTAAAGATATATCTTGACATCTGCTGTTTGTTTTTCCCTGCAGATTTTTCTGTATTCAAAGCTGCCTGCATTTCTTTAACTGTCACCACCAAAATTCTGGCATCTGCTATCTGCTTTTCCTCATCACTGTTCACATACACCCTTTGTGCTCCTCTCAGTAACTCCTCAAGTCTTCTGTCCTGTCCTGCCAGTCTTCTAATTTTTCCAGCTTTTTCCTGATGTCTCCCCTCAGGACTCCAAAAGGCAGCATACTCACTCTCCTCCTGATTAACAGGGTCTTTTGAATTCACATATATATTTAGAGCCTGGCAAATTCAATCTTCAAATGATCTGAACTTGGACCAATATAAATTATCTTTCCGGATCATTTCCTTTGTCCATTTAAACATGTAATACATAACTATTTTCTGTTAACTTTTTCTCCTTTGGGATTCCTAATTATCCCCAAACTGTATCATCATCCCCAGTGGGCTGTCCTGAGGAATGCTCTCCTTCTGAGAACCTCCCTCACAGTTCCTAGATACCTCAAACTGCTGCAAATTATTCACACAATCCACAGCCCCTGGGTCAAGGAACTTACTCTTTCCCTGACCCATTTCTGGCGACAACAAACTAAGAAATCCCCGGTGTCACAGACATCTTTTGTGAAAAATCCTTTCTTTAGGATTTTTCCCCCTTCTGAGAAGCTGTGGCCTCAGCAACAAAATGTAAACAATGGTTATCTGCTGCTGTGGAATGCAACAGGTGCACCTGTGATTGGCCCATGTTGGATGTGTACAATTAAAGGCCAATCAAGGACCGAGCTCACTCTGGGACATAGTCGGAGAGAGCTCCTTTGTTATTAATTCTTTTCTGTTCTTAGTTTAGCTAGCCTTCTGAGAACTTTCCCTTCTATTTCTTTTTAGTACAGTCATAATGTAATATTTGCGACCACTGTGACACCCCAGTACCAGGTGTGTCCCAAACTCACCTCATGGCTCAGCTTCCTCACTAACTACTCTGTCACACTGCCTTTTCAATCTACCTGTTCCACTCCTATCTCTCCCTCTGCAATCTACTTGTTCCACTCCTATCTCTCCCTCTTTCTCAATCTATTAGCGTCATCCTCTCACTATCTAATTGCATACTAAATTGCCTGATACCAACCCCTCTAAGAAATTGGACCTATTCATTCACTCTCTTTCTCAGTCTCTCTACTGAGTCAATCCCTCCTGCCCAAGGACCTTCCCACAGGTGCCTGGACCAGGGATCCCCTCCTTCCCCCTGGGTCACACCCACCCGGGGTCCCCACTCATTCACTTATCTTTCACTTCCCTCCTTTTCTGACCGGTCTCCTCGTGGAGAACGCGAAAACGCGGTACTGGGAGGTCCCAATCACTTCGGGGTCCGGGACTGCCCAGCCCCAGTCTCAGACACTCCATACACACTCACACACACATGCAGCTGCCCCCTGACCCAAAACCTCGTGCTACTCACAGTCTCCTTTTCTCACGAGGGCCTTCGTGCACAAAGCAGTTTTCTATGGGTACTCTCTCTCCTATAAGCCGGCACTCTGATGGGAGCCTGTCTTGCGCACTCTCAAAAACTAATTTGCTTATGCGTTATTGTAAAAAGAACTCTCTTTTCCCAAGGGAGAGTGGTCTAGCCTTGGGACCACTTAAAAGTCTGGTGGGGAGCTCCTTCCCAGAAGCTATCCACCTCCCCAGAGTTAAAAGAGTTCCCGGGTATCGGCACTAAAATTGTTATGTTTTCCCAATTATCCCATCATAAAAAGGCCAAACAATATTTAGGGTAGCAACAATTTCAATTGAATAGTTTATAAAATATATAAATAAGGGATAATTTGGTTCGAATAATAGTGCATAAGCAAGAGATACTGCGGGGTACGGAGGACAGAGTTCAATTTCCCTTGCCACTTCACGTAAAATCTTGCCAAGTAAAAGTCACCCCTTATATGCCATGTGTCAATGCCATCTCCTCCCATTTTCGGTTCGTCACTTTTTTGTCTCCGCCCTCTTTACCACCCTTATCACGCATGCGCCACCACTTGGTTTGGTGGTCGCACAAGTCTTTGGGGGTCATCACTGATGAAGGCCCTGTAGTCTTCTTTGTTGTCCTTTAATTCACCTTTGGGTTACACATGTGCACCAAGCCAGTGCAATGTAAGCCAAGACTAATGTATCCCTGCATCTACATATCAAGGCAATAAATCCCTTATAATTAGCATTTTCTAGGACCCAAACAGGTTCTTGGTCATTTTTAGCAACTGCATCTTCAGCATCTTTCCTGTAGTCCTTGAGAACATCTGCCATCTGCTGGGAAGGGGGGTGGAGCCCCTCCTCTCCCTCTCTTCTTGGCATTACAACTTTTAACTATTAACTATTTTATTATTCTCAAATATTAATTACTGTATCAATATTGATTACTGTTTCAATTTTTATCAGCACAAATCATACCTATTTATCACACTGCAGTTCTGCACCGAGCCAGAGCAAAGGTGTGAGATGCAGAGTGTTTCGCAGAAATATCCAGGCCCACCAGGCCAGCCTGCTTTGTGCTCTCTGGCGCACAGCAAGCACATTGCAATGCAGCTCTGAGCTGCTGGGAGAGAGGCAGTCGGGGATGTGCCTGAGGTGAGTCAAGGGGTTAGCTGAAAATGGAATTAGGATAATTGAAAAGTGCAGATGAGTCAAGGGGCCAGCTGGGAATAGAATTGGGATAGTAGGAGATAGCATGTTTTAGTTAAGATTTTCAAATGAGGTAAGAAGCTAAGTTAGTAATACAGCTAGCAGAAGTCACGTACCTTAGTTAAAAAGTACCAAATATATTAGGAATGTAAAGCTAGGAGTGACAGGGATATAGGAAGCAATTGTGAAGAAGCAGAGACCATAGAAATACCTTGCCTTAAGAATAATTGAACAGTTGGGAGAGGCTTGGACCATGAGCAGCAGGTCCAAAGGTCTTGCCAACTGGCCATGGGAGAAGAGTTCACCATGAGGAAGACGGCTTTCTTTCTCCCATACAACCACTCCCTCATTTCAAAATCCCACCAAACCAGTTAAGGGAATGCAATTGCACAGCTGTAATAGATATTCAGCTGATAAAAATGCGAAGCAGGCAGGTTATAATTATGTATTATGGGTCCTTAGAAACCTAATGTGAAACCTTTTCTGTAGAAATAGAGAACCGGAGTCTGCAACTCCTTGCACGTGTCTTTGGAAACTAGTTCACATGTGTCCAGCGCTGCAATAAATACCCTTCTTTTCTACTAAAATTAGTTGAAGAGTCATTTGTCCGTGCTTCAAGGGTTATGCTGGAGTAGTGAACTGATTTGGAAGTGAGCAGAAGAGTTTCACCAGGCAATTTTTAGAAGAGATGGAAGGCTCTTGTGACTGAAGGGAAAGCCATTTGGAATAGAGTAATGATCCCAAAGTCCATACAATTTTATCTTTGTGTCTGAATTTAAATCAGAATTATTATAGATAGCTTCATGCAATTTGTCTACAAATTTATCCAAGTCTTCATTCTTTCTTTGACAAACCTGTGTAAAAGACATAGTGTGTAACTTATCTGGAAGTGCAAGGATAGCATTATATGCTAGTTGTTGGCTCATCTGTAAGACTTGATCAATGCTCCTAGCCTGGGCAGTGGCAGTAGCCCAGGGCCCTTTGCCAAGTAACTGTTGTGCTGTTGAACCATACAGAGGATCACCGTGCACTCTAGGTCTTGCTGCTTCTTGACCACACTTTTCCTCCCAGCTTTTATGAAACATCACCTGCTGATGGGGTGGCATTCTAAGTCTTATTAGGGTATGCACATCAGCTGGAATTAATGTGTTAGATGGAAAAATATACTTCAGAAGTGACTGTGCAAGTTGGGATTTTCAACCAAATTGTGAAATTGCCGCTCTCAACTTTTCTAAAATCTTCCAGCTGAAAGGTTTTCAAACTCTACTTGCAGCATTAGTTACGCCAGGAAAAGCTTCATCATTGGAGAGAAAAGTCCCTTCTACAATAGCTTCTGGAATAAATTTTTTCTACTTTTGTTTCTCTTTCGTGGAGATAAAGCTTGGCCTGCAATTCCTCAGAAAGCATTAGGAGGACCGTGCTATTTTGCAAAATTGACACTGTTTGTCCCTAGCATTCAACAGATGCTTGACATCAGGCACAAATTCCAACATCCAAAATGTAGCGTGCATCTATTAGGCTGAGACTTCAAGGATAATGTAGAATTGTGGAATTGGCTTCGGTTAAATTGGCATCACTTTTTACACCAGGATTAGCTTCATCAAAGGCCCTTACATAATTCAAACGATTGGCTTGTTGGACAGGAAAACAAATTTACATTACATCTGCAATACTGAATGAGCTTACCACTGATGTAGGTAGGATATGCCATGCTGTGTTACAGGATAGAGCTGCTATAGATTTTTTGTTGCTAGCACAAGGAGATGGGTGTGAAGATTTTGAAGGGATGTGTTGCATGAATCTCTCTGACCACTCTGAATCTATTCACAAGAAACTCTCATTGCTTGAGGAGAATATGAAAAAGCTGACAGTTGTTGAGAATTCTTTTGATGAGTGGCTAAAATCCTGGGGAATAACAGGCTGGCTCAAGGACTGAGTACGCTTTGGCATTATGTATTCTTGGCTATGTAATTAATAAATAATTCCATGTATTCTTTGTATTCTTTTTTCAATTCTGCTTATAGTGCCTTGCTTACTATGCTGTGTACAAAATTAATTGACCGTGCTTTTAAATCAGTCTGGCTTGTGCAAAAACAAAACTGGGGAACTGTTGAGAGTTTTTTGCAGATTGAGGAGTTTTTGTTAGACAATGGCCACATTCTGCCGATGCACAATTCAGCCTGCTTGTACTAATGGACAATGGTCACGTACACAAGCAATGAATAATGGACATATTCAGAAATGGGGTTGGTATATCCTTGAAAGAGATACAAGAAGAAGAATGATCAGGACTCAGCAAGTTTGTCATCAAGTTTGGGGAAGTCAGAAAAAAGTGAGCCATGGGTGGGCCAGATGACCACAGCAAAACGCATGAAAAATCAGGTGATCCAATCAGCATTCTAATTTAGATGTGTGAACAGCCAGGATTAACCAATCATGTATTAGCTAGAGACACGTGGACAGTAGAGATTTATTATAAGTATAGTCTTTTTAGGGACAATAAATTTGGCTTCACTGGATCACGTTGGTCATGGTGTGTTGTCCCTGAACCTCCGCGCCCCACAAAAGCTTTGCTCTACACAGCCAGTTTTGAAGGTACAGAACATAATATCCAGCATAAACCAAACAATGACTAAGGATACAAGAATCATAACGTCACCCTAGGACACACATAAACTCCTGGATCTCATGGCACTTTTCCTGAGCAGAACAGGCCAGGGCTTTGCCAGAGCCCAATCCTCAGCTTGGAGGGTTATCCCTAAAATATCCTACAAGCCTCTATTCATGTCAGTTGGGAAAATTTCTTTAAATGATACATTTCTTGCAGGTCACTACACAAGATTATGTGAAAGTCTCCAAAGCAGCTGGTTTGGTGTTAAACAGCTGGCAGAAGCATCTGGGTCATCTATTTTCAGCTAACTAAAACTGATGGTGTTGGTCACATAATGCCCATGGTTTGTCCTGTAAGCCAGCTCTGGCTGAGGGCTGCCTCGCAGGCCTGAGCACATCAGCAGCTGAAGTGACCACGGCTGGGAATGGCAAAAACACGCACTGGGACTGGCCCAGAGGCCCTGGGACTCCCTGGCATGGATCACCTCAGGAGACAGGATTTCAGGGAGCCCAAAGGACTTTTGGGAGAGCTGCTGTGGAGACAGAGGGAATGACACAGCTGAATCCCTTGCTTGGGCTCCCAGAGGACCCTTCTGCTGTGGGGCTGCTGAGGGTGGAGGAGCAGCAGGTACCCATGGCCACCCCAAACCAGGGCTCCATTGGCAACAGGGCCCTGACCGGGGCTGTGGGACCCCATCCCTGGGATCAGTCAGGAGCTGCAGAGCTGGGAGTGCTCAGCCAGAGCCACAGAGCCTTCAGCAGCCGTACACGGCCAGAGCGTGAGCCCAGTGGGGAGTGGGCACTGACAGGGACTGTAGGGCCTGAATCAAGGCCCAGCCCCACTGCGAGCAGCTGTGCCGGACATGCTGCAGCTCCAGGAGCAGCTGGCGGCCCAGGCAGCCAAGGGGTGCTGCCATGGACATTCCTTTCTTCCCCCTCAGAAAGGACACTGGGAAGCTGGAATGAAGTGTCAATGAAAGGAGCAGGGATGGTGGGAGCTGTGAAACAGCACCAACACGAGAAACCCAAACTCTCCTGAGAAAGGAGGGCAGAAATCCCTGGTGTCCAGCATCCTGCCAGAGAAACCCATTCCCAGAATTACCAACATAAAGCCATCCTCCAATTCTCTGGATTGTGCTGCTCTTGATCCACTAACACCTTCCCAGCAGAGTAAAGCCCTGAAGTGGAATTGATGGAGGAAAGCTGAGCCCTGAGCTGTGCCAGGAGCATCCCCTGGCACTGTTTGACAGCAGCTCTGCAGGAACTGGGGATGCAAACAGGACAAACCTGAGCCTCTTCCACCATCAGATACCTCAGAGCTTACACAGCAACACAGCCGTGGGTCTCCCAAACTGGATTTAGGAATGGCACACCTACTGCAGCCATTGGATTCAGATGTGCCCAGGTCCCTTTGGCACTCCTGCTTTTGGTGTCTCTGCCTCCTCTCCCTGCCCCAAGGAGGCTCCTCTCTCCCCTCTCTCTGCCCTGACAAGACAGTCACACAAATAAAGATGTGGGATTGCCGGGTGCTGAGGGGTTGTAGAAGGAGCCTTCTCCAGGTCTGGCCTGTTTCCAAAACCCACACAGTCTCCTGCAGCAAGGAACATCCTTGTTCACCCTCTCCAAGGGTGTCAATCTCAGGAAGGGATTCCTGACACCCTGTCCAGCTGGGAGAGCTCCTGTGTCTCCATATCAGGGGATAAAACCGAACACAGGAACCCCGGGGGGACTGAGATTGTGGCATGGGGACATCTGTATTTATTTCCCAGTGACAAACAAAAATGTGGAATGGTGCCAGAGCTTGTTTTGATCTACATGAACCTTTGATAAACGTCCCTTGTCCTGAAAGCGACTCCTCTGCAGCTGTTCTGCGAGATCTCCTGAGCCGAGTGCAGTAAGAGGAGATTGCAGTGGTGCTGAGGTGCTCAAGGGGGCCCATTTCAATGCTCTGCTGAAGCCCAAGGACATTGTGTTTTCCCCAGGGAACAACGTTTCTTTCTGGCACTCACTGCCCATGAGGGACATTATTCAGTTTCTGCCCTTGGGTGAGTTCCAGACACAGGGAGAGGGAGGAGGAGATGATCCCACCCATGGCTGCTGCTGGGTCCAGACATTCAGTGAGATAAAGCTGAGCCAGAGCTTCAGCATCTCTCCCAAAATCATAGAATCACAGAATGGCTTGGCTTGAAAGAGACCTTAAAGTTCATCTCATTCCACCTCCTGCCATGGGCAGGGACAACTTCCACTATCCCAGGCTGCTCCAAGCCCTGTCCAGCGTGGCCTTGGACACTGCCAGGGATCCAGGGGCAGCCACAGCTTCTCTGGGCAAGCTCTGATCTCTGCCCAGGTGAGCAGGGACAGGACCCAAGGGAACGGCTGGAGCTGGGCCAGGGCAGGGCTGGGCTGGAGATCAGCAAAAGCTTCTTCCCCCAGAGGGGGCTCAGGCACTGCCCAGGCTCCCCAGGGAATGGGCACAGCCCCGAGGCTGCCGGAGCTCCAGAGGCCTTTGGACAGTGCTCCCAGGGCTGCCCAGGCTGCGATTGTTGGGGGGTCTGTGCAGGGTCGGGGGCTGGAGTGGCTGATCCCAATGGGCCCCTGCCATCTCAGCCCCTTGTGCAATTCTCTCCCTTTGGCTCAGCCTTTGTGTCCCCTCGAGGTGCTGGCAGAGCTGTTGGGGACAGGGCAGGAGTGGGGCAGCCCCAGTGTTCCACTGTGTGTGACACCCCAGTGGTGGCAGTCCCAGCGTTGCCCTGTGTGTGACACCCCAGCAGTGACAGCCCCAGCGTTGCCCTGTGTGTCACACCCCAGCAGTGACAGCCCCAGTGTTCCCCTGTGTGTGTGACACCCCAGCAGTGACAGCCCCAGCATTGCCCTGTGTGTCACACCCCACCAGTGACAGCCCCAGTGTTCCCCTGTGTGTGTGACACCCCAGCGGTGACAGCCCCAGTGTTCCCTCCCTGCAGTCGCTCCAAGGCAAGCATCCAGAGCTGTGTCCAGTCCATGGAACTGAGTGGCCACTGCCCACCCCAGCCGGGGCTGATGTGGATTCTTCTTCACACAGCTTGGGGAAGGTCCCCCTGGCCACCTGCACAGTGCCCCAGACAAGTGTCAGACACAGTTACAGAACTCTGCCCAGAACTTCTAGGAAGAAATAATTTCAAAAAACCCCCAAACCATAAGTACCATAAAATACAAAAAAAAAAAAAAAAATACAAAAAAAAAAAAAAAACAAAACAAAAAACAACAAAAACCAAACAAAACTATATCAAAAGAAACCGCAGCACCCTAACCAACCAAACAAACCAAAACAACAACACAAACAAACCAACTAAAACAGAACAAGGAATGAAAAACCAATCAAGCTAAAGCAACAAAAAAAACCCCAAAAAAACCAACCAAATCAAGAAAAAGAACTCCTCCCCCAGCAGAGCTGTTCCATCCGTCAGTTGTCACACCTGCACTCACACAAGACCTGGGGCTGTAATGAGGATTCCTGGGGCACATTTGCAGGAGAAGCAGGTTTAGGAACGGCTCTCAGCAGAACTGTTCTCAGCTGAGCCAGAAAGGCCCCTTTGCAGCTGCAGGGCCATTGGAAATGGCCAATGTCTCAGCCCACAGGGCAGAAAAGGGCTCTGAGTTCCCCTCCCCTGACACTAAACCCTGTTCCCAGGCTGCTTCACACTCAGGATTCTGCTGGAGGGCTGCGCAGAGCTGAGAGTGGGCTCTGGCTTCTTTGTGTTGCGTGTCCTAAAGCTGCCTGGGAGAAGAAATTTCAGGTCAGCTCCGCTGGCACAATCCCTCCTGGTGCAGGGCACCGCGCCAGGAAGGGCTTTGCGTGCTGAGGCTTTGCTGCAGTCAAGGAAAGCTCCTGGCTCAGGGTAACCTTTGCTGCTCAGCCAGAGCCCCGAGTGCCCCACAGCAGCAGAGAATGGCAGCAGTGCCACAGGAAACCATCACCATTGCATGGCAACCATCACCAGGCCCATGTCATGTTATTATGGTCAGTTTCCATGGCAACCATCGCCAGACCCCTGTGGCTACAGTCAGTTTCCAGGGCAACCATCCCCAGCTCCCTGTTGCAATGGTCAGTTTCCATGGCAACAATCACCAGCTCCCTGTTGCTGTGGTCAGTTTCCATGGCAACCATCACCAGCCCCCTGTTGCTATGGTCAGTTTCCATGGAAACCATCCCCACCGCTGTTGCTATGGTAAGTTTCCATTGCAACCATCACCAGCCCCCTGTTGCTATGGGCAGTTTCCATGGCAACCATCACTAGCCCCCTGTTGCTATGCTCAGTTTCCATGGCAACCATCAACAGCCCCCTGTTGCTATGGTCAGTTTCCATGGCAGCTCCATGGAGACCCCATGCCAGGGGTGGTTGCCATGGACACCAGCTCAGGCCTGCAGCCAGAGCCCGTTGCCATGGCAACCATTGGCAGCCCCATCCCCAGGCTCATGGGATCCCAGAACCACAGAACTGGCTGAGCTGGGAGGGACCCATCAGGATCCTCCAGTCCAACTGCTCGCCCTGCACAGGACACCCCAACAAGGCCAGCCTGGGCCTGGCAGTGCTGTCCAAACGTTGCTGGAGCTCAGAGAGCCCTGGAGCTGGGACCTTCCCTGGGGAGTCTGGGCAGGGCCCCAGCAGCCTCTGGGCAAAAACCTTTTCCTGACATCCAACCTGAGCCTGCCCCAACTCAGCTGCAGCCGTTCCCTCCACTCCTGTTCCTGGGCACCAGAGGGAAGAGGTTCCCACAGCCCCAGCCAGGGACCCGCTCCCAAGGCTGTTGCCATGGCCACCAGGGCTGGGACCAGCGTGGATGCCCAGTTTCCATGGGCCGGAGTTCAGGAATGGGATTCCCCAATTTCCTGCTCCTGCTAAAACTGCGCTGCCCTCTCTGCCCTCCCACCTCCAATGGAAAGCACAAAAGGCAAAGATCCCGGGCTGGGATAAGAACAATTTCTTGGGAACAGCAACGAGATAAGGAACAAACGGAACAGAAACAATATTGATAACAGAAGGGAAAAATAAAACTTGGACAGGGAAAACTACAACACAACTTCCTGGCTCTTCCCAACAACATATATCGCCCACCAGGAAAGGACACCCTTCTCCTCAGGGAGAGAGTCCCTTTCCTGCCCCTGGCAATGACCCGAGGTGGGACTGAATGTAAGGAATATCCATGGCCAGACCGTCATGTTCCTCAATCCCACTTTACGTCATCGTCAGAGGCAGGAAAAAGGACAGGTGTCTTCCCAGCATGCATCATGGGGAACATGGATCCCCAGGACTCTTCCCAATGTGGGCCCTCTAATTGAGGATGAAGCTGGAGCTGTGCATGAAACTCTTCCTACAGCTTAGAATTTTGCAGTGCTTCCCATACCGGTGCCTCCGTTGGTGTCTGGTCAAGTCAGAGCTGTTGGTGAAGCTCTTCCCACACTGGGGACACTCGTAGGGCCTCTCCCCAGTGTGGATGCGCCGGTGGGTGATGAGGGCGGAGTTGTGCTTGAAGCCCTTCCCGCAGTCAGGGCAGCAGAAGGGCCTCTCATCTGTGTGAATCTGCTGGTGGCGGAGGAGATCGGAGCAGATCCGAAACCTCTTCCCACACTCGGGACACTGGTAGGGCCTCTCTCCTGTGTGGATGCGTTGGTGGATGGCGAGGGCGGATCTGCAGCTGAAGCCATTCCCACATTCCCCACACTCGCAGGCCCATTCCCCAGTGTGGATCATCTGGTGGCTGATCAGGGTGCTGCTCTGCCTGAAGATCTTCCCACATTCCAAGCACTTGTAGGGTTTCTCCCCATTACAAAGCTGCCCATGGACCACCAGCTCCGAGCTCTGGCTGAAGCTCTGTTCACCTTCCTTGCACAGGGTGGTGCTTTCCTCCTCAGAGCACCCTGGGCTGGGCTTGGAGCCCCTCCTGCTGCAGGATCTCTGGGACTTGTCCTCCCTGTTGGAATTCTGCACCGTGGAACCACTCAAAAGAGCCTCTTCCACGAGGTTCTGCTGTGGGGATTTGTCCTAACTAGTCTCCATCCTCAGCTTCTTGTCTGGGGGAGGAAAGACAAGGAGAGGATGGGATTTGGCTCCGTGCCAGAGGATAGGGGAAGAAGATTCCCCCAGTGCATCCCCAGCAGGATGGGGTTGTCCTGCAGCCAGGAGCCGTTCTGGGCTGGGAGATGGAGCAAGAAAGAGGGGAAAAGGGACACTGACTTCCTCCTCACCTGCCTGGGGTTCCTGGGGCATCTTCCTTTTCCTTGCAGCCACTTCCTCAATCTGGCAAAAGTTTCGGGATGGGAAATCCTGTTCTGGAGGAAAATAACAGATGAGCACATTGTTTTTTGTACTGGTTTGAAGGGAAACCTGGGGAAGGGTCTAAGCCAGAATTACAATTTAATAAGAAAATGAAGATCAAGGAAATGGTACAGAAACATTGCCTTAAACTGAAAGAGTCAGGAAATAATTTGACACTCAGGTCAGGGTGGTGGCAACAGTCCCATTAAATGGTGGCTGCAGTCCTGTTGGAAAAATGAACGTGATTCTGTCGAAGCCGTGATCTTGTAGAAGGGTCTGGTCTTCCTCTGAAGGTCCAGTAGTGGTTCTGCAGCTCTTGTCCTCTGGGAATCCAGTAGGCAAGCTGCTCCTGGTGTTGCAAGAACCAGCTTATATCCATGTAGGAGTGCTTGGTTCCTCCCTCTGGGTGGAGCATCCCACAACGGGATGATGGAATTTTATCAGTCCTGCAGAGACACTCAATGGCCCATTCACAGAAGATAATCTCCCCTGAGGGTGTTATCAGGGGTGAGTCATGGAAGAGGTAAAAAACACTGCCCCACCTTTTTATAGCAGTTGATGAAGATGGGGATCGAAAACATGCATTTGGTTACATCTTGCATGGCAGCCTGAAACAGTGGGGTAATCCCTGCTCAGGGGGTGAACACCACCCCCCTTACCCAAACTGGCTCAGCTGTAAAACCCCCACCCTGGGAAGGCCACACACAGGGGAAAATGTCACACTTGGCCTGCCCCAGGGGAGGTCTCTGGCCCTTGTCACTCATCTTTTCTCTTTCTTTCCATCTCTCTACCTCACATTTACTGTTCAATAAAATTCATTTTGGGTTTGGTCACGTTAGTACCTTAATAGGAGCGGAGGCATCTCTCTAACAATTTTCTTAACCATATTACCATATTATTTTGCCATAGTGGGTTCAGGGCACTGTTGTCTGACCCCAAGTGCCTTTGACAACAGCATGGTTCCCTCCACTGACGAGGTTGTGGTTCTTTCTGGAATAACTCTTGGAAACTTGGACACAGTCCCTCCTTCCTCCTGGGGAGCTTATGGAGCTTATAAAAGTTTTATTTCTTTATGGGAGAAATGATGAGGAAAATGGCTTTTATGGGTGGCCAGTGTAAAGAAAATAATTTGCTGTCTTTCCTTATAAAGTTGTTAAAATCACTGGAGGAAACGGAGCAAATCTTACCAGTGAGACTGACAAGGTTCATGGTTCATTCACCCCATGGTGAGGAACAGAAGGCGACTTAAAGTCCCAGAAGAAGCCCAGCTCAAGTAGATAAATTTCCGAATAAGTCCTGAATTCCCAGGCTTGGGGGCTTTACCAAATGTGACAATCATTTTTCTCTTTATCCCTGTCGCCTTTGTGACTGCTACACAGAGCTTTCCATTCCTTTTAATAATCTGTATTGGGCCAAATTTCCACTTTCCTGTTATCGGAACTGGCCAGCAGCTGAGCTGGAGATGTGCAGGAAGCAATGAATATTGGAATTGCCACATCACTGCTTGGATTGTCAGTTTATTCATGTTTGGGATTTGTTTGTGCTTTCATCCCAAGTTACTTGTGGGAAGACCATATATTCTTCAAAGCGATTTTGCAGAGTCAAGTTTGATTTCTGCCAAGTTTATTTTGTCCAGTGCCCAGAGGATGCTACCGAGGTCTTTGTGCCTCTCGCACTGGGGGATGCTTGGGAGGGGTTTGGGGGGGTTTTTCCTGTCCCTGTCACCCCAGGCTGTTCCCCAGGGATGTCCCTGTCCCTCTCACCTCAGGCCATTCCCCAGGGGTGTCCCTGTCCCTCTCACACCAGGCCATTCCCCAGGGGGTCTCCCTCCCTCTCACCCCTGTGCCAGGGGGTGCTCAGGGCAGTCTCTGTCCCTCTCAGCCCAGGGGATGCTCGGGGGTCTCTGTCCCCTCACCTTGGGGGATGCTCAGGGGGTCTCCATCCCTCTGGCCTCAGGGAATGCCTGTGCAGGGCTGGGGACCAGGGGCTCTGTGTCCCTCTCACCGCTGAGGGTGCTCGGGGCTGGGGGGGCTCTCTGACCCTCTCACACCTGGGGAGGCTGGGGGGGTCTCTGCCCCTCTCAGCCCTGGTGTGACCCCACCCAAACATCATCGGGGTCAGAGGGACAGAGACACCCCCAAACACCCAGAAGGGCTGAACCAGGGATTTGGTTTGGGGCTGAGGATTTTGGAAGGGGCTGGAATTGGGGCTGGGCTTGGAGTTGGGGCTGAGATTGGATTAGAGCTGGGATTGGGGTTAAGGCTAGATGATTAACTTTAGGGCTGAGGTTGGGATAGATAAGTTTGGGACTGGGATGAGAATAATACAGAACAGTGAGTGTGTAAAAACATGGAGTGAGACTGAGACCAGGATCAGGGTCAGGTTTGGGACTGAGCTCACCCAGAGCGGGACAGGGGGGATGTCACGGTGGGAAAGTTTGGGGAAAATCCTGGTTTGGGAAAAAACAAGGTGTGAATGCCTTGGGCTGCGGATTCCTCCAACCCATGTCCTTTTCTGGAAGTCACCTGATGTCCAAAAATCAAGAGTGAATCCAAAAATGCCTCCAGGAATTTTCCATTGGCAGTCTCATCCCTCTTGGGTTATGGTTGGTCCCCCATCTCAGGGCTGGTGGGGACTCCATCGGTCCTGGGGATCCCTCCTCTCCAGGGTCCCAAGAGGGACCCTGCTTTTGGATTCTGGGAGGTTTTGGGGTCCCAAGGTCCCCCTCTCCAGCCTCCCCTCAATCCAGCCACTTGGGGTTCCCCCTTCTTTCCACCACCCTGTCCTGGTTTAGGGCAAATTTGGTTGAACTCCTCCAAAAGGAGTTTCCTCTAGAATGCTGATTCAGCAGCCGCACCCTCAGTCAATTCGGGAAAATATTTCCTTAGAGAAAAGTGGAAAAAAACTTTATTTTACAGGCAAAGCATTCACCAGCACAAAAATTGAACAATATTAAGCAATAAAACTTCCTGCTGCTCCAAAATAGATGACAAACTCCGAAAGTCCCTCCTTGGGTTGTAGCTCCACGCACTCAGCGTCTTATCAGTGGCTTGTCAGTGTCTTATCACTCTCTTCTCAGTCTATTATCTGTCTCTTATCAGTCTGTCCAGCGCTGGAAATGCCTAGGCCCAGGCCCATCCGGTGGGCCACAGGTGGGAGCTGCCGGTGGTATTCTGGTTGTTCAGTCCAGAGCAGGTTTAAACAGCTCCAAAGAAAAAGAAGAATCAAATCCAGGGAACTTCTCTGCCTCAGAGACCTAAAAACTGACTAAAAGCAAAGGAGAGATCTGTCCTGCTTTCTGTCCATCCAGCAGCTGGAATGTGGAGAAGTGAGTGCAGTTTCTGAAAACAAGCTGCAGCTTCTTCCTCCTTCCCTTCGCTCTCAGAACCAGCCTTAAAGTTGCAGAACTCATTCTGGGCTAATGACCCATGAGGGTACGAGTACCATGAAGTCACCCCAGGACACGCCCCTGTCAGGGTCAGGGGGTCCTGTCCCCGCCTCATCTCCGGGCTGCCGGGGGTCCCCCAGCTCCGGTATCGCTCCTTCCCCTCTCCCCACCCGGGCGCTCCCCTGTTCCACAGCCCCGGCTCTCACGGGGATCCCCAAAACCAATGTCCCGCCCCGTCGGTACTGGGCCATCCCCACGTGGACCCCCCGGGACCCTCCAGAGGGGCGATCGCGGCTCCTCTCCCCCTGAAAAAGCTCCTCTTGGAGGGCCCAGAGATATCTGGGGCTCGAGTCTGGAATCTGCCAGCTCTGAACACTCTCTAAAAGAATCCTCCCTGAGACCCCTGGCTGGAGTTATTTGGGAATTTAGCTACTTGAGCTGGGCTTCTTCTGGGACTTTCAGCAGCCTTGTGTTCCTCACTATGGGGTGAATGAACCTTGTCAGTCTCACAGTATCATTTGCTCCCTTTCCTCTTGTTATTTTAACAAACATTTCAAGGAAGGAAAACAAAATATTCCCTTTTTCCCTGGTTAACACATCAGCCATTTTTTTCATCAGTTCTCCCATAAGTTCCACAAGAGGAAGGAGGAACTGTGTCCAAGTTTCCAAGAGTTCTTCCGGAAAGAACCACAACCTGCTCCTCGGAGGGAACCGAGGAGCTGTTGTCAAAGGCACTTGGGGTCAGAGAACAGTGCCCTGAACTCACTGTGCCAAAATAATGTTTCAATCTGGATAAGAAAATTTTCGGAGAGATGCCTCTGCCCCAGTTAAGGTGCTAACAAGACCAAATACAAAATGGATTTTACTGAACAGTAAATATGAGGTACAGAGAGAGATGAAAAGAAAGAGAAAAGGTGGGGAGAAAAACTGAGTGACAGGGACAAAGACCTCCCCTGGGGCAGGGCAAGTGTGACATTGTCCCCTGTGTGTGTGGCCTTCCCAGGGTGGGGGTTTTACAGCTGAGCCAGTTTGGGTAAGGGGGATGGTGTTCACCCCCTGAGCAGGGATTACCCCACTGTTTCAGGTTGCAATGCAAGATGTAACCAAATGCATGTTTTCAATCCCCATCTTCATCAACTGCTATAAACAGGTGGGGCAGGGTTCTTTATCTCTTCCATGACTCAGCCCTGATAATGCCCTCCAGGGCAGATATCTTCTGTGAATGGGCTTCTGAGTGTCTTTGCAGAACTGATAAAAATCCATCATCCCTTTGTGGGATGCTCCGCCCAGTGGGAGGATCCATTTCTACCTGGATATAAGCTGGTTCTTGCAACACCAGGAGCACCTTGCCTACTGGATTCCCAGAGGACAAGAGCTCCATAACCCTCACTGGACATTGAGAGGAAGACCAGACCCTTCTACAGCATCACTGCTCTGACAGAATCACGTTCATCTCTCCAACAGGACTGCAGCCACCATTTAATGGGACTGCAGCCACCACCCTTGCCAATATAGTGTCAGATTATATCCTGACTTTGTCAGCTTAAGGCAGTTTTTCTGTATCATTTCCTTGATCTTCATTTTCCTCTTAAATTGCTTTTCTGGCTTAGACTGTTACCCAGGTTTGCCTTCAAACCAGTACAAAAAACAATGTGCTCATCTGGTTTTTTCCATCAAAAACAGGATTTCCCATTCCCAAGTCTTGATTGGATGGAAGAGGAGGCTGCAAGGAAAAGGAACATTCCCCGGTACACCCAGGCAGGTGAGGAGAAAGTCAGTGCCCCTTTCCCCCTCTCTCCTGCTTCATCTCCCAGCCCAGCACTGCCCCTGGTTGCTGGACAAACCCGAGGTCAATGCCGTCCTGCCGGGGATGCACTGGGGGGATCTTCTTCTCCTTCCCTCTTGCATGGAGGCAAATCCCATCCTCTCCTTGTCCTTCCTCCCCCAGAGAAGGAGTTGAGAATGGAGACCAGGGGTGAAAAATCCCAGCGGCAGAACCTCATGGAAGAGGCTGTTTTGAGCAGCTCCACAGCACAGGAATCCAACAGGGAGCAAAAGTCCCAGAGATCCCACAGGAGGAGGGGCTCCAAACCCAGCCCAGGGTGCTCTGTGGAGGAAAGACCCACCCTGAGCCAGGAAGATGGGCAGAGCTTCAGCCAGAGCTTGGAGATGGTGGCCCATGGGCAGCTTCATGATGGGGAGAAGCCCCACAAATGCCTGGAGTGTGGGAAGAGCTTCAGGCAGGGCAATACCCTGATCAGCCACCAGATAATCCACACTGGGAAATGGGCTTGTGAGTGTGGGGAGTGTGGGAAGGGCTTCAGCTGCAGCTCTGCCCTTGTAAACCACCAGCAGATTCCCATTAAGGAGAAGCCCTTCCGCTGCCCTGACTGTGGGAAGGGCTTCAACTGCAACTCCAAGCTCATCATCCACCAGCGCATCCACACTGGAGAGAGGCCCTACCAGTGTCCCACATGTCAGAAGAGGTTTCACACCAGCTCCAATCTCCTCCTGCATGAGCGCATTCACACGGATGAGAGGCCCTTCCGCTGCTCTGATTGTGGGAAGGGCTTCAACCGCAAATCCACCCTCGTCACCCACCGGCGCATCCACACTGGGGAGAGGCCCTACGAGTGTCCCCAGTGTGGGAAGAGCTTCTCAGACCGCTCATTCTTTAACCGACACCAACGGAGGCACTGGTAAGGGAAGCCTTACGAGAACCCTGACTGCAGGTGGAGCTTCACGCACTGCTCCATCTCCATCCCCATTGGAGGACCCACAACAGTCAGAGCCCTGGTGACCCACATTCCTTGTGATACACAGTGGGAAGTGATTTCTGTTGCTTTTTCTTTGCCTCTTAGTATCTTTTGATTTATCTCCTTTCCTTCAAAACACCAATAATCAGGGTAAAAATTGACCCAATTCATCAAAGGCACTACAAGCCTCACGTTTTACTTGTGTTTTGAGGGAAACTTGGATTCTTGGAGATATCTGGGAGGATATGGGGGTTTGGGGGTATTTCGTTTGGTTTTCTTTATTTCTTGGCACTCCAAAAGATGAGAGGCATTGATCTGACAGCTCAAAACTACTCAATGCTACTGAAAACTACTCAATCCCACCCTAGAATTCCTCGATTCCACATCCCCTTGGGGTGAAATGGGGTTGAAAGTAGATTGGGTGAAGTGGGATGCAGATCAGGAGGGATGAGATGGGCATTGGGTGGGGCAGGATGGGTGCGATGTGGTTTGGGAGGTGTGAAATGGGGGAAATACAGCTTGGGAAGGGGGTCTTGATGTCCAGGATTGGTGGGAACGGTTGGGTTTGGGACAGGGGAGGTGGGTTGGAGTCTGGAATGAGACGGCCAAAGTTTGGGGATGATGAAGGGAAGGGAAGCCCGTTACTGAGTGAGTTTTTGGATATTCCATGTTCATGAAGAGATGCTGGGGTATCTCACGTTTCTGAGGTGGTTTTGGGGCACTCCCCAGCTCTTGGGGGTTTCCCGAGAGCAGCTCCATGGAGCCCCATTTCTAGGGGTGGTTGCCATAGGCACGAGCTCAGGGATGTAGCCAGAGTCCGTAGCCTCAGTGCTGAAGAGCAGAGAAATGATGAATGGCCCCAGACAACTCCAGTGTGTGCTTGCAGACCTGTGAGCTTACTGAGAAGAGGTCAACAGCAATCCCCTGGAGAGATGCACCTTAGAGTCCGGGCGTTCCTCACAGCTCAGGGTGAAGAAAGAAGCTTCCCCCATGGTGCCTTGCAGCACTATATTAATTTATCCCAATTCTTTCCTCCCTATTGTCCCGTTGGCCTTTCCCACCCCTTTTACGCTTATATGTTCATGTTCTGGTGAGTTCTCCCTTCCCTGTAATCCCATTGGTTTATGTCTCTGGCTATCCACTCTAGCATTTCCTATTGGTCCCTTCCTTGTGTACCACCCGTGAGCCCTCAGACCATTGGATCCCTGATGGTCTTCTCCACCCTTTCTTTTTCTCATTTATAACCTAGACCCTCCTTTGGCTTTGTCTTTGGCCCTGGATCTCTTCAGTGTTGCCTGAATAAAGCACATTGGAACTCCATGCCTGGAACCTCCGGTGTCTTCACTGCCGACCTGCTCCATGTGTGTATGTGTGTGTATGTGTGTGTGTGTCTTGTGTCTCTGTGTGTGTGTGTGTGTGTGATTTGCGGAGAAAAGAAGAAACCTCACAACTTTGTAAAAGTTGTAAAGCCCAGTATGCTTTTATTATGATGCGGGCCGGACGCAAGCCTCCCCAAAAGGCTTTTCTCCGCAAATCATTCTTGGCGAGCCAGGCAGGAGAAAGAGATATTTTCCGTCTCCATCTCTGTCCCCGCAGGGGCAGGGGGGGGACCGATGGACTCCTAGGAACGCCCCAGGATTTTCCTGGAGGAAGCTCCGCTCGTCTCGACTTGCCTCCTGCTGGGACAGACAAGGACCTGCTGGCCTGCGGAGGAAGATACGGTATGTACTGAGGGGCCCCCAGGGGGGAGGAAGGAGAGCAAGGGAATAAACCACCCAGAGATGTCTGGGTTCAGCTGATAGAGCAGCTGTATTAGAGACGGGGTTCGTCGTTCTGATAGAGCAGGACCGCCAGCGGCTCTGGGGTGAGCTGGGTGAACCCACGTATGCGTGTAATGGGGTTCATGTTCTGATGGGGCAGAGCTGAACCCCCGTATGTTTTCTTTGTTTGTGTGTGTGTGAGTGGTGTCCGGACACGGTGTTCCTGCATGTTGCATTGTGTGATCAGCGCGCTGTATTTGTAATTGTGCAAGTGTATAAAGTGTATGGTGTATAAAAGAGAGTAGATCCATAGTGCTCTACTGCGCGGGGGGGAAAATGTCCTACCCACCGCTGGGGAGGCTGAGTAAACGCCGGCCGAGGCAGGCTGTGGGGGCGGGGAGCGCCCGACAGAGAAAACAGAGTAAACTGTGGAAAAGCGTGGGTGAGGACGTTTATTGAGTAAAGATGGTAAATTGTGGTGTAGGTTGTGCATGCTTTCACCGTGGCTAGATGAACCCGAGGGGTTCCTCTGCCTCAGTGGTTTGCACTCGACCCTTGGGAGTTTGTGAATCTGGTGAATTATTGGATAGATAGGGGAGACGAACGAGTTCATTTAGAGGGGCTCTACCGGACTTCAGCTGGCACTCTTGTAAGTCTGGACTGGGAACAGCTTGCTGTAGAAGATTTAGAGCTCCCTGTAATAAATGGAATAGCTTGCTTTTGCGGGAAATTTCGAGTAGCCTTTGGCGCATCAAGAGGCTGGCACGCTGCGTGGGTATTATTACAGTGCGTAGTTTGTGGGAAACGCTGGTATTGTTGTTCTAACAGGCGACAGGGCACGTGCCCCAAGTGTAGATTAGAGGTTTCTGATCAAGCTGATTCAGAGTCTAAGATCTTAAAACTTGTGTGTGGGAAATCGCATCTGATACCTGCCACTTGGAGTGTGTGGGAGGAGGACTGGGAAGCTACTGTGAAGTCCTGTGAAAAGAGGTTTGGGTGGAAGCGAGATAGGGCAAGAAGGAAATAATGGGAACTAACCAGAGTAAGGAAGTTCCACGGGCCAGCCCCTTAGGGTGCATCTTGGCCCACTGGAAGGAAGTCACTAGCCGGGGGGGCTCTGAGAATAAAAAGGATCTAATCCAGTATTGCACACGCTGGTGGCCCTTATACAGGTTAGAGGACGGAGCAAGGTGGCCACCCACTGGAACCCTAGACTATAATACTTTACTGCAGTTAATGTTGTTTTTAAGACGGGAAGGTAAATGGGATGAGGTCTCGTATGCTGATATGTTTTTTGTTTTAAGAAATCACCAAGAGTGGCAAAGGGACTGTGGGATTAAATCACCCTCAGACCCACTGGTCTTGGCCCTTGAAAAAGATAACAAGGCAAAGAGAGGGCAAATCAAATGCTGTTGTTCAGCATGCAGTATAGGACAATGGTGTATGAGATCAGATAAGGTCTATCGTTCTGAGGAGCAAGAACAGGACACATTTGAGTGGGTGAAATATCCTCCAGCTCCTCCCCGAGGGGGGGGGGTTAGGGAGGTTGAGGCTGAAACTGAGGATGAGGAGGAAGGGAACTTCCCCAAAAAGGAGGAGGACTCAGGTGGGGAAGGCACATCTACTAGAACACTAGAACCCACCCCACCCGTGGGAGTCTAGTTGCATCTAGAACTAGGAGGCAAGTAGTGCTACAGGCCCCTCTGCGACAGGCAGTGGGACCAGAAGGGGCCAAATTAATGATTGAAGTGCCATTTACCACCCTTGATTTAGAAGCATGGGAAAGGATTGCGAGGAATTATCGTGTTGACCCGATACTCACTGCCAAACACCTACGATATGTTATCAAACAACACAATCCAGACTGGGCTGACATCCAGCTACTACTAGATGCTTTCACTGAAACAGAGAAACAGCTGATCTTAAAGACAGCAGGGAATTTGGCAGAGGATTACTGTAAGGCCACCCAGCTGGATGTAAAAGAACATTTCCCCCTCCAAGACCCAGAATGGGATCCTAATGTGTCAGCAGAGGTAAAGAAATTAGCAGAGTATCAAGAGTGGATAGCTACAGGGCTAGAAAGAGCTATTCCAAAAACCATAAACTGGTCTGTCTTATATTCCCTTAAGCAGGGGCCTTCTGAGACTCCATCTGAATTTCTAGAGCGTTTAAGGGATACTATGCGTCATCATACATCATTAGATCCGGAGTCTGAGATAGGGACAAATCAACTAGTTAATTCATTTTTGGGGCAGTCTGCTGGAGATATCAGGCGTAAACTTCAGAAAATTTGGGGACCAGATGCGAGGAATCTTGAAGCCTTGTTGGAGGAAGCCTGGAGAGTATTTAGTAACCGGAAGGAAGGATATAAACAAGGAATGAAAAGGTTGGTGGCAGTGGTACTGGAAGAAAGGCAGAGGAAATACAACCAGGGCCCGCCGAGATAAGGACCACCTCGGCTGGGCAGGAACCAGTGTGCAATCTGCAAAAGAATTGGTCACTGGAAAGGCCAATGCCCAGAACGAAGAAGGAGTGACCAACAGATGGCTGCACAGGTACAAAACAACTGAGTAGGACCGAGGGATTCTTCCCCAGCGGATCCACTGGTTATAAGAATGAGGCTGGGGGAAGAAGGGAAGAAGGGAATTTTTGGTTGACACAGGAGCTACATATTCAGTCTTAAATAAAGCTTTAGTGCCTGTGGAAAATGATTATGTTGTAGTGCAGGGGGCAACTGACCAGTCTGAAAGGGCATATTTTTGTAAACCTTTGAGGTATAAATTGGGAAAACAATGGGGTATTCATAAATTCTTGTACATGCCTAATTCACCAAGGGCACTTTTAGGGAGAGATTTATTGGAACAATTACAAGCAACCATTACATTCAAAAATGGGGAAATTACTCTGGAGGTGAATGATCAAAAGTACATAGACGTA
Source organism: Zonotrichia albicollis (assembly GCF_047830755.1). Taxonomy (NCBI): domain Eukaryota; kingdom Metazoa; phylum Chordata; class Aves; order Passeriformes; family Passerellidae; genus Zonotrichia; species Zonotrichia albicollis. The sequence continues at coordinate 9,491,013 of NC_133842.1, forward strand.
TTAAGTTTAACTCTGACTGCTATTGGCATTAAGGAAGAAATTGATGAGGAAATATTAGGTCAGGTATTTCCTGGGGTGTGGGCCTCTGATGTGCCAGGGAGGGCGAAAAATGCCTCCCCCATAGTAATCAAACTCAAGGAGGGAGCGCAACCAGTGAGAATCAAGCAGTACCCCCTAAAGAAAGAGGATAGGGAAGGAATCAGCCCAATAATTGAAAATTTTCTGCAGTTAGGATTACTGAAAGAATGCCAATCTGATTTCAATACTCCCATTTTGCCTGTTCAGAAACCTGATGGGTCATACCGGATAGTACAGGATTTGAGGGCTGTCAATAAAATAACAGAAGATATGTATCCGGTGGTAGCCAATCCATACACTTTATTAACTTGCCTAAAACCTGAGCTAACCTGGTTTACTGTTCTAGATTTAAAGGATGCCTTCTTTTGCCTCCCCATCCATGAAGCCAGCAAAAAAATCTTTGCATTCGAATGGGAAAGCCCTAAAAGTGGGCGTAAAACCCAGCTCACATGGACCAGACTACCCCAAGGCTGGAAAAATTCCCCCACTTTGTTTGGGGAGCAACCTGCAAAGGATCTGGAGTCCTGGGAAGCTCCACAGGAAGGAGGGAGGCTTTTGCAGCATGTGGATGACCTTCTAGTGTCCACTCAGATGAGGGAAGCATGTGTGGCCTGGACGGTAAGCCTTTTGAATTTCCTAGGACTCCAAGGATACAGAGTATCAAAGAAAAAGGCACAGGTAGTGACACAAAAAGTTATCTACCTGGGGTACGAGGTGAGTGCTGGGCAACGGACTTTAGGGCAGGCTCGCAAGGAAGCCATATGCCAAACCCCAAAACCCCAGACAATAAAAGAGCTCCGAACCTTCTTAGGCATGGCAGGATGGTACCGGCTGTGGGTTTATAATTATGGACTGCTCGTCAGACCCCTCTATGCTCTTATTGCCGATGGAAGCAGAGATCTCCAGTGGACAAAAGAAGCAACACGGGCCTTTCACCAGCTAAAGGATGCTCTCATGTCAGCTCCAGCTTTGGGACTTCCAGATGTGAGTAAACCATTCTTCCTATTTTCCCATGAGAAACAGGGAATTGCCCTGGGAATACTGGCTCAGGACTTGGATCCATACCGGAGGGCAGTTGCTTACCTCTCTAAGCAGCTAGATGCAACAGCCAAAGGATGGCCAGGTTGCCTCAGAGCTGTAGCAGCAGTTGTGCTGAATATTCAAGAGGCACGCAAGTTTACCCTGGGACAAAAATTGACTGTGCTAGTGTCCCATACAGTGTCCGCAGTACTGGAAGTAAAGGGTGGCCACTGGCTTTCACCGCAGAGGTTTCTGAAATACTAGGCCATCATGGTAGAGCAAGATGATGTAGAGATTGTGGTGACTAATATTGTCAACCCAGCTTCCTTTCTCAGTGGAAATCAAGGAGAGGCAGTACACCACGATTGACTGGAGACCATTGAAGCTACCTACTCCAGCCGCCCAGACTTAAAGGACACCCCTCGGGATGACGCAGAGACCTGGTTCACTGATGGGAGTAGCTACGTTGCCAATGGGAAGCGACATGCTGGGTATGCAGTGATCACCTGCAGAGAGGTAATCGAGTCTGGACCCTTACCAACAGGTACCTCCACGCAGAAGGCTGAGATAATTGCCCTGACCCGTGCCTTAGAAAGGGCAAAAGGGAGGAGAATAAAAATCTACACAGACTCAAGGTATGCATTTGGAGTTGTACATGCACCTGGGGCCATCTGGAAGGAGAGCGGACTGCTGACTTCACAGGGAAAGAACATCAAACATGCACAAGAGATAATCCAGCTGCTGGAAGCAGTTCAGCTGCCTGAAAAGGTAGCAATTATGCACATTAAGGCACACCAAAAAGTGAGCTCAGAATTGGAAGAAGGAAATGAGCTGGCGGATAGAGAGGCAAAAGAAGCAGCAAAGGGTGAGGTAGCTACTGAAGGAGTCCTTATTCCAGATGGACAAATCTCCCTTGAAGGTAAGCCAGAATACAACAAGAGAGATAGGAAATTAATTGAAGATCAAAAAGGGACGTATAACCAAGAAGGGTGGGCTACCATTGAAAAGAAACTGGTAATCCCTTCCCATTTATTGTGGTCACTAGTAAGGGAAGAACACCAGAAAACGCACTGGGGAATAAATGCCCTATACACATACCTGATTGAAAGAATTGTTGCTAAGAATTTATATGCCACTATTACTCAGGTGACCCGACAGTGTGATCTTTGCCTCCAGACTAACCCCAAAAATATCCCCAGGCTGAAACTCAGTCAGATTGGGAGAGGCAATGGGCCTGGACAACAGTGGCAAATTGACTTTTCAGAACTCCCAAGGAAAGGGGGGTATCGATATTTGCTGGTATTGACAGATACATTTTCAGGGTGGCCAGAAGCGTTCCCCACCAGAGCTGTCAAAGCTAGAGAAGTGACCAGAGTACTATTACAAGAAATAATACCGCGCTTCGGAGTTCCAGCCACAATATCCTCAGATAGAGGATAACATTTCATTTCCAAAATAGTGCAACAGATTAGTAGCCACCTGGGCATAAACTGGGAGCTCCACACCCCATACCGCCCCAAATCAAGCGGCCAGGTGGAGAAAATGAATCATTTGATTAAACAGCAAATCATAAGACTGGGGCAGGAAGCTAATCTACCCTGGCCCCAAGCTCTTCCACTAGCACTATTGCCAATTCGAACGAAACCTCGAACTAAAGAAAAGTTGAGCCCTTTTGAAATACTCTATGGAAGACCATATGGAATACAAAAGGGAATGTCCACCAACATTGGAGAGGTGACACTAGCCACCTACATGGTGGCCTTAAACAAACAGCTCAGAGAAATTGAGAAACATGTGGCAGGAACTCGGAGCCGGGAGTTAGATGGGCCAGTACATAACATACAATCTGGAGATTATGTATATGTTAAGTCTCTTACAGAAAAGACCCTGGAACCACAGTGGGAGAGACCGTTCCAAGTGCTTCTCACCACCTTCACTGCAATCAAAATCAAGGAGCAGAACACCTGGATTCATCACTCTCGGGTGAAGAAGGCCCAGAAACCCTTTGAGGAGTGACTCCAGGAGACAATGAACTGAGACTAAAACTTACTCGGGCAAAATGAGTATATTGCGGTCGGGAGTAGCTCATATTTTAGTTTGTAGAATCGTTTTGTGTGTAATCATAACTGAAGTTTTAGAACTTGAGAGTACCTTTATTCAGAGCAATGCTGAATGGCCTTGGTCCCAGGCATTTAATCAGTATACTGGATCCATGGGAGAACCTTCTGAGGTAAAGGATTTAAACCTATCCACTGTGGTAATTCATGGAGATCAGGTATATGAGAAGCAGGAATGGCAGGAACAGAAACTGTGGACACTTCAAGGGATTAGAGGAGAAGAAATCAAGGTAGGGTGCTGGATGATAAATGGGACAGCCTATGAGAAACCAAATGAAATTGGTGTCTCAACCTCTCCTGGTGTATATGAACACCAGGAAATCTGTAATAGCCTAAATGAATCAGACTGCTGGTGTAATTTCACCTTAATACAGCCTGTAGAAATAACTTGCCTTTGGGCACAGGAAGATATCGGGCTTTCATTTAAATTCAAAATAGACACTACACCTTTTACCACAGCAGGACCCTACACAGCCCACAGCAAGACTCAAATAGTTCAGACTCAACCCAAACTTGAACCTGAGGTGTACGGAATAGGCCCCTATGGAGTAAAGAATGTGAGTGAGCAACAACTATTATTCAATCCAAAATGGTCTCTCAAACGTGTGGAGTTGATAATGCAAATTAACATCTCAAAAATCCAACCAGCCTGCTCCTCCTTCCTAAAAACTTCCTTTGAGGGCTGGACAACATGGTTACAAAAACAGGCATACCTCAGGAGCAGAATGAGAAAGGATCTAACTGGCATATTAGGGACAGGATTAGGAGTTTTGAATGGAATTGATTCAGAGATACTGATGAATAAACTGGCCACTGCAGCAGGTAGCCTAACAAAATTGAGGCAACCCTTACAGTCATCTCTATTGGCATTAGGAACTAGCCAGTGGCAGATTTCAAATGCACTGTCAAAGTGGAAAGCACTTAGTACAGTCCAAGATAATGTGTCTTTAGCTTTCAGTTGTATACAAGCACAGTTATGGGTGCAGGCAACAGCAGCTCTGATCATACGGGAAGGGAGCGAAGGTAATTTTCCAGCTGAAATTCGGAAGATTGTGTGGGATAATGCCATTGATTTTGAAAGGAAGTTTCAATCTTGGTGGACTATGGTGAATTTCACCTATGATCCTGTTTCTAATGTAGTAACTGCCTTTGTACTTACTATACGTAATGCCACTGTTTATGTTATCCATCCCATCATTGCCCTAGGGTTAAACCATGAAAAAACAATACTCTATCCTTCAGAACATAGAGTGTGGGCACGAAAGATGAATGGAAAGTGGCAGACAGTAAACATAGAATCCTGCATTACTAGAGAACAGATGGGATTCATTTGTGAGAGCAATACTATTAATGCTCAGGATGTGTGTCTGGACACTGAACAGAGTATTTGTCACTTTGAAGTTCATTCAGTCACTGACCAGAAAACTGTGCTCGTATATACTGGAAAAGGTTGTGTGTGTCTGAGGACTGCCTGTGATGCAGTAAAAATTGATAGCAATGATGTTGTTCTGTCTAGTAGAAATCATTCTAACTTCTGTATTTGTAATTTTGTTAAGATTATAGGGTGTGATTTTTCGTACTTGGCCCCAGTGACGTCCCACCAGATGATTCAAGCTAATTACACGATGTATCACAGACTACCACCTACCCCTATTGGGATGAACCTTACATTAGTGAAACAATTAATTAAGCACCAAGGCCTATTGGAATCCTGAAAGAAATCCAAGAGAGTGGGAAGAAAACCTTAATTACTGTCCAACATGATACAAAGGAGATAACCAGGGTTCTACAAAGGATAAGACAAAATATGGATCATCACTGGTGGGATGTAATATTTGGATGGTCACCAACTGTGAATGGAATCCTTAATAAGTTGTGCCACCCCATTGTAGTTTTACTAATATTAGTTGGGATAAGCTTAGGATTATCTATTATATTGTTAATTTGGAACTGTAGAATGCTACAACGAATAGCTGTACTAACCTCTTTGTCAAACGTACATGGTGAAGCGTTAAAAGACACTTATTGTCGTGGAAGTTTTCCTTAAGTAAAAGAATTTACTTATTTCCTAGGAAAGGGGGGAATGAGACAGAGTAGGGATCCATCCTGAACTAGGTGAAGTGCCTGGAAGAGGTGAAGGGTCTGTAGAGCCAAAGCTGAAGGAGAGGCCGCATTCCAGAGACAACAAGGAGACACAGAAAGAAAAACAGATAAGACCACGAGGTTAATCTGTCCCCGATCTAGAAATTCCTTCGATAAAGAAGAACTGGTGCTAAATGTCACGCGGAATGAATATGTATGAACTTATTGTGAAACTGTATGCATATGCATTTGGAAGGGGGATAAAAAGAGGACTTGAAGCCTCCGGAGGCACTCATGCCTTTTGGGGAGGCTTGCGTCCGGCGCGCGTCGTAATAAAAGCATACCGGGCTTTACAACTTATACAAGTTGTGAGGTTTCTTCTTTTCTCCGCAAATCATCCCCCAGACCCTCCAGGATCCTTCAGTGCCCCCTCAGCGCCTTTCTGGCACCCCGCAAAAGCGTCTGCAGACCCCTGAGTGCTCCCAACCCCACAGATGCCCGTTACAGCCACTTCTGGGCATTCATCTCCTCTCATCCCCCACGGCCCCAGAGCCCCTCAGAACACAGTCCTGTGCCTGAAACTCCTGCCGTGCCTCGCGCCTTAAAGAGCCCGGTTAGAGCTCCCTGAGCTCCCCGCAAGTGCTCTCGAACCGTTTACATTCCCCCAAGGATCTCAAGTCGTGGCTCGGACACAGAAGTGTTCCCCAAGAGCCTTCCTGGACCCCCTAACAAAGCGTTTGAGCCACTTCCGGGACAACAGCTCCCATCATGCTCTGCGGCGCACGTCCAGCGCTGTTTCAGCCAGGACTTCATCTCCCGTCATGCCCCACGCCTCCACCGAGAGCCATTGCAGCTGCGCCTCGAACTCCCGTGATGCTCTGCGGCCCCGTTTAACCATATGATACCTGAGCCTACAACTCCCATCACCCCCCGCACCCCAGATAGCCCAGTCAGAGCCCCCCAAGGGCCCGCCTGGACCCCGAAGGGCCCCAAATTTTCTTCCTGACCTCCAAGGGCTCCCCTGGTCTCCCAAGGGCTGCCCCAGACCCGAACTGTTCCTCGGAATCCCTGAGTGTCCCTCCAAGTGCCCACCCGGCTTCCCCAGGTGTCCTCCAGGCCCTCAAGTTCTCTCTGAAGTCCCTCCCCAGACCCAGAACTGCCCCAAATTTTTCCCAGAAATGTCTCCATGGACCCTAAAGTGCCTCCCTTGACCCTTTCTGAGAAAAAGATGATAAAAAAGATGACAAGAAGACTCAAATATTACTAGTTACCATAAAGAGGAATAAATAAATAGCCAATGGAGATTAACGAATGAATGAAGGGAATTGTATTACTTAGAACCAATGACCAATAATTGGTCATTTTTTGGTTCCTAAAAATGTATTGTTTTTTAAATATAAACTAAATAAATCAGGCAGGAGATCTTCCTCCTTTTTAATGTCTTCATTAAAAATCAGCTCAGGTGGGGCGATCTGATGGGTCTCAGGCTGCCGCTGCCCCCAGGAGTGGCACAGAGGAGGAGAAAGAGTGCAGCTTTGTCCACTGGTCTGCAGGCAGAGCTGGGGGTTCCTTCCTCACCAGAGCACCAGGCGATTCCCAGTATTTTGGTTTGACATTTGAGGTCCTCTTTCCAGCCAACTTGTTGTTAAGTTAGGGTGAGGGGTTAATAGGGTCTTAGCGGACACTGGATTCCGTTCTTCACATTTAGACATTACTTTGATCCCTCAATTCCTTGTTGGTTTGTTGTTTTTAGGGGTTTTTGGCTAGGTTTGGTGAGGGGCTTCCTCATTTGCATGCCAACCCCGATGTCACTTGCATGCCAACTTGGTTGTCCCCTCCTCTTCACTGTCCCGGGTGCCATCCTCCAGGAAGCAGCAAGGTGCCACTCGACAAAAAGGGGAATTCCCAACCATCAACAACAGGTAGTTAACGAAAAACTAGTAACAACAGGTGAATACAACAACAAACAGTTAGAACTCTACACTGGCAGCAACTGGCCCAACCTGTGAACTCTGCAACCTTTTAATAAAATGGGCAGCTTTTCTACTCATAACAGTATGACATCACAGAGAGGGTTTTGTGACATCACTGAGGGAGTTGTGACATCATACAGCTTCTGTGACATCATAGAGTAGCGTGTGTGGCCATAGAGGAGATCATGCCATCATAGAGGGTGGCTCTGTGACATGAGAGAATGGGTTGTGATATCACTGCGTGGCTGTGTAACATCATTGAGCAGGTTGTGACATCAGAGAACAAATTCTGACATCGCATTGTGGCTTTCTGACATCACAGAGTCTTTTGAGACATCACAATGCAACTGCCTGACATTCCAGGCTGACATCCCAGAGTGGGCTGTGTCATCACACGTGGCTGTGAGACATTGCAAAAAAGCTGTGTGTCATCACTGGGGGCTCTGTGACATCACAGGAGCTGTGTGACATCTCAGAGGCTGGGTGACATCACAGGGGCTGTGTGAGGTCACTGGGGAGGTCACTCTGCCCCAGCCCTCCTCACAGTTCCCCCCAGAGCAGTCCAACCCTGCTTGTGCACAGCGAGGTCCCCTCTCCCCCCGGGTGCCCCAACCCCCAGCCCCGCAGCCTCCCCCAGAGGATGTTCCACAAGATCGACCCCAGAGCTTGACACGGGAATGGGGGGCCGGGGCCCTGGGGGTGGCACAGGGGGACAGGGACCCCCCGGCAGCGTCCCCGTGTCCCCCAGGGCCAGAGCCTGAGCCAGAGCTCCTTCACCCTGCTACAATCAAAGCCTTGAGAGCACTGAAAAAATCCCCAGCAAGGGATCAGCAAACACCAGATTGAATATTAAGGGACATCATGGCAAAGTTCCTTGGCAAGAGTTACTCTGCTCCTGACTGGACCCTTCAGGCACACCAAGGAAACAAAGCATCAACAAAACCAAACCAAATTCAGGTAATCAAACCAGAAGTGAGCTGAGAACTGTTCCTGTGTGTGTGTATGACACATGGGCAGCGAGGGCAAGGATAAAAGGAATACGGCCAAAAAGCTTAATAGAGCTCAAAACTAACAGAATTTAACTTACACCTTAACCTTAACTGATACCTTCAACGTCACAATTTGGCAGAAGAACACCACTTAACAGTATTTAATCTAACTTATGACTTAACAATTTAAAACAGGAATAACACTTTAAAAACTTAGGTAATAACTTAAAATAAACTTTATATCTTAGCAAAAGAACAGCTCTTAGCAGCATTTAATTCAGCTTGGAACTTGTGACAAAACCTTACTTACTGATATCTGGATATTGGACTGACTCAGCTATCCAAGGCACTCAAGCCCCTCAGAGAGCAGCATTTCTGCCACATTACCCCAACACAGGCACTCCTGTGTGCACACAGACACAAGGGGTCAGTGCAAGGCACCTGTGAGAAATTCCCCTGAGGACAGGGAATGCTCACTGTTGATCCTTTGGCATCTCCCCAGCAGACAAAGGGTTGAGCCTGGAAAAGTGGGGGGATCGGCCCAGGCTCTGTGGTTATTCAGGATCCCCGAGTGCAGCAAATAGGAGAGTTCCCGGCTGGGAGAGGCCCCACTCAGAGGGAGTTGCTGGCCCAGGAGAGCTCCAAGGGCTCCTTTTGGAGCGCTGTTTGCAGGGCCCCAAGAGAGGGCCTTCAGTCCCAGCAATGGTTCATCCTGGCTGCACTTGGCATCAACAGCTTTCTTTGGCAGTGTGAGAACAGGGATTTTGTGCCATGGAGGGAACACAAACAGTTCCCAGGGCTGCTCCTACAGAAAGCAGGAGCTGGTTGGGCAGTAGCAGTGGCTGGAGCAGACAGTGTTTGTGATGAGCTGCAGAGGAGCTGAGCCCAGGGGCTGTTGGCCAAGGCCGAGGCCCAAGGAGCATTTCTCAGCTGGCAGGGCGGCCTGAGAAGGGGAGGGGGAATGCAGCAGCACAAGGCCCATGGAACCAAGGGACCATTGTGACACTGTGGGGCCCTGTGAGACCAAGGGACCATTGTGACACTGTTGGGCCCTGTGGGACCAAGGGAGCATTGTGACACTGTCGGGCCTTGTCACACCAAGGGACCATGGTGATGCTGTGGGGCCTCATGGAATCATGGGGAGCACTGTGACATTGCTGGGCCTCATGGAACCAAGGGGACCATACTGCCTCTGTGTGGTTCCATGGAATGTAGGGATCATTGTGACACTGTGAGGCCCCATCAAACCAAGAGTCCATTGTGACACCATGGGCCTCATGGAACTGTGGAGACCATTGTGACACTGAGGGGACTCATGGAATCATGGAGACTATTGTGACACTATGAGGCCCCATGGAATAAGCAAAGCATTGTGACACTGTCAGGCCTAATGGAACCAGTGAGACCATTGTGTCCCTGGGGGTCCCCACAGAACCAAGAGGACCATTGTGACACTGTGGGGCCTCGTGAAACCAAGAGGCCTTTGTGACACTGCAGGGCTGCATGGAACCAAGGGGCCGTGGTGACTTTGTGGAACCCCACTGAACCAAGGGTTCATTGTGACACAGCATGGTACCAAAGCTCCGGGGTGACACAGAGGGGCCTCCTGTCCGTTGTGACCCTGGGGAACCACGTAGAAAATTGTGACACCACAAGGCCTCATGGAATCATTGTGACCATTGTTACACTGCAGGGCCTTCTGCAGCCTAGGAGCCTTTGCGACACTCTGGGACCCCATTGAACCAAGGGTCCATTGTGACACTGCTTGATCCCATGGAATCAAAACACCACTGGGACACTGCAGGGCCCCATGGAACCAAGGGGACCATGGTGATACTGCAAGGCCTCATAAAACCAAGAGAACATGGAACAGGCCTGGCTGGGTTGGCCTTCCATGGGCTGCCTGACTCGTCCAGCTGACCTTGGCATCTTGAGGGCCTGTTCTCATCTGCTGCTGAAACACTGGGGCTCCCTGCTTTCTTTTCCAACGGAAAAAAACTGTCCTTCTCCTCCAGGCACTCATGATCAGAATTTAGATTTCACCTGCAAATTTCCTTATATCCATGGATTGTTCCAATAGGAATAATGCAAGGACAAGACTGGCTGGCAGTGGTTTCACAAGGGTCACCCCTCATCTGTACGCAAAACATTGGGGAAGGCTCTGTGCTCTCCTTCCTATGGGAAAGAGCTGTCCTGCTTCTCCAGGAACCCATGGCTGAGATTGGACATCCACCTCCAAAATTCCCTATATCCAAAGACTGCTCGCAGACAAAATCTTCCATTCCTGACAAGTCTGGCTGGCCTTGGACTAGTGAGGCTCTCACCTGCCTTCCAAACACTGGGGCTGTGTGCTTTCCTTCCTATGGAAAAGAACTGTCCTACTGCTCCAGGTGCCCATAACTAGAATCAGGATTTCACCAACATTCCATATTGTGACAGACTGAAGGAGATTGTTGGCTCAAAACATTTAGTGTATGGGGGAGGAAGGGGCAGATCCAGCCTTGCCCTGCCCTGGAACCCCAGCCCTGCCCTGCCCTGGAACCCCAATCCCCCCAGAGCCTCCATCCCAGCCCAGCAGTGGCTGCCAGTCCCTGGCACAGCACAGGCAATGCTCTACAGCCACCTCTGCAGCCCCCAGCCCAGCTCCTGAGGGACCAAATGAGCCCAAGTCCCACCTGGGGGGAAGGGCCCAGGAAGACCAAGGGGTATTTGAGGCTGACCACAAGGCAAGCACACATCTTGACCCTACCTTTTCTTGGAATTTCCATCTGAACACTCCTGGAATCCAGGAGTTGATAGATGTGTGTGTGCTTCTCCATATATTTTTTTGTTTTTCTCTCTCTGTGTCTATTTCTTCTATTTCTGTTCTCTTAAAAATCTTGAGTAACTTAAAACTGTACAGGCTTTGAGTTTGTGAAGGTGAATGGTCCAATTTAAAGCTTTGATAAGTGGTTTTTTTTCATTGAATGTCATATTAAACCATTTGCCAAGTTTCCATAATTTTTTAATATTACTAGTAAAGTCTGTTTTGTTCTTTTGTGCTCCTGAGGATCTCTTGTCAGAATTTCTCCAGTACGTCCAACTCAGAGTACACAAACAATTGTAATTCCTTTTAAATGTCTCATTGAGGGAGTTTTTTGGGGAATGGCAGTCAGGGCTTGTCTGTCCTGCTTGGCACAGCCCAGGCAGGGCTTTCCCAGCCACATCCCACACTCCATTTCCCAGCTGGAGCCCCTGGTGCCTCTGAGTTGTGCTGCCCCAGCCCCAGGGACGCTCTCCTTGTCTGCCCATTCCCCCACGGTCTCTGGGCAGGGATGGCCTCAGTGGGGGCTGCTGACATCCTCAGCACCTTGGAGGCTGCTGCTGAATTTTCCTGCTCCAGAGGCTTGTTCAGCCTTCAGCTCTTCAGTGCAGGAATTCAGTGTCCCAGGGCTCATTAACATTCAGAACACCTTAACAAGCCAAGCCTCTGGGAATAATGTGATTTCAATTTTCAAAACATTTGTGGTTCATTCAACAGATCTCAGTAGTATATCCAAAGTGAATGCAATATATTTAAAAAGGCAGATGCAAAAGATTTTTTAGGTCCTGTTTTAGTTTTTTTTTCCTGTTAATTCACTGATATGTACAATCTCCAATTGACACTGAATCCAAGTACTGCTCCAGAGGCTTGTTCAGCCTTCAGCTCTTCAGTGCAGGAATTCAGTGTCCCAGGGCTCATTACCATGCAGAACACATTAACAAGCCAAGCAACTGGGAATAATTTGATTTGAGTTTCCAAATCTTGTGTGGTTAATAAGAGAGATTTCAGAAGTGCATTCAACTGTATATGTTCTATATAAAAAGATAGTGAAAAAAGATTTTTGAGGTCCTATTTAGTTGTTTTTTTTTTCCCCCAGTTAATAGCAATCTCGAGTTGGCATTGAATCCAAGTACCTCCTCATGCAGTTTTAATGGATATGAACATCAAGACCCTTCATGGCTGATAATCAATCAGACTCTGTCCCTAACCCCCACCCCACCATTTCCCCCATCCAAGCTCTGGTGCTCAGAGCAGCCTTCTGCAAAGGCTGCAAATCTGAGCTCCCTCCAGCCTAGGCTGCACCTGCAGCTTTCGGCTCCTTGGCTCCAAATCCCACCTGCTTTCCTTGGAGAAGGAGCTGCCCGAGACACAGAGGGATGTTCATTTCTTGTCAGCCAACAAAGCCAAGGCAAGTCACAGCTCCATCAAATGCAAAAGTTATTCTTCTACTGGATATTGAATCTGCTTTGCACAGTAGAAAGCCTCAGAGCAATGGAAAACACCTTCTGTGCCCAGCACAGATCCCAAGGTCCCCCTAAACCCTCCCTGCTCTGATTCTGCCCAGCACAGGCCATGCTCAGCAATTGCTTGTGTGTGCCTGGCCTTGCTGTCAGCCCCGGCAGCGGCTGCATGGCCCCTTTGTGGCCCTGTGCTGGCCCAGCCATGGTGGCCCAGCCCCTGTGCAGGCCCAGCCCAAGCCAGCAGCATTGCGGCTGGGAACGGCCCCTGTGCCGTGGTGCCCACAGCAGACTTGGGGCTCTGTGCCCCATGGCCTCCCTGCTGGGCAGCCTCTGCCAACTCCTGCAGAGCCCGTGGCACCTGTGGGGCTGCACAGACAGCCCTGCCTCGGGCTCTGCCGGCCTCTGGGCCAGCAGAGAGGCAGCCAGTGCTGGCCATGGCTGGGAACAGGCCCTGAGCCCCACAGGAGGATGGAGCTGGGCCACTGCCAAACTCAGCCCAGGCCAAAGCTGGGCTCAGCAGCCAGGACTGCCAAGGGCTGGGCACAGAGGCTGGCACTGGCAAATGTCCTGGACCCCCTCCTTGCTCTGTCCATGCCACCAAGGGCACAGAACATTCTCCTCTCTGGGCCACTTGCCTGTTTGCAATGCCTTGCACAGGTGCTGGCCCTGGCCCACAAGGCCTGGCCTGAGTCCTGCCCCTGCACACTCAGCCAGGCTGAGATGGACACTGATGGTTTCTGGGCCAGGCTCTCGGAGCCCAGCCCAGTTCCCTGCAAGCTCTGCCAGCTGCCCTGAGCTCTGGCCAGCACCAAGGGCCTCACCCCAACCCAGCCCAGCCGGCTCTGGCCCCACAGCTCTGCTCAGGCCAGGCTGCTCTGGGCACTGCCCTGCGGCCTCAGCCCCTGGCAAGGGCACAGCAGCAGCTGTCGCTGCCACAGGACTCAGACCCAGCTATGGCGGAAGGTGCTTGGCCAAGGCCAAAGGAGGCTCCCTGGCTGCCCTGCTCCCCTCGGGCTGAGGTGCTGAGAGCTCTGCAGCCCCTGCTGCCATCCCATCTGCCCAGGGCAGCACAAGAGCCCCGGCCTTGGGGCCCTCAAGAGCTGCTCCTGCTCCAGGCCCAGGGCCCATGCCAAAGCTGGGGCTTCCACAAAGCTGTGCCCATTTCTGTTCATTGCTGTTCTGATGGGGATGGACCCTCAGCCACTTGGAGGTTGGTAATGAATTTTCTTACTCCAGAGGCCTCTTCTTTCTTGAGCTTTTCAGTTCAGGAATTCAGTTAGAAAAGCTCATAAATATTTGTTCAGAATACTTAAACAAGACAAGTCTCTGTGAATCATTCAAGTTTTCAATTTATCTCTGGTTAATTAGTCACATTTCAGAAGTGTATTCAAAATGAATATACCATATTGAAAACAATGAAGAGAGAACTGTTTTGTCCTGTTCAGTTGTCTTTTCCAGTTTAGGTTGATACCAGCAATGTCTAATTTATATTGGCCTCCAACACCTTCTAATGCATTTTGAACAGATATGAAAATCAAAACTCCTCATCCCTGACAATCAATCACACTTTGTCCCTACCCCCTCCCCAACACATCCGTCATCCAACCCTTCTACACATTGTCTTCCACCAGGCCCCCTGGTGAAGAGCCTGGCTCTGTGTTCTCCATCCCCTCATTGCTGGCACTGCCAGGCTGGGATGAGGAGCCCCTCAGCCTTTTCTGCTCCAGGCTGGACAAGCCCAGCTCCCTCAGCCTCTGCTCACAGCCCAAGGGCTCCAGCCCCACCTTGGAGGCCCTTGCCAGACACTGCTCCAGCTGTCAGACATCTTTCCTGCCCTGGGCAACCCAAACCAGGCCACAGTGACCTGGATAATCCCTGTCCTTGATGTCCTGGTCACACAGCCCTGGCCCCTTGTCCCCTGTCAGGCTCTGGGGTGGATCGTATGGAACATCCTTTGGTGGAGGCTGTGGCTCCAGGTGGGCCAGGGGAATCCCGGGGGACAGGGACCCTGCTGGGCATGAACAGCATTGGACTTGTTGGGAGAAACTGTGAGGGGAAACTGGGGCAGAGTGACCAAGCCAGTGACCTGACACAGCCCTGCTGGGATGTCACACAGCCCCTCTGGGATGTCACAGCCTGCTCTGTGATGTCACAGCCCATTCTCCAAAGTCACACAGCTGGTCTCTGATGTCACACCAGAGTCTGTGATGTTGGACCTCTGCCCTGTGATTTCACAGCTAGATCTCTGATGTCACAGAGATGGCCTATGATGTCATAGCTGCTCAATGACCCCACATAACCCACTCTGTGATGTCACAACCCACTCTGTGACCTCATGTTACCAGATGATCAACTGTCTCCACCAGGTGAGCTGACACCTGGAGCTTGTTCTCCACAACCCCAGGCCTGTGGAAACCACACAATGCCCATTGTGTGAGAAGGAGAACTGGAAGTTCAGCAGCTTCAGTGTCCTTCCAGCTCAGCCAGGCCCATGGAAACATTGGGCTCCACAAGCACCAGGGACCACCAGAGAGACCCTCAGGACAGAAGAACACATGGGTTAAAGGGAGGGGAAATATGTTAATGGTTTTGGGGAAATGATTATCACATGTGTGAGAAAGAATAGCAAATCACCATATTTGCAGATGACACACCCAAGCTGGGTGTGAGTGTGGATCTGCTGCAGGGTAGGAGGGCTCTGCACAAGGCCCTGGACAGACTGGATCCAGGGACAAATCCAACAAGGTGAGGTTTAACAAGTCCAAGTGCTGGGTCCTGCACTTTGGCCACAACAACCCCTGAAGCACTACAGGCTGGGGACAGAGTGGCTGGACAGCAGCCAGGTAGAAAGGGACGTGCAGGGACTGATGAACAGCAGGCTGGACATGAGCCAGCAGTGTGCCCAGCTGGCCAAGAAGGCCAATGGCTTCTCGCATGGATCAGGAATGGTTTGGCCAGCAGGAGCAGGGCAGGGATTCTTCCCCTGGGCTGGGCACTGCTTGGGCAGCACCTTGAGTGCTGTTTGCAGTTCTGGGCCCCCAATTTAGGAAGGACATGGAATGGCTGGAGCATGTCCAGAGAAGGGCTGTCACAGACATCTTTTCACTAAAATCCTTTCGTTAGGATTTTTCCTGCTGAAGCTGAGAAGTTTCAGCAACAAAGTGTAAACAATGGTTATCTGCTGCTGTGGAATGCAACAGGTGGATCCGTAATTGGTCTTCTGTGGATGTTTGGATTTACTGACCACTCACAGCAGAGCTGGCTATTGCTCTCTGCTGAGAGACAAATCTTTGTTATTCATTCTTTTCTATTCTTAGCTTAGCTAGCCTTCTGAGAACTTTTCCTTCTATTTCTTTTACTATAGTCATAATGTAATATATATAATAAAATAATAAATCAAGCCTTCTGAACATGAGGTCAACATTCTCGCCTCTCTCTTCACCTGCAACCCTTGTGACCACCGTCACACTTGTCTCCCCATAATGAGGAATGACAGCCCCTGCCTCAGGCCCAGTCAAAAACCCAAACAAGTGAGACCAGAGGGAGGAGACCCTTCCCACCTCTCTTGGGCAGGGCTGAAAAACAGCTGCTGCATCTTCCTGCCCCTCTGTTTGGGCTGTGCTGAGCCCATAGCCGGCCAGCTTGTGTCCTGCTGTCCCAGGAGCGTTCTGGGCGGGCAGGAGAAGAGCTGTGTGCACGACAGAGTGTCCTGCAAGGGCTCACCAGAGCCTCCTGCGGGAACAGGCTGCGGGGTGCGGAGGTTCTGGGACATCACACCATAACCAATAAGGTCTAGTGAAGCCCAATTTATTATCCTTTAAAAGACTATATTTAAAATAAATCTCTACTGTCCACGTGTCTCTAGCTAATACATGATTGGTTAATCCTAGGTGTTCACGCATCTAAAATAGAATGCTAATTGGATCATCTAATTTTTTACGCATCTTGCTTTGGTTGTCTGGCCTATCCATGTCTCACTTTCCAAAGCTTGCTGACAAACTTGCTGAGTCCTGATGACTCTTCTTCTTGTGTCTTTTTCGAGGATATACCGACCCCAATTCTGAATCTGTCCATAATTCATTCTTTGTGAACGTGTTCATTGTCCATTATTACAAGCAGGCTGGATTCTGCATGGGCTGAATATGGCCATTGTCTTGCAAAAACTCTTCCATTCTGTCTCTGAGCCAGCATTCGAGCCTGTTCAACAAAATCCTCCCTCTCACACGGTAAAGAATGTGGAATTAGAGTTGGAATGTGACCCTGAAATAGAAGCAGCTCAGAAACTAAAGTAGAAAAAAGTTATTCCAGAAGCTATTGTAGAAGGGACTTTTCTCTCCAATGATGTAGAAGCTTTTCCTGCAGTAACTAATGCGGCAAGTAGAGTTTGAAAACCTTTCGATTGGAAGATTTTAGGAAAGTTGAGAGCTGCAATTTCACAATTTGGTTGAAAATCCCAGCTTGCACAGTCACTTCTGCAGTATATTTTTCCATCTAACACAATAATTCCAGCTGATGTGCATACCCTAATAAGACTTAGAATGCCACCCCATCAGCAGGTGATGTTTCATAAAAGCTGGGAGGAAAAGTGTGGTCAAGAAGCAGCAAGACCTAGAGTGCAGGGTGATCCTCTGTATGGTTTAACAGCACAACAGTTACTTGGCAAGGGGCCCTGGGCTATTGCCACTGCCCAGGCTGGGAGCATTGATCAAGTCTTACAGATGAACCAACAACTAGCATATAATGCTGTTCTTGCACTTCCAGATGGGTTACACACTAAGTCTTGTACACACATTCACCAAAGAAAGAATGAAGACTTTGTGCGGTGGTTTGACCAGGAAGAAGTGGGAATTCTGGGATGCTGTGGTCAAACCAATGGGTGCTCGGATTTTGATATTGGCACCTGGTGTGGCCAGTGGGGTTTGGACACACCTCCGAGAACACACAGGGGTTCAAACCAGAGCTTCGGACCTGGGAGGCTCTCTTGGGACTTAGAGGAAAAGAGGTCGGATCGCCTTCCCTCGTCAAGCTGCTGCTGCTGGGTGGGGGAGGGGCAGCCATGTGGTAGGCCTGGGCCTGGACAGAGATGGGGGGTGAGGAGGCCCTTGAGGATGGAAGGGTGGAGGAGCCTCAGGAGGCATCGGGCAGCCACCTCCCCCACCCCCCCCCGCCCCCCCAGGAGAGAGAGAGAGGGAGAGCCGACAACGACGGAATGTGATAGCAGCCGGCCCAGGAGGAGAAGGGGGGGGAATGCAGCGAGGAGGTGCCCGGCCGGAGCAGCAGCGAGTGTGGGAGTGCTGGAGATCTGGGACAGGCAGAGACTGAATTTTTAACCCCTTTCTTTCATGATTGGGACCTCGCAAAAATGCTGATCCTCCTCGGAGCTGAATAAGAAGAAAGATAGGAAATGAGATAACCAAGAACTAGGCCCGAGGGATGTGGAGAAGCCTGGCTGAGTGGGGAGAGGTGATTGGAGTGGCCTTTTGGCTGGACAAATGGCATTTCTTGTGTAGCCATAGACTCAGTTTTATTCCTGTGACACAGAGACTGCACTTAGAGGGAGGCAGTGCCTCAGAACCAGGAGGGTTCAGTGTGGGTATCCCTCGGCCCAAGGGGGTGAAAATATGGGGGGGACAGATGTCCTGAAGGAGAGACTGTGCCTTTTTTGGAGTGAGACAAGGCATCCTTAAAAGACAACCCTAAAAGCAGCTCTGGTCCATGCACAGTGGTGAGAGCACTGGGCATGGAAGGAAGATGTCACAAGCGGCAAAAGGACTTTCCGGGCGGTGCTGAGTGACATGGAAGCACACGAGGTTTCAGCGTGTTTCCAGGGGGAGCCTGTGGTGCAAGAAGGACTCCTCTCTTCTTCATGGACTGAAGTTTGAATTTTTTTAAGGGTGGTGCCAGACTGGGCAGTTGGTGATTTGGGGGAATGTATCGGATTGGGAAATTTTTGGTGGTGGGGAAGAGGAAAGTGTTTTTTTTTTTTTGTAAGGTTTTCAATTTTTTTTTTACCCTTATAGGTTTTTCCTTCTTTTCTTGTAGTTTAGGTAATAAGGTTTTCTTTATGTTTAAGCTGGAGCCTGCTTTGCTTACTCCTTGTCACATCTCACAGCAGACACCAGGGAGAGGGTATTCTCATGGGGGCACTGGCTCTGTGCCAGGGCCAAACCATGACACTTTGATAAATTTGTAGACAAATTGCATTAAGCTATGTATAATCATTCTGATTTAAATTCAGACACAAAGATAAAATTGTATGGATTTTGGGATCATTACTCCATTCCAAATGGCTTTCCCTTCAGTCACAAGAGCCTTCTATCTCTTCCAAAAATTGCCTGCTGAAACTCTTCTGCTCGCTTCCAAATCAGTTCACTACTCCAGCATAACCCTTGAAGCACGGACAGATGACTCTTCAACTAATTACGGTAGAAAAGCAGGGTATTTATTACAGCCCTGGTCACATGTGAACTAGTTTCCAAAGACACATGCAAGAAGTTGCAGACTCCTGCTCTCTATTTCTACAGAAAAAGTTTTACGTTAGGTTTCTAAGGACCCATAATAGGAAGCAGGCAGGTAATAATAATTACCTGCCTGCTTCACATTTTTATCAGCTGAATATCTATTACAGCTGCACAATTGTACTCCCTTAACTGAGTCGGTATGATTTTGAAATGAGGGAGTGGTTGTATGGGAGGAAGAAAGCAGTCTTCCTCATGGTGAACTCTTCTCCCATGGCCAGTTGGCAAGACCTTTGGACCTGCTGCTCAGAGGTCCAAGCCTCTCCTAACTGTTAAATTATTCTTAAGGCAAGGTATTACTATGGTCTCTGCTTCTTCACAATTGCTTCCTCTATCCCTGTCACTCCTAGCTTTACATTCCTAGTATATTTGGTACTCTTTAACTAAGGGACGTGATTTCTGCTAGCTGTATTACTAACTTAGCTTCTTACCTCATTTTAAAATCCTAACTAAAACATACAATCTTCTACTATCTCAATTCTATTCCCACCTGGCCCCTCGACTCATCTGCACTTTTCAATTACCTTAATTCCATTTTCAGCTAACCCCTTGACTCACCTCAGGCACATCCCCGACTGCTTCTCTCCCAGCAGCTCAAAGCTGCATTGCAATGTGCTTGCTGTGTGCCAGAGAGCACAAAGCAGGCTGGCCTGGTGGGCCTGAATATTTCTGCCAAACACTCTGCATCTCACAGCTTTGCTCTGGCTCAGTGCAGAACTGCAGGATTGCAGGCGCTTCCTGCCAGAGCTGCGTGAGGCGCTGGCTCCTGCAGATGTGCCCTGCCAAGCTGTCCCTGCCTCACGCTGGCCTCACTTCCCCTGGCACAAGTGCCGGGCCTGAAGGAGGCTGCCCTGTGCTCCAGCCTGCCGAGCAGCCCGGCTCCCTGCCCCGGTGCACAGAGTGCTGCACACACTGCTGGCCTTTGCCAGGAGTTGCAGGGCAGCCGGCAGAAGAGGAGGAATCCTCAGCCAGCCCAGCGGCCCGCAGCTGCCCTTGGCCTTTCTCTGCTCCTGGGCACACTCCAGACGGCCAATGCCTCCAGGCCGGGCTGTGCCCAGCACGGCTGCGCTTCCCCTCGGCAACAGCCAGCTGCCACCTGGGCTCTGAGAGCGGAGGATTCACCTGCTCCCAGGAAGAGGCACCCAGGGCCTGGCTGCTGCCTCTTGCAGCTCCAAGGGCCTCCTTCCAGCCTGCCTCTGCCGGGGCTCAGGCTGCTCCAGCCTCTGCCGGGGCTCTGCTGGGGCTCCAGCCCGGGCAAGGCCGGGCCCACTCTCACCTCACAGGCGCTGACAGCTCTGCACCACAGGAGACCTTCCCGAGCACCCTCTCTCATCTTTCTGCTTTCTCACTTGAGCAAGACTCTCCTCCAGCCAAAGAGATTATTGCATTTAGGGAGCCCCAATGCTCTCCAGTCACAGCTGAAGGCCTACATCTGCATAAGATGTTTGGGTTGCCCCATTCTTCCTGTGCTTTTGCCTTTAAATGCCATTGCCCTTTCTGCCTCAAATAGAAGTACCAAAGATGGTCAAAAACAGACCAGTGGGCCATATTCCAAAGGCAGTCTGGTCTGGAGAGGATGAATGAAGAAGATCCTTCCCCACTTTCACACCATGCCAAAGACACCATTTCACTTTCCACCTTTAAGAAACAACAGACAATTCAGAAGGAATTCTTGAGTTTATTTGCAGAGTGAGAAGGAAGGGAATCTTCAAGGTGAGTTGTGGTTTCAGAAACTTTATTGATTTTCAATCCTACTCTGCAGTCCTATTAGACAATCCTACTCTAACCCTAACCCTTACCTTAACCCTAATCCTTATCCTTATCCTTATCCTTATCCTTATCCTTATCCTTATCCTTATCCTTATCCTTATCCTTATCCTTATCCTTATCCTTAATCTAATCCTAATCCTAGTCCTAACCTACAATCCTACTCTAAACCTGTTAAGGAATAAATGGTTCTGATGTGATTGTCACATTCTTGTCTCCTTCCTCTTCTTCACTGAAACAATCAGTGGCACCAGGCTGGACGCAGGCTCAGCAAATCTTACAAATGGATGCTGCCCAAAAGGAAAAAAACCAGATCAACAAAAAACAATGAACCATGACTTTCCAAGCTCAGTGCTTCACAGGATTCCTCCTGCTCCTAGAAGGATGCAGGAAGACGAACAATGGGACCGTCTACACCTCCATCTTTATGTGCAGACTTTGCCATCACAGGCAAACCTGGCCCAGAATCCCACTCATCCATTTATACAGGTGTCTTCATCTTGCTGAGATTTTAGCACTGCCAGTGCTCTAGAAATGGTGCTTTATGTCCTTGGAGTTTCTTCTATTCAGGAAACTCCAAAGCCTCTCATTGGTCTCTCTCTTTGTACAACAGGCACTGTGCTGATTGCCACAGACACAGAAAGCAGTGTCTACCTTTCCATGCCCAGTGGCCCTCATGTGCTTCCTTCCCAGCAGGGCCAGCCCAGTGGCACTGGGTCCTGCATTTCCCTCTCTGCCACACAGCCTGGCAGTAACCCTGGCACAGTTCCCGTCCGCCTGGGCGTGCCAGGCAGCAGATGGGGCTGGGACAAGTCCCTCCCAGCTGTCCCTGTTTGCATGGCAGAAACCTCTAAGGGTGGGCTGGGGGGCACAAACCAGGGCCCCTCAGAGGCTCACAGTGAGCCCCCCACAGCCCCTCCTGCCCACAGCCAAATCTCTGACCCCTAGGCTGGGACTGGCTTCCTTGGGTTACCCCACCACCATTTCATGTCTCTGTACCCCGCATTGCTCTACTTCAATTCTTTTGCCATTACATAAAACTGAACGCCCCACCAAATTACAAAAGAAGGTGACAGAAAGAGCCAGAGGACCTCTCTGACTCAGGAAATGCAGAGAGAGGTGGGGTTACTCAGTTTTGTCAAGAACAGGCCCCAGGGAGACTTTATTGCCACTTTCCAAAACTTCAGAGTGGCTTTGAGGAAAGTGGAGGACATCTTTTTTAACAGGGCCAGTTACAGTAGGATGTGGGTGAATATATTTTAACACAAATAGGATCTAATCAGAACATGTTTACTCGGAGCATGGTGTGACCCTGGCACAGGTTGCCCCAAGAGCTTGTAGGTGCCCCATCCCTGCAACCATTCCGGCTCTGGTGGCAAAGGGCTCTGAGAAACTCGATGTCTTTAAAGATGTCTCAGCTCATTGCAGGACACTTGCACCACAGGATCTTTACAGGGCCCTGCCAGCCCAGCCCAGTCTAGGATTCCTCATCAGGATGCTTCTTTTCATTTGAAGAGCAGCAAGAGTGGAGGTGAGGAGGAAGGGGGCTCATCTGCTGCCTTGGCCTTGAGTGGAGGAGGAGCCCATCCCTCAGACCCTGTTTCATCTGCAGCCCCTTCCCATTTTACCTGCAGTAGCTCCTTGGCAGACCAGCGCCACGCCTCATCTCTCTGCAGGCAGCAGCTCAGGAAGTCACGCAGGCAGGATGAAAATAAGTTGGGCTGCAGCAGCTTTTGTCTTCCTCCTGTGGCTATCAGGAGTTGAGGCTGGGGAAAAAGGAGACACCAGGCTCCACCTGCTTCTTTCCCACCTGTAACCGCTCTCCCAGATCCCATTGATTAAGCTTCACTCTGCAGTGGCAGTTTCTGCCCTGGCAGAGACCCAGAGATGACTTTACCAACCAAAAACCCAAACCCCGATGCAGCCAAAGCTTTTCCACCATCCTGCAGATCTTGCCTTGGCAGCTGATTTCATATACTGACCTAGTTAGTGGGAACTACATCAGCTCAAGCACATTTCCTTCCCTGAGGATTCACACCAGCTTGAGAGGCTTTTTGGAAGAAGGACTTTGCTATACTAACTCTACTGTATCCAAGGGTTAGTACATGAAAAGTATCTCTGCAGTGCTTCTTGTTCCTTAAGCACTGCTGCCATAAAACAAAACTAATCAAGCTTTTTGCTTCTTGAAAAAAATGGGAATTGGAGGGAAAGAAAGGAAATCCACCAGGTATTCCTCAGGTAAGGAAACAAATCTTTAGAATCTCATCTTCAACACAGACACATTAAGATCCATGCACAAATGTACTGGGATGAAAACGCCTGCTTGGGTACACAGGAGCCACCTGCAGCTCTGTTTCTCAGCAGTCTGAAAATTTCTGCTTTCCCTACATGGAAAAGAAAAGCTTTTCATGGTCAAATCAGAAGGAGAGGTTCCATCCCTACGGTCACCCTCTACTCATTTGGCTACTCAAGTCAATGCATGAATGGTAGGCCCATCCCAGAAAGTGCTAGGAAACAAATGGCAGGTTTTGGCAGGCTCTCCACATCACCAGGCTCTGGCTTGGTGACAGCCAGAATGTGGCTTGGGCTGGGAGAGAAACACGGTCACTGAGTGTTTCAGCAGCACTGCACAAGAAGCAGAAGAGACTCTGTGGCCTTTAGATCCTCATGCCCAGGTTTCAGGCATGTTTCCCAGTGAGAAGAAACTGCACAGGGGGTTAAGTTCCTCTCTAAAAACCAGTGTCTTAGCAACTTTCTTGTGTTTGGGCTTCTTTTCTTCATTTCTGGAAATGTAACACCAGTTCTGAGAGGCTTGCCTTGTGGTTTTAGGGGCATCTTCACAGACAGACAAGTGGGAACAACTTGAAACCCAAAGCAAATGTTGCCTGAGAAGAGCTGGGGAGTGTTTGCCTGTGGTGAGGCTTGAGCTGTCTGGCAATCCCCTTCCATGATGTGCAGAAACATCCAGCTGCTCCCCAGAACTCAGTCCCTCTGGGCACGCAGGCCTCTGGAAACACCTGACGATTCCAGCCTTTCTCCTGCTCAAGAGCATCTAACCTAAGCTGAGCTCCAGTTTCTTCAGCAAGGCCAAAGATGCTCACTTCCATCTGACATTGCAGCTGACAGTGTCCATGGAGCTCAGCAGGTCTTTCTGATACTCCTCAGGCCAAGGAGTTACAGTGTAGATTGGCAAGACATCGGCTGATCATTATCCAGTGTGGTTCATGTGGAACCAAGCCCTAACACGCTGACAAGTCAGGGGGAGAGAGCTCATTCTACTTTTGCAAGATGGTATTTAGAAACATAAGACACTGACTGGGAACTATTCAAACCTCAACTTGCAGAATCCATCTCAAATAGACAAAAATAACAATGGCAAGAGGCCTTGGAGTCTCCATAAAAATGCCCACCACTGTCATGATAACTCTGTGCTTGTGGCACTGAAATAGATGGTGACCAAAGAGACTTTGCTATTATCCTCTTTAACCCAAAGGAGAATTTCAAATCCAGAAATGGCAATGCACTCCCCTTGTGTACAAATAATTTATGCAGCTTTCTGTCCTTTTCCCACATCACCAGAGGTGACAAAGAGGGTGTTATCCTGACTCTCAGCTGAGCTCAGCCACTGGCCATGGTGGGGAGCTAGAGCCCTCCCTGTCATTAGAACTGTGCAGGCCAGGGATGGCCCTGCTCCTGTGGTAAAGAAACACAGCACCGGTGTCAACTGCCCACGCTGGATCCCAGCCCAGGCACCTGCCTGCAAGCTCATCAATTTGTTAAAGTACCAGGAAATAGCCAAGGGTTTGGCAAACAATTCTAACTGCAGTCGGAGACAAACACATCCTAAACTTATCCAGGACACCCACACACATGAGTGAACAATGTACAGATGACTTGAAAGCCTGAAAGTTTCAACAACCACAGGATTTGGAAAAGATGCTACAGAATGGAAGAGAAGAGCTGCGTTTAAAAAATGAAAAAGCAAGCAGAACTGCTTGGGCATTGCTTTGGTAGTAGGTTTTTTTCTCTTTTCCTTTTCTGTTTACTTTTCTTTTTCCTTTTTTCCTATGTTTTCTATAAAATTGAAACTGGGAAGGTCTAACCTCTATTTCTCAGGATATTTATCACATGTCTACCCTGTCCACTGAAAAATTCTTGTCCTTCAGAAACAGAGTTCCAACATTGTTCAAAACACAAGTGAGAAATGTCAGGCATGGCTGGAGGCCAAACTGGCAGGTTTCTGAACTGGTTAGGTTTCTGAACTGCCCCTTCCCTTTCTGATACAACCAAAGCTACAGCAGATGCTGATGTGTTGCAGGGCCATTTTTAGTAGGGGACCTTGGTGGAAGTGGTGCCAGCAGATGGCAATGGGATTTTGTCCAATGGCACACAGAACATGGGACAGGTGAGAAAGGACAGTGAGTATTTGCACCTTACCAAGACAGGAGTTGCATTCCAGGAAGGAACCTCTCGTTCCACCATTTCGATGCCCACGATTCCCAGAGACCATATGTCCACTTTGGGGCCACATGGTTGACCTGTCACCACTTCAGGCGCCAGCCACCCAGCAGCGCCGGCCACGGAGCTCCGTCTGCCCTGCTCAGGGCTGAGCTGAGCAAAGAGGCCAAAGTCAGCTGTGGAGAAAACAACAAGCCATGAAAGCCAGCTCCAATTAGGAAACCAAGCAAGAGAATTCCCCACTCTCAGGCTAAGAATGTTCTGTTGGATCTCCTGGAGAACTGTCCACACTCTATTTCCTTGGGGCTTTAGCCAAGGGAGTATGGAATTGGCCACTTCCAAAAAACCCCAGGTTTCTTAACGCTGCTTACAGCAGTGGAGTTCATTTCCCTGAAGCTTTAGATTGTAGATCCCTCTGTCTGGAAGGGACACACACAGAGCAAGGCCACTCTTGACTGCTTGTGGTCCCTTATACCTCTGTGCACGTTGCAACTGTGCACAGATAACAGTGTCCTTGGGCCTAGCTGTGGTATAATAACAAACAGTGAAAGAGACATGAGAAAAGAGAGTGTAACCCCTAAGGAATGAAGATGAGTTAATGCTATAGTTTAACCAATAGATTGCTTGGCTTACAGAATATTCATAAGCTTATTATTTGCTGTAAAAGTGTTTGATACTTTCTTTAATAAACGGGACCAGAAAGACCTGAGGGACCGGGACTGGGACCGGACCTGAAGTGCTTGTGATGAACCAACTGGTGTCCTGGTCCCCTTCCTTCGACACAACTGTGCCCTCAGCTCGCAGCAGGAATCCCTGCACTGCCACCAGCACCATTTTTGGGGAGCTGGCTGTCACTCCAAGCAGCCCCACACCCACATCCCTGGAACGCTGCACCTGACCAAGAATATACTGACCCAGCTTGACAGAGCTGTCGGTTCTGAGAAGGATGTTTCTGCTCTTCACATCTTGGTGGATAAGATGGTTTGAATGAAGAAAATCCAGTCCTTGCAGGCACTGAGTGAGAAAACAGAAACAGGAGGGCAAAAATGAGTGATGTGATTTCATCACACAAGAAAGGAAGCAAAGAATCAAAAAGATTCCCTCTCTGGGGGAATGGGGAGTAATGGCAGAACAGTAATGGCCACTGAGAGGAAGAGCTTGCGGCTCCAACACTTGCAGAGCAGGACCTTTCTGAGGAAAGGCATGTCAGCTTTTGAAAGAGCAACAGCAGCTGCTGTTGTAGGCTGTCCCCTGCCAACCAGCCAGGATGACTCCTGCTGCAGTGGACGTGCTTTTGCCATGCAGAGGACAAAGGAGGGGTTCTGAAAGGAGAAATCCCTCCCTTTATTGTGAAGTGGATCACTTTTGGGTGGGAGGCTGCATGACAAACGTTTTCTTGCTGGCCTCAGCACAGGCTTGGAAGTATCACACCAGTCACTTTCCATAAGCAAAGAGCATTTTGGCGGCACTGAAATGATCTTTGTTGATCATTTTAAATCCTGCCACCAGCACCTTTGCTTTTACAGGCAAGGAATGCAGTGAAGACAGACTCCAGGCAAACATTTAGAGAGGCAAGGTGGAGAACAGCAAATACAAATACAAATACAAGAGACAGAGCGAGAATACAACAGCAGGAGATAAGAGTACTGGCACTGAGTACAGGGAGTGCAGAGGCACTGGCAGGCCTTTCACTTGAGATGCTTTTACTTGCCCATAGCATACCAGCAACACAGAAACAAAGCTTGGCACAGGAAATCACTCCAGCTCTGAGCCCCTGTTTCCCAGACAATACTGCCCAAGCCCTTGGAAACACAGATGGGATTGCTGACCTCCCGACTGATGGCTGCCATCTCATCTTCTGACAAGTAGGTCTTGCTGATGACATTGCTCAGAGTGCCTCCATCCATGTACTCCATAACCAGGGACAGCTCCTCACCCACAAGGTAGATGAAAGGAGGAAACAAGGGCGTGGAGATAAATGTACATGGCTAGGTTGCTGTTTGGAAAAGATGGGTTGATTCTTCTTTACAGGTCCCTTTGAGACAAAGACAAAATAAAGGAAGAGACATTCCCTCCTGGCTGTGCATTGTTTGCCATCTGTGCAGTCTCAAGGAGAAAGGCACAGCTGCAAAAAAGGAGATGTCTTAGATGGGCAGCAAGCAAAATGTGCAGTTTAGTAAGAGCCCAGATATAAAACCTGTCACACATGGTGTTTCTGGAAAAAAGCACCTAGTCTTCCTGGCACGCATAGCAATGGAAAACAGTGGCAACAATCCAAGGGAAATCCTTGTTAGTTTACCTGGACGTAGGAAGACACTAGAAAAAAATCAAGCTCCAAAACAAAGTGGTGGCTGTGAATATAGAGATCATTGATTTTGTAAGACACAACTCATCTGGGTTTTTGAACAATTTTCAAATACCATGTGCCAGCGAAGACTCATGCAGACAAAATGCAATCTCTTCCCATCCACTGGAGATGAAAAGAGCAATAATAATTAGGCAATAATTACAGCTCTATTTTCTGCCAGTGACCAAAGTGGGATTTTACCTTGCATGTTTGCAATATGTGAACAAATATTCCTGGGACAAAATCACAACTCACCTGTCTAAACAGTTGACCAGGTTGGCATTCCTGTTCACCTTCATCACCGTGAGTTCACTGACTTTTAGTTCCATCTTCCTCAGTCCTTGAAGCTGTATTTTCTTTATGGCCACCTAAAATGACATTGAAAATCAGTAACTCGAGAAGTTGGTGGCATGAGACCCCAAGGCACTTGGAGTGAGTGATTTTGCAATGACACAGCTGAGCTGTGCCAAACTGCCTTGTGGTTAGGCACTGCAGTAATTAGGAACTGACATTCCAACAGCCCATTTCTCTGCTCCCTTGGGAGCCAGCTACAGGACACGTGGGGCCACTGACATTTTGCCTTGACCACTTGGTAACAGCGGTGTCTCAGTTATCACCCACAAACCTCTGACCACACTCTCTGCTGCTTTGTTTGGGACTCAGAAGAAGTAATCCATGCCTTAATGCTCTGTGGATACATCTTGTGATATGGGCATGGCTTAGGGCTTTCAGGGACGCCTTGCAGGTCTCCCTACATGCAGTTCCCAAGTGCAGCACTGCAGGTGGGCAAGGAACTACCAGTAACTTTCAGATGGATTTGCTGGCAGCCAGAAATGAGAATCCAGGACTCTGAAGCTGTATCCCCAAAGAGCAGTGAGGTGCTCGAAGGCACCACCTTTGTTTTAGCAGTGGAGAGCGAGTGAGCGCATCCTTCTCTGAAAGGAACCGCTGCCCTCCATGCCTTCCTTCTGGCAGCTGAGGAGGACAAAGTCCCAAATGTGTTTTGTGGGCTGGCACCAGTCTGTTCTTCTTGTGCCTTTTCAGCACAGCTCTTCCCAAAGCTCCAGCTACAGCTCACACCAGAGGGGAAAGCCCTCGAGTGCAGCAGAGCCTGCAGGGGCTGTTGACATTTACCTCTGCTCCTGTGGCAGTGTCGAGTGCTCTATAAACATCTCCAAAAGTCCTAGAAACAAAAGAGAAGCAGAGAAAGGAGAAGCCATTTAGATCTTGCAGTGAAAGCCAGCCCACACAGGAGATCTGTTCTGCCAATGCTGCAGACCTGCAGGACACTGGAAGCATTGAGATGTCTTTGACAATGCCTTCTGAGCACATGTAGAAATTCTGATCAGCACTGACAATCTAAGCTCAGTGCCTGAACACATTTGCAGCTTGTCAGACTTTACACTTGATACCTATTCCACCAGCAAAACACCTGATGCATAGTTTTGTACAATTAACATTGCTTGGACTCACCCACTGCCAATATTTTCCAGTTCAATGTATTTTAGAATAGGACTTTCCATCTTCACCATTCTTCCTGAGGGAAAGAAAATGCAAGACGTTCATTTTAAAGCAGAGATCCCACCTTCTAGGAGATACAAAAGGCAGCCCCACTGTCTGGGGCTCTGAGCCCTCCCTTTGTGGACAGCTGGCTAACAACAGGAACAGGAACTGGGACAACAAGAAAAGAACAGAGGCCCACAGCACAAGTGGCTGGCACAGAGACTGATTTCCAGCATCCTTTGAAGGGAGAGACCTCTTGACAGCAGACACACAGGGAAGCATAGGGAGATACATTCAGAGGAGACTGAGACCAGAAGAGAATACCTACCAAGGCAAGTAAGTTTGTCATCTAGAAACATTAAGGAGAGCTGGAACTAACAGTGCCTTTGTTTTCTTGGGAATAAACACTGTGCGATTTAGAAAAGGTTTCCTACTTGCTAAGATTAAATGCACCTGGACATCTAGAATCAATTCCTCTGAACAGATGTGAAGTTCAGAACAGGAGGAATATTGCCAAGTGTTCCCATCTTTTTCACCTTGCAGCAGTTTACCAGAAGAATGCCTCTGCGTTTGTAAACCAGAGCAGCTCATGCTAGAACAAATCCCCTTGGGGCTTTCAGCATCAGGACCCTCACCCTTTATGAGCAGGCTGAGCCCAAAGACGCCCTTGCCCGTGCCCCGCGTGAAGAACCACGCCGCTTCTCTTCACCCTGACAGCGCGGATCCGTCGCTCCCATTGCACTCGCCCTCTCGGCACCGCACACGTCCCCATCTTCCCAACTCGGCACGGTGGGCACGGGCACAGAGGACAGCAGTGCTCCTCAGGCGCGCCTGTGACACAGAGAGCTGCCCAGAGGAGACGCTGACCCTCTTGTGAGCCCAGACCATGCGAGGCAGAAGCCGGCCCAGAGCAGGGGCTGCTGCCTCACGCAGCTCCGCGCTGCAGCAGCCGGGCAGCAGTGGGACCCTCCCAGCCAAGGAAGGCTCCAGCCTCTGCATTCCCACCAGCCCTCAGGGGCAGGGCAGCGACCACAACAAGGCTGGCAAAGCCCCAGCATGAGCACTGACAGGCACTGATGGGAAGAAGCCAGAGTGAGCCTGAGTCCCGGACAAGCTGTTGCCCCC
Source organism: Zonotrichia albicollis (assembly GCF_047830755.1). Taxonomy (NCBI): domain Eukaryota; kingdom Metazoa; phylum Chordata; class Aves; order Passeriformes; family Passerellidae; genus Zonotrichia; species Zonotrichia albicollis. The sequence goes on from NC_133842.1 coordinate 9,521,253, forward strand.
ATTCAGGACACAACAGGATGGGCTTTGAGATCAGCCACGCCAAGGCGCAGATCAGTGCCCTTTTTGTCCCAGCAGGTGATGGTAGACACAGAATCCACTGGGCTCTCTTCTCAACCCTACCAGATCTTATCTGAGAGCACAGCACTGGCAGCTGTTAAGGACAAGAAGCAGATCCATTGGGTTGTGCTGCAGAATCACGAAGGGCTTGATGTGTTCTCCTAGAGACTGATTTCAGCAGGACTTCTGCCAGTGGCTAGAACTCAAGCAGTCACAGCCTTCTGCTGATCCGGGAACAATTCCTGCTTCTGCCTTCCGCAGAGAGGGAAGCCCAGGCAAACTCCAGCCAATCTAAGCTGCCCTCAGAGGCAGCAGGAACACCCAGAGCTCTCTCTTGCTGCCTCGGAGCAATGCCAGCACTTCTGTGACACTAAACTGAACAGAACCCTGGTTCAGCTATGCTGACACATGCACACAGAACACTGTCCCTCAGATAAGAAAGATACCAGACGCACTCTGCTGCTCCAGGGAGTCACCCGCCATCTCCTGTTGCTGAGCAGCAGCTGGGTCAGCACGAGAGGTGAAACAAGGGCTCAGGCTCCACTTCTTCAGCTGGGGAGCAAAGGCTCCTTGGGACGGCACTGCTGCTTCTGCAGCAGCTTCAGTGTCAGAGTCGGTGTAGATCTGAGACAAGAAATGAGTTGATGTCAGGAAGGTGTGGCAGAGATTGCCCTGAAATACAAGAGAGATTGCCATTTGAAATGCAAGCCCTTAGGAAGCTGCTGTCAGCCACATGCAGAGCTCTTCAACCGGATTGCTTTGGATGTCCACTTGTGAAACCAAATGGTCAAAACCAAAGGCTGGTTTTACTCGAGTTCATAGCCAGTTTCTTGTTCTAAAGGATGACTGCAGCAACGACCGCTCCACTTCCTCCCAAAGACTCCTTTCCCCCTCCTAGGTCTGCAGATACATTTGCAGCTCCTCATTCTAATGTTCTACCTCCTGCCATGAAATTCTCTTTTTCTGCACCTTCCTCAGGACGTGCTTATCCTGCAGCATCTCTGGATGCTTCAGTTCCTGGGCCTCATGCCAGCCTCGGGGCTCTAGGTTGCCCGTCATTTGCTGGAACTCTCTGCCGGCTGCCAGGTAGGATGGCGACACTTCCACCTCAAGTCAAACAGAACAAAGCAGTCAGAGACTACAGCTTGTCCCCATCAGCCAGGAGTCATTGACTGGGAAGAAAGTAAAGGAAAGGACAGGAGCAGATTCACAAGGGATGCAGACAGCTTGCAGCTCGTATTCCAAATCTATGTGAGTGACCGTGTTCACCTGCAAAAACACCTCAAGAAACAAGGTGACCTGGAAGAAGCCAGCAGGAGTTCATTCGGATGACTGCTGGCTAAATGGCCAGAGGAGAAATGCCACTGTCTAGAGCATCAGCTGAGATCCAGCAGAGCAGGAAGTGTCCTTGAGAGCAGCTCTGACAGAGGCCTCATCAGGGTGGCACTCAGAGGCATCACCCACCCACTTCTGCTCTGCACTGGAAAGGCAAGGAGGGCAGAAACCACCCCTTGGGTGACTGCAGTGCTTAGTGCTATTTCACTCACTTGCTCTTCTAGAGCCTTTTGCTCCTGAAGGAGGCGATTCATTTTCTCTTTGATGATTTTAATTTTTTCGTCTAGCCTCTTCTTCCTTGCCTTGGTCCCAGCCTCAATTTCCTGCAGCTCTGTCTGCATCTGTCCATCAATTCTCTGTAAAGAACAACAGAAAGGACTCACTTTCATGAGTGGAGTGGCTGCCATTCCTTCATTCACCTGTTTTTGTTGATTGCCCCTCTGCATAGGGAGATTCTTCTCCTCTTGGATGTCTTCATTCCTCCTCTTCGCTGCCATGATGGCACTCTGAGCTTCAGGCAGCTCTGCTTGTGTCTCTGCCTTGCTCTGCACACACAAAAGCAGAGCAAGTGACTGAGAGCTGCCATCAAGCTCAGCTTTTCCCTCTTTTAGCCTCAAAATCACATTTATTCAGCCCCTTCTTTCTGCTTCCCTACCCAGCTCTGCTTCCACTGTAACCATCCTGTCCTGTCGCTGATCTCTGCAGATTGCAAGGCTCTGTCCTTCCAGTCCCTGTGGGACTCCTGGCCTCCTCAGTCCCAGGAGCTCTGGTTTATGCCCCTCTTCCTGCCCTTCCCTCTGTCACCTGGCCAGTCAGGCTTACCTGGCCATTCTCCTGTGGCTCTTCCACCTGCTGCCTGAGCTGCTCTTCCTGCTCTTGGGCAGGGAACAGCTCTCCCTGAGTCTGGCATGGCATCTCAGATGAGGCAGTGTGCTCCTGCTCTTTCTCTAGAAGCACCTGCACAGAAAGCAAGAGAAGATGGGTTTCAACTTCCCATATGCCCTTTGTGGGCCAAGACTCAAAGGCTGCTGGGCTCACACGTTCCCAAAGCACTGTGCTGCTGCTCTGCTGGGTCGTTCTCTGCCCGAGGGGAGGCACAGATTCCACAGTGACCCTGGCCCTACAATCAGGGGAAATCTGGGACTGAAACTCCAACAGCCTCTCAGGCAGCTGACAGGGAAGGGGTGGCATTTCTCAAGGGTCTGGTGAGAGCCTCCCTCTGCTTCTGCCATGTCCTATTTGTCTTTCAGTAGTGACTGACACCCCGCCCTGTCCCACAGCTCCATCCTGGCTCTGCAGGGGCTTCCTGGGTGAGCTCATTCCTTGTGAGAGACACTTCTGGAGTTCACCTTCTCTTCAGGCCTGCACCAGCATTCCTCCTTCCTGACATCCACACTCTTGTTAGAAAACCGGGTCATTCAGGAGATAAGGATACATGCAAAGATCTCTGATGGAAGTCAGAGAACCTCTATGGCCACCTCAGTATATGGAGGAGGACCAAGGTGTTTCTTCTCCCTCTTTTGTCAACTGAGAATTCTGACCAGCAGTAACAGAGTTTCTCATAAGGCCCCATTAACGAATGCACTTACACAGCCCTGGGGATGCCAGCGAAGGAAACCATGTGTCATGTATGGCATGTACGAGCAAAGTCACCAGACCCCAGCTACAGCATGGGATAGTTCCACTCCCTTAGGACATGCAAAAATTTAAAGGATGAAAAGAAGGCTTCAGGGCACAAGAGGCTGGAGGAGGAAAACAGGAGGGTAAAAAACAACCATCTCTGGAGGGGGAAACATCTCTGCCTGCTCAGGATCCATCAATGGAACTTGTCTCTACTCCTCTCCTGAAGGGATGCTTTTAGGTGAGCTTTGCATCTTCCACTGCTTTGGAGCAGAGCCAGGAAGATTCAAATAGATATATAGATAGACAGATCTCACTTTTATAATCTCTCTTTACTGTGCTGTGGTATTTATATTCTTTGAACACAGAGAGATACAATTCCCTCTCCTAGGTTTTTTTAAAGGGAAGGTAGTGAGAAACTTAGAGAAGAAGAAAAAACAGTTATTATCTCTACTTGCTGTTCTTGTTTTTTAGTACATGAAGAATGTGTTAAAGTGATTGTTTACTGAAAGTGATTTGTTAATTGGATTTTAGTGATAACTGTTTAGATTGATTAGCTAATTAGGTAAAAGACTGTGTGGAGACAGTCACGAGTCTTTCTTTAGTGTGTTTTTAGTGTAATATCTCTTTAGTATAGTTTTGATATAGTACTAGTGTACTATAACATAGCTTAATAAAGCATTTGTTTAACCTTCTAAATCACAGAGCCAAAGCACATTATTCCCCACGGGGGGGTTACCATGAATCAATACTGTCCTTTCTGTCGCTACACACATCAGCACTCGGTAGCAGTGCCCCAATCAGCAGCCATCCTGATCTTGCTCTCCTTTTGCTTCAGTAACCCACACTCTTGGGGAATCTGGAGCGTGTGGATCCCTATGGAATGCAGTCAGACCCAGAGCATTGCACTGGGAACTGCACTCTTTGTGCGTCTGTGCTCGGCAAGTTCTTCTCTTGGACTCGGCCACACTGATGGTGCTGAAGTGGCTGGAATCAGAAATGCAGCCCAGCCCCTCGAAGCTCCTCTAATCTCTGAGCACCAGCAGGAATGCAAGGGCATTGATTTCCTGCTCAGTTCCTAAACACAACACACACTGATTCCCTGGGCTGCCAAAAGACATGGGAGCCTGAAAGTGATGTGTTTCTGCCAGTGCTGGAAAAGGGCAGGAAAGATTGAGAAAAAGCTCCCTTGCTCCCTGGAGAAGGAGAAATTACCCAAGGATTCTCCTTCTAGCAAACAAACAAATAAAACATGAAAGTGTTACCTACTCCAGTGTCTAAAGCACTTGGATGCAGTGAAGGGATGTTTGGCAGGGAAACAGCCCTTGTGCTGAGCATTGGCTCTATGGATCTAAGGCAGGGATCTATGGAAGTCTGCCTGAAGGACCTTCATGAGCCCCCATTGTCCAGGCTAAAGCTCCCTCAGCACCTCCTCCCTGGCCTTGTGCTGCACCCCTTGCCCAGCTCCCCTGTCCTTCTGTGCACACGCTGCAGCCCCTCCATGACTTTCTGCTTCCCAGGGCCCACAGCTGCACACAGCACTCCAGCTGTGGCCGCAGCGCTGCCCAGCACAGGCCATGCTCACTGCCCTGCTCCTGCTGCCCCACTGCTGCTGGCACAGCCACCGTGCCCTTGGCCTTCTTGGCCCCCTGGCCCCACGCTGCCTCATCTTCAGCTGCTCACGGCCGCCAGCCCTGCGTCCTTTTGGCCCCACAGCTCCCCAGCCACAAAGGTACCCATTTCACTTCAGATACAACAGGCACCATAGCAAGGTGTACATCCTGGTTTTAGCATTACAGTACAGCAGTCAAGGACTTGCAGTTTTGCTCCCACTCTAGGCTCCAATGAAGTTTTCAAAGCAAACTACACAATAGAAGGTATCAACAGACACAGTCAGCATCTGGTTTTTGCCTCAGAAGAAGGGTTCGGAACTACTCACTTTGTTTCTTTGGCCACACTAGACAAGAATGGATCCCCACAGTTTCATGGACAACACAGTCATCTCCTTGCAGCTTATCAAAGACCAAGAAACAGGCAGACTCAGAGCACCTATCTGCTCTGCTACTGGCTGCTCTGCCTGAAGAGGCAAAAGAGCAACCTGGCAACAAAGGCACCAAAATCCCTGACTTCAAGCAGCAACTCTACATGCCCAGTGTGTCTCTGAAATACTCCCAAGTAAGCACACCCAAGAAGTTTGTGGGGACAAAGCACCACAAAGAGCTTTTGTGGTCAGATCAACATTTTTTTGTGCCTGCAGCTACTTGGCCAGTCTGTGCAGGGGGACAGGTCTCTCCACACCACAGTGTCCCCTGTGTATCCAACAAGGCTGAGCACAGTGTCTTTGACATGTTCCCTGCTCTGGGATCAGGGAGCCTTCGTGCTTCAGGCTGGCCCCTATCAAAATGCCAGGAAGCTCGTGCCTAAACATGACAGACCAAAGCCCGTTGTCCAGCTGTCACAGGCTGGGGGCAATCACTAGGTCCTGGCAGGACTCCAGCACTCAGCATCCTCAGCCAGCAACAGCAAGTGCTGGCTGGTCAGAAACTTGCAGCTCTGCCCTGCACTAAAGACAGCAGCACACAGAACTGGCACTTACTGGCTCAGAATGTTCAGGCTGTGGTGTGAGCACAGCTGGAGGCTGGCGCTCATCCACCTCATCTGCCTCCTCTTCGGCCTCCTCTCCATGAGCAGAGGGAGCCAGAGGAGAGACTGCTGTTGGTTCTGTGATCTGTGGACAGACAGCAGTGTGAGGGACAGAAAGTTACCTATAATTTATAACCTTATTTCTATTCAGCACTTTATTCTATTCAGCTCTACTTCTACAACCAGCTCTACTAAGGACAAATCAGAAACTTTAATAACAATGGGATTCTAAGTGACTACGACTAAATTTAAATGGGCTAATTCAACAGAATTGCTAATAGTTCTGAATTAGACATTACACCCTGGCTACTATCAAGAAGCAACATTCTCTCTGCAACATGAGCTTCTCATTCCTTGAAAGTTCTGAAATGGAAAATTAGGAAATAGCCAGAGATGCCTTTGTTATTGCTGCTGCAGACATGGAAATGGATTTTCTTTCAGCCTACCGAGCTGGCCCTCTACACTCTACTGCCACAGGCCAAGCTCACAGCTTGCTCTACAGTTCTTAAGCACCAGAACATGAAATGTTCCTTTCTCACTCACCTCAGGATCAGCACCTCTGAATATACGCTTCAGGTGACCTGTAGTGGGCAAGGGAAACAGAACAAGTGCTGTGAGAAAACTGCCTGGGCTGCTGAATCCCACAGAAGAGAAGAAGTCAACCCAAACAGAGGTTTGGTATTTTTCTTCATCAACATGCCTCCACGTGACATAGTTCTTTCACACAGCCAGCAAGACATCAGGACAATAATCTTGGTTGTGCCTTCACTTCCGGCTGTTCAGCCAGCAAATGAATACAAACATGATCAAGAAAATGCAAATTGTTCTTCAACACTCAATGCTTCTGTTCTGTCCAACAGATAAAGCAGATTTTGTTCTCTTGTCTTTCAGGTATTTAAAAAAAAAAAAAAAAAAAAAAAAAAAAAGAAGTTGCATGCACTAATTCCCATTAAGTTGCTGAAAACAGTCACCCAGAAAAGCTTGCCCCAAATCACCCTGAGCTGTGGCAGTTCTACTGTAAAACAGCACAGCATCAGCTCCAGGGCTCAGGAGCAGACACTCAGTGCTTTGGCGGTTGCACTTCACTGCAAAGGGAATCACTCTTTTAGCACTCAGTCAAGGGTCAAAACGGACAGTCAAATCCTTTCATTACAAAATTTAGAATAAAAGAAGCTTTGCCTGAGTTCTGGGGAGAACTACAAAGTCTTTAGAAGGCCTTCTGAGAAGCCTCCCAGTCTGCATTTTGGAAGTTGTCCGGCTTGACCCAGCAAAGAGAGGAAATGACAGACTCAGCTGCCACAGATTCTCCCGTGGAGGGAATGGAAGCCCTGCAGGTTCCCCTGCAAATGCTGCCCCTGTGGCTACAGACACCCCCTTTTTAGCTGGACCTCTTGACAGGAGCTTTACCAAACCAGAGGCATCCTAATGGTCTTTCTCTTTCAAAATCAGAAACTCAGCCACCAAGAAAGAACAGGAAGACATAAAAAAGCCAGGTTAGGATATACCCCAAACTAAGCAGAAGGGAAACCTCTACTTACATGCAAAATGTGTAACGTAATACATAGAAAAAGAAATGCCATAGGCAGCAAAAGCTGCTTTGGCCAGATGATGAAACATTGTAACAGGGTTGTATGAGTTTTTCCTAAACTAGGAAAAACCAGGCTCTTGTCAGTGGGCAGGTACCCACTGACAAAGGCGCCAACCAGGAAAGTTCTCCTCAACTGAGCAAGCACTAGGGCTGCTCTGACACTCAGGCCTTCCGTGCACCAAGGCAACCTTCTGATGTCACTATGACAAGTTGGCAACCATGCCCTGACATCACAAAGCAAACGCTCCATGTTGGTCTGTGAATTTATGCAAAGCAATAACCAACCTTCCCTACAGCAAACACAAAAGAGCCTGGGAAGTTCTTCTCTGTCACAAAGCAGCACAAATTCCCTTCATGGGCCAAACGCTGTTGTTCAGGGGATCCAAGAGGAACTCCAGGAGTGCCCCAAGAACCTACAGCCTGTACCCCAGCTCAGCCCTCAGATGAGACACAAACAAAGGAAACCAGACCAAGAAATGGCCCACAGCATTGCACATGAGAGAAATGACTCTCATTTTTAACATTTTAAAGGTTTAGTAAACCTTAACAAATGACTGAATAAGGAAAAATTGCAGCATTGGGAGTCTCTGTGACTAGCAGCCATTTGCTCATCTACAAAAAGGATGCATCTCTGCCTTTCTTCCCCTTTGGCAGCAGTCGAACTGGCAGCATCTGCCCGCCAGCAGCAGCTGCTCCAAGCTGGGAACGCCACTGGTGGTGCTGATTTCCAGAGGCTTCTGTGTGCCAGGGGAAGCCAAGGCAGGAGCGGGTTGAACAGTGCTGGCGCTGCTGCTGCTCTGTGCCAGAGAGCCCCGGCTGGGCAGGGCACGGTGCCCACTGCGCTGCGGGCTCCTTCTCCTGCCACAGATGGGCACACCTGGCAACAAGGCATGACACCTTGTGGGCAAGACAAGGGGTTTCTGGGGCTGCACTGCTCTGCACACACCCAGGACACCTGCAGCACAGAATTTCAACCCTCAAACAGCTAAACCAAAGGGAAACAGCTGGAAAAGATTTCATTTCAACCATTCTTTATGCTTCAATAGAAATGACCAAAATGATAGTTACTGAGCAGGGCCCGATCCACACTGGCAGGTCAGTGTGAGAAAAGAGGCATTACTTTATTTCATTGGTGGGTGCGTGGGAATCACTTCCCTGAAACATGCACACCCACGTGTTAGTATCCATGGAACTAAGACATTACTTTCATTACTTTTATTCATTACTTTGCTCAAACTCACAGGCTAAACATTCTCACAAGGTATTTGACATGTTTAAATCACTTCCCCAAAATTACTGACATTTAGAGTAGGGATCGCTTGAGGGTCTCTGGTGGTCATGTGGTGAACATCCCGTTCCTCAAATTTCCTCCCATGGTTAAGAGCCTTCTTCTCCTTGAATGCATTGCAGCTACCTCCTCAGTAGGCCCGCTGTCTTTATTCTCAAGGCTAAGACATCCATGTGCACACATCAACCACTGGTGTGAGGGAAGGTACGACTGAGCACTGCCTGTTAAAGCTTAACAAATTCACAATTTGTTGCAGATCAACACTTCCCCAACATCTCTCGTTTCTTCTCTGGGAATCAAACACAAGCATTTTGTGATCCCTGAGCCCAAGGCTGCCTCCAGCCCTCCTGTCACCCAGCAGCCCTTCTCTCCTCACAAACAGCAGCTCCAGCAGTGCCTTCCCTCACTGGCTCAGTCACCAGCTGTGTCAGGAGTTCTCTGTCACACACTCCAGGACCATCCTGGACTGTTTGCTCTCCGCTGCACTCTGTTGCCAGCAGACATCCCCACCCTGTTCCATGCCAATTGCAGAACCCTGCACCTGCTGTCCCTGGGCACCTGGAAGGGGAGGCACTCACGGCAGAGATGCACCAGCTGCGCTGGGCAGGAACCAAAACCCTCTGGCGGCACAGCTGCTGGTCTGGGTCTGGCACAGCTCTGCACGCCCCACTCCTCACGGGCTCTGGGCTGGAAATGCAATTGCACTTTCTGCCTCATGAAGAAATACCAGGGCTGCACAAACAACGGCCAGCAGGCCACATCCCAAAGGCACTGCAGCATGGAGCTGAGAAGGAAGAAACCCTTCCCCAATTCCTAACCATACCAAAACCACCATTATTGGGACTTTTAATCTTCTGAATGTAGACTTGATTCACAGGGTGACAAGGGAATCTTCCAATGGAGTTGAAGTTTGGTAGAGATTTTATTCTGAGTCCTACTCAGACTGTTGATTTGAAAATTTATTTTAAAATATTTTTTAAAAGGCTGTGCAGTCATATGGTTTTGTTCTAATACCAAAATGGCTAGATGAAATGTACTGGCATTTTAATTACATCCAAACTGATTAGTCTGTAAAAGCTTTCCTGCAGAATAGCCACTAAACAAGAAATGAAAATCTGTGGACTGTTGACTTTGCAAATTTCTACTACATTTATCAGACAATGAGGCATTTTTAGTTGGATCATAGAGCAAATTAATTCCTATGGAAACCTTGATTTCAATAAATCTGTTGATTTCAAATTAAAACTGCCAGCACGTATTAAGTGGAAATCTGAATACTCACTTCTATGAGCTCTGAATTATTAGATAGTCATTGTTTGCCATATTAACAAAAATTTACATTCTGGCTACTTTTTTTTACTTACAGTCAGCTCTTTATACCACCAGACACTCTTTATAACACCAGAAAGAGAGTTTGTAGCAATGTGAACCATGGGCTGGTGGAGCATTGCAGAAGGCTCCTATGTCAGCACTAAACGTTCACATTTACCATGGCATCACTTCTTGCCTTTAATTCCAAGCTACAGCTCAGTTCCTGCAGTATAGATTCACACTTGTGGTCTGTATTTGCAGCTGGTTCTTACTTCCCTGTCCAGGAAAAAATCATGCTTGGATCTCAATTCAAAATAAAACTAGGAGAGAGGTTCTGGATAGGTATAGCAAGAACTAAGATAATTTTTTGCAAATATGTTGAAAAGTTGTTTGTACATGCTGCAAAAACGGCAGATTAAAGACTTGCACTCTAACTTGTAAGCTGAGGTTTGCCTGTTCTTTCTGAACTGATTTCTTGAGGCCAGACACTGAACCTAATCAGTAAGAAAATCAAAACCACAGGAGTAGTTTGGAGAATATTGTAAATTATTCTGTCATGATGCTTTTTGCCTTGAAGTTCAGGCCATCATCCGATTGGAGTAATTAGAGGAGATCAAAGCCATCATACTATGCCTGTGCACACAGTTCCTTCTCAGGAATAATCCATGAAGCAACGCTGACAAACCCACACCAGCAGCTGCTGCTACACAGTCATGAAGCAGAGAATATGTATTTCTGCTACACTTGGACAGCTGAAGATGCCTCTGCTGAGCTAATTTTAGTGACTGCCCACCACAGATGAGACCTTGTGGTCAGTCTCCAACAAGTCAGGGCAGTTAATATTGTGCCTAAATGAAGTAAGTCTTGCAATACATAGACCATGGGGCCTGAGGAAAGCCAGCAGCTGTGGGAGATTTAATTTGTTGTCGTATCTTTCTTTTTATTAATTTATTGCAGTCTATTATTTAAAGAATGGTAACTTTTGGCATACCATTGGCTGGAAGGTTGGTCAGTCTTCCATTCATGACTCCTCTGAAAGCATCACCCCAATGTTTTTATCAGTAACTCTTGCATCATCATGGCTCACACAGCATTTCCTGCAGCTCTTGCTGGAGTCAGGGAAAGGCACCAGGAGAAGGGGCAGAAAGCTGTGTGCAGAGACTGTGTCAGCTGAAGAGACATTTGTTTCCTCTGATTTGACTGAATGGCTGCAGGAACCTTGCTGGCACTGCTGGCGGGGTGGCCTTTTGTAGGGCTGGGCAGAGTTTGGGGCCCAGGATCCCTCCTCTCGGTGGGACACCAGGGTGAGCAGCCCCTGTCCCAGGCAGGAGCAGAGGTTCTGTGGCTCTGCCCTGGGCACAGGGACCTGCCACTGCCATGAGCTCCGGCCGCGGCTCCTCTGGGGCAGCTCCTGCTCTGCAGTGATGATGGGCGCAGCTGGGGGTGGCTGCAATGGAGGGGGGCTTCCAGGGGGCTCTGTTGGTCTGCCACACTGGAGCCAGCAGAGCTTCTGGAAGGAGTCTCCTCTCGTGAGCTGCTGGAGCTGGAGCTGGCACTGGCCAGCGCCGCTGTGTTCATCCCTGACAGGAGCAGAGCACAGCAGCCTCTGGGCCTCCTTGCTGCACGATGGCAGTGAGGAGGCCATGGACCAGAGGTTCAGTGTGTATGACTCAGTTTCCTGATAAACTGTGCTGAGAAAACCCTGCATCACTCCTGCCAGATCTAAGACACTCCAAGAAATCTGTTGGCACATTGGGAACTAAGAATTGTTTGCATTTTGAACAATTGTCTTAGGAGTGATTTTGATTGTTTTTGTCATTTTGTGTTGATTCAGCTGATCCTTCAGAGAACTTTCCTAATAATATAAAGCACGGGGAATTGTGGAGACCCTGGGGGGCATTCCCTGGTCTAGGAAGACACAAGAAGCTTCCCTCAAAAAGCTGTTAGACCCAATTGGTTCCTTCCCCTGTTCCTGTGTCTGTTCCTGAGTTCCTGAGCCACACCTTCCCTACTCCCTGATTGCCCCCTTATCTTTGTACTGCCCTAGGATCAGGGTCAGCCCCCGGGGCCCTGTGGAGACAAAGTGAGACCCTCTGTGTTTGGGTGCCGGGACCTGAACATCTCCTTGCACAGCTGAATAAAACATCTGTGGAGATTATGCAAAGGTCCTTTTTGCTTCTTTGCCCTGGACTATGCTAGCAGCAATTCAGACTGCTACAGAGGAGAAGCTGCAGTACTGGCACCAAGAGTTTGGCAACTTGACCATAGGCACAGAGGGCATGCAGGATGCTGTTCTATGAATTCCTTAACCAGCCATCTCTGGTGCTGGCATATTCCCTCCAGCTTCTGCTGCAGCCAGGGCCACCTTTGGTCCAGTAGATGACATTGTTATTTGAAAAATTCGGCCCACTCCTTGGGCAGGAGGCCATCCACAGGCTCTGGTCCTGCAGCCCCCTGCTCAGCTGGGGACAGTGTTCCCTGTGGGGAAGATGGAGCAGCCATCACAGGGTCTGGGGGGCTGTTTTCAGCAAGGTGGCCAGGCTCTCTCCCTGCTGGACTCTAGCAATTGTCTGGGGGAGCTGATGGCAAGTTGTATGTAGTCCTGTTCATCCTACTCAGAAAACCTGACAGCTTCTATCATTCTTCTGCAGAGTGGGCACGCTGGATTTCTCTTTGCCCACTGCAGGATGCAGCCCAGGCAGAACTGGTGGTGACAGGGCAGAGAAAAATTCACATCCTTCTAAGTGACCTGGCAGATGGGGCAGCTCCATTCTGTCCCCATGGCCATGTCTGTCTGTCACAGCAGCAGGGAAGAGCTGAGGACCATGAGCTGCTCTCATCAGCAGTCTTGCTTGGCCAGAGCCCAAGCTCCAGCCAAAGTGATCCAGGCTCTGTCAGTGTCCAAACAGAAGCAGAAAGGGATGTTTTATCACAATCCATTCCTTGGTGAAGGAGGTCCATAGCAGCCTCAAGAGGCACCTCAGACACTCAGCAGTGAAGGCAGTAACATATGGACAGGACACAGATGGCAGTTCATGGCTGGGAGAGCATTTGTAGACAGATCCAAGGACAAATTTCCCAGGAACTCTCCACAGCTCTGGGATCTGCCCATCAGCTCTGTCAGAAGCTTCAGGAGAACAACCAAAGTCCTAAAAAGCAGCTTCCAGACACTTTTCCTACCATCCTGCCTGAGTAGCCAGGTTGCTTGCTGCAAAACACTCTTTTTCTCCTCTTCCACAATGCCCTGTGGACACTTGCAGCCAAAATAAAAAGCTCCTGACCCTCTGTGTGATGTGATATTACAGTTTTTATATTTCCATGCTGGGCTGAAAGAAATCTGTGCTGTGAGTCAGGAAAGGCCAGGACCCACTTGGGCTTCCTGCAGGCTGAGGTGGTCCCAGCAGACATCCTGCTGCTTTTTTGGGGAATGTGTGAGGGGGAGTAGAGGGGGAGACAGAGAGGCCGAGATCACAGAGTGGAAACTCAGCTCCAGAGTGGCAGTGCAGACTGCAGACTCTCCCTGCTGAATGCCTGCTGGGGCTGGCAAAGAAGGAAAATGCCCCAATAACAGCCCGGTGGCACTGTGTCTCAGGGACAGGTACAGGGAGGTGACAACAAACAGCAGCATGGCCCGGTCTCACAGCTTCTAGGAAGCAGTGACAGAGGGGCCTCATGTGCCAGAGATTTCAGAAAGGCTGTCTTCTCAAATGGCCACTCTGAAACCCCTCTCTTTGTCTCTTGGGTTTGTGAATGCTTTTGACAGCCACAGCATCCTGGGGCAACGCGTTTCACGATTTCATTAAGCACTCCTTGAAAAGCACCTCCCATTGTTCAACTGAGCTGCCAGCCTGGTCATTTCAGAGGGTGCTGCCTTGGTGGAGAGAAAAATCAATCTTCTGCCTTCCAGGGAGCTGAAGGAGAAGGGACTCTTCACCATCCAACACATTACTGGTCCCATTCAGAGGTCCTGCTTTGTAGACTTGGTGAGGTTTGCTTGGCAGTTACCAGCGAGGTGAGAACATTGTTCTGAATTGCCCCTCATACTTCATACACAGTGTGTAGAGTAGGTATGTGCTTGTTCATCTCCATGTGTGCTCAGGGTCTGCCTTCATGTCTGGTTTTAGACCTGAGATTTCTAATGTCTGTCAGCTGTCTGTAGGATCTGTGGGTACATGCAGCTGTATTTACTGGCAGGTCGGGTATCTGACACTCATCTTTGAGTGTGGTGCCTTTATAATGCAATGTGCAAATGCAGAAAATGAGACACTGATGATGTTATTTGCCAGAGTCCCAATCTCTGCCCAAGCTGTATTTAAATGCTGCAAATTATTCTGTAGACCTGAGCATGTGTTTTCTGTTTCCTGGCTGAATGCTTCAGCTGCTGGTGTTGCTTTTTTGAACAGGAGCACCTGACTCTTTTATCTTTATGACTTCTGCCTTTATGATTTGAAAGTAGCCCTTGATTTAATTTTTTAGTAAAAGGGCCTAAAATCAAAACTGTGGACATTTTAGAAGGGTTAAATAGAACACCTAATGAAATTTTTATTTTAGGCCTGCAGTGAGCAGGTCTGAGGCCAGAAATTGGTGCCAGAGTAAGTACCTTTCTGTGCTTGTGCTCTCCTGCTCTTCCTGTACTTGTATGTTCCCCTGGACACAGTGGGATGAGTTGTCATTTTCTGGGACTTCTGTTGAAGGCAACTGGTTTTCTTTCCAAGGTGATTCTTATGTTTCCCCTCATGGCTTCCCCAGGTGACCAACCTCCGTTCCAAGGTGTCCTGCTCTGCCGTTGTCACTCTGGGAGAGCTCTCTGTGACCTTGAAGAAGGACATGGACTCTGAGGTGGATGAGGTTGCTCGGCTCCTTCTCCAGATGGTGTCCAACTCCCCAGAATTTGTTCAGAAAGCAGCCAGTCAGAGCCTGGGGATCCTGGTGGACAATGTGACTCCTGCACGAGCAATGACTGCTCTCATGGACATGGGAGTCAAGTAGGTTCTTCTTCTTTTAGTGATATTCTTCATCTTCGTGTGTGTGGGAGGGAGAAGGGATGAGACAGAGAATGGGAATGCTGGAAGGGAAGGGTCCTGTATCCTGCATCTTCTGTGAACTCAGTGATGTGATTCTCCAACCAACCTCATTTCTCTCCTCTTGTCACCTATTTCTGCCCTCCTGCAGCCCATTGGTTCTCAGAATCACAGAAGTGTAGAATATGGGGAGTTGGATGGGTCCATCAGGACCATCGAGTCCAGCTCCTAGCCTTGCCCAGAACAGCCCAAGGGTCACACCAAGTGCCTGAGATTTTCTCCAAATGCTCCTTCAACCCTGTCAGGCTTGGTGCTGTGACCACTGCCCTGGGGAGGCTGTTCCAGTGCCCAATCACCCTCTGGGTGAAAAACCCTTTTTCCTGATATCCAAACTAAAGCTCCTCTGACTCAGCTTCCTGCTGCTTCCTGGAGTTCTCCCAGTCTGTCAGATTTTCCTAGATGTGGTGATCAGTGGGGAAGGGAAAGTGCCTGCAAAGGCCAAGGATAGAGCCTTGTGCTTTTGTGGGCAGAGGGACAATTGCAATTTCAGCTGTGAGCAGTGTTTGGTATTTCACAGCTCTAACCACAGAGGCCCTGGGAAAACCATGTCTCCTCATGATGCCATTAACTTGAGAAATGAGGAGGGTCCTTGCTGGGGCGTGGGGCACATGGGGGACAATCTGCTGGGCGTGGCACAACCTGCACTGCAGGTGCAGCTCCTGCCAAAGGAGCCTTGTATGACTGTCCTGGCCTCAGAGCTCTACTTTCTATTCAAACTGATGTTTCATCATCTCAGTTAGCCTTGAGATGATGAATCACTTTACAGGCACCTTCACAGGCTGACTGCCATGGGACAGTTGAAGCAAATGCTGCCTTAAATGTTGGTGCTGGGCCTGATAGTTCCCAGAGACACTCTCTAGAACAGGACAGCCTGGCTAAACTGCCTGCCACACTTTCCTCAGCTTTGGAATAGGATAAAACATTCAGATGGATCCATTGCCAAGCCCCACAGAAGAAACAGGCTGCATTGCTGGATATTCTGAAACTTTATCGCCTACAACGTGTTTTCCCTGCATTTGTTGTTTTCCAAAGTTCTGCAGATTTGGGGATAAATGGCTGGAAAGAGCCCCAGTCCTGCTGCAGCTCTGTGTAGTGGGTGCCTTCTGATGGGTCAGCATCAATTGTTCTTAATTTCTAAATTATTCATATGACATCTATTTCTTTAATCTTTCTCAGAGTAAATACCGTGAAAGAAACTGAGTATCAGACAGAGCAGGGAGACTGAATTCTCCCTCTTCCATGCAGGCAGGCCTTGTGTACAATGCTAACTTTGTGTTTAGCTGAGGCCAGAACCTTCTGCAGGTGTCTGAAGGTGCAGGGAGAGCCCAGGCTCCTTCCCCCAGCAAGGGCAGGGAGCAGCTCTGGCCAAGGCCAGCGCTGCTGCTGCTCCTTGTCCCTGTGCCCAGGGTTTGCTCTCTCCTCCCCAGCAGCCGCCCCGCCCCGGTGCGCGAGTGTGCGGCCCAACTCCTCCTGTCCCTGATGGAGAGAATTGGAGTCACCCAGCTCGCAGGCACCCCCAGGGCTGAGAGGCTGCCACACGTGGCAGGGAAGCTTGCTCAGGACTGCCACAAGGACACAAGGTAATGATCTTCATTTCATCTCCCAAAACAGGAAAACCGTTTTGTGTCTGGCTGTAAAGGTGAAACCACACAAGAGTGGAAACTAAAGGGAATATGAAGTAACCTCACGGTGTGAATAAGGGTCATAGAATCATGGAAGATGCTGAGTTGGAAGGGACCCATCAGGGTCATCGAGTCCATCTCCTGGCCATGTGCAGTGACCCCAAGAGTCACTCCATGTACTTGAGAGCATTGTGCAAACTCTTCTTGAGCTCTGTCAGCCTTGGCAGTGTGACCACTGCTCTGGGTTGCCTGGGCAAATGGCTGTACTGAGAAACCTGAGGTTGGCCAGCAAAAAGGAACATTGCCAGCTTTTTCCTGTGGCTTGAAGAATTCTTTACTGAGATCGAAAGAGCTCAGATCAGCCAGTCCAACTGTTTTGTTTGGCCTTAGGTGCACAACACAAAGCCAAAGTGCTGGCTAATGTTCATCACTGATAGATCCCAAACATCCATTTCTCATTAACTTCAGACTTTTCTAGAAATATTTCAGGGGTCTTCAGCCAAAATATTCAGTCTTTCTAAACCTGTTCTGCAGATTTCTAGAATGCTGTTATCTGTGGCTCAGTGAGTTCCAAACTTCTTCTTGAAGAAAACTGTGGTTTCCTAGTGGCAAAATCAACCCTAACCACCAAAATCCCCTTCCTTTGATGATTAAATTCCCATTAATAGCTGCCAAGAACACCAGAGCCAGTAGCTGTCCCTGTGCATACACATAGTATAAAATAATCAAGAGGGTGCATGAGGTGTTTTGTCCTGACTTCCCTGCCAGGTAAAGAAAGGCAAATGATTGTGCAATGGCAGCAAGATACTGCTAATAGGCTCTGACAACAAAGCAGATGTGTTTTGCTTGTTCCCTGGGATCCTTTGATGCCACAGAAGCACACCCCCAGTTTCAGAGTGAAATGGTATTTTTCTGTTGCTCCACATTCTCCTCTTGCCTCTTGTGTTCAGCTGACAGCACTGTGCAGTGTCAAGTGAGGTAAATCTCCCTCTTTGCTGAGTAGGTAATGCCTTCTCGTGTAAGGATTGCACCTGATGAGTTTAAGGTATCAGCCTCTTCTGTTAACACTCTTCCTGTGTTTGTTCACTTTTCTTTTCCTTCCTTCCCGCCTTCCTTCCTTCCTGCCTTCCTGCCTTCCTTAGGCATTATGGACAGGAGATGGTGAAGATGTTGCTCAATCATCAACAATTTAAAATGCTTTTGGAGCAATCTCTTTCCACCCATGACCTGGAAGATATTCTGACAAGAATTAAGAAGAAAGTAAGTGCTTAGCAGGAGAAACGTCTCCTTTGTGCAAGTATTGCCACTGCTAATATGAGATCAAGCATACCCAATCTGTCTTTAGCTCATTCCTCTTCTGCTGAATCATTTTGCTCCTGGGAATGAGCTGTTAATCCTCAGCCTGTTCATCTGCAGACCACAAAGGAACTGATATTATCAGGGGAAAAAGTGGGGGTTTGAATATTTTCAATATCGGTCACAAAGAGGAAAGGGAAAGAGGAGAAAATGGGTTTACATTTAAGCATAAGCCCCCACCATGCTCTCCCTACACTGCCCCCTGTAAAGCAATTAAGTGAGAATTGTGCTTCTGAAGATAACAGAGTCTTTGCAAAGGACACTGGAAGCAGTAGTGTCAAGAAAATTCCCAAATTTAGAAAAGATGTCCAAGTCAATCCTAGTTACTACAATGACTGTCTGTCTTTTGGGAATACTGCCCTGCTATCAAGCCCAGTGGAGCTGGAAGAAGCTTGGTGAATTCAGCAGCATCCAGTGGAAAATCTTTTTTTGTTTGAGGGGGGTATTTTATTTTTTTATATTGACATTACAGAAGGGAGCCTGCCTTTTTGCAGGCACAGGGAGAGTGAGTGTTGAACCAAATCAACTTCCAACACAATGGGCCAACCCCCAAAGAGTCCAGTTTGTTCTGCTGCTTCCTTCACGAACACTTGTTGCCTGCCAGTTTGCATTATTCCCATTTCTGCTCAAGACTAAGGAATTTGGGATTTTAGACTGCTGCTCAGTCTGGTAGCACCCATAACCTGCCTTGGGCTATTGAAAACAATGAGTTGGCATTACTCAATCTCTGTTCTGTTTCCATCTGTATGTTAGGAAATGTTTCTCTAAGCCTTAGTAGCAGTGATCCTGGTTCTAACTTGTGTTTTCAACAGGGAATTTCCTGTTTTATATTCTAAAGATTGATGGGGTTTCTCTATGTCGTTATAGGGGATGGAAAACCAGAAGGCTGAAGGCCCATCTGTCAAGGAGCCGGTGAAGGAGAGGAACGGTGGCTCAAAGGAGCCCCAGGCCACATTGTCTGCTAGCAAACGGTACTGAGCACTTTTGTCAGATGTGACAAAGCACATGGCAAGCTTTACATGCCTCTTCCTCAGGAAAAACTTTCTGCAGATGACCAATGCCACAGATTGTTTCCTTTCCCTCCAAATGCTCCAGGATAAAAAATGTCTACTTGTGCATTGTGCTGACCACAACTTCTCTGGAGGGGTTTCCACAAAAATGGAGAGACAAAAAGACACCCATTGGCTGCAGCTCAGACGATCCAGTGCAGTAGCAAGGGCAGTGCTGTGGAGGCTGGGAGAGGGCCAAGTTTCTGCTGCCTGACTTGGGACAAGTAAATTCAAACAGGGGTTTTCTTTCATCTGAGTGGAGTCTTTTTCAGATGGGTGTTTTGATGAGAAATCTCAGTCTGGAAGCAAGATGCCATTCCACAAAGATGCAGTTTGCATCCATGTGGTTTGGCCTGGCGGAATCATGGTTTTCTTACCCTCAAACAGTACCAAGTTTGAGCAGTAAGGCAAGTCAATTCCTGAACAACTTCAGTCAACAGGTGTCTGAATGTGGACTTTTTGTCTTGATATTCCTGTCCTTCATGTAATTTGCTTGATGGACAGCATGTTTGGTTTATGTCCCCCTGTGCTGCAATCAGCATTTAAGACAGGAATTTGCTCCTTGCTGTCCCTTCATGGCAGTTGCAGAGTTGCTTGTACCTGTTCTCCTCTGATAGCAGAGGGGATTTATTTAGCTCTGTCCTGCTCAGCAGTGGCAGGAAAGTGACCACATGCCTCAGTAGCACAGCTAGCATCTTCCTGTGCTCATGGAAGAGACAGGTTGATCCAGGAGAATTGTTCCCAGTGGGGTTGTTAAGCTGTGCATCTGGTCTCTAGGGAAGCAAATGAAATGTGAGCGTAGTTCTGGGATGTCTGGCTTCTGTTTTTATCTCTCTTACTGATTTTCTGAATCTTTCAAATATGGCCCTGTTCATCTGTTCAGATGCATCTGAGCTACTTTTCCAGATTGTCATGCCTGGTTGTAGAGACACTTCTCCAGAGTGATGAGTTCCCTTATTCTAAGACACTCATGTCCTTTATGAGGAGGCATTTAAACTTGGCAGTAGTGTCTCTCTTTCTCCACAAAGCAATGTGACCTCTGTGTCCCGGCAGCCATCTGAAGATAGATCAGATGCATCTCATCCTGTGTTTTCCTGAGTGAGCAGTGGTGAGAATGTCACTTGCAGATTGTCTCCCATAATGATTGTCATGAGGTCCAAGTTGTTCTTCAGAGACCCTCATGACTTTCCAGCTTGAAATCACATAATTAGGAAAGCGGCTCAAGATGTTTTGCTCACAATTAACTGAAGGTATTGTCTGTGGCTGCAGCTCTCTCCACAGAGAGCAGCAGCCACAAATTTTCCAGGCATTATCCTGGGGAAGGATGTTAGAAGATCAGAGAAAAGAATGAGAAACAATTCTTATCTTCACTTGCTGCGCCTGTTGTTGTGAACGTGTGGAATGTGATATGGAGATCTGTTTACCAAAGGGTAACTTCTCAATCGGCCACTGGTGATGGTGTTTTGGATTCAATTGACCAATCTGGTCTCTCTGTATCAGACTGTCTGTATGGGCCATGAGTTTCTGTATAGTATAGTATAGTATAGTATAGTATAGTATAGTATAGTATAGTATAGTATAATACAGTGATTGAGCAGCCTTCTGAAATCATGGAGTCAATGCTAATTATTTCCACGATGGGGGTGCGATACTACTATAATTATGACCAACAGATCCTCATTTGGTTTTATTTCCCAGGGTGAAATCTCCCTCTGATGGACACCTCCTACACTGTGCAAAAGCCCAGGTCACATCACCTCCACCTGTGGAAGAAACGGAGCTGCTCCAGAAGCTTTACCATCTCCTGGAAGCCAAGGGGTTTCAGACAAGGATGGAAGGAGTGGAACTCCTCCAGGACTTGTGCAAAACCAGCCCCCAGCTCATCTCCACTAACATTGCCCAAGTATGTAGGATATCTTCACTGCTCCTTTCCTTTAGCTCCTTTCCTAAGCCTGTAGCAGCAAAGTTAATTCAGTGTGTCTTGGCACTCCGTCCTGGCTGTTTGGGACACGCTGGTCCCTCTTACCCAGACAAATGTAATTCAGGTCCAGGCTTCAGGACAAGTTATTTCAGTCCAGCTGTATTTGTCTGGCAGGTGCCTATTGATGCTATTCATCAGATGATGGCAGAATTTTCTGCTGGTGTAACTGCTGCTCTCTCCTACTCCCAGTTGGGTGAAGTGAAGGGAATCCAGCCCCTGAAAGCATGGCAGTTGTTCTCTAGACCAAAAACGGGTTTGCATAGGGAAGAGAAGTATCAGGCTGGGTTGGTTTAAACCCAGTTGTTTTTTTTTAAGAACACTTCTATATACTTCATCTCGTCTTACACAGGCACAGCTCTGGCTACTCATTTCCATCCATGTTCCTATTCCTCTCGGTAAAGACAGTGCTCACCCTTCTGGGGGTCTTTTTTTCTCTTTGGAAAAGGAGGAAAACAGTTAAGGACTCATCTCTGCCTTCTCCTCCCAGTAGCTGCTTTTTCCCTTTTTCCAGGGAAAGGTGCCTGATAATGTGGCTGTCAAGGGACTGAACCTGCTCTAATGAGAGCTGTACAGCACATTATATTTCAGAAGTCCACTTGTTAGTTAGGGAAATGGTCTGGATCCTGGAAGAGTTGATCCGAGCCCTGCACTTCTCCAGACACAGGTTCTGAGACAAACAAAATAAAACTTAGATCTCTTCCAGCCATAATTTTGGCAAAATCGTAACTGCCCTCAGTACTTGAGGCAACTGTAGAGAAAACCAGGCATTGTAAACATCTGCTTCCATTCAAAGCAAAGGTACTCTTTAGCATTAATAAATGGAATTGATTTAATGATTTATAGATGGAGAGAAACACCATAGGAACTATTCAGTCCCCAGCCAAACCTCTTAAAAACACAAGAAAATCTTTCAACCAGCATGAGGTTGGGCCACCATTCCAGTGAGTGGTCCACAGGAAAACAGTGAAATTGTGCAAGCGAGTGCCGACCTGACAGAAAGGATCACTGTCATCTTTGACATTGCTGACTGCTACAGCCACTCTTCAAACAAGGACATTTAAATCCAGCTTTCACGTTGCTTGTTCTCTTCACAGATTTTTGATTCTTTTGTCCTGAGAATATCTGACAGCCACAAGAAAGTGAAGCAGAGGGCGCTGGACGTGCTGGCTGAAATCACAGGAGCCCTGAAAGATGCCTTGAACCCAGAAATCGTTGGTTTGGTGGAAGGAATAACAAAGTACCTGAACTCAAAGGATCCCAGGGTTTGTGGAGCAGCTGTGAAAGCACTGGAAGAATCCATTGCTCATTTGGGTAAGGCTGAGCCCTGGCAGGGACTCTCCTCAGCTTCGTCTCTGTCTCTCCTGCACAAGAGAGCGCTGAGTGCCTTGACAGCTGCTCTTGTCTGTGGAACACTGCAGCTGACACCCACCAGAGGCTGTGCAGGTGCAGTCCTTGTGCACCATCCCCAACAGGCTGGAATGGGATCAGCATTTCCCAACAGTCCCAGGAGCCCTTGGCTCTGTGCTGCTTGTCTGAAGAGCAAGTCCTGGACTACAGCTCTGCTACAGTTCAGAGGCAAAGGGGGTTTGGAGTTTGCTTGGGCCCCGTCTGACTTCCCAAATGAACAGCTTTGCTGTTGGCATGAAGGGACACTGACCCATCAGAGCTTCTGCAGAGCAGCCCTGGGAGGCTCTACATGAGAGGCATTAGCTGCCTGTTTTCCACTTTTCTTCTTTGTCTTCTATTTTCAAAGGGGAACTTGTGATTCACCAAGTACATTTCTTTAGAACAAACAGGTATAAACCCAGCTGTCAATGATACCTTGTTCCACCTGTTGTTTTGCATGGGCCAAGATAGCCACAGCAATTAACTACACAGGCAAGGGCTGCTCTAAATTCCTTTGCCACACACATTTATGTCAGCTCTGAGAATGCTGCACTGGGGAAATATGCCTGAAAAAAGGAGTGTTGAAGAGGTAGGTCTTCAAGGGGAGTTTCTCCTTTCTCCTCCCAGCTGCTCTGTGAACTCAGGAACTGCCTGACTCAGTGCCTTTCTGTGTCCCAAGTATGGGGCTCTTCCTTTTTGCTCTGGGATGCAAAACCTTTTCCCTGCTTCCATGTGACTGAACTCTCGAGGTCCCTGGTGTGAAATGTTTTAACACAGCTCCTGCTACAGCAGAAAAGTTTGGATTTACAAATGTGAAAGGAGAGTTTTTCTTTTGGAATTTAAAACCCTGCCAAGCAGGCTAGAAGGAAAGAAGAAAAGAATTCAAAACCCAGCAGAAATGTACTTGATTTTTTAAAATGGGGTTGGCCCTGCCCTTTACCTCCCCACTGTCCTTTCTCCTGTGACCTGAGCAAAGTGAGCAGAATCGTGTGTTTCCCTTGTAGATAAAGTGTCACTGCTGAAAGAGTTCAGCTACCAATGGAATCACCTGAGTGGCCAAGCCCTGCTGGATGTCACCGAGTTTGTCACAGGTATGGCCTCCCCTTCTGAGCCCAGAGCTCTTCCCAGGGAGTATTTACAGGGAATGCCTGTGAGCAGAGAGCAGAGCAGCTCCTCCAAACCAGGAGGTGCTGAGCTTGTCCCTGCTGCCCCATAGCCAAGGCAGGTGGGTTTGGCAGGTTTTCCCTGACTGCTGCAGGGCTGGGCAGCATCTGAGATGGGGGCAGCGCTGGGCCTGGGGCTGAGCTCTCACTGGGGCATCTCAGAACCACCTCCAGCAAAGGGAGGGCTAAAAATGCCCCAGCTGGCTCCTCTCTGGGGAGCTCAGGGACATCTGTGATCTTTGAGGGGAAATGGTGGCCAATGATGTTTCAGGGCATCAGTTTGTTTTGTCCTCACAGAATTCTTGTTTTTCCCTTGGAAAGTTTTGAGGCTGAACCGTGCAGAGCCTGGGGGTCACAGCTTAGGCCAGAATGCAACAGAGGTATCAGAGGCACGGGTTTAGTGCAAGGCAGCCTCTGGGGCACAGGACAGAAGCAGAGTGCTGAGGCTCCCTGCCTGTGCTGTCACAGTGGCCTTGGACTGAGCCTTTCAGAGTGTGCAAACTGTGTCTGCCTGTGTCAGCGCTGTTCAAAATGCTACAAATGCAGCTGATAATTGATTCCTCAGAGGAGCTTGCTGTGTCAGCAAGAGCCAAGGAATGGAAAAAGGATAATCTCAATATATAGTAGAGAAGATGATTGATAGCCTTGCTTCAACTGGAGCTAAATCCACTGCTAATTATGCCAACATCTTTGAATGCAAGGTTTTGCACTTTATGTCTTCATTAGGAATCTCAAAAGGGCATGTTCAGCAATTGGGAATGTCAAAGGCCCTTTAAAGAGCATTTGAATAAAGTAGATCTCCAGTAACAGGGAATTTAGTTTAACAGTTCTTTTGATCTCTTTTTCAAATAAAGGAATTAACCATAAATTAGGACTACTTTAGAAAAAGCAGATGTTCTCTCTGAGATTTAGTAGGAACAGACAGCTGTTCCTTACGTTCAGTAGTCACCGATGTCTTTAATTGCATTTAAATTCAAATGAATTCCCATTTTAAAATGGGTACCATAACCCTTTCCTGCTTAGCAGAATTGGTTTTGGTTACTTGCAGGAGCTCTTTCAATGTTGATGACTGCTGGTGGATTAACAGCATAGAGAAAATGAAGTCTCTTCTGCCACAGAATATTAAATGGCTGCTAGATAACAATTTGTCTGATCAGAAAATAAGAATGGTCTCCAGAGCATTTCAGGTTTTGATCTCTCAGCCAAATCTGCCAAGCAAGAAGCCTGTTGGTAGTTAATATTTGTCTGTGTTTGATATAGTTCAGTTCAGAAAATGGGCAGAGAGATTTCAGAGACAATATGAGAAAATATTCGTGTTTTGGTTACATTTCAGTCCCCTGTGCAGCATTTTTCTTTCTCTATGACCCTATTTCAGTGGACATTATAAGAAAAAATGCCATTACCATTGGGACGGTAAATGGCATTAAAATGTGGAGATGCTCAAATGCCAAGGCAATGGGGTCTGGGTAATTCTCTCAGACACCCTGAGGTTTGAAACAGCTCTTTGTTGGAAGCCCCAAAAGCATTCTGCCAAAGACACCAGCTGTTCACTGATGTTTCTCATCCAGCTGTCAGGCAGCAGCCATCTCTGGTGGGCTGGAGTTTTGAGGTGTGTTCTAATCCTGTCCTTTGCTGTGTGCCAAGGGAAGAGCCAGATTAGACATTTGGCACCTCACATCAAAGTTACAAAAATGGAATCATCCCTTTTATTAGAAATCTCTCAATTGCTCTCTATGGTACATTTCCAAATCTTCAGTGTGGGTTTATACAACTTCTTAATGGAAATCAAAGGCAATTGGACATTTCATTCATTGTTCATGCAGAGATTGTGAAATAATTTAGTAAAGGTAGGAAGTCTGCCACAGGGACAAGGCTCTGGTTGGAGCAATTAGTGCTGAGGGGTTGGTGGTTCTGTTTCCAGGATGATCAGCTGCTTTGCCCGTTTCTGGACCAAGGGGCTCTGGGTGCTATTTTGCTGCTCTTAGCCAGAGAGGCTGGCAAGAAGCAGAAGCGGAGGTAGATCCTTGTTTGCAGTGAGGCTGGTGGGTAAGGAGCTGTGTCTCTGTCCCGGCAGTGCTTGTGCAGGGGGTTCATGCCAGGAGCCCTGAAGTCGTCCAGCGCGACGCCCTGCCCGTGCTCTGGTCCTGCCTGGGGAACAAGGCGCTGCTGTGCGGAGCGCCAACGTCCGCACCGTGGCCACCAAGCTCGCCCCTGCCCTCTGCAAGGTGATGGGCACCCAGCTGAAGAAATGTGCTGCCAGCAAGCCTCCACATGTGCAGGAAAACCTTTCCAAAATGCTGGGCTGGTGAAGGCGAGATGTTCTCCAGAAAGTTGAGGAAGCGCTGAGTTGGACACCTCTGGATTTGCCTTTTTAGCTGTGCCAAAAAGACGAAATCCTAAGGAAGGGCGTGCATCTGCCCCCTGCTCTCTACATTGCCCTTCCTAGTCATGGCATTGGGGGCCTGGAGAAACTCCAGATGGAGGACAAGGTGAAGGCAATCATGGCTCAGCCTCACACAGAGGTGAGGGGGAGCTGGGCCAATCTCTGCTGACAGGAAGGGTCTTGTGGCAGCCCAGAGAGGCTGTGCATATTGCCAGGGAACAGCTGTGCCCTGCATGTGCCCCTGCAATGAGCTGTGCTGCTGCCAGTGCCCCTGGAGCTGTGGGGCTGCTGAGCTGTGGGGCAGGCAGAGGAGCAGGAGGGTGCATGTGCAGCTGAGCCGTTCCTGGGGAGCACAGGGCTCTGGGCTCCCTGCTGTCCCAGGGCAGCCCAGAGGCCAGGCTGTGCCTGTGCCAGCTCTGGGGAAGGGCTCAGGGTTGTGCCCCGGCCTGCCTCAGTGTCTGCCAGCAGGAGCATGTTTCCCTGTGCAGCTGTTTAGAAGTTTGCAGGAAATGTGTCCCATGAAATATGGAGCTTCAGCTGCTTTAGGTATGCATGGTGGCCTCTGTTAAACTTTGTGTCTCCACTCTGCAGATGTGACTGGTTACAGTCTTACCGAGAAGTTTTCTCTGGACACTTCCGATGTTCCCGCATCCACAAAGTCCTCGCCTCCCGTCCAGAAGAGCTCTCTTTCCTCCAAGATCAGGAAGAAGCTGCCGCCTGTATGGAGAATGTTTGAAGAATAGGATTGATGAGTTAGGCTTCATAGTTACAGCTGTACATATGTTCTGATCTTTACATGTAGTTTTGAATTAATGTGTTTTGATTCTGTCTCTAAAATTTGATGACATACTTTTAATTGTATATATTTTATTTTGATGATAAAAAAAGGGTAAATAAATAAATAAAATTTAAATAAACCAAGAGGAGAATGTGAGACCAGGACCTGCTAGCCTAGAGATTATGGGACGCAGCTCAGTCAATGTGCCAGTGTCTCACCACATCCTTTCCACATTGGGCCTCTCCTCTTCCTCTTTAGTCATGTTTTCTTTGTGTCATTTGTACTGCTGTTTTCAACTTGTCACTGTAACAGGGCCACACACTGAAATGTTTGGGGGACAATGGATCCAAAAGATCCTGTCTAGTCAAAGGTTTTCTACCTAGGTGTGTTCTGTGCTCACCAAAGGCCTAGCAAAGAAACCAAGAGAGGTGTGCCCAAACCCCAAAGCTTTGCTCCTTTGCAATCTCCCACAGATCTGGCACACAGGTGTCTTCAATCACAATTCCATAGGTAAGAAGAGGTCATGTATTTCACTGGGAAAAGATGCACTGCTTTGGCAAAGTGTTTGCACCTTGTTTGCAGAAGGATGAGTGCACTGGGAGGCCAATAACAAGTGACAAGGGTTCCTCAAATCTGCACTGCAGCTTGGGTGCCATTCAGCCCAGAGCTAGGGGAACATTTGTTCCCATGGACCAGTGCTTGCCAGTGGAATGAATTCCTGCACAGCTGGAAGAAGCAATTCTGGATTCAGCTCCAGCTGTTGGTGGGCTGCATGATCATTGACAATGTTGCCCTTCCAGAAATTATTCTGCAGTTTCCTTTCATAGTCATTTGAAGCTTTTAAACTTCACATTTCAATTTTCTTTGCCTTAGGGAAAAACACTTTTGGGCCCAGGGCAAACTGTAACCTTTTGACAGCAAAGTCCTCATCGTTGCCAGCTTCTGATGTTACACAATGTCACCTGGCTGCCTGTGTTTGCTTAGCTCTGGGTCTAGTCCCGGCCTAGTAAAGCCCAGGCAGGGTGGCACGTTGCAGGGAAAACTGGTCCATGAGCTTATGGGATTGCCATCAGCGGAAGAGTGAATGTGCCCTTTGGAGATTCCTCTGGAGACAAAATTAGGGATCTACTCCATGCTACAATATTCTCTTACATCTTTCTGCAGTGTCCTAGAAAAGGCTGTGAAACTTCACACCTCCTTGCACGCCCACTGTTTGAAGAGGGGCATTTTTGTCCCTCCTCAAAGTCATTGCTCTTGCACACCAGAAACATGAACATCAGCCAACAGGAATGATGCATGGTCCTGCTGCTGCTGCTGCCTCAGAGCACTGGGAAGGGTAGACCTGGGTGTTACCAATATGAGCACTTAATCAGCATTTCATGCTCCTTCAAGCTGTCCAGATCTCAGGGCTTTTTGTTTGCAAGCAGCCACTGCACCATCTCTAGGGAAGAACAGGAAATGGGAAACAGCGACTGCCAGCCTTGCAGGAGTGTGGGGGGAAACCTGAAGTGTTTGCATCAAAAGATGAATGGGAAGAGTGTAATTGCCAAAGCAAATGCTTCCTTAGGATAGCAGGAGCAGTTCTTTACTGCATGCTTGCATGAAGATCATTTGGGATCTCCTTTTTGTGTCTCATGCAGAAAACGAGCTCTTAATAATACCATGCTACTTAAACCAGATTGGGATGTAGCTCTGTAGTGGTTCACAATGAAGCAGACTGCCTGCTGTGTCACTGCCAGTCCTGCTGAGCCTGTGAGGGACTGTAGTGTATTCCATGCCTGTTTTGCCTCCAAGCAAAGCTTGGTTTTCTTTATTACTGTGGAGCAAATACAAGATTAATAAAACGGACAATTAAACTGGCCACTTTGGAGGATATGCTCATGCTTTGGCATGTCAGTCCTGTACCTCATGCTCCCAAGGCTTGTTACTCATCATGAAATATTTTAACAAAAAAACCTCAGCTCTCATGTTACATCTGAATAAAATTGCACAAGATCATCAAGAATTCTGCTGTCAGGAACAAGACAAGAGCCTTCTGACACTTACTTGCAGCTGTCCTGGATTTCTGCAGCCCTTTGTGAAAAGCTGCAGCAGACAGAGTGTTTAGAGTTGGTCTGGGCCTTTATGAAAGATCTGTGGAGCAGTGTGCAGGGCTCTCCTGGCAGGAAACTGTTTGTCCAAGCCCAGGGACACGGTGCCGGCAGGAGCGGAGCGGCCCCGCTCCCAGCCCGAGAGTCTGTGGGCTGAGCCACGCCGGGGAGAAAAGGCAGCGAGGGGCTCCAGCCCAGCTGCTTCACTGCCCTGCCCGCTCCATGGAGCTCTGCCATGGGAGAAAGCCGACGCCGGACGAGCCCCCGAGCTTCCATCAGCTGCTGGAACTGCTCCGTGACAGCTCCTGTTCTTCCGAGAGAGACCCCAGCGCCTTCTTGTAACGCGTGTCATGGGGGGATTCTGTTTGTTAATAAACTGTTGGGGGTTTCCACTTTCATCTATTAGTAATAATTTCCTATTGCTGGAAAGGGGTTGTTGGAACACTTCAGAGGAAACAATTTATTGCACAATATCCTGTTTGAAGTTGTCTCAAACTGTGTGAGACAGATGGCTTCACATAGGAGCATCCCCAAGGCTGCGGAGGGGAAGGCACAGAGGAAGACAAACCCAGTATTTCTGAGGGAACTCCTTGACACCAAACCATCATGAGCTGTCAAACAGCAGACCTGATGTTTTGAGACATGGGCCACAGGGGAAACCTTTCAGTGTGTTTGGTCCAGGCGGGGTTATGCTCGAGGCAAAGGTGTGTCAGTGTGTTGGATAATACCCTTTTCTGGACCTAGAAGTGGGGCAACTGAGAGGTGTTTTAAAAACTTTTATTCCAATTTCAGTCTCATGAGAAAGGTGAGACAATAGAGATGTTATAATTCACACCATCACAATCAGAAGCCAACTACTTCCTAATTAGAATACATTATAAGTGTTTCTTGGTCTATCAGCCTTTTGCCATGCCATGTTGTAGATGCTTTGAAGCCAATTATTTAAAACTACCCCTCGTGGGTCCCACTACAATGCATCTTTCATAGCTCTGTTTTTCCAAAGTCTTATTTGCAAGGTGTCCTGGGGTGACGTTATGATGCTTGTATATCCCCATTCATCTGTTCTGTGCCTTTAAGACCGGCACTGAAGAGTGGAAGTTTTGTTTGGGTTTCTCTTATCAGGACACAGAGACAAGCTGTAGACAGAGCTGTTTTTTTTTACTTCCAGCTTTGGGCTTGCTGCTTTTGCTTGCTCTCTTTTTCTGCTCTTGCTTCTGCTCTGCTTTCTGCCTCTGCTTATTAGCTAGTTCTAGCTAAACAGTCCACATTGCTTCCTGGACTGTTTCTCCTCTCCTGTTCCTGTGACCATCTCGAACCTGCTCCGGACTGGGACCCGGGAACACCAAGGGTTCGGCTGCAGCGGCTGGCCCAGCGCCGGAGGGACTGAGAACAGAGCAACCACCCCCCGAAAGAGACTTTCTGATTTTGCCATCTTTCTCAGAGCGGTGTCATCGGGTATTGTTCATTTTGTGTGCTGGGGGGTGCGGGGCCAGTCAAATAAACAGGTTCTTTCCACCTCTCTCCGAGGAATTTTTTTCCCGAACCGGTTGGGGGGAGGGGCCGTGTGGGTTTCGCTTTCTGGAGGGGCCCTCCTTTGCAGATTCTTTAACAAATTTGCCCTAAACCAGTACAAATCTTTGGCGCCCAAACGTGAGGTGAGAGAGAGAGTGGAAAAACCCTGTTTTGACTGCATTTTGGCTGCTATTACTCTGTGTTCGTTTAAATCAGCTAATAGCCATGCTTTTTGGATTCATAATGTCTGTTGGGGTGAAGGTTTGCATGCATTTCTGGTCCCTAGGGTTTTTTGAGATTTTAATACCTCTCTGGTCCCTAGGTTTATTTTCCTATCCAGAAATAGCTTTAGTATTGCCCCTAATACGTAGTTTTTACATCAGAGGGGCTGTGACCAGAATAGCTATCCTGCTGGGTTTGGTGGCAATAATGTGCAAGAAGTTTATAAACATGCGGGGGTCTGCTCCAGATATGAATGGTTCATGGCTATGGTTATGCATCCAGTTTGTCGCGGGAGGAGCAGGAGGGAATGAGGTTTTTCAGCCTCTGCTTTCCTCCTTCTCCTATGAATCAGTTGCATCACTAGTGAAGGATGTTCAGTTTCCCCTCAATGTTAAAGAAACCATCTTCCTGGTATTCAATCTGGTAACCTTCCTCTATACAGCCTGCTGCTTCTCTAGAATGAGGGCTGAGATTTCTAGACGGGCTGATGAGACCCCTGACTCAGGAGTAAACCCTGGTGTGGAAAATCCTAAGTGGTGTGGGAAATGGGAGGATATGGGCCAAATCCTGAAGGAATTCTCTGACCCTATAGTGTGGGATTTTCCCCATGAACAAATTCAGAACCCAGCTGAGGTGGGGAAATATCTGAAAGAGAAGTACCAGGATGAGCCTAAGGAGAGGAAGGTCATTGCAGTGAGCTGGGCCCTGGCATATGCTTATCGCACACTGCTAGATACTCTAGGGCAGCAGACAGAGGCAGGGGGGCAGGGAGATAAATCAGCAACTGTCCCGGTGACTCAGGCTGTAGCTAACACTCCAGGCTCGAAGCCAGCAGCTAAACCCATGGCTGTTGCTACCAGCACTAGAAGTGGGAAATGCACAGCCAAGACCAATCGACCAGTGGACGATGATGATGATGATGATGATGCAGGAGAAGGAACCTCAGTGCCTCCTGACGTAAAGTCAGGAGTCAAAGCAGCAGGTGCAAGATCAGATGCTAATACTGAGTCCTTCTCCCTGAAGGACCTTCGTGGCCTACGGAAGGATTACACTCGAAGGTCTGATGAATCCATAATTAGTTGGCTGGTCCGTCTCTGGGATGCTGCAGGCGAGGCTACAGTTTTGGATGGCACTGAAGCCAGGCATTTGGGATCCCTGTCACAGGATACTGTCATAGACCAAGGAATGATGAGGGGGGCTAACTCTCACAGCCTCTGGGAACGGGTCCTAAGAAGTGTGGCAGAAAGATACCTGTGTGCAGACGATCTCTATATGCAGCAGACTCAGTGGAAGACAATAGAGCAAGGGATCCAACGCCTGAGAGAAATGGCCGTGGCTGAGATTATCTTCTCAGATGATGTAACAACTAGGAACCCAGATTTAGTACCATGCACGTCTGTGATGTGGCGAAAACTCGTACGACTCGGGCCACAAGAATATGCTTCTGCCTTAGCTATCATGAAGAGGGATGAGAGGGGTGAGACTGTGCTTGACATGGCAAGGAAGCTCCGAGCATATGCAGATGCTGTACATGGCCCAACACATGCCAGAATCGCAGCGGTAGAAACACGTCTGCAGAACTTAGAGGATAAGATAGAGGAGAACCATAAGAAGCTTAGAGAGGAGATTAAAGAAGACCTTCTCCAAATTTCAGCAGTACAGATCCGAGGTTCCGGTATCCAAGGCAGATGTTTCCAAGATGGTGAGAGAAGATACACCCCACGAGCTGAGCTGTGGTTTTACCTGCGTGATTGTGGGGAAAACATGAGAAGGTGGGATAGGAAACCTACTGCTGTTCTGGCACGACGGGTGCGTGAACTGAAGGAAGCCACCAGGAGGAAAGCAGCTCCAGTTGCCCGTAGCCGAACAGCCAGGTATGATGATGATGACCTGTCTGATCCCCTCGAAGGAACATCCAAAACATACACCCAGGGAAATAATGATAACCAGGCTTAGAGGGGCCCTGCCTCTAGCCAGGTAGAGGCCAGGGAAAATCGTGTCTTCTGGTCTGTGTGGATTCGTTGGCCTGGCACATCGGAACCACAAGAGTATAAAGCCTTGGTCGATACTGGTGTGCAGTGCACGTTAATCCCATCAAGACATGTGGGGACAGAGTCTGTTTCTATTGCTGGTGTGACAGGGGGATCCCAGGACTTCACTTTGGTGGAAGCTGATGTGAGCCTAACGGGAAATGAGTGGAAGAAGCATCCTATTGTGACTGGCCCAGAGGCCCCATGTATTTTGGGCATAGACTACCTTCGAAGTGGGTACTTCAAAGACCCAAAAGGACTCAGATGGGCATTTGGAATAGCTGCTGTAGAGACAGAGGGCATCCAGCAATTGAACACCTTGCCTGGGTTGTCTGAGAATCCATCTGCAGTAGGATGCCTGACGGGAGAAGAGCAACGAGTGCCAGTTGCCACTTCCATAGTGCATCGACGGCAGTATAGAACCACTCGAGATGCTGTGATCCCCATCCATAAGATGATCCGAGAGCTGGAGAGCCAAGGGGTGGTCAGCAAGACCCACTCACCCTTCAACAGCCCCATTTGGCCTGTGCGAAAATCTGAAGGAGAATGGAGATTGACTGTGGACTATCGTGCATTGAATGAAGTGACTCCACCACTGAGTGCTGCCGTGCCAGACATATTAGAGCTCCAGTATGAGCTTGAGTCCAAGGCAGCAAGGTGGTACACCACTATAGACATAGCCAATGCATTTTTCTCCATTCCTCTGGCAGCAGAATGCAGGCCTCAGTTTGCCTTCACATGGAGGGGAGTGCAGTACACCTGGAACCGATTGCCCCAGGGGTGGAAGCACAGCCCCACCATCTGCCATGGACTGATCCAGACTGCACTGGAAAAGGGTGAGGCTCCAGAACATCTGCAGTATATTGATGACATCATTGTGTGGGGGAACACAGCTGCGGAAGTGTTCGAGAAAGGGAAGGAAATTATCCAGATCCTCCTGGGAGCTGGTTTCGCCATTAAAAAGAGCAAAGTAAAGGGACCAGCTCGTGAGATTCAATTCCTGGGAGTGAAGTGGCAAGATGGACGGCGTCAGATTCCTACAGATGTCATCAACAAGATCACAGCAATGTCTCCACCCACCAGTAAGAAAGAGACACAAGCTTTCTTGGGTGCAATAGGTTTTTGGAGGATGCATATTCCTGAGTACAGTCAGATCGTGAGCCCTCTCTACCTGGTCACCCGCAAGAAGAACAATTTCCAGTGGGGCCCTGAGCAGCAACAGGCCTTTGTCCAGATCAAGCAGGAGATTGCTCATGCAGTAGCCCTTGGCCCAGTCAGGACAGGACCAGAGGTGAAGAATGTGCTCTACTCAGCAGCCGGGAACCATGGCTTGTCCTGGAGCCTTTGGCAGAAGGTGCCTGAGGAGACTCGGGGTCGACCACTGGGATTTTGGAGTCGAAGCTACAGAGGGTCTGAAGCCAACTATACTCCAACAGAGAAAGAAATCCTGGCTGCCTATGAAGGAGTCCAGGCTGCTTCGGAGGTAATAGGCACTGAAGCACAACTCCTCCTGGCACCCCGACTACCGGTGCTGGGGTGGATGTTCAAAGGCAAGGTTCCTTCCAC
Organism: Zonotrichia albicollis; assembly: GCF_047830755.1. NCBI lineage: Eukaryota > Metazoa > Chordata > Aves > Passeriformes > Passerellidae > Zonotrichia > Zonotrichia albicollis. Next base: position 9,555,314 of record NC_133842.1, read on the forward strand.
TCACCATGCCACCAGTGCTACATGGAGCAAGTGGATTGCTCTCATCACTCAGCGCGCCCGTATAGGTAAACTGAATCGCCCTGGGATTTTGGAGGTCATTACAAATTGGCCCGAAGGTGAGAATTTTGGTGTCACAGATGAAGAGGAACAAGAACCAGTGACACGTGCTGAAGAGGCTCCTCCCTATAACCAACTGCCCCCAGAGGAAACACGCTACGCTCTTTTCACTGACGGTTCCTGTCGCATCGTAGGGATGAACCGGAAGTGGAAAGCAGCCGTATGGAGCCCCACACGACAGGTTGCACAAGCTACCGAAGGAGAAGGTGGATCAAGCCAATTTGCTGAACTCAAAGCTGTTCAACTGGCCCTTGACATTGCTGAGAGAGAGAAGTGGCCAAAGCTCTACCTCTACACTGATTCATGGATGGTAGCCAATGCTCTGTGGGGATGGCTGGAGAGGTGGAAAAAGGCTAACTGGCAGCGTAGAGGGAAACCAATTTGGGCTGCTGGTGAGTGGAAAAACATTGCTACCAGGGTAGGGAGGCTACCTGTGAAAGTCCGCCATGTAGATGCCCATGTACCCAAGAGTAGGGCCACCGAGGAGCACCAAAACAATGAGCAGGTAGACCAAGCTGCAAAGATAGGGGTGTCCAAAATAGACCTAGATTGGGAACATAAGGGAGAGTTATTCCTAGCTCGATGGGCCCATGATGCCTCAGGCCACCAGGGCAGAGATGCCACCTATAAGTGGGCACGAGACCGAGGGGTGGATCTAACCATGGACAGTATTTCTCAGGTTATCCATGACTGTGAGACGTGTGCTGCCATCAAGCAGGCCAAGCGACTGAAGCCCCTCTGGTACGGTGGGCGGTGGTCCAAGTACAAGTATGGGGAGGCCTGGCAGATTGACTACATCACACTGCCCCAGACACGCCAGGGCAAGCGCTACGTGCTGACCATGGTGGAGGCCACCACTGGATGGTTGGAAACCTACCCTGTGTCTCATGCTACAGCCCGGAACACCATCCTGGGCCTGGAAAAGCAAGTTCTGTGGAGACATGGCACCCCTGAGAGGATCGAGTCAGACAATGGGACTCATTTCAAGAACAGCCTTATCAACACCTGGGCTAGGGAACATGGCATTGAGTGGGTGTACCATATTCCCTACCATGCACCAGCTGCAGGGAAAGTGGAGAGGTACAATGGACTACTAAAAACCCAGTTGAAAGATTTGGGTGGGGGATCTTTCAAGAATTGGGAGCAGCATCTGGCAAAAGCCACCTGGTTAGTTAACACCCGAGGTTCCACCAACCGAGCAGGTCCTGCCCAGTCTGAGTCCCTGAATGTAATAGAAGGGGACAAAGTCCCAGTGGTACATATCAGAGGTTTGTTAGGGAAGACTGTGTGGATCAATTCTGCCTCGAGTACAGACAAACCCATTCGTGGGGTTGTCTTTGCTCAGGGACCAGGTTGCACGTGGTGGATAATGCAAAGAGATGGAACAACACCATGTGTACCTCAGGGAGATCTGATTGTGGGGTAAGAATGATGTGCAATATCACTGTTCATTGGATGTTACTGCCATTGTCTGTACATTAAACCATACAGACATGAGATAGAAGGAAATGTGTAAGAGTTGAAGGTCTGGGCAAGTGGAAGATGGAGAAGGAAATGTGTAAGTGTCGAAGGTCTGAGCAAGTGATAGATGGAGCTTTAAGTGACTAAAGTGAAAAGGGGGAATCCTGCAGCTCTGTAATATAGGGCCTGGATTCAGTGGTCCAGTGTGGGGATGTGATGAAGGCATGATGGGTATTGCTTGTAATTTTGGGGGAACAGATATAAATTTTGTATGAATAATGCATGATGTGTTGTAGTATGTTGATGATATGGGGATAAGGGGTGGAATGTCCTGGGGTGACGTTATGATGCTTGTATATCCCCATTCATCTGTTCTGTGCCTTTAAGACCGGCACTGAAGAGTGGAAGTTTTGTTTGGGTTTCTCTTATCAGGACACAGAGACAAGCTGTAGACAGAGCTGTTTTTTTTTACTTCCAGCTTTGGGCTTGCTGCTTTTGCTTGCTGCTTTTGCTTGCTCTCTTTTTCTGCTCTTCTGCTCTGCTTTCTGCCTCTGCTTATTAGCTAGTTCTAGCTAAACAGTCCACATTGCTTCCTGGACTGTTTCTCCTCTCCTGTTCCTGTGACCATCTCGAACCTGCTCCGGACTGGGACCCGGGAACACCAAGGGTTCGGCTGCAGCGGCTGGCCCAGCGCCGGAGGGACTGAGAACAGAGCAACCACCCCCCGAAAGAGACTTTCTGATTTTGCCATCTTTCTCAGAGCGGTGTCATCGGGTATTGTTCATTTTGTGTGCTGGGGGGTGCGGGGCCAGTCAAATAAACAGGTTCTTTCCACCTCTCTCCGAGGAATTTTTTTCCCGAACCGGTTGGGGGGAGGGGCCGTGTGGGTTTCGCTTTCTGGAGGGGCCCTCCTTTGCAGATTCTTTAACAAATTTGCCCTAAACCAGTACACAAGGCCATCTTTTGAAACTTTTTTCTAGCTCCATTTCTCTCTCAACAATATCTGTCCTATTCCATGGAAATTTTTAAGTTAGTATTTCTTGTCTTATCATTTATATACAGATTCATACTGTGTGGGCCTTCTATTAGGCCCTAAAAACTTTCTACAAATCCATTTCCGCATCAGTGCACTTGGCTCCTTCTCTCCTCATTGTGCCTGGCAAGCACAGGAGCCCAGAGCTCCTGCAGAACCCATCACAGCACTCAGTGGGAGCAAACTTGTGTCCAGTCCTCACCTGGAGCTGTGGTGCCCAGCATTCCACCACAATGGAATGAGGAACTGTTCCTGCTCTTTCAGGAGCTAAGGAGGTTTGGCCTTCAGATCAATTCTCTGCAGGCTCCTGCAGTGCCTGGTGCTGCTCCCTTTCCAGAGGCACCACAGGCCAGGGGGGCACATCTGGGCTGCTGTGTCTGGCTCTGGGGCTCCCTGTTCTGGGCAATGAGGAGGAGCTGCAGAGGCTCTGCAGGACTGACAGGATGGGCTTTGGGGCTGGCAGGAGAAGCTGAGGGGCCTGGGCTGCTGCAGCTTCTGAAGAGGAGGCCCAGGGCTCATTGTGTAACTGCTCCAAGGGTGGTTTCAGAGAATCCCAGAATCAGCAAGGGTGGAACAGGCCACGGAGATCATCAAGTCCAACCTGTGCCCTGACATCGGCTTGTCTCCCCTAGGCCTCCTCTCCTCCAGGATAAACAACCTCAGCTCCCTCAGCCATTCCTCACAGGAGTTGTGCTCCAGACCCCTCCCCAGCCTTGTTGCCCTTCTCTGGACACGCTCCAGCCCCTCCATGTCCTTCCTAAATTAGGGGCCCCAGAACTACAAACAGCACTCGAGGTGCTGCCCAAGCAGTGTTGAGCACAGGGGAACAATCCCTGCCCTGCTCCTGCTGGCCACACCATTCCTGAGCCAGGCCAGGAGCCATTGGCCTCCTTGCCCACCTGGGCACACTGCTGGCTCATGTCCAGCCTGCTGTCCATCAGTTCCCCCAGGTCCCTTTCTGCCTGGCTGCTCTCCAGCCACTCTGGCACCTTGTTGAGGGAGGGAGGCACAGAGGGAACGGGTCCAGATCCAGTCCTTCCTGAAATGTGGTGTTTGCTGGCACTGCCAATTCCCAGATCTTGATATTTCCATATTCTGGCACAGCCCAGGTGCAGCAACTTGCTGGCAAAGAAAGTCAAAACCAGGCAAAGACCTGGAACCTACAGCAACTCGATCTCGTGTTTGCTGACACCGTCAGTGCCCAGATCGGGAATGTTTCAGATGCCTGCACAGCCTAATTCCAGCAGTTTGCTGGCACTGGAAAATTAGCATCTGGAAATTTGTCAGTGCCAGCACAACCCAAATGCAGCAATTTTCTGGCAAAGAAAGCCAGAACCCAGCAGCTTCCCAGTGCTGCCACCAGCACCTCCCAGGTCTGGTGTTTGCTGCGCAAGTGCCCAGATCTGGAAATTTCCCAGTGCTGGCACAGCCCAAGTCCAGCAATTTGCTGGCACAGAAAGCCAAAATCCAGCAATTTCCTGATGCCAGTACAGGTGCCCAGACGTGGTGTTTGCTGCCACTGCCAGTGCTCACATCTGGAAATTTCCCTGTTCTGGCAGTGCCAAGTCCAGCAATTTTCTGGTAAGGAAATCCACAATCTGGCAATTCCCTGCTACCGCCATTGGCAATGCCAAGATCCGGTGTTTGCTGGCACTACCGGTGCCCAGATGCGGGAATTTCCTGGTGCCAGCACAGCCTGAGTCTGGTAATTTTCTGGCAAAGAAAGCCAAAACCTTGCAAACACCTGATACCTACAGCAACCCAATCTTGTGTTTGCTGACACCACAAGTGTCCAGTTCCAGAATTGTTAAGGTTCCTGCACAGCATAATTCCAGCAATATGCTGGCACTGAAAGTTCACATTTGGCAATTTCCTGGTGCTGGCACATTCCCCACCCAGATCTGGTGTGCGCTGGCACTGCCAGTGCCCACATCTGGCAATTTCCCTCTTCTGGCACCACCCATGTCCAGAATTTGCTGGCAAAGAAAGCTAAAACCTGGCAATTTCCCCTTGCCAGCACTGCCCAATCTGGAGTTTGCTGGCAGCAGGATCCCAGGATAGAAGGAAGGAAAGAAGGAAAGAAAAGAGGAAGGCATCCAGATCCAGTCCTTCCTGGAGCCTGAAATGGGCTGTTTGCTGGCAATGCCAGTGCCCTGATCTGGAAATTTCCCTATTCTGGCACAGCAATTTGCTGGCACAGAAATCCAAAACCCATGGCATCTTCCTGCTACTGGGTCTGGTAACGCCCCCACATCTTGTGTTTCATGTAACCAGAACCCAGATTTGGAAATTTCTCAGTGCCAGCAGATCTGGCAGATTTCTGTCGCTGGCAATGACACCACCCAGATCTGGTGTTTGCTGGCAGTGCCAGCGCCCAGATCTGAAAACTTCCTGGTGCTGGCACAGACCAAGCCCAGTGATTTCCTGGCACAGAAAGCCAAAATTTGGAAATTTCCAGGTTCGGGCACCAGCATTATCCAGATCTTGTGTTTGCTGGCAATGCCAGTGCCCAGATTTGGAAATTTCCCGGTGCCTTCACAGCCCAGGCCTAACAATTTTTTTTAGCTAGCTGGGGCAGAGAAGTTCCTTGGACTGTGACTTTGTTTTTTCTTGGAGCTGTTCAAACCTGCTCTGGACTGAAAACCCAGAAAAACACCTGCAGCTCACACCTGTGGCCCACCGAGCTCTGGGACGCTGCATTCCAGCACCAGAGGGACTTAGAAGAGACCGAGTGAGCCAACTGCAACCCACCAAAAGGACTTTCTGAATTTGCCATCTCTTCAGCACTGTCTGATGTCTTATTTAATATTATTCATTTTTCATGCTTGTGAATACTTTACTTGATTAATAAACTGGGTTTTTTTCACTTTTCTCCAGGGAAGTCTTTTCTGGAACTAGTAGGGGGAGGGGACGCTTGAACTTGCTTTCTAGACGGACACCTTTTGGAGATTTCCTCCCAAAATTTGCCCTAAGCCAGCACAAACAGTCATCATGAAAATTTCACCAGTGGCCTAATTTCCTGGTAGCAAATCTTGTGACAGAAGCTTGACCTTGCTCTCCATGAGAAATTCTTGGGAAGAGCAGACAGGAGAAGATTCCTGGAAAACTGAAACAGCTTTCCAGAAGTGAAATGAAAATGAAAGAAACAATCCAAGATGTTTTCCCCTATCTATTTCTATGCTCCCCTTTTTCATGTTGCATCCCAGTAATTCCAGATGCACCTCACCTCTAAGATCGGTCACTTAGTGATTTTTAGACAATAAAATGCCATGAGCCACACAGAGTTTTCCTTCCCCTGTTTTTACAGGAAAGCAACACTGGAGATGTAAGTGCAGTGCTGGGCTCAGGCGGGAATCCTACCCCAAGGGAAGGTGCCCCGACAGTGTTTGACCCTGAGCAAGGACAATGCACAGCAGGGAGTGAGGGGATCGCTGTGCCAGTGTGCAGGAGTCAGGGCTCTGCATCTGCGCTCAAGGCTGCAAAGTTCCCGCATTTGGACAGACGGAGGGGCTGTCTCCGGGGTGCGCGGAGCTCGAACGTGGGGCTCGTGGGGCGAGCGGGGAACGGACACAGGGACGAACGGCCCCGGTGGTTCAGTTGCAGCGGCGGCAGCGGCGGCAGCAGCAGCAGCGGCGGCAGCGGCGGCAGCAGCAGCGGAAGAAGCAGCAAAACATATACTTTTGAATAGTCTTTCTCTCTCTCTTTCTCTCTTTCTCTTTCTCTCCCTTCCCGCTGTCGGGCACCCTTCTCTCAGAGTCCCTTGCCCGGCGTCCCTCTCCTCTCCCCGCCTCCCTCTCCCCTGCCGGGCCGGGCAATGGCCCCGGCCCGCCCCCGGCCCCGGGCGGGGCTGCCCCGTGCCCGGCCCCAGCCGTCCCGCCGTGGTCTCGCCTCCGTCCGGCCCTGGCCGTACTGGCGGTGTCGCTGCTGGGCGGGCATCAGTGCCAGGGGCCGGGGCGGCATCGCCGCCCTTTGCCTCCGCCTGGCCCGAGCCCGGCCCCGGCCCCGACGCAGGGTCCAGTCCCCGCCCAGGCCCCGGCCCCGTCCCCGGCTCCTCTCGGGGCCCGCGGAGAATACACGCGGAGCTGCCGCTCCCGCCGCCTCCGCTGCGGCTTCCCCGGCCCGAGCTCTGCCCCTCGGCAGCGCGGCCGCCGGCCTCGAGCCTCCCGTGCCACGTTCCTGGGAGCAAACACCTGGGCATGGCCGGCCCGGGGCGGGTGAGGAGCACTCGGGGGCCGTTGCTGGCCCTGAGCCGAGCGCTGACAGCCGCGTCCCGCCCGCAGGGACGGCGCAGGAGGCCCTGCAGGAGCGGCGCCGGCTGGGCTCGCTGCTGGGGCGCGCTCCAGGCACAGCCATGGAGCAGAGAGCCCCGAGAGTGCCCAAGCTTGTGGGCATGGAGGACGAGCAAGAAGGCCCTGGAGCTGCCCCAGCACAGGAGACCGAAGAGGTGGTGCCGTTCCAACCACCGCAGGAGGGTGAGTGGCAGAGCTGGGCTGCAGGGCTGGAGCCTGCAGCTAACTTGGCCCTATGCCATACCATGCCATGCCATGCCATGCCATGCCATCCCGTCCCATCCCATCCCATCCCATCCCGTTCCGTCCCGTCCCGTCCCATCCCATCCCATCCCATCCTGTTCCATCCCCTTGGAAAATGCCCATGGACAGGACAGAAGAGGGGCCAGGCAGACACCCCACAGTGGCCATGCTCCATCCCCCTGGAGCATCCTGGGGCTCTTCCTGCCTGGGCTGTGTTCTCCAGCCTCTCCCGCAGCCCCTCAGCTCTGGCTGCGCTTGCTCTTTGCCAGATGCAGCCCTGGAGCACACACAAAAGCAGGAGCGCACCTGTGGCCGCTTCCGAAGAACAGCGCAGGTACCTGCAGCCGCCCCCACCTGGGCTGGGCCTGCTGTCCCTGCTCAGCCCAGCACTGTGTGTGCAGCACTCCATGCAATATCCCCAGCTTCTTGCCCTTCTGCTACAGATGGTGTGCAAATTCATGAAGAGGATTCGGGAGGAAGAGACCAGCGTCATGGGCACTGTGGTCAGAGCGTACCCTCCCATCTTCAAAACCAACACCTGTGCTGCCCTGCTGGATATGCTTGTGGAGGAGGGTCCTTCCAGTCCAAAGCAAGTAAGCAGCCCGTGGCCTGGTGTCCATCCTCCCAGCAATTGCTTGACCTCCCAAACCACACCTGCTGCTCACTGTAAGCCCTGAAGCCATGGCATTGTGGTGGCAAGGGAAGCACTTCTCTGGGGCAGCTGTGCACATGACTCCCTCTAGCAACTTTCCAAGTCTCCCCGGCCTTCTGCAGGTGCCCACCATGGTCAGGTACATCCACCAGTGGTTCGCGGCCAACGAGTTTCCTGAGTACAACCTGTACAGGCCCCTTCTGAAACTGACAGAGGCACAGCCTGCTGATGTGGTGATGGCTCTCCTGCGTGTGGCCCCATCATGTGACAGGTACAGGGCCCATGTGCCCACAAGGCTCAGGGCTCAGCAGCCCATCACTCTGTACAGCCTGTCCCAGTGGTCTGACACACAGAGAAATTCCAGGGCCCTCTGGCTCCTCCCTTTGCCAGACCCCAGCGTGCTGCCATGCTCCGTCCCTGCTCCTCAGGGGCCAGTCCCCACAGGGCTGGGCTGCCTGTGTGCTGACGGCCAGTGGGCAGAGGCAGAGCTGGCAGCCAGCTCAGATCCCCACTGCTGCCCAGGCCACAGTGCTGTGTCCCAAACCCACTAAGACAGAGCTCTAACCCCACAGAGCTGCTTTGACCATGTGGAAGACCATCACGTGCTCATGCAGGACTGCAGAGACGGCCATGCTTGTACTCCTTGACGTGCTGGCCTGTGGGGGCCTGAATACATGTTGTATTGTGGGACCTGTGTGGGTCCGAGTTACTCCAAACGAGCTGCAGCTGCAGGGTCCTTAGCTGGGCAGCAGCTGTAGCTCGTGAAGGTAACTGAAATAAACAGGGGTGGGTCGAGAGCCCAAGAGGAGCCCCTGAGAAGACAGGAAGGACTGTGCTGCAGAGAATGGAGAAGAGCCCAAGAGGAGCCCCTGAGAAGAAAGGAAGGAGTGTGTGGCAGAGAATGGAGAAGAGCCCCAGCAGAGAGGCGAGAACAACGCTGCAGCGAAGATTACAACAACTGGTGACCCCGTGTGATGAAGAACGCACAGCCAAACATCACAAGAAGGTATGGAATCCCCCGGACAGCCGAGAGCTGTGGCAGCCTGAGAGCTGGGACTTTGGAATATCAGCCAGAGAGCTGGGACTATAGAAGATAGGACAGCTGAGAGCTGTGGCAGCCTGAGAGCTGGGACTAGAGAAGGTATGGAATCCCCTGGACAGCCGAGAGCTGTGGCAGCCTGAGAGCTGGGACTGTATAGGGATATGTATATATTCTATGCATGTATCTAAGACAGCTGAGAGCTGGGACTGTATGCGTATTATAATTGTATTATTGTTAAAAGAAAAGGGGGGAAATGTGGGGGCCTGAATACATGTTGTATTGTGGGACCTGTGTGGGTCTGAGTTACTCCAAACGAGCTGCAGCTGCAGGGTCCTTAGTTGGGCAGCAGCTGTAGCTTGTGAAGGTAACTGAAATAAACAGGGGTGGGTCGAGAGCCCAAGAGGAGCCCCTGAGAAGACAGGAAGGACTGTGCTGCAGAGAATGGAGAAGAGCCCCAGCAGAGAGGCGAGAACAATGCTGCAGCGAAGATTACAACACTGGCCAACTGGCCAGAGCACAGCACATGCACCTCCGATGGGGACCACACGGCTGTCCTTGCCCTGGCTGTGAGTTTCTGCAACTGGCCTTTGCTCAGCCCAAGCTCACCTCTCCATCAGGTCTCCATCCTCCCTCCACCATGGTGTCTCGCTGCCTCTCCTTGCTGGGCTGAAACCTGGCCCAGGGGCAGCTTCAGAGCCACCAGGCCTGGTGCTCCCCCTGCATCTCCACTGGCCTCTCCCTGCCACGCTCGGGCTCTGCCACATGGACACATCGGCACTGAGCTTGGGCTGCTCTGTCCTTTGCAGGCAACTGTGGTGATGTGGAAGATCCTCCAGATGCCCTGCGTCCCACATGTGGTGACTGTGCATTTCCCCCACCTCTTTGTGTATCTGCTCTTCCAAGTGCTCTTCAGCACCTTGGATATGCCAGAGGCGGCCAATACCTTCTGGAAGGGATGTCAGCAGCAACATGGCCTTGCCACCAGCCCCAACAGGTGCTCCATGCAAGTCCTCCTGTCACTGCCACGTGCCCAGGGCAGGAGCCAGTGCTCCCAACATGACCTGGGCTTTTCTCTGCACACAGCTTTGCAGAGCAGACCCTGAAGGCCCTGCTCTGCCGACTGCACTATGAGGATGTGGTGGTGGCAATGGAAGACAAGCATGGCTGGGACATGCTGCTCTGTGCTGACACCCACCACTGTGCTGTGGGCATGCTGGCCAGGTGAGACCCCCTGCTCCCCAACTGCCTCTGACAATTGTGCCCTGTGCCTGGGGTGCCCCTCACAGTGGGGCCCCATGGTCGTGGGCCACAAGGCCTTGTCACCAAGGGATGGCCAAGGAGACTGCAAAAGGCTGGGAGAGGGGTGTGCCCAAGAGCAGCCACCTCCCAGAGGGCTCGGCTCCCCCTTGCTGGGTGCTGGAGAAAGGCCAGACTTCTTTGAGTCAGTCCTGGGAGAGCTTTAGCCCTGCTGCCTCAGGGTTTTGCTTGCGATTTCCTCCTATCAGAGAAATGCACCATGCATCCGAAGCCTTGTGTTCCACGATTGCATTCCACCTGCTCGGGCTGCTCAGCAAAGACACACCATGCCAGGATTTGGCCGCCATGGCGTTCCTTGTGGAGGTGAGCCTGAAGGCCAGTGCTGCCTGGCTGAGCGGCCTCCCGGCTCTGTGCCCTCTCGTGGCTGCAGCTGCCCGGGACGGTGCCCACACCCTGTGCTGCTGCCTGGGCCCGGCCCTGTGCGGCTCCCCCATCACCGGCCTTGTGCCTTTCAGACCCTAGACTGCCTGGACTTGAGTGAATGCTGTGACAGCATCCTGGAGGTCATGTCCAAGAAGCTGCAGAGCGAGTGCAGGGAGATGCGTCGCTTGGCCCTCAGAGGCCTCCTGGTGCTCGGCACCAGTGTCTCGGTGAGAAGAGGGCAGCGGCTGAAGCCATGCTGCCAGTGTGGGGCTGGGCAAGGCAGTCACTTGGCCTTGCCTGGCCTTGGGGCACAGCTGAGGCAGCTGCTCCCAGCTTTCCTGCCTCCCGCTCCAGCTGCTCCAGTGCTTTGGCACAGGCCTTTGGCCTCTGAGCCCTGTGGCAGCAGGATGGCCTTTCACACACTCATGTTCCACGCAGGCTGCAATAAGAATGTGGAGCTTGCATGAAAGGCTTGTGGAGCTGCTGCAGGAAAATGACAGCAACATGCTTAGGATGACCGTGGTTCTCCTCAGCCATTTGTTCCTGTGCAATGGCGCTCCCATAGCCAGCCCCATTGCCCTGCAGCTGGCTGGGGCGCTCCTGCCACTCTTTGACAACGTAAGGCTCTGCGCCTCCAGCCATGGCCACCAGCTGCTGCCTGCAAGCTTTGTGCCCTGTGCATTTTCAGGCTTGTACCCAGATGGGTGTGAAGCAGCCAATGCTGAGGTCTCTTTTTCTTTCTTTCATACAGGATGATAGCCAGGTGCAGGTGTGCTCCATGTTCATCTTCCGAGAGATGCTGTATTTTTGGCCGGAAGAGGAAAAAAAGGCCCTGAAGTCACACGTGCGCCAGAGCCTGCTCCCATTGTTCTTCCACTGCCATGACGAGAACCAGCGTGTGGCAGAGGTGAGGACTCAGCAGCTGCTGCTGGCCCTCTGGCTGGGGGGTTTGGCTGCCTCCTGCTCTGGGACCTCGTGAGCTGCAGCCTCCTCCTGGCCTTGGTACAGGGACCTGTGCGGGTCCTGGGCCCTGGGCTCTGGTGCCATCTCCAGGTCTCTGCTGCTCTCCAGGACTCCCGGGAAACACTGCATTCTTCAGCCACATTCCTGCACAGGAAGGATCTCCAAGACATGCTTCAGGTGGATCAGACCTGGAGGTTCGGCGAGGCCCTGGTAAGGACGGCCTGCAAGCCCCAGCCTCAGGCTGGAGAAGCCCCATGACCGCGCTGCTCAGCAAGTGTGACCGGCAGCTGCGCCCCTGCCCAGTGCTGCAGCCAGGGCCGCCAGCCTGTGCCCCACACGCCGCTGCCTTCCCTGGGCCACGCGGGCTCTGCTCCAGGCTCCCGTGGGCCCGAAGTCGGTTGCCCATGGAGCCCCCGCCCGGCGGGGCTGCGGGGCGGCACCGCGGCTCGCCGGGCAGCAGCCGGCCCTCTGCCCCTCCCCTCGGGAGCCCTTGGCCAGCGGCTGCTGGCCGCGCCTCAGGGCTGTGCGGGCAGGGGAGGCCGGGGCTGGGCGCAGGCAGCGCCCGGCCCAGGGGCTGAGCCCGCACCAACCCTTCCCTCCTGCCGCTCTCTGCAGCTGGCAGAGGACAGGAGCCGAGCGGCCGAGCACCTGCGCCGCGCCCTGCGCTACGTGGAGAGCCCACAGGAGCCCCTGCGAGAGGCGGCCATCAGGTTCATGGGTGAGTCCCGAGCCCGGGCTGCCCTTTCCCTCCCCGGCCAGCCTCAGCTCCGCCCCAGCCCTGCCTGCTGCCCGGGCCCGGCACCGTGGAGCGCCGCCTGGCCTGGGCCCCGCCTGCTGCCGCCCTCCGGCAGCCGTGCCCTGGGGCGGCAGCGTGCGGCAAGGGCCGGGCTGAGCCCTGCCTGGCCAGCAGCCCGTGTGGCCACAGTGCCGGCAGCGCCGCTGGCAGGGAGCTGTGCCGCTGGGGCCGTGACAGGTTCTGTGTTCACAGGCATGGCCGGGCGGCGCCTGAGGGGGCAGCAGCAAGAGCTCCAGCTGATCTGCAGCGGTGAGTGAGGGCAGCAGGCTGACAGCAGGGACTGCCAGGGGGAGCTGCAAGCCCTGCCCCGGCTGCGCAGGGCTCTGCTCCCGTGGGCAGAGCACACTGAGATTTCAGGGCCCCGTGGGCCATTGGTGGCCAGCAGCTTCGGGCTGATCCCCTTGCTCCCTGCTCCCTCCTGGCCATGGCAAGAGCCAGCTGGGATGGCCCTTGCAGGGGGCTCTTCTGGGGTCCTCGCAGATCCGGCTCTGACCGTGCCTCTGTTCCTCTCTGTTGCAGTGCTGGAACGCCTGACGGAGGACATGAGCAGTGCCGTGTCACAGCTGGCGCTTGAAACACTGCATGTCCTCCTGGCAATACAGTATGGGCAATATTCCACCATCCAGAGGCTGCAAGATCAGCTGCGCAGGGCATGGAGGACTCGGCCTCGCCTGTCGGGGCTCGGGTGCCTGCTGTGCCGGATGACTTAGGAGGAGAGCTGATCCTGGAGGCTGTCTTCGCTGGGGCAACCTGTGCCAGGGGTAATTTTCCTTAAGATTTTTCTTTTCTTCATTTCCCAGCTAGGGTCTGGGCTTTGGCCTAGCTGTGTCCCCTGCTGATTGTGAAGTGTGCCATCAGCTGAAGGGCTTTCTGGGCTAAAAATGTCATCAAGTCACTTGGACTTGCTCTTTATGGCCTCTAAAAGCTGGACCCAATTTTGGGGCCATTTTGGAGACCTCATCTATGGGTGGATGGAGCACCTAGGATTTTCCCAATTGCTGGTAATGGTTCTCCAGGTCCCTGGAGTATCCAGGGCCCTGGTAAGTTCCAGCTGCACACATGCCTTGGCAATGAGAAGCAAAGGAACCCAGCCCTTTTTGTGCTGCCTGTGTCACTGCACTGGAGTCATGGGATGGGAACACGCAGCCCTTGTGCTGGAGCTGAGCTGCTCTGCCCAGCACTGGTGGCCACCATCCAAGCTGGTTTTGCTTGTCCTGGTTCCCTGACAGCTGGGGCCCTGGGCAGAGCCCTGAGAGCCTGGTCTGCCCCCAGGGAAGGAGAAGGAGCCCCTGGAGAAGCTGTACCAGGTGGGGATGCTGCTGCTGCTGCTGGAGTCAGCGAAGGTGACATCAAGGATGACAAGCTCTTCCTCAGCCTGGCCACTGGAGGCTGAAGGTGATAGACTTTGATTCTGGCACCTTTTTCAAAGCCAAACTCCACAGGGAATTTGCAGATGAATCCCCACCTGGGGAAATTCGGCCAGATTTGGGCATGGCCCAGCCTGGCTGGGAACCAAAGGCTCCCCTTTTGCTGGGGCAGATGCAACTCATTCTTCAGTCGCTGCCCAGCTGCTTTTGGCAGGGCTGGACGGATGGGCTGGGGTGGGTACGAAATGGGAGTGGGCTCCTGGGCCTGCCAACAGCCCCCAGCACCCACCGTGCCCCGGGCTGGGGCTGGGGCTGGGGCAGCCAGCCCGACACAAACAAAGCCCCGTGGTGGGAACAGAGGTGGGACTCCAGAACCTGTGCACAGCTGCTTTGCTGTGCAGGCAAGGAAGGGCTTGGGCCTGCTCCACTGCCCTTGTTTGCTTTAGGATCACCGTTATTGTGGGGGGGCAGTGCAGGGGGGAAGAGAGAAAATTTGGGCTTTCCTCACCCATGGCTGGTTTTTCCCTGGCACGCAGGGGTTGGGCCTTCCACAAGACCCTGAAAGAGATGGGAGTTTTTACCTTTTTTCTTGTTTTCCCTTTTTGCATCTGACCTATTTTCAATAATGTGTTGTTTGTTTTTCCAGAGGAAGCGTTCCAGGTGGTCCAGTGTGGATGGGGAAGTGCTGGGGAGCAGCTGTGGCGTGGATGGGCCGTGCCCTTGGGGAAGGCTGAGGCCATGGTTTGGGAGCAGCTTTTCTTCCAGCCATGGGTGGCGTGAGGTGGGTCCCTGTGTGCTTGGCAGGGTGGGATCAGAGCTTTTGGGAGCTGGCAGCGAGCACAGGAGCATCCTGCTCTGGGCAGCTGCTGAGGGCTGGATGTGCCGTGGCTGGCTGCAGGCTGGGCACATGTCCTGCCTTCCTGCTCTGTGCCAAAGGCAGCAGGGATGGGCAGCTCTGGGCACAGCTCTGGGCAGAGCCAGCATGGCCTGGGCACCGCAGGCCTTGGCACAAGGGCACAGGAGCCCTCAGCTGACGGGCGGTTTCTGCTTTCTCTCGTTGCAGCCGGGCTCTGCGGGTGCTAAGGCTTCTCTGGGCTCTGCCAGGGCTCTGCTGGGCTCAGCCCTGGGCCCAGCTGGGCTGGCTCTGCCCTCACATTGCTCTGACAGCTTTGCATCAGACGAGCCCGTTGTGAGCACAGCGCCTGAGCTTTCTGCTTTGGCAGGTGAGTAAGACTCTGCTGCAGGCCCAGAGATTGCAGCTGGGGACACACATCCAATTGGCAAGGACCCAAACTCTCCCCAGTCCCAGCTGAACGCCTGCATCTGTACAGGGTGTTTTGTCTGTCCCATTCTTCCTTCTTGATTGGCTGGAATTGTGCAATTGCACTTTCTTCCTCCTCCAGAAGTGCCACGAGTGGGCCAAAGCTGGCGAATGGGCCGTGCTCCTGAGGCAGTGCAGTCTGGAGCTGGTGGATGGAGAATTGCCCTTCTGCACTTCCGCACCAGAGCAAAAAGCTGTCAGTGGGACTTTGCGACTCTAAGAAATCCCTGTAAGTTTCAATGGGAATGTGCAGCTCATTCGCAGGATGAGAAGGAAGGTCATCTTCTAAAGGATTTGGGCTTTGACAGAGTTTCCATTCCCAGTCCTGCTTGGAGCTGGAAGGGCACAAAGCAATTTCTTCTTGCTTTGACCACAATTTCAAATACCACTGTTGGAAACAAAGCCCAAAATCTTTTAAGAGGCTTTTGAGGTCACAAAGATGGATCCATGCTGTCAGCACATTTACAGTGTAAATAACTGAGTTCTCTTTTGAAAAAGATCATTTACATCTTAATGCAAAGAATGTAACTTGGCATTTATGTTTTGTTTTTTTCATTAACTGTATGTTATGTTTTTTCTCTAACACTTGGATTTTACTCTTATCTTTTACAATTTACCTATTTTTCCCTTTTTCCTTTTTTTTTCCTTTCAATAGAAAACATGTCCTATCAAAGGAATGTCCTTTGCTCCTGGTTCCGGTGTGGAGCAGCTCCCTTCCTGCTGGCTGAGCTGCTCAGGCAGAGCCCGGCAGCTCCTGGCCCTGCAGGGCTGAGGCTTTTCCCCGTTGCTGGGCACAGACTGATGGAGCAGCACTGCTGAACACGGGCACACAGAGGGACCAGCAGCAGCTGCCTTTGGCCACCTGAGGCTCCAAGGCCCAAACTCTGAGCAGCCAGGGCTTGAAGAGACTGGCAGGATCTGATCCCTGACTCTGGGCAGACAGGGCTGCACAAGTGACCCCGCAGCAGCAGCAGCAGCAGCAGCAGATGGAGCTGACTTTGAGCACAGCCCCTGCCCCTCTTCCCTCTTGTGTGCAGCGGTGTCACAGCAGCCTGAGGCACCTGGGAGCCCCCATTGCTAGCAGGGACTGGAGATGGCAGCCCTGGGCTCCTGGAGGCTGTGCAAGGAACGGAGCTGGGCACTCCCTGTCCATGGGGAGCTTGTAGATGGAAAAGGCTGCTGTGCCCAGGCAGCTCCAAGGGCACAGAAAGGAGGCTCTGGAGCACTGGATCTGTGCCAGTGCCACAGTCCTGGGCAGCAGCCAGCGAGCCCTGGGGGAACAGAGGGCACAGCACGAGGGACAGAACCAGGCAAGGGCAGAGACTGGAGAGAGCCAGGCCTGGGAGCAGGAACAGCTGCTCCATTGCACTCTTGGAGAAAGCTTTTGGCTGGTTCAAAGCACTGAAAGGCGTGATGGGCAGAGAGGAGGCCACAGCAAACAATGCTCCTGTTTGCACAGCCTCCCCTCTCCGTGTCCCAGAAGGAATTGCATGGACTGTGTTCTTCTCTCCGAGTCGTCTCATTCAGCATGAGCAGCTCAGCACCAGGAGCTGAAGGATGTGAAGCCTCAGGCCACAGATGCTGGGCAAGAGGGAACTTTTGGAGCAAAGTAATGCTGCTAATATAGCCCCAGCTGAATGCAGTGGATAGAGTCATGGAATCACAGAATCCTTTCTGTTGGAAAAGCCCTCTGAGCTCACCCAGTGCAGCTGCTCACCCAGCAGTGCCAAGCCCAGCACTAAACCACGTCCCTGCAGTGCCAAGGCCTGGACACCAGCCCCGAGTGAGGCCTGAACAGCAGGCCCTGAGCCAAAGGTGGCCTCTGGATGAACCTTCCAAGCAAAGGTTATCTTTGTATCTGCTCCCTAATGAAATATGCATGGTCATTAGCACTGAGATAGATGTAGCCACTCATTAGTGAAACATGTATTGACCTTGGTGTATTTAGAAGCCAGACAAGGCCATGAAATCTGACATCTGGCCTTGTTTGGGGCTGAAGGATCAAAGTCAGCTCCCTTGGTTCCTCCTTGAGCCCTGGCCAGGCTTTGGGAGGGACCCAAGAGGAGGATGAAAGCAGATGTTGCCACACTAGCAGTGCTGTCAGTTTGTTCATTCAGCACTGTCAGAGCTGGGCCCTCTTCCAGCAGAGTTGGAGCCTCACCTGGGGCTGGAGGCACCTGCAGGAATTCCCAGTGCCCAGGAGTGGCTCTGCAGCCCTTGGCTGTGACAGCTTCCCCAGCTGCTGTGTGGGTCTGGGAGATGGTAAAGGCTGAGGGTAAATGCTGCTGGATCTTTGTTAATCACTGCTGCAATCTTTGGTGGGGATGGTTGGGTGCATTGCTGAGCTGCTCCTTTTGTGATTCTTTGCTGCTCTGAACTGCAGGAAATGACACTGATTCCTTCAGTTGGAGTCTGTGTCTCTGGTGCTGACCCTGCCCACTGGTAAAACAAAACTGGCACAGCCTGGCCAGATCCCAGCAAAATGTCACTTGTTCAGTGTCAATATGAGCAATCAGTCCCATCAGAAATTCCCAGCTGGGAAGCTCTTCCCTGGAGTTCCCTGTCTCTGGAGCGGGCTGAGGTCGGAGCCCCGTGGGAGCAGTGGGGCAGTCGGGTAAAAGAGGCTGCACCCCTGGATGTCTTCAAATGCATCCAAAAATTGCATATGGAAAAGGAAAAGACCTTGTGGGTTTGGGCAGACAAAAATGAATTTGTTGAGAGTACATAGGAAACAGCACCTTCAGAAGGAACAATTATTGTTGGAATGCTCCCACATGGAGCAACAGGAAAAGGTTTTAATCTTGAGCTCAGATGTACTTGTGCAAGTGAAATATCAATATAATAAATAACTATATACATATTTATAGGATAATAAGACCTTCATATTTATATTTATAGATTTATGTAGATATGTCTATATCTGTATTTTCATATCAATATGTACATATAAAATACTAATAATGCGAAATAGTGCTGAAAATACTAATTTGGTATCTTTGGCTGCTCAGGGATGTGACACGCAATACCCTACAGGACAGGATTGGCCAGGACCCTCATGTCAGTGGTCAACTTTGTGAGATTGTATACAACAGAAAAAGGAGAAAGAGATGAAATTGGCGATTTTTACAGGGTTTGCTGATACTGTGATGCAGAGTGCTTTGTCTGTTCCTGTGAAAAATACAGTGATTAAGCCTGCAGGGTTTTTCATGTACCAGACTGTCCACAAGCTGCAGGATTGGCTGTGTGGGTGAAGGCGTTGTTAAAAGAGCAGTTGGAAAAATGAGGAGATGGGAACCTTTGCCCATGGATAACCCATCTCCCAGATTTGCTCCATGCCCTTCACAATGGCCCACTGGGGAAATGGAACCCCCTGGGTGTGCACAGCTGCCCCCAGTTTGCAAATCCAAGCATGGGCAGTGAGACTTGGGCTGCCTGGGAACCTGTTCTGGCTGTGATGGCCCCTGGCAGGGCCAGCCCAGAGGCTGCAGGGCTGGGCCTTCATGTGTTGGAATTCGTTAGGATAAATTCAAAGCAAATGAGAGCTATCAATCCTGAAACAGGAATTCAGATTCCTCCAGGACACTTTGCTTTGGTAACTGCTCCCTTGGAGCTTGGCCTTGCAAAGTGTTCCTGTCATGGCAGGAGGAATTGATGCAGAATATCCAGGAG
This sequence comes from Zonotrichia albicollis, assembly GCF_047830755.1. Taxonomy (NCBI): domain Eukaryota; kingdom Metazoa; phylum Chordata; class Aves; order Passeriformes; family Passerellidae; genus Zonotrichia; species Zonotrichia albicollis. Next base: position 9,573,947 of record NC_133842.1, read on the forward strand.
AAATTACAGTAATTCTGTAAACAATAATGAACAAGATTGGATTATTCAACCCCATGACAGGGTAGCACAATTATTGATATTGGAATTTTGAGAACGATTGTGAAAAAAGGAGATCCAGCTCCAGTCACCAGCATTTGTGGAGACAAAAGAGTTTAGATCCAGCAGTCCTAATAATGGAGCCAGAGTATGGGTCCGGAGGCCAAAAGGCCCTCCCGAGGCAGCTGAAGGAGCAGCTCCTGGGAAAGACAACTCTGAGTCCTGAAACCTGGGCAGGAACAATGGGAATGTGTCCCTGCAGCCAAGGATTCTGTGTGAGAACAAGTAGATCTGACAGGATATTGTTTTACACATCCTGCCAGACCAGATCTCCCTGTTTGCCCCAAGAGCCCTTTTGGAACATGCTCTGATCCACGGGGCTCCATGTGAAGGCTGCTGTGACCCTGAGGGACTTGCACAGGAATTCCATCCAGGAGCCTGGGTGCCCCTCAGGGACTGGGACCCGGCCCCTTCCAGCCAGAGGGGAAAGGGCCCCCCCCAAGCCTTGTTAGCCACAGACAGCATGGTAAAGCTGAACAGCAAAGGGCGTGGGGGCATTATTCTGGAATTAAAAAGGTGCCAGCTCCAGGGACAACGGAATTCTTGTTCCGAACTCGAATGAGATTGAGAAAAAAGAATGAGGAACGGTGTCACTAAAGTACTACTGGTGTCTGTAAGGTGTACCTTGATAGTCAGCCAGAATCTTTGTCTGCCAGAAACACCTCCAGTGTTTCACCAAGGGGTCAGTCATCAAAATGTAATGATGGGTTATGATGGATTGCTGAGCTTCTTTTGTAATTCTTTGCTAATGATGATGTGCTTTGTTGAGCTTATCCTTTTGTAAATCTTTGCAGCTGTGCATGATATAAATGACACAATTCCTTAAGCTGGTGTCTGTGTCTTTGGTAGTGACCCTGCTCACTGGTGAAACAGGGCCCCCTCTTGCCTAAGTGTTCCCTGGGAAGGCAAAAGCCCTCCCTCCAAAATTCCCCTATTCCTCCTTGTTCCCCCCTTCATACCCTGAGCATGATGTGCTCTGGTCTGGGGTATGCCTGGGCTCAGTTGGGGTCCCCTGTCCTGGCTGTGTCCCCTGCCCAGCTCCCCCGCAGCCCAGCCCCTCCCCAGCGTGGCTGGACGAGGGGCAGGACAGGCCTTGGCTGTGCTGCAGCTCAGCAAGAACAAAACCATCTCTGCGTGCTCAGCCCTGTGCTCAGCACCCGGCCCAGCAGTGTCTCAGTGCCAGGGGCTGTGCCCTCAGTCCCTGCCAGGGGTTTCCATGGCAACTGCCAGGACAGGTGACACAGGTGTCCCCCCAGTGCCGGTTGCCATGGAAACAGTGCCCAGCCCTGCCCCTTTCTGTCTGGCTGACCTGGCCTTTGGCCCTGGCAGTGCCGTTGGCTGCTGGTTCCTGGTGCCTGAGCGGCCAGCGCGGCACAGGGCAGGTGGCCATGGCACAGCCCCCAGCAAGGGATCGTCTCTGGTTCTGGGCGCTGACACCAGCCCTGAGCAAGGGCCCAGGGCAGCTTTCCATGGCCAAAGCCATCACAATGGGGCCGGGCATTGGTTGCCATGGCACCAAACCAAGGAATGGGTCCCTGTGGCTGTTGCCATGGCACCTGGTGGCACCAACGAGTGTCACTGCAATTGTACCTGGAACAGCCCTGGCACCACGTTGTCCTGAGGGTTGCCATGGGAGCTGAGGGCAGCAACAGCGGGTGCTCTGCAAGGGCCCTGGGGGAGAAGGGAAGGAGCAGCAGAGCCGGGGCTGATCCATCCCCAGTGCACTGCACAGCCCAGGGCAGCGTTCCCAGAGCGTCCTCATGGAGCTGCCAGCAACATCCCCCCTCTGCAGCCCTAGCCTCTCCCCCAGCTCACAAGGTGAGCTCAAGGTGCCCCATCATTGCAGGCACAGACACGGCAGCACTGGCTCAGCAGCCCCTGTTTGCATTGCACACAGCAGGGGGAGCACCCCCATGCTGTTGCTGTGGGGACATGAACCTGAGGGAGCACAAATGCCATCAGCCCCTGGGGCCAGCAAGGGCTGGGGGACACCAGGGAAACCACTCAGCTTTGTCCTGGCCTCTGCAGTCAGCCAGAAAGTTTGTTCCCATCAGCTGGGAGTTTCCTGTCCCACTGCAGATGCTGTTGCTCAGAGTCAGGGCTGCCAGGCAGCCACCCCCAAACTGCCCTGAGCATTTCCTTGGCTTCATCTTTGCTTTCTTTACTCTTCCTGATATACATGTCTTCCCATTACCCAGCCCTGTTCCCTCCCCTGCAAACAGCCCATCCCTGTTTGCCCTTCCCTCTCTGGCCCCACTCCCCATTGCAGTTCCTGACCTGGCCCCATGGGAACGTCCCTTGGGCAGCAGGATCATCCTGCAAGTGCTGCAGGAATTGTCTGCAGGCTCCTGCAGTGCCTGGTGCTGCTCCCTTTCCAGAGACACCCCAGGCCAGGGGGGCTCATCTGGGCTGCTGTGTCTGGCTCTGGGGCTCCCTGTTCTGGGCAATGAGGAGGGGCTGCAGAGGCTCTGCAGGACTGACAGGATGGGCTTTGGGGCTGGCAGGAGAAGCTGAGGGACCTGGGCTGCTGCAGCTTCTGAAGAGGAGGCCCAGGGCTCATCCTGCAACTGCTCCAAGAGTGGTTCCGGAGAATCCCAGAATCAGCAAGGTTGGAACAGGCCATGGAGATCATCAAGTCCATCCTGTGCTCTGACATTGCCTTGTGTCTCCTGAGCCTTCTTTTCTCCAGGATAAACAAGCCCAGCTCCCTCAGCCGCTTCTCAAATGTATTGGAATATGTATCCCAATATAACCAGTTAGATGGTGCCCAGGCCAGTTCTGACCTTTGCTGCTGGGCCACAGGCAGCACTGCGGTGTTTTACCCCAGAGATACCTTGGCTGGCGGCAGAGTGCAGCGGGGCACAAGACAGGACTCCGTTCTCCTCAGGAGAGAGCTTCTGGCGATGGTGGAGATAAAGGAGAGTGGATTCTGCTAGAAGGTAGCCAGATGTTTATTCCATTGGTGCAGAGGCGTCTGCACTGGGCCACTGCTGGTAACAGAATACCGGCCGCATGGTCTCATTAACTTTATAAGCTCGGGGACAGGGGAAGGGGAGGGGACAGGTGAGTTACCAACCAGGTGAAGGGGGCAGGGTCTCAAGGGAGGATGACACTTAGACAGGCCAATGACCCCCAGGCCTGAGAAGCATCCTTTGAAATCGACGAATCACACGACGCCTTGCTGGTATGTTAGCCTGATTGACAGGGCACACTCAGCAAGGGGGCGAGGGGGCAGGGAGAGAGGCATAGGCACACCTGGGAAAGGACTCGGAAGTTTAAAACAGGATATTGCAACACACCACAACATCTCCCCCTAGTTTTGTTTAAAAAGAAGAGGACTGTGTTTATGGTGCAGAATGATTCTACTGAGGCTTCCAGGTCATCCACTGGAGCACTGAGGGCTTCCAAATGGTAGACCTCAGGAGGGGGAGATGAGCTTGAGATTAACTTGAGAACCATGCGTCTGATTACTCCAAAAACAATGCTAAAAACTACAATAACTACAACTAAAATAAACAGCACTAAAATTACAGTTTTCAGAATAGATCCCAACCAGCCCGAGAGTCCCCAGCCATGGAAAAGTCCATTCAGCTCGTTGTCAGTTTCTCTGTTGATGTCTGAGAACCTTTATCGAGGTAGTCCATATGTGGTTTGGGCTGCGGTACTATGTAGGAGATTGCAGGTGGGATGATCACGAGTAGGACGAAAAGCAGGCTCAGTCTCATGACGTCTCGAGGCTACACACAAACAGTGGGATCTAAACTGGTACAAAAACTTGAGACAAACATATATTACAAACTATTCCAGATAGGAGGCTTAAATGGAATTTCCTCCAGAGAACGTGCGCGGCGTTTTCTTCTCCAGGCAGCGTGAGCAACCTGGGGCGCTTCTGCAGATTTCTCTGAGACTTTGGGAACATAGGGCTTTACCCATTTGGAAGGAACCCACCTTAAACCAGAGGGGGTGGATACACAGGCGTATCCACGTCCCCAAGTAACCAATTTGTAAGGTCCCACCATTTTCCAAGTCTCAGGGTCCTTTACTAAAACCGGAGGTTTTTCTTTTATCAACCTGTGACTGCTCCCCCCAAAGTGGCGTAGGATGGGTGGGTTCAGGCTGTCAAAAGAACAATTCAGAAAATTGATTGTGAATAGTGCCCTGGATAACCGGATGTGGGGAGGTTCTACCTTCAGAACCTGTTGTTGCTGGTCCAGGACCCTTTTAATATCACAGTGAGTTCTTTCTACAATGGCTTGACCTGTAGGGGAGTAGGGGATGCCAGTTTTGTGCTCTACTCCCCATTGCTGCAGGAAGCTCCTGAATTCCTTGGATTTATAAGCAGGCCCATTATCAGTTTTCAGCTCCTTGGGGATGCCCATGAAAGAAAAAGCCTGTAAGAGGTGCTTAATAGCATCAATAGATGATTCTCCTGTGTGGGCAGAAGCATAGGCCACTCCAGAAAAGGTATCTACACTAACATGAACATATTTCTGCCGTCCAAAAACCTGTATGTGTGTTACATCTGTTTGCCACAGTTCACAACTGTTCAGTCCCCTTGGGTTTGCTCCCGTACTCACTGTAGGGAGTGCATGTTGTTGGCAATTTGGGCACGTGGCCACAATCGCTTTGGCCTGTTCTTGAGTGATGTTAAACTGACGAACCAGGCCAGGTGCATTTTGGTGGAAAAGCTGGTGGCTGATTTTTGCCTGTTCAAAAACATTTGGGAGAGTGGCCATCACTGCAGGTGCAGCAAGAGGATCTGCCCTTCTGTTGCCTTCAGCGATAAACCCTGGCAAGTCAGTGTGTGACCTGACATGCATCACATAAAAGGGTTGCTCTCGGTGAGTGACTAACTTTACCAGTTTTGAGAGCAATTCAAAAAGTGCAATGTTAGATACATCTTGCAGTATTGCTTGATCTGCTCTGGATACTACTCCTGCCACGTATGCAGAGTCTGTAATCAGATTAAATGGTTCTGAGAACCTTTCAAAAGCCCTAACAACCGCAGCCAATTCAGCAACCTGGGGTGAACCTTCCACCTCAGCAATGTCTGTCTCCCACTGCTGGGTTTGAGGATCTTTCCAAGTCATAACAGACTTGTGTGACCTCCCGGACGCATCTGTAAAGACAGTTAGAGCCCTTTTTAAAGGTCTCCTACTTAGAGCAGTTCTTAATTTTAAAGTAAATTGAACATCTTGTTCAAACAATTTGCAAGGGGGCCGTGCTACCGAAATTTGTCCTGAGTAGGAATCCAGAGCAAACTGCAACACTTCATTTTCTTGAAACAATTGTTCCAGTATTTTCATAGTATTTTGACCTGATTTTAACTCAACTGGGATGTGAATGCACTTAAAATCACATCCTGCTAACTCCCTGATCCGGGTCCTTGCTTTCCGGATCAGTTCTGCTATCAGCTCCTGAGGCTTTGTCAGTCTCTTGGACCTTTTGTGACTGAGGAAAACCCATTCTATGATCAAGAGAGAGTCCCTCTGGTCCCGGTCCTTTTTTGGTGTGTCCTTTGCCTTAGGTGTTTGTTTTTCCTCCCACTGGAAAATAATTCCATGGAGGTGTGGCAACTTACCTAGGATGATAAATTTGAATGGCAGATCAGGCCGGCATTGGTGGGCCTGTCTTGTGGACATTGCAATCTGAACCTTTTCTAGAGCTTTCTGTGCCTCTGGGGTAATAGACCTAGGAGCACCTGGGTCCTCTCCCCCTTTCAATAAATTGAAGAGAGGGGCAAGGTCTTCATTAGTCAGACCAAGCCATGGTCTTACCCAATTCAAAGACCCACACAACTTGTGGACATCCGCAAGGGTCTTGATCCTTGGATTGATTTCTAGTTTTTGAGGAACAATGGTCCTATTTCCAATTTCTAAGCCCAAATACTTCCAAGGTGGCATCTTTTGAATTTTCTGTTCCTGGAGCTCGAACCCTGCAACAATCAATGCATCGATCGTTAGGTCAAGCGCATGTGTTAGTAAATCATCATTGGGGGCACACACAAGGATATCATCCATATAATGATAAATGATGGCCTTCTCTGCGGCTGCACGCACTGGGGAAAGCAGGGAGGAGACATACCACTGGCAGATAGCTGGAGATACCTTCAGGCCCTGAGGAAGAACAGTCCAATGGTACCTTTTCATAGGAGCTTCTGAATTGATAGAAGGGACAGAGAATGCCAAACGCGGTGCATCGTCAGGGTGCAATGGGATTTGGAAAAAACAATCTTTAATATCAATAACAGCTAATTTCCAATCTTGAGGAAGCATTGTTGGGGATGGCATACCAGGCTGGGGAGAACCCATATCTTCAATTACATTATTAATTTGTCGGAGGTCACAGAGAAGTCGCCACCTCTTTTTGTCAGCTTTTTGGATGACAAACACTGGAGAGTTCCATGGGGACATGGTCTCTACAATGTGGCCCTTTCTTAGTTGCTCTTGTACTAGTTCCTCAAGCACCTTTATTTTTTGTTTACTGAGTGGCCACTGTTTCACATCAACTGGTTCGTCTGTTTTCCACTTAAGTTTTTGGGTGGGGCGCTGTTGTTTAATGACTGCTGCACAAAAATGCTGTGGAGAGTCTGGAATATTAATTGTGACACCCCACTGGGCCATTAAATCTCTCCCTAACAAAGGTTCTGAATAATCTAACACAAATGGACGGATATTTGCCAATTGTCCGTTTGGACCCTCGAATTGAATAATGCTTTTGGATTGCCTTGCCAATTGCAGACCTCCTACACCTCGAAGGTGACCAGCAACATTTTGTAAAGGCCAGTGTGCTGGCCAGTCTTGTACTGGAATCACTGTGCAGTCTGCACCTGTGTCTACAAGCATCTCAATGCGTTTAGACTCCCCACCCCCACTGACATTGCACCACAATTTGGGTTTATCTGTCCCAATAACTTGGACCCGGGCGACTGTGGGCCCTTGTTTATCGGCATTTTCAGGTAAAGATGGCACAGGGATAGCTTGAGCAACAATTTGTCCCTTGGGAAGAAACAGGGGTGGGTGGAAACAGTGCAGGCTGAGAACAAATTGCTTGGGATCTGATGTTGTTATTCCCGGAGCAATTTCGATCTCTTGTGGTGTGTTTTTGTCCCCAGTGATGATGTACTTACAACGAATTTGGTTCCAAGTACCCTTCTGTTCAGGATTTACAGAGACAAAATGCCAGTCAGTGTCCTTCAGGTGGAGTGACTCTGTCAGCTGCAACCTGTAAGGCTCATTGACAGAAGATGCGGTTAATACAGAATTACTTAAATCATAACAAAGGTTATTTTGTTTCACTTTCAACAGTGGACTAGCAGACTTGGTCTTTGAAACACCTGCTTCACTTACACAAATGTTAATATTATCGCGCGCTTGATTTGTTTTGCTACCCTTATTCTCTTGGCCTGCTCCTTTTATGTCTGCACGCCTGGCAGGCTGGCGCTTTATTCTTCGTTTTTTTGTTGTTGACCCCCAGGGAGGGCTTGCAGTTCTCCTCCCCTGCTATTTTTAAATTCATCAAATTCCCTTTTCAGGGGGCACTGGTTACTCCAGTGTCCTAGCTTATTACAAAGCAGGCATGGTTTAGTGGGCTCAACCATTGCTGGTCTCCGCTGCTGCCCAGGGTACTGCTGTGCTGAGGGGAAAGGTGCAGGGCTGGCAACAGCAACACGCTGGGGTGGTCTTGGCAGCAGCCTTGGTTTGGTGTCTTCAGCCACAGTCATCAGAGGCACTTTCCTGTTACAGACTAGAAGCATATCTTTTAATGTAGGGGAAGGTTCCATAGGAAGGCTCAGGATTGCCGCTCGACACTGTTCATTTGCATTTGTAAACGCTATTTCTTCTAAAATTGCTTCCCTAGCATTTTCCTTTTTAACCTGTATTTCAATGGCTCTAGTTAGCCTTTCTACAAATTTCACAAAAGGCTCTGATGGTAGTTGTTTGATTTTACTATAGGGCTCAAAAGGCCCCTCAGGTTGGAGGGAAAAGAATGCCTTTTCAGCTGCTTCCTTTACTTTCTCAAGTGTTTCTGCAGGAATTGCAGCAGCTTGGACTGAGGGAGAAGACCATTGACCCTCACCACAGAGGTGATCAATAGTGATAGGGTTACCATTGTTGTCTTTTGCTGTGTTTGGATCAGCCTGTAAGCTTGGGAGAGCATCTTTTAGCAGTTGTTTCAATGCTGATTCCCATAATTTGAATTCCGTGGATGTCATGAGACATGAAAACAGTTGTTTTAAATCATGTGGAACCACAATAGTCCTACTTAATTCAGAATTTAAAAGGCCACGGAAATATGGACTGTGTGGACCATATTCTTTATGAGATTTACAGATCTCTTTAATCAATTGTCGTCCAAAAGAACTCCAATTAGCAGCTGGGGCTGCTCCAGCTTGAGCTGCAGGCTGAAACGTAACAGGAGCTAGCGACAACATGGCACTGTGCATTGGGTTTGCTGTCCCCGGCTCTGTATCCCTTGAATCAGAAGCATTGGGATCACAGCTACAGGTTTGGGGACAGGCAGTGGGTGTGTCCCCACCGTGGGAACCCGGGGAGGGGGCGGGGAAAGGGAGCCGGCAAGGGGCGGGGAAACCGTGGGAACAAGGGGCGGGGTCAAGGGGCTGGCAGGGGGCGGGGATACCGTGGGAACAGGGGGCGGGGTCACCTGGTGACATCACGTCAGCAGACGCTCCCTGGTAGGAGTAGAGGGGCGGAGCTGAGGGTACTGCAGGAAAGGCGGGGGGAGGGGGGAAGGAGTCACGAGGAACAGGAGGAGAGGGGGATGGGGCAGGAATTTTGGGATGCTTAAGAGGGTTTTGGGAAGAAGAAGACCAGGTTTGGGAAGATGCCACGTGGCATCCACCATCTTGCGGACCCCCTAGGGACTGGGGGCCATTTTGGACATCACTGCTCTCCGGAAAGCTAACACGTGCTCTGGGTTTTAGAGGAGGGGATTGGGAAAGACACGCAGCCTGGCCAGGGCTTTGTGAACAAAACAACTCAGGTATTCTTGCACTCTCTGGGAGCTGACTTCCCAATGAGTTTGCACTCTTTAAAATACCAAGTTTTGGGGAAAGAGGTTTAGGGGTTTTAGAGGGAGAGGGAGGAACAGGGAGAGCAGAGGCACATGGCTTTACATTTGGCTTTTTCTCCATTTCCTTTTGTTTGAGCAATGCTGTTCGAATTTGTAAACTCCAGAACACTAATTTAGCTGAGGATAATTTGCCAGATTGTCCTAAGGTTATCAATTCATTCCCAACTTTATCCCAGAATTGAATATTGTGGATTTCTTCAGGGGAAATGTTTGGGAACTGCAGAAAAAGCCATCTTATAAACTGTTTCAATTTTCCTTTAGAGAATTTCACATTACTCTTGATTAAAATGCTAACAATATCATAATACACTCCCCTTTGTACAATGCTAAGTTTGGAACCCATGATAGATGTAAAAAAAGCAGAGTACTTAATCCCGCCTGACGAAAAACAAAGCTAAAATCAGCTACCAATTTCTAAAAAAAACCACAGATAGAAAGCGATAACGAGCAGACAAAAGCTTCACAATGCAGCTGTATATACTGCTTTTAAAATTCCCGGGCAGCAGCAGCAGGGCACGCCCTGCCGAGCCGGCACGCCCTGCCGAGCTGAGGCAGAAACAAAGCCTCCCCCGCGGTGGAATGCAGCTCCCCCGCAGAGCAGAGAGAGCAGCCACTCCACGTGTCAACCGAAACCGGGACGCCCCCCCCCCGCCGCCGCGTGTGCAGAGCACTCCCGACCCCGCAGGTCCCCCGGCCACGTGGAAAGAGAGCCCCCCCCCTCCTCCCCCGCAAAGAGAAAGAAAAAGTGAGTCTCCTAACACGTGTCTGAGCACGCTACTGAGCCGGGGCTGCTCCGGCGCGAATTTTAAAAGACAGTGAAACACACGCAGAAAATAAAGCTAGAACGCTATGAATTCTTGTCTGTGGGGCTGCGCAGCCAAAATGCAAAGGCAAAAAGGAACAGAACTCGCGGCAGAGTCTGTTTTTGAGCTTCTGCTCTACCGAAAGCAGAGATACTCACGTGAAATGGAAGCTGTAGGCTGGGTACAGGCAGGCAGGTCTCCACCGGAAAACGACCTCTCTCTGGGTGCAAGAGAGGCTCCCCTTTTCTTCCTCTGGAAAATCTGCTCACCACAATGAAGCAGGGCTTTCCAAAGGCGCCGAACAGTCCACGAAACTTTTTCTGGGAGTATTCCCAAAGTCTCTAGCTGGGAGTCTTGAAGCCAGGCTCCTTTCAGCTGGATGCACGGCTGGCAGAAGCTTCTCTGAGGAACTGCGAGTCCGTTTTCGGGCTGCAGAGTCGAGCCCACCCAGGGACGCCAATATATTGGAATATGTATCCCAATATAACCAGTTAGATGGTGCCCAGGCCAGTTCTGACCTTCGCTGCTGGGCCACAGGCAGCACTGCGGTGTTTTACCCCAGAGATACCTTGGCTGGCGGCAGAGTGCAGCGGGGCACAAGACAGGACTCCGTTCTCCTCAGGAGAGAGCTTCTGGCGATGGTGGAGATAAAGGAGAGTGGATTCTGCTAGAAGGTAGCCAGATGTTTATTCCATTGGTGCAGAGGCGTCTGCACTGGGCCACTGCTGGTAACAGAATACCGGCCGCATGGTCTCATTAACTTTATAAGCTCGGGGACAGGGGAAGGGGAGGGGACAGGTGAGTTACCAACCAGGTGAAGGGGGCAGGGTCTCAAGGGAGGATGACACTTAGACAGGCCAATGACCCCCAGGCCTGAGGAGCATCCTTTGAAATCGACGAATCACACGACGCCTTGCTGGTATGTTAGCCTGATTGACAGGGCACACTCAGCAAGGGGGCGAGGGGGCAGGGAGAGAGGCATAGGCACACCTGGGAAAGGACTCGGAAGTTTAAAACAGGATATTGCAACACACCACAACACAAATGACTTGTTTTCCAGACCCCTCCCCAGACTTGTTTCCCTTCTCTGGACAAACTCCAGCCCCTCCATGTCCTTCCTAAACTGCGGGGCCCAGACCTGGACAGAGCACTCGAGGTGCTGCCCAACCAGTGCCAAGCACAGGGGAAGATTCACTGCCCTGGTCCTGTGTGGTGGTATTCGCAGCGGTCCCAGGACGAGGGAAGAGATGAGAATCTTGACTCCATATTTCAGAAGGCTGATTTATTATTTTATGATATATATTATAATAAAATAAAATTATATATTAAAACTAAACTAAAAGCAGAGGTCCCAGGATGAGGGAAGAGATGAGAATCTTGACTCCATATTTCAGAAGGCTGATTTATTATTTTATGATATATATTATAATAAAATAAAATTATATATTAAAATAAACTAAAAGAATGGAAAAAGGATTTCATCAGAAGTCTAGAAAGTAAAGGAATAAAATGTTATAAAAATCTTGTGACTGACCAGAGTCCAAACAAAACTGGACCTGTGATTGGTCATCAAGTAAGAACAATTTCACCTGCTGCGTAAACAATTATTCAAATCACATTCCAAAGCAGCAAAATGTGGAGAAGGTGAACCTTCTCAACTGCTCAGGAGCAAAGATCCTGGTGTGATGCTAGCCAAACAGTTCCTGATCAATAGGAGTGCCAAGGGCTGGATGAGGGAAATGGTGGGGAGGGGGTGGGGACAAAATCTTGATTGGCAGCTATGAAAGGTTTGCTCTTCTTATCTATTCAGACTACATTAGGAGTTGCTGGGGGTCAATATCAATTGAACATTACTGATACCAAAATATAAAAAGGAAAAGAAAATATGAGAAAACATTCCTCTCTGTTTTGTTTTTTTTTAATATATCATAATCAACTTGAATACACTACTGCAAAGTGTCTAATTTGCCACAGAAGAATTGAAAACTTCAGTTATAACTACGGGCTTTTCTTCTTCTGCTGTTCTGAAGAAATGTTTATGAGCCTTTTTCAGTGAATTCATGAAGTGAAGAGCTCAAGAAAGAACAGGCTTCTGGAATAGTAAAACTCATCATCAACCTCCAAGTAGCTGAGGATCCATCCCCATCAGAGCAGCAATGAACAGAAATGGGCACAGCTTTTTGGCTGCCCCAGCTCTGGGATGGGCCCTGGGCCTGGAGCACGAGCAGCTCTTGAGGGCCCCAAGGCCGGGGCTCTTGTGCTGCCCTGGGCAGATGGGATGGCAGCAGGGGCTGCCGAGTTCTCAGCACCTCAGCCCGAGGGGAGCAGGGCAGCCAGGGAGCCTCCTTTGGCCTTGGCCCAGCACCTTCCCCCATGGCTGGGGCTGAGTCCTGTGGCAGCTGCAGCTGCTGCTGTGCCCTTGCCAGGGGCTGAGGCCATGGGGCAGTGCCCAGAGCAGCCTGGCCTGAGCAGAGCTGTGGGGCCAGAGCCGGCTGGGCTGGGCTGGGAAGAGGCCCTTGGTGCTGCCCAGAGCTCAGGGCAGCTGGCAGAGCTTGCAGGGAGCTGGGCTGGGCTCAGAGAGCCTGGCCCAGAAACCATCAGTGTCCATCTCAGCCTGGCTGAGCGTGCAGGGGCAGGACTCAGGCCAGGCCTTGTGGGCCAGGGCCAGCACCTTTGCAAGGCATTGCAAACAGGCAAGTGGCCCAGAGAGGAGGCTGCTCTGTGCCCTTGGTGGCATGGACGGAGCAGGGAGGGGGCCCAGGACATTTGTCAGCGCCAGCCTCTGTCCCCATGCATTGGCAGCCCTGGCTGCTGAGCCCAGCTTTGGCCTGGGCTGAGTTTGGCTGTGGCCCAGCTCCATCCTCCTGTGGGGCTCAGGGCCTGTTCCCAGCCATGGCCAGCACTGGCTGCCTCTCTGCTGGCCCAGAGACCGGCAGAGCCCGGGGCAGGGCTGTCTGTGCAGCCCCTCAGGTGCCGCAGGCTCTGCAGGAGCTGGCAGAGGCTGCCCAGCAGGGAGGCCATGGGACTTTTGCATTTGGTGGAGCTGTGCTTCCCTTGCCTTTGTCGGCTGACAAGAAATGAACATCCCTCTATGTCTTGGGCAGCTCCTTCTCCAAGGAAAGCAGGTGTGAGTTGGAGCCAAGGAGCTGAAAGCTGCAGGTGCAGCCTGGGCTAGAGGGAGCTCAGATTTGCACAAGACTGCTCTGAGCACCAGGGTTTGGATGGGGGAAGTGGTGGGGTGGGGATAGGGACAGAGTCTGATTGATTGTCAGCCATGAAGGGTCTTGATTTTCATATCTATTCAAACTGCATGAGGAGGTACTTGGATTCAGTGTCAATTGGCGACTACACATTTTGATTTATGAAGAGGAAGAAAAACCTAAACAGGGCCTAAAAAATATTTGCTCACTGTCTTTTTAAATATAATGCATTCAATTTGAACACACTACTGAAATCTGTCAAATTAACTGCAAAAGATTTGAACACCTAAATCAAATTATTCTCAGAGACTTGACTTGTTAAGGTGTTCTGAATGTTAATGAGCCCTGGGACACTGAATTCCTGCACTGAAGAGCTGATGGCTGAACCTGTGATTTGGAAAATTAAATGAAATTATTCCCAGAGGCTTCTCTTGTTAAGGTGTTCTCAGTATTAATGAGCCCTGGGACACTGAATTTCTGCACTGATGAGCTGAAGGCTGAACAAGCCTCTGGAGCAGGAAAATTCAGCAGCAGCCTCCAAGGTGCTGAGAATGTCAGCAGCCCCCACTGAGGCCATCCCTGCCCAGAGACCGTGGGGGAATGGGCAGACAAGGAGAGCGTCTCTGGGGCTGGGGCAGCACAACTCAGAGGCACCAGCGGCTCCAGCTGGGAAATGGAGTGTGGAATGTGGCTGGGAAAGCCCTGCCTGGGCTGTGCCAAGCAGGACAGACAAGCCCTGACTCCCGTCCCCCAAAAAACTCTCACAAACAAGGAGACATTTAAAAGCAATTACAATTGTTTGTCTCCTCTGAGTTGGATGCACTGGAGAAATACCAACAACAGATTCGTAGGAGCTCAAAACAACCAAACAGCCTTTACTGGCAACTTTTAAAAATCAGAGAAACTTTGGCAAAATATTTAATCCCACATTCAATCAACAAAAAACACTTCTTAAAGCATTAACTTGGCCCATGCAACTTCACAAACTCTAAGTCTGTTCAATTTAATGTTAATCAAAATTTGCAAGGGAGGGTTATTAAAAGAAAAAACACAGAAAGAGACAAATAAAATACAGACAAGCACACACACAGCCACCACATCCTGGATTCCAGAGGTGTTCAGATGGAAATTCCAATAGGAGGTAGGGTCAAGATGTGTGCTCGCCTTGTGGTCAGCCTTCAATTCCCCTTGGTCTTCCTGGGCCCTTCCCCCAGGTGGGCCTTGGGCTCATTTGGTCCCTCAGGAGCTGGGCTGGGGGCTGCAGAGGTGGTTGTGGAGCATTGCCTGTGCTGTGCCATGGACTGGCAGACACTGCTGGGCTGGGATAGAAGCTCTGGGGGGACTGGGGCTCCAGGGCAGGGCAGGGCTGGGGTCCCAGGGCAGGGCAAGGATGGACCGGCCCCTTCTTCCCCCATACATGAAATGTTTCAAGCCAAGAATCTCCTCCAGTCTGTCACAGTAAGGGAATGTTGGAGGTGGAACGCCAATTCTGGTCATGGGCACCTGGAGGAGAAGGACAGTTCTTTTCCATATGAAGGAAAGCATGGAGCTTCAGTGTTTCTGTAGCAGATGAGATGAGACCCTCCATATGTTAAAGTCAGATGGACCATTCAGGTGGCCCTGGGATGCCAACCCAGCCAGACATGTCTTGTGTTCTCCTGGTTCCACTGGGCCCTGCAGTGTCACAATGGTCTCTGTTGTTCCCCAGGTCCCACAATATCTCAATGGGCCCTTGGTCTCATGGAGCCTCAGCACGTAACTGTGGTGCCTTTGGTTCCATGAGGCCCCATGGTGTCACAATGGATCCCTGGTTCCATTGTGCCACACAATGTCAGAATGCTCTACTTGGTTCCATGGGACTTCATAGTGTCAGAATGATCTCCCTAGTTCTATAAGACCTCATAGTGTCACGAGGGTTTCCATGATTCCATGAGTCCCCACAGTGTCACAATGGCCCCATGGATCCATGAGGCTGTGAGGTGTCCTAATGGTCTCTCAATGGTCCCATGAGGCATTGCAATGTCACAATGGACCTTTGGCTCCATGGGGTCTTGCAGTGTAACAATGGCCCCTTGTTTCCATGACATCCCAAAGTGTCACAATGCTTCCTGAGGCACTGCAGTGTCACAAAGG
Organism: Zonotrichia albicollis; assembly: GCF_047830755.1. Classification (NCBI taxonomy): domain Eukaryota; kingdom Metazoa; phylum Chordata; class Aves; order Passeriformes; family Passerellidae; genus Zonotrichia; species Zonotrichia albicollis. Next base: position 9,589,272 of record NC_133842.1, read on the forward strand.
ACCCACAGTTTGATGGTGCCTCTCCGTGTTACAATGATCCCTACATTTCATGGAGCCACACAGTGTCAGTACGGTCCCCTTGGTTCCATGAGCCCAGCAATGTCACAGTGCTCTCCATGATTTCATGAGGCCCCACAGTGTCACAATTGTCCCTTGGTTCCATGGGCCCTGTGCTGCTGCATTCCCCCTCCCCTTCTCAGGCCACCCTGCCAGCTGAGAAATGCTCCTTGGGCCTCGACCTTGGCCAACAGCCCCTGGGCTCAGCTCCTCTGCAGCTCATCACAAACACTGTCTGCTCCAGCCACTGCTGCTGCCCAACCAGCTCCTGGTTCCTGTAGGAGAAGCCCTGGGAACTGTTTTTGTTCCCTCGGTGACACAACATCCCTGTTCTCACACTGCCAAAGAAAGCTGTTGATGCCAAGTGCAGCAAGGATGAACCATTGCTGGGACTGAAGCTCCTCTCTTGGGGCCCTGCAAACAGCGCTCCAAAAGGAGCCCTTGGAGCTCTCCTGGGCCAGCGACTCCCTCTGAGTGGGGCCTCTCCCAGCCGGGAACTCTCCCATTTGCTGCACTCGGGAATCCCCAACAACAACGGAGCCTGGGCCGATCCCCCCACTCCTCCAGGCTCAACCCTTTTCCCTTTGCTGGGGAGATGCCAAAGGATCCACAGGGAGCATTTCCTGCCCTCAGGGGAATTTCTTACACTTGCCTTGCACTGACTCTTGGTGTCTGTGTGCACACAGGAGTGCCTGTGCTGGGGAAAAGCGGCAGAAATGCTGCTCTCTGAGGGGTTTGAGTGCCTTGGATAGCTGAGTCAGTCAGGCCTGTAAGTGAGGTTCAATCATGAAGTCTAAGTGAAGTGAAATTATGCTAAGAGTTTTTCTTTGGCTAAGTTGTTTAATATAAGTTATAAGCAGGTTTAAATACCGTTTAATGTTGTTCCTCTGTTAAATTGCAAAGTCATAGGTTTTAAGTTAGCTTAAATACTGTTAAGTGCTGTTCTTTTGCTAAATTGTGAAATTTAAGGTATCAGTAAAGGTTGTGTTAAGTCCTGTTTGAGCTCTAAAAACTTTTGGGTCGTATACCTTTTATCCTTGCCCTCACTGTCCTGTCTCACACACACACAGGGACATTTCTCAGTTCATTTCTGGTTTGAACACATGGATTTGGTTTGGTTTTGTTGTTGCTTTGTTTTCTTGGTGTGCCTGAAGTGTCCAGTCAGGAGCAGAGTGACTCTTGCCAAGGAACTTTGTGCTGCTGTCCCTTAATATTAAAGCTGGTTTTTGCTGATCCCTTGCTGGGGATTTTTTCAGCACTCTCAAGGCCTCGTCGGTAGCAGGGTGAAGGAGCCCTGGCCCAGGCTCTGGCCCTGGGGGACACGGGGACGCTGTTGGGGGTCCCTGTCCCCCTGTGCCACCCCCAGGGCCCCGGCCACCCATCCCTGTGTCAGGCTCAGGGGTCGATCTCGTGGAACATCCTCTGGGGGAGGCTACGGGGCCGGGGGTGGGGGACCCAGGGGGACAGGGGACCCTGCTGTGCATGAGTAGGGTTGGACTGCTCTGGGGGAACTGTGAGAGGGCCGGGGCAGAGTGACCTCCCCAGTGACCTCACACAGCCCCTGTGATGTCACACATCCTCTGTGATGTCACATTGCCCCTGTGTTGTCACACAGATCCTGTGATGTCACACAGCTATCCCTGATATCATACTAACCTTGTGACATCACAATGCCCCCTTTGATGTCACATGGACTTCTCTGTGATGTCACACTGCCCCTGTGATCTCACAAAGCCTCCAGAAATGACACAAAGCCTATGTGATGTCACAGAGCCAACTCTATGGTGACACCTTGTGATGTCATACAGCAGTGCTGCAATGTCACAGAAGACTGTGACGTCACAAAATCACCATGTGATGTCACTCTCTATTCTGTGATGTCACAGTCTGCTCTATGATGTTACATAGCCACTTGGTGATGCCACAATCCATTCTCTGATGCCACAGAGCCACACTCCATGATGGCAGTCTGCTCTATGGCCTCACACCCTACTTTGTGCCATCACAGCCAGCTCTGTGATCTCACAAACCCCTCAAGAACTCAGGTACATTGAAACACTGAAGCTTCTTGTGCTTTGAAGCGATCCCTGTCAGGGGCACAACTAACAAAATGTCCCCAGCTTCCAATCCGAGCAGAACACTGGAAGCAGTGATGACAGCTGGGGACAAACAAGGCGAAGGTGTCTGTGGTGCTGAGCACACCTGGATGTGTTTGGGGAATGCAAAGGGCCAAGGCCTGAGCCCCAGCCCCTGGCCAGGCAGATCCTGTCCCTCCCTCCTTGCTCAGGGCTCCTCCCGGGATGGGCACTGGCATGTGGGGATGGGCAATGCCAAGGGCAGGAGCATGGGGCGGCCCCTGCCAGGCTGCTGAGCAGGGACAAGGAGGCAATGAGGCCCCAGCCCTGCAAGGGTCACTTGTCCCCTCGTGGCCTCAGGCCCAGACCCAGCAGCCATGGCCAAAGTGCTGCCCAAGTTGGCTCTGGCAGAGCTGTCTTGCAGCTGCTGCCCATCCCTGTGCCCTGTGCAGCCCAGGCTGTCCCACGGTGTCCCTGCCCTGCGCCTCTGTCCCTGCAGGCTGTCGGCATCCCCCAGCTGCCCCACCTGGCTGGGCCCTTCCTTTGCTGACAGCTCTGCCTCCTGCCTGCCTCTGCCTGCCCACACAAAGCCTTGGGCTGCTCCAGGCTCCTTCTGGGGGATGTGTTGCACCACAGTCCTGCCCTGGCAGGGAAATTCTTTTCTCCTGGTGTCCAGTCTGGGTTTCCTCAGGTGCCCTTGGCATTAATATTTTCTTTCTCAGGCTGCTTTCTACTATGTCAAAGGGATCCACCATGTCTAAAACCACCCTTCAATCCATTCCAGAGCTCTCCTCTGCTGTCCTCAGTTTCCATCCCACTGAGCACAGAGCTTCTCTGTCCCTACACAGTGCTCATGTGCTTGAGGCCATGGGTGCCTGGACATGAAGGACGGTCCTTTTCTACAAGAAGGAAACCAGAGCCCCAGGGTTTTGAAGGCAGATCAGAGGCAGTCACCAGAGGCCAAGGCCAGCCAGACCTGTCTGTCCTTGCAGCTTTTGTCTGAAAGCAACCCTTGGATATTTGTGGAGTTTTGGAGGTGGAATTCCATTTCAGCCATGGTTGCCTGGACCAGAATGACAGTTCTTCTCCACAGGAAGGAAAGGGCAGAGCCCCAGTGTTTCAAAGGCTCATTAGAGGCAGCCCCAAGGAGGCCAAGGCCAGCCAGATCTGTTTGTCTTGGCAGCTTCTTTCTACGAGCAATCCTTGGATAGACAGAGGTTGGGAGGCCAACTTCCAGATTCGTCCATGGGCACCTGGACAAGAATGACAGATCTTCTCCATAGGAAGGAAAGTACAGAGCCCCAGGGTTTCAAAGGTAGATGAGAGCTGGCTCTGAGGAAGCCAAGGGAACCTAGACAGTCCTGGCAGCTTTTGTCTGGGAGCTGTCCTTGAATATAAGGAATTTTGGAGGTGGGTTCCCAATTTTGGCCATGGACCCTGGGCTTGAAAGATGTTTTTTTCTATTGAAAGAAAAGCATGGACCCCCAGTGTTTTGAAGGTAGATGAGAGGTGGTCCTCGAGAGGCCAAGGCCATCCAGAGCTGTCTCTTCTGGCAGGTTTCATGTGGGTACAACCTTTGGATTTAACAAATATGGAGTTAGAATCCCAATGTCAGCCATGAACCGTACAGGAGGAGAGTTCTTTCCCACAGGAAGGAAAAGCACAGAACTCCAGGGCTAGATGAGAATCATCCCTCAACATGCCAAGGTCAGCTGAACCAGTCAAGCCAAGCCAACCAGACCTGTTCCATGTTCTTGGATCCCTGGGTCCTGCAATATGACAATTGCCCCTTGGTTCCATGAGGCCATGTGTTGTAGTTTTACAACAGATCTTTTTCTCCATAGGGCCCAACAATACCACAATGGTCTCCTTGGATCTGCAGTTTCACAATGGCCCTTTGCTTCCATGAGGCCTTCCAGTGCGAAAATGATTTCCTTGGTTCCATGGAATTCCGCAATGGCACAATGGCCCCTTGGTTCTATTGGGCTCCCCAGGATCACAATGGACCCTTGGTTCCACAGGGCATGGCTGTGTCACACTGGCCCCTTGCTTCTATGGTTCCCTGCAGTGTCACAAAGAGCTCCTTGGTTCCACAAGGCCCTGTAGAGCCCCTTGACTCAACAAGGCCTCAAAGTGCCATAATGGTCTCCAGGATTCCGTTAGGCCCAGCAGTGTCACAAGGGCACCTTGGCTCCATGAAGCCCTGAAGTATGGAATGGCCTCTTAATTCCATTGGACTCCTCACTGTTACATGAGTTCCTGGTTCCACCAAGCTCTGTAGTGTCACAGTGGTCTCCTTGGTTCCAGAGAGTCAGAATGTCCCCATGGTCTCACAGAGCCCCACTAGAATCCCCTTGATTCCATGAGGCCCTGCCATGCTACAATGACCCCTTGGTTAAATGAGGCCCTGCAGTGTCACGATGGCCCCTTGGTTCCAGTGGGTCCTGAAGTGTCCTAATGGTCTCCATGGTTCTATGAGGTCCCAGAATGTCATGATGGACTTTTGGTTCCATGAGCTTTTGTACAGCCAACAACAGTCTCCTTGTCTCCACAGTGTCATAATGGATCCTTTGTTCCATGAGGTGCCTGGCCTCCCACAGCCTCTCAGAGACCTTCTCCCCCTCAAGATCCCCAACAGCCTTTCATGGTCCCTCAGAGAACCTCATGGCCCCTCAAAACTCCTCCTGGCCCCTCATGACCCCTCACAGCCCCAGGCCTGGGGCTCCTCCCAAAAGAGAAGGGGTCAGGCCCTACTTGTTCTCCTTTCATTTCAGTCCCTTCACAGCCACGAGTGCAGAAAGACTGAAATGGACCCTTTGACCAGTGTTTCCCTTGGGGTTCATTGCGGCCTGAAGCTCTGTGCTGGCGCTGGCCTGAGCACCACCATCCCTGCAGCCGCCAGGATTTTGCTGTCCCCCCCGTGTCCATTCCCTGTCCCCGAGTCCTGCCCAGCTCTGGCAGCAGCAGCAGCCGCAGCGCAGGGGGCGCTGGCCCGGCCCAGCCGGGGCTCCCGTCCAGGAGCAGCAGCAGCGCCGGCCCCTTCCCGCCTGTCCCTGCCTCGGCTCCTTCTGAGGTAGTGGAGACCAAACCGTTGATAACCTTTAAAAGTATGCAACATAGAATCCCGAACGCTAACATGACTAGAAAAAGAACAACAATAAACAACAAAATTGTTCTAATTATAGAAGTCCACCACCCCCAGAGTCCCCAGTCCTTGAACAGTCCGGTGAACCAGTCCTCAGATTCCTGCTTGAATTGTCTGATCTGGCTTTTCCCTTTTTGGAGACCCGCATGGACATTGGGTGCTTTTGATGCTAGGCTCAAGCAGCACAGTCCTTCAAATTCCTGGCACTTGTGTCCATGCAGCAGCAGGAGGAAATCTATGGCCACATGATTTTGGAGTGTGGCCTGCCTGGTAATCTCCTCGTCTTCTAAGAGGGAGCTGATGGCCGTGGATGTCAAGTTTTCCTGTTTGACTACCCAGCACTCTAGGTGGCCCAATTCATCTAGAGCTTTGGCTGCTGCAACCCATGGAAGGAACAGGGATACAGCAACTCTTTTTGACTTGGCCCAATGGAAGATTTATGCATCACAATTTGGGTCCAAATTGTCTACGCTTCTCTTATGAGTTTGGCTGACCGAATTGTTCTTATGAATCCACTCGCCAATTATGGTTTGCTTGGATGCCGACAGAGACAACTGCCCGATGGTACATGGCCCTCCTAAAAGCTGAGAAGGGATTCCGGCTCATGCCGGATCTCCACAAATTAAAAACAGACCTTTGGGGAGGCTCTTGGGATGTGAATGGACTGGATTGTCGGCTGCAACATGGCTTAAAACCTTACACCACCTTTTGGAAGGGAATTCCTCTCGACACTGTTTAATGTTGTTAAAAGGTTTGGTGTTGGAATGTGGGATAAAGAAGAAGTGTATGCAGTATGGTGCAGGGGAGGAGCCCAACAGCTCTAACTCTTGAGGCTCCTGAGCAGCTCTGGGTAGCTTTGGCAGCCACTCCTCTATGGGGTTTTTAATTGATACCAGCTCGCTGGTGATGGATATTGTGTGGTTGTGTGTGATTTGGTTTGGGGCTTGGGTGAGGTATAGGTGTATCTAGATTGTCTGTGAACTCTCCAGTTTGCAATGGAATCCCTACCAGGCAGGTAGACATTGGGTTTTTCACTGCTGCTGTTGACAGGCATATATTTTCCTGTTGGACTGTCTGTGCCAGGGTCACCCAGTGGCGTGGCTGGGGAACGATCCACAGCTGTCAGACTGCTCAGCATGAACAGGATGACAACTCGGACAGGGCTCACCGTGAGGTTAGGCAGGAGGTAGATTTTCTGTTCGACAAAGGAAATCAAACATTTTTTGTAAAAAACAACATACAAGTTCATGGATCTGCTGGAATGTAGCTAACTCTCTTAGGAAGATTCTTCCTTCTTTTTCTGGCGGAGTCTTCTCTTAGAAGCAACAGCCGCTTGCTTCTTATCCCCGTCTGCTGAAGCTGGATTTTTGGGGACGACAGGTTTTACCCACTTTTGGGGTATCCATCGAGGGCCTGAGGGGGTGGATACACATGCGTAACCATGTCCCCAGGTGACGAGCTCATAAGGACCCTTGGTTTCCCCAGTTTCTGGATCCTTAATGAGAACTGGTGCACACTGTGACAACTTAAACCTGTTGTTATTATTGAAGTGACGTATTACTGGAAGATTCGTGTTTTCAAATGAACAATTCAGAAAATTGATGGTAAACAAGGCTCTGCAGAACTTTTGTTTTGGAGTCATCCACGCTGCAGAGTTACTCTGCCTAGCCAGGACCTCTTTGAGCATGTGGTGGACACGCTCAATCACAGCTTGACCTGTGGGGGAGTGGGGAATGCCTGTCTTATGCTCCACTCCCCACTGCTGGACAAACTCTAGGAACTCCTTGGAGGCATACGCTGGCCCATTGTCAGTTTTAATTTCCCTAGGGACCCCCAATACTGAAAAGGCTTGCAGCAAGTGTTGTTTGGCATGCACAGACCTTTCTCCTGTGTGGGCAGAGGCATAAACGGCACCTGGGTATGTGTCTATGCTGACATGTACATATTCATGCTACCGAAACCGAATGTGTGTGATGTCTGCCTGCCACACTTCACAGCTCCCAAGGCCTCGGGGGTTAACCCCAACACTCAGGGATGGCACTGCCTGAAGCTGGCAGTTGGGACAGGTAGCCACAATGGCTCGAGCCTGACTGCGTGTTAACTGGAACTGATGGATTAGACGTGGAACATTTTGATGGTATTGCTGGTGACTTAGCTTTGCCTGTTGAAAGATGTCTGGAAGGCGTGCCATTTCTGCTGGAGCGGCAAGGGAATCTGCCTTGCGATTACCTTCGGTGATCTCGCCTGGCAGATCGGTGTGTGACCTCACGTGCATCACATAGAAAGGGTGCTCCCGCTGTGAACCCAAATGAATTAGTCTTGAGAGCAACCTGTGGAGATGCCCATCCTGGATCTCTTTGAGGACTGCCTGCTCCACCCTGGAAACCACCCCGGCCACATAGGCTGAATCGGTAACCAAATTAATTGGCTCCGAAAATTTCTCAAAGGTTCTTACAACTGCAGCTAGCTCAGCAATCTGGGGCGACACCTCCACAAACTCAACATCAGCTTCCCAATGCTGGGTCTGGGGATTTCTCCAAGTCATCACCGACTTGCGGGATGCTCCAGATGCATCAGTGTACACTGTAAGCGCATTGAGTGGCCTACGACTCCTTTTCTCAGGAGCAATGAGGTGGAATTCCTCGTTTAACACCTTGTGTGAAGGGGCCTGGACTGATACCTGTCCAGTGTAGCTGTCCAGGGATAGCTGGAGACTGGCATTGCTCTGGAGCAGGTCCTCGAACCTCTTTACGGTTAACCTCTTGGGAGAGCTCTTTCCCTCCTTAGGAACGTGGACTGGAAGGTGAATACACTTAAAGTCACAACCAGCCAGCTCACGCAATCTTAGCCTGGCTTTCCAGACTAGCTGAGCTATTAGCTCCTGTGGCTGTGTGATGGTTTTGGATCGCTGATAGGAGAGGGAAACCCACTCTATGATTAGAAGTGGATCCTTTTGTATTTGAAACCACTGGAATATCAGCCCGTGTATGTGGTAACTTGCCCAAAACAATGAACTCAAAAGACAGCTGGGGCTTATAGCGATGAGCCTGCCTCTCAGCCAAAGCCTCCTGCACTTTTTGGAGGGCAGTTTTTGCCTCTGGGGTCAGCTCCCTGGGAGAAGCCAGCTCTCTCTCTCCCTTCAGTAAATTAAGAAGGGGAGCTAGGTCCCTGTAAGTGAGACCTAGCAAAGGCCTGACCCAATTCAAAGGCCCACACAAGGAATGGAGATCTGCCAGGGTTTTGGGATTGGTCTTAATTTCCAATTTTTGCGGAACAATGGTCTGTGCAGTGATTTGCAAGCCCAGGTAATTCCAAGGTGGCATTCTCTGAACCTTGTCTTCCTGCAGTTGGAATCCAGCAGAGGTTAAAACTTTAACTAGGTCAAGTGTGTCTTGGAGTATTATGTCATTGGGGGCACACACAAGCACATCATCCATGCAGTGTAGGATGATCGCCTCCTTTTTCTGGGCGCGCACTGGGAACAGCAATGATGCCACGTACCCCTGGCAGATGGATGGACTGCATTTCATCCCCTGAGGCAATGCTTTCCAGTGGTAGTGCTTCATTGGGGCTTTTCGGTTGGTGGTGGGAACTGAGAAGGCAAACCATGGTGCATCCTCTGGGTGTAGGGATATATGGAAGAAACAGTCCTTGATGTCTATGACAGCCAATTGCCAGTTTTGGGGGAGCATTGTTGGGGAGGGCATCCCTGGTTGGAGAGACCCCATGTCCACAATTCTTTTGTTTATTTCTCTTAAATGATGACGGAGCTGCCACTTATCCTTCCCTGACTTTTTTATTACAAAGACGGGGGAATTCCAGCAGCTAGATGTCTCTTCAATGTGTCCTTTAGACAATTGTTCTGCTACAAGCTCCTCGAGCGCCGCTATCTTTTCATTACTGAGGGGCCACTGTTTCACCCAGACTGGGTCATCTTTCAGCCATGTTAACTTGTGGGCGGGGGGCTCTACAGTGGCCGCTATTAAAAATCCTGGAGTCTTTTACAGATGACCAATTTGACCCCTTACTGGGACATGGTGTCTCTAACCTGCAAGGGAGCTTTGTAATTAGTAACAAATGGACGGTCAGTGGCCAATTTTCCATCTGGTCCCTCAATTTGCACAATGCTCTTTGATATCTTTGCCAATGGTAATCGTCCTACACCTTGGATTTGACCAGCCACGGGTTGCAAATCTCAATGTGACAGCAACAACTTTTCAGGTATGATTGTCACATCTGCCCCTGTGTCAAGCAACCCTTCCACGTGGAGGTGTTCTGTTCCACACATTAGGTTGCATCCCATAATGGGTTTGTCCTCACCAACCACTTCTGCCCAGTATAGACCTGGTGCCTTGTCATCTACTGAAATTTCTGCTGGAAGAGGAATGGCCTGGGCGATGATTTGCCCCTTGGCTAAATAGAAGGGTGGCTGTGGACAGCGCGCCAGGAGAATGAGGTTGGGTGTGTCCCCTGTGATGGTCACGGGAGCCACCTCAATCTCCATGGGTGTGTGTGCAGTGTCCCCAATAACAAAGTGCTCACTGTCCAATCTTGTGCGATCTTTTGTCAAGTTCTGCAAGTCCTCTGGCAGATCCACTCCAATGACTGTCCACTGGGCAGACCTGAAAGCAAAAGCTTTGGCGGTCACAAGCTTGAAACGCTTGTGAGACCACCAGATTTTATCCTGTAAATGGTTATTTGGTGTTCCAGCACCCTGCTTCCCTTCCTCCCCCTTTTCTTTTTTGAGGGAGGTTTCCCCTTCAGGGAAGCCTGCTGCATTTATGTCGTGGCACCGGGCAGGTGGGCTCTGGCATCGGGGTTTTTTGGTGTGGAGGGTGTCTTTAGTTGCTGGTTTTGGGGGCAGTCCTGTGCAAAGTGTCCTGGTTATTTTGCATATGAAGCAAATGACATGTTGAAGTTGTTTCGGTGAAATCTGTTGCCTCCTCACTCCTGGAGATACAGCTGCCACTGTCTCTGGGTCTGTCAGGTTTGACCACACCTCCCATGCAGCAAACAGTTCCACCTTTCTAGCACAGGCTTCCATCATCTCTGCCAGTGTAGATGGGGGGTTGAGAGGCAGTCCCAGGAGCACCCTGCTGCAGACTTCACTGGCATTCCTCTGTGCCATCTCTTTCACTATCTCCATCTGTGTCTTGGGGTCCCATACTTGTCTCTCAACCTGTGCATGGAGCTGGTCGACAAACTGCCAGAAACTTTCTGAAGGAGACTGTTTAATGTCAAGGAAACTACCACTAGCTCCAGCAGTCAGTAGCTGGTTAAAAGCCTTATCTGCAGCGCTTGAAATCTCATCTAGTGTGGATTTTGTAACATCCGAGCTTGGTCCTCAGGCTTAGCCCACTCTCCTTCGCCGCACAGATGTTCGTAAGTCATGTTATTATTTTCTAAATCTTTGGCACCTTGAGGGGTTTGTTTAAGTTCTTCCCCAAGATCCCTGAGAGATCTTTTCCCGGAGCTTTCCCATAGATCAAACTCTGACTGGGTAAGCAGGCACTGGAAAAGATCTACAATGTCAGCAGGAACAAATTCAAGGGATATTAATGTAGCTTTCATCATGCTTCTAAAATGTCACTATTTCTCCCAAATTCCAACTGACTTTTACATAACTCACGCTTTGAGTGATATGAGAACGGCTGGTAAATTCTAGGACGGGTCCTACCACCCGTGTACTGAACAGGGGCCACCATGGGGATGACTTCTTGCTCCCTGATTTGGACCCTAGGCTTTCTCCCTTCAGCCCCACCCCCATGGGACCTGGCAGGGGGACAAGCCCCTCCCCCAGCCCCACTGCCTTGGGAACTGGGAAGGGGACCACCCCCTCTCTCTGCCCTTCCCACCCCGGTGGCTTGATACCTAGGCGGAGGGATGTGCCTTCCTCCTGCCCCTCCCCCATAACCAGGCAGGAGCCCATCCCCCCAGGCTTCGGCCCCACTCCCCCAACCCTCAGCCCCACCCCTGTGGGTCCCGGGCAAGAGGGTGTGGAGAGCAGGCAGGGGGGCAGGGCAACCGTGGGAACCAGAGGCAGGGCAACCGTGGGAAACAGGGGCGGGGTCACAGGATGATGCAATGGGAGGCGGGGACATGAAGGGAGGGGAAGGAGCGTCCAAGGGAAGGAAGGGGTTGTGGGACCGTAAAGGGTTGGGGGAGGGGAGAGGTGTGCGAAAAGGATTGTGGGGAGAAGAAGGGTAAGTGGAAGGCTGAAACACGTGGCTGCCACCATTTTGGGCATGGGGGCAGTTAGAACACGGAAAAGGGGTAACAGGGATTAGGTTAGAGGGGTGCAGGGAAGATGCTCTGTCAGCCGGTGCACAGCTGCAGGGCCAGGGTACTGGGAGAGAGGCGGAGGCTCAGGAGAGCATTGGCAGTTCCAGGTACCCTGGGATTGTTGAGAGATCTTGCTTGTCTCTGTCAGTTCAGGGGCAGACGGTTTGGGAGGAGAGGTAGGGGAAGCTACAGGAGGGAAGAATTCATCTGGCTGTCTTTCAAATCCCTCTTCAGGACTTCTTTCGGAATTTCCAGGAACACAGGGAAAAATTGAGAAGCAGTCCCATCTCCCTGCTCAGCTTTAGCTGTTAGTAAGGCCCTTGTTTTATTACAGGAAGAGACAGAGTTAATGTTATGAACAGAAATTCAGTTAATATTTTTTTTGTGAGAAAAAGTTACAAAAAGGCAGCCAGATCACTGCCCCTGCCAAGGTTCTGCGTGTTTTGTCATGGTAATCACGGGTCCTTGTAGTTAATAGTTGTTTTTGTATTAGTAAAAGCCCTGGCTAGGGCGAGGTAATGGCCCTTCTCCGAGGCTAAGGTGTACTTTTCCCAGCATAGTGAAGACACCTGAGAGGGTGGGGGGGGTTATGCAAAGTGACTCCAAGACCAGCATGCTTTTTGGCACCCCGACTCCAAACACACAGAGAAAACCCCAAAAACAACAAGCCAAAAAAGAGTTGAGAGACTGGAGTGATGTCTGGACATGAGGAGTCAAGTGCTGAGCCTGCAGAGATGCGGAGTCCCTCTCGCCCTGACCATGGGAGTTGTCCCCGGCGGTGAGACCGAGCCGACTGGGCCAGGAGGGACAACATCTGATGGGGACACTACGCCCTAGAGGCTCCCACGAGGACTGGATCCCCGAGCTCTGCCCCTAGTGGACCGAGCTGTGCATATCCTCCTCCTCTGAGTCGCCCTGGGAGGCACGAAGGGGACTGCAGCCCTGCCAAGCCGCCCAATCCTGAGCTGATCACTTTTAATAAAGGCATTGAAAAGGAGAAAAAGTCTCCTGGCCCTGTTTATTTCAGCTGGGGGCGCTCGTCCAGGATAGCCACGCCGCAAGAAGACTCAAGACTGGCCATCTTGGACTTCAGGACAGCTGGCTACCAGGACCAGAGGGATCGGCTCAGGAGCAACGACGCAGAGGAGCACCGGAGCACCGGATTGGTGAGAAAGCCGGTGGCGGGAGCGGGAGACGTGTGCATGTGTGTGTGAATGAGACGGAGGCCGGCAGCCAGACCTTGGAAGTGGGAGCGGACCCCTCAGTACCGCGTTTCCGGACTCCTGCGAAGGGGCCGGCCGGGAACAGGGGGCGGAGCTTGGAATTAGCGTGAGTGAGCCGTCTCCCAAGAGGGAATAAAGGGCCCCCACTCCGGGCATGCGGAGGGAATATTTGTATGAGTGGCACGCACCCAAAATAGGTCCTGACAGAGGGAAGTCAGGCAGATTTGTCAGTCCTGAGAAGGATTTGGGTAGCATTTGTAAGTCTCGAGAAGGATTCGCGTAAGATTTTGTCAGTCCCGAGAAGGATTCGGGTAGCTCACAAGCCCTGCAGGCAAAAGTAAGTCCTGACACAGGAGTCAGGCACAAACCCCAGCGAAGGAGGCTGTGGTTTGCTTTTAAGTCCTGATACGGTGAAGCCTAAAAATTGGCGGGTTAGGCAAACTAAAAATCAGGCAGTTGTTTTTCCTGACTGAGGGAGTCAGGCACGATCCGGATTCTTAGGCCGAGGCTTCGTGTGTTCAAGTCCCAATAGATGTAAGACCTGACGTGGGGAAAGTTGGGCAATTAAGAGATCGGGCAGTTGTTTCAGTATAAAGTCCTGAGCATCAGGCAGAAATTTGAAGTTCAGTGGAGGAGACTGAAGCTCCACAAAGAAGGTTCTTTTTGAAATTACCGGTCAGTAAAGGCACCTTTGGATTTTTTACTGTTGAGACCTGTAAAATGGGAGGGTGTAATAGTAAAAAGACCGGTAAGAGGCTGAGGTATATACATCCCAGTAGTCCCTTAGGAGAACTGTTAGTAAAATGGGATTCTATAGAGGCCACAGAGGATTAGATAAAGTGAAAATAATCCATTATTGTATGGAAGTGTGGCCAGAATTAGAGTTACAAGGAGGATGGCCTTGGTGTGGGACAAAGGATAAGTGGATGTGCCAGCTATTAAATAATTATCTGACAGCTCGAGGGGATACTGATCCTGAGCAATTATTGTATGTAGCTTGCTGATTAAAGAGCACTGTTGAGGATGCAGGGGTGCGAATTTGTAAGGTACAGAGGAAGAAAGAGGGAAATGAAGGAGGGGATGATAGGACTAGTAAAAGATGGGACCCCCTGGATTATCTGCCTCCTTCTGCCCCTCCACCTTATAATCCTTTTCTTCAAGCACCTCAAATGGCAGGTTCTTCCCCCGGCTGCCATCTCATTACCACCTGCTCAGACTCCTCCTTCTACCTCTTCAGCTTCCGCTATGATAAACCCAGTATCCCCTCCAGTTCCTTCTGCACCACCACAAGTGCCTACTCCACCTGCTGCATTCTCCACCCCTTCTCCAGCTGCACTTAATATCCACTCAGGCTCTTCTCCCCCTCCTATTGCTGTCCCTTTACCTCCTCCTAGTTGGGGCACAAATGCCTCCTCGCCCGATAAACAGCCATCAGCAAATACACCTGCCGATGGGCAGAAAGTTCAGGGTAACCCAGATATCCCTCAAGGTAGTTTGGCATCTGAAGATGGGCCGTACTGTCGCACCAGATCCAAGACCTCCAAGGCAGTGAGACTCTTTCCCCTCAGAGAAGTTCCTATGGGAGAAGTAGTGGGAGGTGTTGGCTTTGTGAATGCTCCCCTAACTGCTTCTGAGGTGAGAGGATTCAAGAAAGAGTTGGGACATTTAGTTGAGGACCCAGTGGGCATAGCCAACCAAGTGGATCAATTTCTAGGTCCAAATATCTACACTTGGGGAGAGATGAATTCCATCCTGAGTATATTATTTTCCCCAGAAGAGGTCCAGATGATTAGGGTGGCTGGCATAAGAATTTGGGAGAAAGATAACCGTCCAGGACCCCAGGTTCCATCAGGCGAACAGAAATTGCCACTAACGGATCCCAGCTGGAACCCTAACCAGGAGGAGGGGAGGAAGGCCATGATGGAATATAGGTCTTTGATAATACGGGGGATCAAAGAGTCAGTTCCCAAAGGAACTAACACCCAATTGGCATTTGAGGGCACGTAGGAGAAAGATGAAGCTCCTGCTGCCTGGCTTAATCGCCTAAGGCGGAACTTCCAGTTGTACTCTAGAATAGACCCAGACACCCCAGAAGGTCAAATTCTACTAAAAGTCCAATTTGTTACCAAATCTTGGCCTGATATACAGAGAAAACTGGAAAAGATGGAAGAGTGGCAAGCGAAGGACATAAATGAGTTATTAAGAGAGGCATTGAAGGTGTATTTAAGGAGGGAGGAAGAAAAAGCAAAGGCCAAGGCTAAGATCATGGTTGCTGTAGCTAGAGAAAGTGCAGGGTGGGCAGGTCCAACACCAGGAGGAGGCAGAGACAGGCCAGTACTGGCAGGTGCACGAAGGATTGAGAGATCTCAAGTCCCTTTAAGAGGACAACAGTGTTATTACTGTGGGGAGGCAGGACACTTCAGGAGATTTTATAGAAAGCTCAGTCTCGATGTGCCAATAGCCAGCGAACAAGATAATTTAGAGAAGATCCTTAAAGGTGACAATTAGAAGGTCAGGGGCTTTTTAATATAGGGGACCCGATGCAACATCTAGAAGAGCCCTTGGTAAACTTTAAGGTGGGACCCCTAAATGAAGAATTAGAAGTTTTGGTTGATACAGGAGCAGATAAGTCCTATCTCAACAAAGTAACATCTGAAGTTAGACAAAAAACAGCTAGGTAGAAAGGATATCCAATAGCACCAAAACTGGCCAGTAAAACTAAACTTGTAATAAGTGGTGTGAAAGTAAAAGGTATCCTATTGTTGTCTTGTTGTGTGTGTGAGAGTGAGTCACAAAGTCAGCCTCAACTTCCCGGGCAGGTGGGAAGGGGGCAGTGGAAGTGTGTGTGTGTGTGGGTGTGTTACCTGCAAACCAGGCTTGTGTCCCCCGGGCGGGTGGGGGCTGTGACCAAAATGTGTGTGTGTGTGACCTGCAAACCAGAATAGTGCTCCCCAGATGTGTGAGGCAGCCGTAGCTGTAAGAGCATGAGTGACACGCAGACAGCCTCACAGGTGAATGTGCACCAGAGGCAACCAGAGTCTGGGCCCTTCCAAGAGGCCCAGAGATACTGAGACCTGTGGGCCAACCCCAAGGTGAGGGGAGGCTATAGAGACCTGTGATTTTCTAGCAATAAGTTTGTGTCTTAAAGGTGTGGAGGAATGTGTGAAAGTGAATGAGAAATGAGAGAGTGAATATAGACGAGTTAGAATAGAGGCAATGTAGATTGTGCATTACAAGTTTTACCACATCTCCTTAGAGGGAAGTGTATTGTGTAGAAGAATTGTGTAAGGAAAAAAAAAAATTAAGTGTAAGGGTTTGAAAGAAGTATTTAAGCTCTAAGTGAAAGTAAGAAACAGAAGCAAGAGATAAATAAATAAGATCTTGAAAAATAGAACAGAAAACTAGTGAATTAAATACACAGAAAAATAAGAGAATAAGAGTACTTTGGGAGTTAAGTTAGCTGAGAAATACAACTCCTTGCAAAATACAGAGTATGTAGAAGTTGATGAGAGAAACATACAAACTATGGAAAAAGAGAAATTACTGATAACATTAAACAGAGAAGCTGAGTTTTGATAAATTCATTAACAGAAGACCATTAATGCCTGTGTTTGAAAGCCCGTTTCAGGTATTCTTCATTACTAAGACGGTTGGACTCACATCACTCTCACCCCCTGGCATTGGACGAGGATTCGACATCAGGTTTTTTCCATCTGGCATTCTGGCATTGGACGGGATTGCACCCCATTCTCCCTCTGGCATTGGACCGGACTCCACCCCTTTCTCCTTCTGCATTGGGCCAGACTCCCAGTTTTTCCCTCTGGCATTGGGCCAGAGTCCACACCACTCAACTCTGGGCACTGGATAAGGATCCATCCACATCACAAGTTAATTCACCTGAGTATACTGTGATTTAAAGTTGACTCTCAGGAGGAAGAGTCAAAAAGACTGAACTGTATAGGAAAAATTGGTATCAGAGTTCTAATATTGCTTAAAATGTTTCAAAACTGTCTTGTGTAAATTGTTGGTAAAAAGTTTAAGGCTGTAAATAAGTAATTCTAGTTTAAGTTCCCCAATATATTTCTAAAGACTCCAGGGTAATCCTCTACAGAACACTACCCTGGGGGAAACTAAAATTTGTAGGGAACAGACCAAGAGAGGCTTAACCAGAGAAGCGGGTAGAAGGGACTCTCTTTAGAGTCCTAGAGAGCTTGGAAGCTTCTCCTCAGTAAAAAATTCCCCAAGAGGCAAGGCCAGGTGGGCAGGTTGTGCAAGATGACCCATACCGGACTCTTGGGAAGGGTAGTACTGATAGCTCTTACTGCTAGTGTTGCTCTAGGAAGCCCAGCTGAGCTGTGCAGTGATGGCTACCAACCCCGCTATGAAGAGGAAGTGAGCTCCTTGTGAAAGTCCACATCAGTTCTAACCCTGATTGTGTTAACCCCTCCCAATTGGTCCTTTATCAGAAAAATAAGAGAGTGTATTGGATAGCCCAGAATACTGCCACTTTTAGGCAGCCACTCCTAGGAGAGTGCCCTATAGAGGTAGCCTGGTTGTGCTTTGAATGTGATGCTGCTGAAACAAGCTCAGCAGATCTAGTAAAAAGCAAAGAAATGGTGAAAATGGTAAGAAAAATTGTTTGTTACAAGTATTTATATGAGTGTACTGGAAAAGAGATAAACCCCTTTTGGAACACATTTCAGGGGAGCTCTAAACCCCTAGGTTTGATCTCGTCTTGCAACTGCATTGCTAGACCGATAAAACCAATTTTCTTATTACCCAAAGGAACTGGATCAAGTTTAGGAGTTCCTATATATAATGATTTGGGAGAAATTAAACAAAACCAGGAAAGTGAAATAGAATTTGAGAAAATCCAAAATTGTAAAAGTCAAGTTCGGACCCCAATATCTGTGTTGAACAAAATCAGCTGGCTCCAGGCAGTATTAAAAAGAAAGAATTCAATTTTTAGGGACATTTCAAACAAAATAAAAAGATTAGCATGTGTAAATAATCAACATCAAACTCCTACACTTGATCCCAGTGGGTGGGAGAACTTAGAGATTTTCAGAAAATATGTATGGGAAAAGGTGGTTTTTCTCGCTGTGTGTGTACTTGGAGGACTGTCTTTTTACTATGCTTATTTATCTGTTTTAGTTAAACAGTATTGGCTGTACAAACCAACCTGAAGAAACCAAGAAAAGTAACCAGGTTAAGTAACCATGATTACCAAAGTGCACAAGAGATTTATAGTAGATTCAAAATAAAAAATTGTGAGTTGATGCGAGCTTAAGAATTTAAGCTTGATCAAAGAAAAAGAAGGGGGACTGTTATGAACAAAAATTCGGTTAATATTTTTTTTGTGAGAGGGAGTTACAGGGACGCAGCCAGATCTGTCTCTGCCAGGGTTCTTAGTGCTTTGTAATTGTAATACCGGGTCGTTGTAGCTTATCTCCTCTTTTGTATTAGTAAAAGGCCTGGCTGGGGCGAGGTAATGGCCCTTCTCCGAGACAGTAACGGGTGGGGACCTCCCCAAACAGTGAGGAGAAGAGACCTAGAGGGAGGGGTTATGCAAAGTGACTCCAAAGACCAGCAGGCTTTGGGACCTCGACTCCAAAATGCAACGAGAAAACCCCAAAAACAACGAGCCAAATAAGAATTGAGAGACTAAAGTGGTGTCTGGACATGAGGAGCCAATTGCTGAGCCTGCAGAGATGCGGAGCCCCTCTCGCCCTGGGCAGAGAGTCGTCCCAACGCCGGGACCAGGCAGCTGAGGCGCTGAGAAAGCAAGATCTGACAGGGACATCATGCCCTAAAGGCTCCCATGAGGACTGGATCCCCCGGCTCTGCCCTAGTGGACAGAGCTGCGCATATCCTCCTTCTCTGAGTCGCTCTGGGAGACGTGACGGGGACTGCAGCCCTGCTGAGCCACCCAATCCTGAGCTGATCATATTTAATAAAGGCATTAAAAAGGAGAAGAAGTCTCCTGGACCTGTTTATTTCAAGTAAAAAAAAAGTTGTAAAGAAAAAAATGTTTTCCAAAACGTTTATTTTATTCTTACTACCTTTTTTCTTTTTAAACTTATTTTAGTTAATTTTTTTATACCGTTTAAAAATTTTAAGCGTACTTTACCTTTCTCATAATCCTATTTCACAATAAAATAAAAACATAAATAACTAACTGACACTAAAACCCACCACACTCATCAATCCATTAATTAAGAAATATCAAGATTAGAAAAATCCTAAATTCACAAACCAAAGCCACTACAATGTCATAATAAACCTTTTGCTAAAGTTTCTCTGATTTTCTAAAGTTCCCAGTAAAGGCTGTTTTGTTGTTTTGAGCTCCTTAGAATCTCTTCTTGGTGTTTCTCCAGGGAGTCCAACTCAGATTATACAAACAATTGTAATTGTAATTCCTTTTAAATGTCTCCTTGAGAGAGTTGTTTGGGGGATGGGAGTCAGGGCCTGTCTGTCCTGCTTGGCACAGCCCAGGCAGGGCTTTCCCAGCCACATTCCACACTCCATTTCCCAGCTGGAGCCGCTGGTGCCTCTGAGTTGTGCTGCCCCAGCCCCAGGGACGCTCTCCTTGTCTGCCCATTCCCCCATGGTCTCTGGGCAGGGATGGCCTCAGTGGGGGCTGCTGACATCCTCAGCACCTTGGAGGCTGCTGCTGAATTTTCCTGCGGCAGAGGCTTGTTCAGCCTTCAGCTCTTCAGTGCAGGAATTCAGTGTCCCAGGGCTCATTAACATTGAGAACACCTGAGGAAGTCAAGCCTCAGGGAATAATTTGATTTTAATTTTCAAATAATTTCTGGTTAATTTGACAGATCTCAGTAGTATATCCGCAGTGAATGCAATATATTTAAAAAGACAGTGAGAAAGGATTTTTCAGGTCCTGATTAGTTTTTTTTTCCTGTTAATTCATTGATATGTGCTATCTCCAATTGACACTGAATCCAAGAACCTCCTCATGCAGTTTGAATGGATATGAACATCAAGACCCTTCATGGCTGACAATCAATCAGACTCTGTCCCTACCCCCACCCCACCATTTCCCCCATCCAAGCCCTGGCACTCAAAGCAGCCTTGTGCAAATCTGAGCTCCCTCCAGCTCAGGCTGCACCTGCAGCTTTCAGCTCCTTGGCTCCAACTCACACCTGCTTTCCTTGGAGAAGGAGCTGCCCAAGACACAGAGGGATGTTCATTTTTTGTCAGCCAACAAACCAAGGGAAGGCACAGTTCCATCAAATGTAAAAGTCATTCCTCTGCTGGACATTTAATCCACTTTCCACAGCAGACAGTCTCAGAGCAAGGAAAACACCTTCTGTGCCCAGCAGAGATCCCAAGGTCCCCCCAAACCCTCCCTGCCCCAATTCTGTCCAGATTTTCTCTTTGCACACACGAGTCACACACTGAAATCAGGAGCTCCCTCCATGCCCAGAGGGAGGAAAAGAGAGAAAGTGGATGAAGAGCTCTCCAGTGCAGGGTCAAGGTCCAAGGGCAGCCACTGCAGTGGGAACCACAACTCATCAGGTTTGTGTCCTTTGGGCTCAGGGACTGGTGACACTCAGAGGCACAGAAAGGTTTCTTGCCAACCAACACAAGTTGAACATTTGAACAGTTTAATAACCCTCACAGCTCTTCCCTCAGCTCTCTGGGATGTCCCAGAAGCCTCTGACATGTCCCCCATCCCTGAGGGATTTCTGTACAGAACAGTTTTAGACAGAGACAAAGAGTTGATATATATAAATGCAATTTAGATTATGTTTATTACATATTTATTTGAACTTCAGAAATATTGGGCAACTTCTTGCAGCTCAAAGCATTAGACCAGTCTGTTGAGAGGTACATGAATGACCAGAGAGGACCTAGAGGAGCAAATCTGTGAGCAGCAGGAAGTACATAGATGCACCAGCCCTAGATGAAGAGATGTTTTGACATAGCCATTTAAACAGAACAGCTGGAAACACTTGATGGAAATGAGAGTTTAAATAATAAACTGAATAGTGGTGACAAAAGTAGAGGGGAAGATCAGTATTTCTTCTCTAGGCAACAGCACACTTGCAGAAACTTCCCAGTCCTGATGGGAAAACTTTGTCATTTCTTACAAGGACTCAAATTACCCAGATAATAAAAATGTGGTTGTATGTTATGAAACTAAGAGTCAATAACACCTATGCACCTTTCCAGGCAGATATCAGTTGTGTGTCCATGAGCAGGCAATGCCACTAGTGCCCTGAGGTGCCCAGCTGGAATTGGATCTCTCCCAGAGCACCTGAGGGAAAGCAGAGATCCTTGCAAGCTGCAGGTCCCTGACAGCCCTGCAGGGCTCCTGTTCCATCAACATCTGCTCTGCTCCAGTCTGAAACAGGGCCCAGCATGGTGCCGGGATCATCAGAGAGCTGAGGTGTGTGCTGGAATTCAATACCCTCCCCATCCCTCAGCAGCCCTGCATTTCCCTCCTGCAGACTTGGTCTCCAGCACAGCCATGGAGGCTCTTCGGGCTCTGGACTGTTGCTACAGCCCCCAAGGGCAGCTGAGCTCTGCCTCTGGCACAGTCAGGCCTGGCCAGCACAGGCCATGCTCAGCAATTGCTGGCGTGTGCCTGGCCTTGCTGTCAGCCCCGGCAGCGGCTGCATGGCCCCTTTGTGGCCCTGTGCTGGCCCAGCCATGGTGGCCCAGCCCCTGTGCAGGCCCAGCCCAGGTCAGCAGCATTGCGGCTGGGAACGGCCCCTGTGCCGTGGTGCCCACAGCAGCCTTAGGGCTCTGTGCCCCATGGCCTCCCTGCTGGGCAGCCTCTGCCAGCTCCTGCAGAGCCCATGGCACCTGTGGGGCTGCACAGACAGCCCTGCCCCGGGCTCTGCCAACCTCTGGGCGAGCAGAGAGGCAGCCAGGGCTGGCCATGGCTGGGAACAGACCCTGAGCCCCACAGGAGGATGGAGCTGGGCTCAGCAGCCAGGGCTGCCAGGAGCTGGGGACAGAGGCTGGCGCTGACAAATGTCCTGGGCCCCCTCCCTGCTCTGTCCATGCCACCAAGGGGCACTTGCCTGTTTGCAATGCCTTGCACAGGCGCTGGCCCTGCCCCACAAGGCCTGGCCTGAGTCCTGCCCCTGAACGCTCAGCCAGGCTGAGGTGGACACTGATGGTTTCTGGGCCAGCTTCTCTGAGCCCAGCCCAGCTCCCTGCAAGCTCTGCCAGCTGCCCTGAGCTCTGGGCAACACCAAGGGCCTCTCCCCAGCCCAGCCCAGCCGGCTCTGGCCCCACAGCTCTGCTCAGGCCAGGCTGCTCTGGGCACTGCCCCATGGCCTCAGCCCCTGGCAAGGGCACAGCAGCAGCTGCAGCTGCCACAGGACTCAGACCCAGCCATGGGGGAAGGTGCTGGGCCAAGGCCAAAGAAGGCTCCCTGACTGCCCTGCTCCCCTCGGGCTGAGGTGCTGAGAGCTCTGCAGCCCCTGCTGCCATCCCATCTGCCCAGGGCAGCACAAGAGCCCTGGCCTTGGGGCCTTCAAGAGTTGCTCCTGCTCCAGGCCCAGGGCCCATCCCAAAGCTGGGGCAGCCATAAAGCTTTGGCCATTTCTGTTCATTGCTGCTCTGATGGGGATGGATCCTCAGCCACTTGGAGTTTGCTGATGAATTTTATTACTCCAGATATCTCTTCTTTCTTCAGCTGTTCAGTTCAGGAATTCAATGAAAAAGGCTCATAAGCAATAGTTCAAAACAGTCAAACAAGAAAAGCCCTTGGGAATAATTAAAGTTTCAAATTCTTCTGTGGTAAATTAGACAAATTTCAAAAGTGTATTCAAAGTGAATCTGCTATATTGAAAAAAAAAAAAAAGCAGAGTGAATTGTTTTGACATTTATTCTTTCCTGTTCATAGACTGCTATCAGCAATGTCCAATTGATATTGACCCCCAGTACTTTCTAATCTAGTCTGAACAGATATGAAGATCAAGACCCTTCATGGCTGACAATCAATAACACTTTGTCCCCACTCCCTCCCCACCATTTCCCTCATAAAACCCCTGGCACTCCTATGGATCAGGAATGGTGTGGCCAGCAGGACCAGGACTGTGATTCTTCCCCTGTGCTCAGCACTGATTGGGCAGCAGCTCGAGTGCTGTGTCCAGTGCTGGGACCTCAATTTAGGAAGAACATGGAGGGGCTGGAGCGTGTCCAGAGAGAGCCAACAAGGCTGATGACGGGTCTGGAGCACAAGTGATGTGAGGAGCAGCTGAGGGAGCTGGGGTTGTTTATCCTGGAGAAGAGGAGGCTCAGGAGAGACCTCATCACTCTCTACAACTCCCTGACAGGAGGGTGCCGCAAAGTGGGGGTCAGATTCCTTTCCCAGGGAATAGACAGGACAAGAGGACACAGCCTTAAGCTGCACAAGGGGACGTTTAGGCTGGGCATTAGGAAATAATCTCCTCACAAAGGGTGATTGGGCACTGGAATGGGCTGTCCAGAGAGATGTGTGAGTCACCAACCCTGGAAGTGTTTAAGGAAAGACTGGATGTGGCACTGAGTGCCATGGTCTGGGTGACAAGGTGGTGTTGGGTCCCAGGACGGACTTGATGCTCTCCAAGGTCTTTTCCAGCCTGGTTGATTCTCTGATGATTGTGACACTGCAGGGCCCTGGGGAAGCAAGGGGCCATAGTGACACTGCGGGGCCTGGTGGCACTAAGAGGACCATGGTGACACTGTGTACGCCATGGCAGCACAGAGCCAAGGGGCCATTGTGACACTGTGGGTCTCAATGGAAGCAAGGAGTGCATTGTGACAGTCTGGGTCCTGGTGGAACCACAGAGGCCACTGTGACACTGCAGGGCCTTTTGGGACCATGCAGAGCATTGTGACAGAGCAGGACCTGGTGTCGTGATGGGGCCATTGTGACACTGCAGGGCCCCATGGAACCAAGGGGTCAGTGCTGCTCCTCAGGGACTCCTGGAATGAAGGAAACATGTTGGGACCTTGGTGGCCCTTGGGACCAAGAGGCCATTGTGACCCTGTGGAACAAGGGAGAGCCTTGCTGCACTGCCAGACCTTGTGGAACCAAGGATTCACTGTGACACTGCAGGGCCGTAGGGGACCGTGGCGCTATTGTGACACTGCAGGGCCCAAGGATCCAAGGGACTTTGTGACACCGAAGTGTCCCATAGAACCAAAGGGACATTGTGAAACTGGGTGGCCTCATGGAATCATGGAGACCATTGGGTCACTCTGGGGCCTCATGGAACTGTGGTGACACCAAGTTGGCTGGGAGTGTTGATCTGCTGGAGGGTAGGAGGGTTCTGCACAGGGCCCTGGACAGGCTGGATCCAGGGACCAAATCCAACAAGGTGAGGTTTAAGAAGTCCAAGTGCCAGGCCCTGCACTTTGGCCACAACAATCCCTGCAGCTCTACAGCCTGGGGACAGAGGGGCTGGACAGAAGCCAGGCAGAAAGGGACCTGCAGGGACTGATGGACAGTGGACTGGACAGGAGCCAGCAGTGTGCCCAGGTGGCCAAGAAGACCAATGGCTCCTGGCCTGGATCAGGAATAGTGTGGCCAGCAGGAGCAGGGCAGGGATTCTTCCCCTGTGCTCAGCACTGCTTGGGCAGCACCTCGAGTGCTGTGTCCAGTTCTGGGCCCCCCAATTTAGGCAGGACATGGAGGGGTTGGAGTGTGTCCAGAGAAGGGCAAAAAGGCTGGTGAGGGATCTGGAGCACAAGTCCTGTGTGGAGCAGGTGGGAGAGGTGGGGTTGTTTAGCCTGGAGAAAAGAAGACTCAGGGGACATAAGGCAGTGTCAGGGCACAGGTTGGACTTGATGATCTCCAAGGTCTTTTCCACCCTTGCTGATTCTGGGATTCTCTGAAACCACCCTTGCAGCAGTTGCAGGATGAGCCCTGGGCCTCCTCTTCAGAAGCTGCAGCAGCCCAGGTCCCTCAGCTTCTCCTGCCAGCCCCAAAGCCCATCCTGTCAGTCCTGCAGAGCCTCTGCAGCCCCTCCTCATTGCCCAGAACAGGGAGCCCCAGAGCCAGACACAGCAGCCCAGATGTGCCCCCCTGGCCTGGGGTGTCTCTGGCAAGGGAGCAGCACCAGGCACTGCAGGAGCCTGCAGACAATTCCTGCAGCACTTGTGGGATGATCATGCGGCCCAAGGGACGTTCCCATGGGGCCAAGTCAGGAACTGCAATGGGGAGTGGGGCCAAAGAGGAAAGGGCAAACAGGGATGGGCTCTTTGCAGGGAAAGGAACAGGGTTGGGCAAGAGCAAGAAATTTGGACAAGGGAAGAGTAAAGAAAGCAAAGGTGAAGCCAAGAAAATGGTCAGGGCAGTTTGGGGGTGGCTGCCAGGCAGCCCTGGCTCTGAGCAACAGCGTCTGCAGTGGGACAGGAAACTCCCAGCTGATGGGAACAAACTTTCTGGCTGAGTGCAGAGGCCAGGACAAAGCTGAGTGGTTTCCCTGGTGTCCCCCAGCCCTTGCTGGCCCCAGGGGCTGATGGCATTTGTGCTCCCTCAGGTTCATGTCCCCACACCAACAGCATGGGGGTGCTCCCCCTGCTGTGTGCAATGCAAACAGGGGCTGCTGAGCCAGTGCTGCTGTGTCTGTGCCTGCAAGGATGGGGCACCTGTGTGAGCTGGAGGAGAGGCCAGGGCTGCAGAGGGGGGATGTTGTTGGCAGCTCCATGAGGACGCTCTGGGACGCTGCCCTGGGCTGTGCAGCGTACTGGGGATGGATCAGCCCCTGCTCTGCTGCTCCTTCCCGTCTGCTCCAGGGCCCTTGCAGAGCCCCAGCCATGCTGTTTGCCCCCAGCCTGCCCACGGCCAGCCTGGGGCTGCTCACGGGGCTTTTCTGTGCTGAACATTGGCCTGGCCCGATTCCTGAGAGAGCCTGGGCAAGGAGCCTGGAGCCCCCAGGCCCTGGCCTGAGGGGTCAGCGCTGCCCGAGCAGTGCCCATGGCCTGTCCCTGCTGCAGCCCCGGCACTGCCACCCCCAGGGCTGTGCCCGGCCCTGAGAGCACTCAGGCACTGCAGCAACACCAGGGCCACCAGAGCAGCGGGGCAGGGCCACGGCAGCAGCACTGGCAACACCAAGTGCTGCTGCTGCTGGGCACGGCTGCTGGGCCAGCACTGACCTGCCCCCAGCTCTGCATACAGACATTGCTGCTGCAGCTACAGAGAAGGCAACAAAAGGGCATCACTGCAGAAAACTCGGCTGGGGCATCCTTTAGTTTCTTTTAAGGCCACCAGGAGCACAGCCCCTCATTTACACAGTGTGTGGCCACAGGGAAGTTAGAGAGAAACAAAATGAGAAATGGCAGAAACAATGACATTTCTTTGTGGAAAATATGAAAAAAACAAAACAAAGAACCATAACCTCCAAAATGAAACCAAGAAGAAGTTTCAAAGATTACTTTTATTACAAGTGATTTGCAAACACTGGCCAGCACTTTAATGCTCCTGAAACCATCCAGTCATCAGTCTCCACACTGAAGCCTTGAGCTCCTGGTTCCTCAGGCTGTAGATGAGGGGGTTCAGGGCTGGAGGCACAACCGAATACAGAACTGACAGGGCCAGATCCAGGGATGGGGAGGACATGGAGTGAGGCTTCAGATAGGAAAATATACCGGTGCTTACAAACAAGGAGACCACGGCCAGGTGAGGGAGGCAGGTGGAAAAGGCTTTGTGCCGTCCCTGTTTAGAGGAGATCCTCCACACGGCCCTCAAGATCTGCACATAAGATGAAACAATGAACACAAAACAGCCAAAAAACAGAAAAGCACTACCCATAAGAGGACCAAATTGCCTAATGTAGGATTTTGAGCAGGAGAGCTTGAGGATCTGGGGGATTTCACAGAAGATCTGGCCCAGGGCATTGCCGTGGCAGAGGGGCAGGGAAAATGTATTGGCTGTTTGCAGCAGAGCATTGAGAAAGGCACTGGCCCAGGCAGTTGCTGCCATGTGGGCACAAGCTCTGCTGCCCAGGAGGGTCCCGTAGTGCAGGGGTTTGCAGATGGACACGTAGCGGTCGTAGCACATGACAGTCAGGAGGGAAAATTCTGTTGTTGCACAGAAAACAAACAAAAAGACCTGCACAGCACATCCTGTGTAGGAGATGTTCCTGGTGACCCAGAGGGAATTGTGCATGGCTTTGGGGACAGTGGGGCAGATGGAGCCCAGGTCAGTGAGGGCCAGGTTGAGCAGGAAGAAGAACATGGGTGTGTGCAGGTGGTGGCCACAGGCTACGGCGCTGATGATGAGGCCGTTGCCCAGGAGGGCAGCCAGGGAGATGCCCAGCAAGAGGCAGAAGTGCAGGAGCTGCAGCTGCCGCGTGTCTGCCAATGCCAGCAGGAGGAAGTGCCTGATGGAGCTGCTGTTGGACATTTGCTCTGGCTGCACTTGGGGACCTGTTCATGGATAAAGGACAGGGAAGGGTTAGAGGACATACCTGTAACCAAAATCAAAGCCATTTCCCACGTACCCTCCTCTGTAATACACTGACACGACCTTTAGTGTTTGAGAGTTCTGAGGTTTTATTTATAAGCTCTCCCATCTCTTTGCTGCTATTCTTGGATCTCAAACCCTCTGCAATGCTGCTGCACTCAGGGAGATCAGAACAAGTCCCACGAGGCGAGATGATGACTGAGGGAAGATGGTCTGATGTTCTGACCTGTTCAGAGTTTCTCTGGGGTTTAACCTTTCTCAGGTGGATTGTGATCTCTTTCCTGTGCCTCTTCTAAAATGTCACCAGGCACTGCTGAGAGCAGTTACATCCACCACAGCCCAGATCCACATTTGTAGCCAAAGGACTCACGTTGCTCATTTCACCAACCCAGCAGCATTTTTAGCGTCACAACACCTCTGCCTTTCCACATCAATCTTGTAACTCAGAGATGCTTTAGGACAGGTTTGCACCCTATATTGAAGCTCCCAGCTTGGACTGAAATCTCAGGGAGACTTCCAAGTGTCCTTATGATGGCATTGGATTAGGGGAGATGCAGCTCCTTCCCTGGCTGCACTGACAGCATTACCCAGAGTCGGTCACTGAGGACAGCGTCACCCTGAGCCAGCTGTGCCCCCTTTAGAGCCCCCAGGGCCGGGCAGCTGCTCCCAGCCCTGTGCTCTGCAGAGGGAACTGGGCCCGGGGCTGCAGAGCTGCCCCACGGCTCTGCTGCAGCTCTGCCTGCACAGGAGGGGCTGCATGCCTTAGAGCCCCAGCCCTGAGGGCAGAGGCTGGGCTGGGGGACAGGAGGGAGGGGGCTTGTTCAGAGGGAGGGGCTGCACTGGAGGGGGTCCTGTAGGCATCTCTGAACTCTCCCTGCCACAGCATTGCTCGGTCATGTTTTCTCTCATTGCCTGATCTTCTCTCTGCTTCCTGGAGATTTTCCCTGTGCCTGATCTCTCTGTGCCAGCACTCACTGACCCCAAATCTCTGTGCACTCTCCTTGGCCTGATAAAACTCCACCTGTTTGCAGGGCACTGGTGAAGGCAGGTTCTGCTTGCAGCTTGGAGAGGCTTTGTCAGTAACAACACTCACTGGGGCTCATTAATGCTTCAAGGTACTTCAGTTTTTTAAGGTACTTGGTTGTTTCCCTTTTGATACAGACTCTATGAATGGTTTGTGCAATCATGGCCTCAATTATCTGCTTTAATGAGTCCCTTGAGAGCTTTGTACTGACACTCAGTGGGGCTCATTAATACTTTGAGATACTCAAGGTTTTTCAGGTACTTTGGATTCTACTTTCCACGCTGAGTCTCTCAAAAGTTTTTTTGCATCCTGGCCTCCAGTTCTGTCCTGAAAGGAGTCCATGAGGAGCCTGTTTAGGGGATTCACTTCAGTGGGACCCATTCATGCCTTGAGACACTTTGGATGTTTCCTCTGACTTTGACTCCTGGAAAGGTTTTGCAATCTCCTCTCAGGCCCTGAGCTTCCAGGGCTCAGCTCCATATGCACCACAGGGCTCATTAGGGTCAAGCTTTCTTGACAAACCATTGCTCTGCCTTGATTTCCCCCTACTCTCATGCAGTTAATCAGAAATGTTTCTTTATTGGTTTTGATTCAACAGTTTGCGATTTCTTGGAGAATGCTGCAATTACTGTTGTGGGTTCAGTATTGGCTAATTACCAGTGCACTCATGTGTTGCCTTCTGATACAAGGCAGGCGGCCTGGTTTCAGGAAGCAGCACGGCGACCCCCTTCCCCGGGGTCGCTCGGGCCTAAGAAACACACGGACACCAATATGGTGGAGGATCAAAGGCCTTTATTCTCTCTTCTCGTGGGGTTTTATAGTCTAAGGGGCTTCTACGTCAGGTGAGGGTCTGTCCTTACCATCTATGGTTAGTAGGGGTGGAAAAGTTACCTGGGCAAGTGGAAAATTACCGGAATCCGGTTCAGGGGGCTACATTCCTATGTTAATTTTCTTATCTAAGGGGGCAGGGGCCCTGTCTTCCCGTAACATCACGAGATCTTCCGAACGCCAGGCCCTATCTGCTACATCTCCCCCCCCTTTTTCACAAATGAATGAGGTAGTCATACACTGAAATGAGGTATAAGGTTGCAGTTCGATAAGGAAAAGGGGGTTTGGTACATCTGAGTAAGTTTTTCGCCAGTCAAGGTTAGGACTTGTGGCTGGCAGTGTTCCCTGGTTGGATTCGCCGCCCGATGAACAGGATGTTGGCCCGTTCCAGGTGGGCCTGAACAAATGAGACCAGCTTGTTCAGCAGGCAAGGTCCGAAGGTAACCGCCAGAAGTAGCAATGCCAGTGGACCTATTAGGGTGGAAATCAGAGTGGTTAGCCATGGTGATTGATTGAACCAGGACTCGAACCAGCCCTGTTGGGCTTCCCTGTCCTTCTGCCTCTGAGCCAGTCTGTTTCTGAGTTCTGCCATGGAGTCTCTCACGACTCCTGTGTGGTCTGCATAGAAGCAGCACTCCTCTCTCAAGGCGGCACACAGGCCCCCTTGCTGCATGGACAGGAGGTCCAGACCTCGCCTGTTCTGCAAGACCACTTCCGAGAGAGAGGAGACTGACTTCTCCAGGAAGGAGATAGATTTCTCGATCCTTTGCAGGTCCTCATCGATGGTCATTTGCAGCTGGGACAGTCCTTGGTGCTGTGTCGCTAGGGCTGAGACACCCGTTGCCGTTCCTGCTGCTCCTAGCCCGAGCAGCATTGCGATAGTTACACCTGTTAGTATTTCTCTTTTGTGGAGTCGGCTGGGTTCCTCAAAAAGGTGGTACGCCTCTTCGTCTGAGTGGTACAGGACTCTAGGAACAATCAGAACTTGGACACAAAAGTCGTTAGAGTCATCAAATTTGGCAAGAGACACACAGGGACTCACTCCAGATCGCTGGCAAACCCACATCCCAGGTGCAGATGGGACTACCCACTTATTGTTTTTCCTGTTAGGCTTGACAACTTTGGTGCAGACGTTGCCTCTCCGCCTAGCTAGGCTTGCATTGCCAAAGCATCTGCCCTGGCCTGTGACTTGACTCAGGGTGATTCCTTTCCGAGGGGTTTCCCATCTGCACTGGTGAGGGGCATCGGCTGTGGAGTAACTGAAGGGAGTGTTTAAAGCGATTCCTTCATAAAAGGGAGGTTTGACATCGTAGCAAAGCCAGCAGGATTCGGTTAGGTTAGGGTTGGATTCATTTAGGGATATAAAGGTAGCTTCTAACATACGAAGGATCGGGTCTGAGTCCGACCTGGCTGAGCGGTCTGTCTGAAAGACTTCCGCATGGCCGGTTGGGACTTTGCTAACTCTAGTGGGTAAGGTTTTAGGGTAGGTTGCGTTTTTCCTTTCGGCACGCTTTTAATCACTTTGTTTGGTCTGACCGCTCTGCCATTGCACCGTAAGCGGGGATGCAAAATTGACCGCTCCCTGTGAGGGCACAGGGCACGAGGGTCTCCTGTCCCCCTGGGGGTCGCCGTGGCTGGGCCGCTGCATCGAGGTGTCTTCCCGCAGCTCCTACAGATCCCTCTCGGGCGTGCTAGGAGCAAGGATGCTGCCAGGCAAAGCTGTGCCGGCTGGGGACAGCTCGCTGAGTTGTTGCCTTTCCCCAGAAGCCTGGGCGAACGCGGTCATCCCGCCACCCCTGTTTAAATAGAATCCGCCCCGCCCCATCAAAAGCATGCGGCTTATTTCCGTAATATCAAAAGTGAACAGATCATTATTGTTAGAAAGGTCGTCCACGAGAGTGGGTACTACGGCTGAATTGACCCCTCTTTCTGAAATCGCTTTGACTTCCCCTGGGTTAACTTGGGTATATGCCCCCCGTTGGTTTCCCTGCGCTCCGGCAACCCCCACCGGGAAAGCGTTCAAGGAGGCTGCCGGTGCTCGGTCCCTACAAGCTGTCTTTGTTTTTCCCCAATCAGTGAGTTTGTGTTGCGACCGTTTCCCGATATTGTTTAAAGCTTTATTCGGTTTCGCTCGAAACCGTATTAATTCTGCTCTCTCGGTTTCCGAGTCCCAGCCGGGCTCGGTCAGCTCTCCCGAGCTGTCTGAGCAGCTGTTACTTGACTCTGAGGCGGAAGCTGAATGCGCTCCGTGCCGTTTTGTGCGGCTCCGACCCGGCTCCTCCCTTCGGGGGTGGTGCCGTTCTCTCCCCCTGGGCTCCCCCCGCCTGCTGCTGGGGGAGGTCCTTGCCTATAAGGACCTAATTTGAATAGAGCACTCTGATTGGTCTCCCGCTCCACTGCGGGGGCCGCCCCTTCTCCCCCCTCGCCCGTGCATGCGTTGTCAAGCAGGCTGACTGCATCTCCGCCCCCTGCCTCTTCCCTTCCGCCCTTGCCATGCAGTTCGGCGCCACCTTCAAACGCAAACGGCGGCGGGGAGTCCCCGCCGGTCCCGGCGGGGTCCGACAATCTGGCCGCACTCCGTGCCCCCTCTGCCTGTCCCCGGCAGAAGAACTGCGCGTGCCGCTCTGCCTGCCGTGCTGGGCTGGCGGCCGGCGGGGAAGGGACGCATAGAGAAACCGCGGATTTTTCGGAAGGTTCCGCGGGGGGGCTGGGACCCGGCGGGCTCCGCGAGAGGGTCGGGGGGTCCCATGGGGGCTCTGGGGGGTCTGGGCTCAGGCTGGGGAAGGGGTGGAACGCTCCCGGCCCCAGCATATTCCCGCATTCAATCCGACCGCTCTCAGACACTGTGTGCGTCGCAGCCCCCGCCCCCCGCTTTACTGCAAGAAATAAACGTATATGCGTGACTTTCCACGTCTCCTGTTCTTTTAATGTCTTGCGTAGGGCCTCTTCTCCTTTCCCCCACGCTTTGAGGCTTTTACCACTACCTGAGGACTTAGTATCCTCTGCTAAGGCGGCAGTGCGCTTCTCCCGCACTTCTGAATATAATATATTTACCGGACGTTCGATCGTCCCGAGCTCTAGGAGCCTTGCAATAGCAAGATTAGAATTCCTGAGCTCACACTTAATTTTACATTCTATCCCAAACTGTGCATGCATATCTGATACGACCTTTGCATAGGATTCCATGTTCCTTGCTGGTCCAGGGACGTCTCCCTCGCTGCAGTCGGACCCACCGCTGGCAGCAGCTGCTTCCTGTCCAGGCGAATTCCCGTTCCCCGGGCGCTGATCGGCTTCCCGGGTTTTCGGCACCAGATGTTGCCTTCTGATACAAGGCAGGCGGCCTGGTTTCAGGAAGCAGCACGGCGACCCCCTTCCCCGGGGTCGCTCGGGCCTAAGAAACACACGGACACCAATATGGTGGAGGATCAAAGGCCTTTATTCTCTCTTCTCGTGGGGTTTTATAGTCTAAGGGGCTTCTACGTCAGGTGAGGGTCTGTCCTTACCATCTATGGTTAGTAGGGGTGGAAAAGTTACCTGGGCAAGTGGAAAATTACCGGAATCCGGTTCAGGGGGCTACATTCCTATGTTAATTTTCTTATCTAAGGGGGCAGGGGCCCTGTCTTCCCGTAACATCACGAGATCTTCCGAACGCCAGGCCCTATCTGCTACACTCATGAATATCCTTACTCATTTCCTGCTGTGAGATAGGATTAGGAGAAAGGCAAAGTAGGCTCAAAACTTTAAAAAGGTATGAAGAAAAGTTTATTAATAATAAGTAAAGAAAGAGTAATAAAAATCAGAACAAAACTTTCAGGACACTTCTACTCTTTCTACAACCTTTTACTTCTTACTGGCAATGTAAACCTGAAATTTTCAGTCGATTTAAGGACTCTAGAATATTCTTTCTTCAGTTCACTTAGGGAGAGGAGTCTCTCTTTCATGCTATAGAGACCTCTCCAAGAGGAAACAGTCCTCTTGTGGCTCTCAATTCCCACTGTTAGGAGCTGCCTGGAAAATCTGCAGTTGGGAATTCCCTGCTATTTTTCCACAGCTTTTCCCTCAGCTGTATTTACTGGTGACCTAAACTTATGGGGTATTAGTTTAAAGATGAGCTGTTCAAGAGCAAAGGTTCTTTTCATCTATTTCTGAAATCATCTTCATCTCTAAGAAGAGAGGTCTTCTTCTCTCCCTGAGGGCACAGGGTCTCATCACTCTGCTCTCTTTCAATGTTCAAACTTCTCATTTGATCACAGCTACTTCAACATTTGCTTCCTTTAGTATGGAGACCTTTGCTGAACAAGTCATCTCCCCATACTTTTCAATGCATTATAGGGAAAAAGAGATTCTGATGTATCAATTACATCCTTCTCCATAGGTTTACAAGAGGATTTCAGCCTCAAGATCAAGGCATTTCCTCACCCCATCCATCTGGGACTCAGCTTCCACTTCACCGACCTCGGTGTCTTCATGTTGCTCCTCTATTTGCCTGCACTTTGTCCTTTTCTATCACTCGAGGGAGGATGGAAGCACTGAAAGAGTTCATATCTCACCCAGAGCCTGCATATGGTTCCGTGACCCCGGCCGGGCTCAGTGCTTGCAGCCGGAGCTGTTTTACGATGGAGGTTTCTGCAATGACTGCACTGGGGCTGTGTCAGGAAGGGCCACGGTGGGGGGAGGGCTAATTATAAGGGATTTATTGCCTTGATATGTAGATATAGTGATATGTTCGTCTTGGCTTACATTGTACTAGCTTGATGTGCATGTGTAACCCAAAGGTGAATTAAAGAACAAAGAAGAAGACTACAGAGCCTTCATCAGTGATGACCCCCAAAGACTTGTGCGACCACCAAACCGAGTGGTGGCACATGTGTGGTAAAGGTGGTGATGAGGGTGGAGATAGAGGTATGACGAACCGAAAATGGGAGGAGATGGTTTTTGCACATGGCATAAAAAAAAGAATCTTCTGTTGGCAAGCTTGTACATGATGTGGCAAGGGTCCAAGAGCCCTGCACTCTGTACCTCGCAGTTATCTTTTGCTTATGTGCTATTATTGGAACCAAATTATCCCTTATTTTAATCAAATTATATTGTAACCAATTTTATATTTTTTTTTTATTTTAACTATTCAATTAAAATTGCTACTACTTTTAATATTGTTTGGTTTTTTATGATGGGATAATTGGGCAAACATAACAAGATGGAATCTCAATTTCAGACATGGTCTCTCGGAGGAGAAGGATGACTCTTTTCCATAGGAAGGAAAGCACAGACCACTGGTGTTTGAGAGGCAGATGAAAAGTAGCCATGAGAGGCCTAGGCAAGCCAGACCTCTCTGTTCTGGTAGCATTTGTCTGAAATCAGCCCTTGGATATAGGGAATTTGGGAGGTGGAACCCCATCATTGGCCATTTTTGTGTAGATAAAAAGGATGGTTCTTTTCCATAGGAAGGAAAGCACAGAGCCACAGTGTTTCAAAGGCAGATATGTGCCAGCCCTCAGGAAGCCAAGGCCAGCCAGACTTGTCAGTCCTGGCAGCTTTTGTCTGGGAACTGTCCTTGGATGTAGGGATTTCTGGAGGCAGATGCCCAATTTTGGCCATGCGTGCCTGGTCGAGATTGATGTTTTTTTCCCCTAAGAAAGAAAAGAACATGGTGCCAGTGTTTCAAAGGCAGATAAGAGGTGGCCAGTGGAGGAGAAGGACAGTTCTCTGCCATAGGAAGGAAAGCCCAGAGTCCCAGGGCTTCAGGGGCAGATGAGAAGATGCCCTCAACATGCCAAGGTCACCTGGACCTGTCAGGTGGTCCCCAGGAGACCCAGCCAGCCAGACCTGTTCCATGTTCCTTTGGTTTCATGGGACCCCACAGTGTCACAATGGTCTCCTTGGTTCCATGAGGCCCTGGAGTGTCACAATATTCCCCTTGCTTCTATAGTGTCACAATGGCCCCATGCTTCCATAAGGTCTTGCAATGTCACAATGGCTTTGTGGTTCCACAAAGCCCTAATGTATCACCATGGCCGCTTGGCTCCATGCACTCTCGCTGTGTCACTGTGGCTCCTCTGTGGCACTACGGGCTGCACAAGGTCATCATGGACACTTGGTTCCTTGGCGCCCCTGAGTTTCACAATGGTCTCCTTGATTCCATGAGTCACCAAAGTGTCACCATGGCCCCTTGGTTCCATGAGGATCCGTAGTGTCACCATGGTGTCCTTGGACCCTCATTGTCACAACTGACCCATGAGGTTCCGTAGTGTCGCTGTGGCCGCTGTCAGAGGCTGGATGAGATCAATGTCCTGAGACACCTTGGGATGCTCGGAATGCCCGTGTGGGGCCAGGGCCGGGTCAGGCCTTGGTTTGTGGTGGGACAGAGCCCCATCTGCAGCCCTGACCTGTCAATCACACAGCAGGGGCAGTGCTAACATAGCTCTGATTGGCTGAGCTGCCAATCAATCACACCAGCAGTTGGTGCCTACCCTGATTCTGACTGGACAAACAACTGGCAGTCCCACCCAGGGGCGGGCCCATGAAGGCCCAGGGCGTTAAAAGCCGGAGCATGAGGCCAACCCAGGGTCTGGATCCTGCCTTCTCCTGGGGTTGCTCTGTTGGTGATGGTGGAACCTGACCAGTTGGTACCTATGTGTTGTGTCTTTCTATAGATCTTCTCTCTTTCTAATGTTCTCTATTTCTTCTCCTTCTAATCCTACTTACCTGGAACATTTTTGGATCACTTAATATTTTAAGGGTTAAAGGTTTTTGAGTTAAATTGGCTAGGTTAATGAAGTTAATGCCATGATAAGGGTTTTATGTTGAAGTGAGTGTTGTATTAAACCCCTTGCAAAAGTTCCATGAATGTCTATATTTTGCAGTTAAATTTTTGGTCATTTTGACCTCTTAGCTCAGTTGGTTTGAGCATGGTGGTGGTATCACTGAGGGTGTGGGTTCAACCCCTGTGTGGGCCATTCACTTAAGAGCTGGACATGATGATCCCTGAGGGTCCCTTCCTACAAAGAAGGGTCTTTGCATCTTGCCATATTGAGAATATCTGGTTGGTGTTTCTCCTGTGCACCAAACTCAAGGAAAGGAACCTTTCATTATCCCCAGCATTTCAGTGTTCTGGGGTGTTACAGCCCTGCAAGCTGACATGGCCTCTTTTTTCCATGAGGCCCCACATTGTCCCACTAGCCCCTTGGTTCCATGAGGATCTGGAGTGTCCCACAGGTTTATGACATTTATCCTTTCTGCCCCTCACATCCCACTGCCCCAAAAACAGCCCCAAGCCACCTGTGAGGGACAGGCCCTGCTGTCCCAGGCTGGGCTCAGGGCTTGGCCTTTCTGCTTCCCCCAGCCAGCCCAGGCCTTGCTCAGCACTGCAGTTCCCTGCTCAGAGCCCTTGGCACCCTGCAATCCTGGACTCAAGGATCTTCTCTCAGCAGTCCCTGGGGAGCCTTTGGCAGTTCCTACCCTCTGTGTGGCCCAGTGATGTTTCAAAGGACTTGTAGTTTTATTGCTGACTCCTTGAGCAGCTTCTTCATCCTTCTCTCAGTGCCTGAGGGTCCTGGAATAACACCC
Source organism: Zonotrichia albicollis (assembly GCF_047830755.1). Taxonomy (NCBI): domain Eukaryota; kingdom Metazoa; phylum Chordata; class Aves; order Passeriformes; family Passerellidae; genus Zonotrichia; species Zonotrichia albicollis. Next base: position 9,625,900 of record NC_133842.1, read on the forward strand.
AAACCCATCGTGGGGATCATCAAAATACTGAAACCCTTGGAGGCTTTTTCTCTTCCTTCAATTGTCCTCCAAGTGTCCAGGGCTTGTGCACTGGCTGGAGTCAGTTTGGATTCCTTTTAAGGAGGAAGATTTCAAAGTGCACCTCATCACTTTTCTTGTTTACTCAAGGCAATATTTTTTATTATTCCGTTCAGAGAAGAACTGATAGAAACATTCCCCAGGTGATCTTGATGCTGAATGTCTCCTTAGGAGGTCTGGGCACAGAGAAGAATAAGCCCCTTGAGGGCTGGCCCTGTTTGGACAAGCTGCTCCTCACCCCCAGCCTCACCACGTCTGACATGGCCCACCTGGGACTGACATCCCTGTGCCCTGCAGCAGAACCTTGTCCCCTGAGCTCTGCAGCTCCATGTCCCAGCCCAGTGCACCATGTCCCACCTGCTCTCCTCAGGGCTCTGCCTGCACACAGGCCCTGGAGAAGTTTCCTGTTGGGAAGGAAAGAATGGAAAAGCCTGAGCAGGTTTCCTGAACGACAAACCCCACTCAGGAACCACCTGCTCAGTCCAGGCGGCCTGGAATGGTATCACCTTTCTCCAAGGGCCAGTGTGAGCAAAAAAGATCTCTGGAAGCAGAATTCTCTGAGTCTTGCAGCTGAATCCTCTGTCCCTGTCCTTTCCCTGGATCTCTGTTGCAGATGGAAGCTGCTGGTGCCATCCTCACCTTTAACCTCTTTCTTGAATGCAAACAGATGTTCCCAGGTGTGTTGAGCAGGATTTGCTCAATGCTTCTAAAAAACTTTTGTCTTCCTTATGGAATGAATCGGCCATTTTGGCACTGAGGGGGCGATATGGAAGCAAGGAGTCAATTGTGACCCTGGAGTCCCATGGAACCAAGGGGCCATGGTGACACAGCAGGGCCACATGGATCCAGTGGTCCATGTTGACACTGCCCATCCAAGGAGTCCACTGTGACACTGTGGAAGCTTATGGAGCGAGAGAGGCCATTGTGACACTGAAGAACTTCATGGCACCAAATATCCATGGTGACACAGCAGGACATCATGGGAACCAAGCAACCTCTGTTGGCAGTAGGGAAACTCATGGAACCAGGGGCCCTTGTGGCACTGCAGAGCCAACAGAGCTGCTGGACCTTGTCCCAGCTCCTTGGGAGGCATGGCAGGAGCAGCACCCTGGGAGCCTTGGGAATGCCCCTCTGGGATCCATGGCACACACTCCCAGGGGCTGGAAATTCAGTTCCCAGCCAGGAAAAGATGTTCTTGCCCTTGGAGGAAAAGACCTTAAGAAGGAGACAAAAGCCAAGTGGAGCGAGATCTTACAGTGACATTTCACTGCCAGCCTTCAGAAATTCACCCATGGCTGTTGTAGCTCCTGGATTGGGAATTAAATCAGGGCAGGGTCTCTGGTGGCAACTGCCCTGGGTCAACAGAGACACTGAGAGAGAAACAGAGCAGGGAAAGAAAGGCAGGAGAGAAAGGAGGGCACAAACACAATCAGCTGAGAAGGTGGCACTCTGAAAACAGAGCTTCAACTGATTGAAAACAAATGTGACAGAAAGAAATAACTCTGTAGCTTTGGTTTCCTATCAAAATGCATTTTCCTCAATTTCTCACAAACCTGCTCCCAGTGTCATTCAGCCGGGCTGTCAAAAAGTTTTTGTTCTGATTGAACGTTCCAGGCTGCAGCCACAAGGAGACAGGGAATGAAGATTTTCCTGCTTTTGAGGAGTTTGACGTCCTGAGCTGAGGAGAGGAGAAGGCACCAGGAGAAAAGGGCAGCTGGGCTTCATCCTTACACAGGGAAGAGGGAGGAGAAATTCTTCTGTCCCGTTGACAAGGAGGATGAGGAGGATGAGGATGATGAGGAGGAGGAGAATGAGGAAGAGGAGGAGGATGAGGATGTGGAGGAGGAGGTGGACCAGGAGAAGGAAGATGCAGAGGAGGACAATGAGAACGTGGAGTAGGAGGTGGATGAGGAGGACGAAGAGGTAGAGGAGGAGGAGGAAGAGGTGGAAAAGGAGGATGCCAATGATGTAGAGGAGGAGCCAGAGGGCGAGGATGAGGAGGACAAGCAGGAGGAGGCAAAGGACGAGGACGAGGAGGAGGAGGATGAGAAAGAGGAAGAGAAGGAGAAGGAGGAGGACAAGGGCATGGTTAGAGGAGGACAACGAGGAGGAGGCAGAGGAGAAGGACGAGGACAAGGAAGAGGAGGAGTTGGATTAGAAGGAGGGCACAAAGGAGGAGGAGGTGGAGGACAAGGAGGAGGAGGCCAAGGAGGAAGAGGAGGAGAAGGAGGAGGAAAAGACATGGAGAAGGACAAGGAGGAGGAGGAGGTGGAGGAAGTTGACAAGGATGAGGACATGAAGGAAGAGGAGGACAAGGAGGAGGAGGAGGAGGCCAAGGATGAGGACATGGAGGTGGAAGAGGAGATGAGGCAGAGGAGGAGGACAGGGAGGAGGAGGACGAGGAGGAGGAGGAGAAGAAGAAGAAGGAGGAGGATGAGGAGGTGGATGAGGAGGAGGAGGACGCAGAGGAGGAAGATGAGGAGGTGGAGGAAGAAGAGGAAGTTGAGGAGAAGGATGGGGAGGAGGAGGTGCAGGACGAGGAGGATGGGAAGGTGGATGAGGAGGTGGAGGAGGAGGACAAGGAAGAGGAGGACGAGGAAGTGGACAAAGAAAAGGATGAGGAGGAGGAAAACGAGGAGGCAGAGGAGAATGACTAGGAGAAGGAGGGTAAGGAGGAGAAAAAGGAGGACAAGGACGAGGAGGAGGAGGAGGATGAGGAGGACAAGGAGGTAGATGAGGAGGAGGAGGAGGACGAGGAAGAGGAGGACCAGACATGGAGGAGGAGGAGAGGGAGGAGGAGGAGGACCAGACATGGAGGAGGAGGAGAGGGAGGAGGAGGAGGACTTAGAGATGGAGGACGAGGAGGAGGCAGAGGTGAAGGAGGAGGATGAGGACATGGAGGAAGAGGAGGTGGGCATGGAGAAGGAGAACGAGGACATGGAGGAGGCTGAGGAAGATGATGAGGACAAGGAGGAGGAGGAGGAGGATGAGGTGGAAGAGGAGACGGAGGTCAAGGATGAGGTGCCAAAGGAGGATGAGGAGGAGGAAGATGATGAGGACGTGAAGGAGGAGGAGGAGGAAGAGGACGGGGAGGATGAGGATGTGGATAGTAGGAGGATGAGAAGAAGGATGAGGAGGATGAGGAGGCTGATGAGGATGAGGAGGCTGATGAGGAGGATGCTGATGAGGAGGAGGAGGAGGATGAAGAAGACAAGGAGGATGAGGAGGAGGAGGAGGTGGAGGACAAGGAGGATGAAGAGGAGGACAAGGAGGAGGAGAAAGAAGACAAGGACGTGATGGAGGAGGAGGAGGACAACGAGGAGGTACAGGAGAAGGACAAGGAGGAGGATGAGGACATGGAGGAGGAGGATGACGAAGAGGAGGAGGAGGTGTAGAAGGACGAAGAGGAGGAGGGGGAGGACGAGAAGGAGGAAGACAAGGAGGTGAGTGAGGAGGAGGAGGAGGACAAGGAAGATGAGGACGAGGAGGAGGAGAAGGACTAGGACATTGAGGTGGAGGGCGAGGAGGAGGAGAAGGATGAAGAGGAGGAGGACGAGGATCAGGATGTGGAGGAAGAGGAGGTGGACAAGGAGGAGGTGGATGAGGAGGAGGAGAGTGAGGAGGATGAGATGGATGAGGATGGGGAGGATGCAGAGGAGGAGGACGAGGATAGGGTGGATGAGGAGGAAGAGGAAGAGGAGGAGGAGGGTGAGGATGTGGCGGACATGGATGAGGAGGAGGCCAAGAGGGAGGAGGAGGACCAGGAGGAGGATGAGGAAGAGGATGAGAACAAGGACAAAGATGTGGAGGAGGTGGAGGAGGAGTAGGCCCTGGACGAGGAGGAGGATGAAGAGGAGGAGGAAGACAAGGTGTAGAAGGACGAGGAGGAGGAGGAGAATGACGACGACAAAGAGGAGGAGGACAAGGAGGAGTAGCAGGACCAGGAGAATCCCACCGCTCCCACCACCCGCACAGTGAGCCTGCATTATCCCCATCCCCAAGCCGCAGGTGAGGGCGGAGGCCGAGCTCGCCCGAGCTCCAGCCAGGGGTCTCCGGGAGGACTTTTTGGAGTGTTCAGAGCCGGCAGATCCCGGACTCGAGCCCTGGATATCTCTGGGCTCCCTAAGAGGAGCTTTTTCAGGGGGAGAGGAGCCACGATCACCCCTCAGGAGGGTCCCGGGGGGTCCACGTGGGAATGGCCCCGTACCAACGGGGTGGGACATTGGTTTTGGAGATCCCCGTGAGAGCCGGGGCTCTGGAACGGGGGACCCCCGGGGCGGGGAGAGGGGAAGGGGTGATACCGGAGCTGGGGGACCCCCAGCAGCCCGGAGATGAGGCGGGGACGGGAGCCACTGACCCTGACAGGGGCGTGTCCTTGGGTGACTTCATAATGCTCGTACCCCATCGGTCTGTTCAGCCCAGAAATGAGTTCTGCACCTTTAAGGCTGGTTCTGAGAGCGAAGCGGGGGAAGAAGAAGCTGCAGTTTGTTTTCAGAAACTGCACTCACTCTTCCACATTCCGGCTTCCGAACTGTTGTGATGCCTTAAGAAGCTGGAACAGAGGCCAGACAGAGCTAAGAGGAATAAAGTGGATTTTTACTGAAGTACCTTCAAAGGCCACACTCAGGCAGTTCTGGAGCCACAATCATGGCTCTGCCCGGATGGCTCCAAGACAGGAGCATAAAAGGGCTTGGTCTATAACATTTAGTACATTTGCACATAACTGCCCAATTAATAGCTTCAAATTATGAAGTTTAATCCTCCTTGCTTGCTTGCCCACCCTCCTCTTTTCATGTTGTTTGTGCTTTGGGCCTGAAGTTTGACGAGATTGTGCTTGAGTCTCCAGCTAGAACAGGATTGTTTTCTTTTCACCACCCTGAGAAAAGATCCCAGTGACACTTAATATAGAGCTAAAGCTGCACATCAAAACAGAACAGAAAAACTTAAAACCTAAGATATCTGTTGTCTGCTGACAGACAAACAGCAGGACAGAGCTCTCCTTTGCTTTTAGTTAGGTTTTAGCTCGCTGAGGCAGAGAAGTTCCCTGGACTGTGGTTTTTCTTTTTCTTTGAAGCTGTTTAAACCTGCTCTGGACTGAACACACAGACAGCACTGAGAACTCGCCTGTGGCTCACCTGGCTGAGCCTGGGCCGCGGCATTTCCAGCGCTGGAGGGACTGATAATGGACTGATAACAGACTGATAAGACACTGAAAAGACACTGAGAGCACAGAGCTACAACCCAAGGAGGGACTTTCGGAGTTTGTCATCTATTTTGGAGCAGCAGGAGGTTTTGTTGCTTAATATTGTTCAATTTTTGTGCTGGTAAATGCTTTGCCTGTAAAATAAGTTTTTTTCCACTTTTCTCCAAGGAAATATTTTCCCAACTTGGCTGAGGGTGGGGCTGCTGAATCAGCATTCTAGAGGAAACTCCTTTTGGAGGGTTTCAACCAAATTTGCCCTAAACCAGGACAGAGTAGTGAAACGAAGGGGGAACCCCAAGTGGCTGGATTGAGGGGAGGCTGGAGAAGGGGACCTTGGGGACCCCAAAACCTCCCAGAATCCAAAAGCAGGACCCTGGAAAGGAGGGATCCCCAGGACCCATGGGATGCCCACCAGCCCTGAGATGGGGAACCAACCATAATCCAAGAGGGATGAGACTGGAAATGGGAAACTCCTGGTGGCTTTTTTTAATTCACTTTTGATTTTTGGACATCAGGTGACTTCTAGAAATGGACGTGGGTGGGAGGAATCCCCAACCCAAGGCATTCAAACCTTGTTTTTCCCCAAACCAGGATTTTCCCCAAACCCCCCAGTGACATCCCCCCTGTACTGCCCTGGGTGAACTCAGTCCCAAACCTGACCCTGATCCTGGTCTCAATCTCACTCCACATGTAGACACACACACAGTTCTGTATTTTATCTCAGCCCAGCCCCATACTCGATTAGCCCCAGACCCAATCCCAACCCCAGCCCTAAAGCCAATCCCATGTCTAGCCTTTACCCCAATCCCAGCTCTAATCCAAATTAATCAAGCCCAACCTCCAATCTCAGCCCCAATTCCAGCCCCTTCCTAAATCCTCAGCCCCAAACCAAATGCCAGGTTCAGCCCTTCTGGGGCTTTGAGGGTGTCTCTCTCCCTCGGACCCTGATGATGTTTGGGTGGGTGTGGAGAGCCTGGTTCAGACATGGCTTAAAGAAAGAGGCCATGAAGGTGCTCAGCTGAGGGAAAGTTAGAAGCCTGCTGTAAAGCAGCCTTTCCCAGGCTTGATTCTGTAAATAATTAGGTTCTTAGCCACCTTTTATATAAACAACAAGATTCTCAGACCGTTCTGTCCTTGGCTGCTACTGGGAACAGACAGCCAGTCTGGGAACAGATATGAAGGTTTTGAGAACTTTTCATATCATGGTGGGAACACTGATCTTGGTTTCAGTAAACTAACTTCAGGTATTGTAAACAAAAGGAGGAGCTGAAGTTTTCTCTATAGCCTATCGGGAGCTCAGATTTTGCAATATGCATGAAGTGAATTAACACTGTTATAAAAAGTGCCTGATTGATGAATAAATTGGAGTCAGATGCTAAATCAACAAAGGTGGTCGCTCCCTTCACTTCAACATAATGGTGACACCCGACCGTGATACTGTCATGCACCACGTGAAGTGAAAACCGGCTCAGGTCCTAAGCAGCGGGGCGGCAGGAAAAACGCAATAAAGCGGATAAAAAAGAAGCTGATACGCGTCGTGTGCCTCGGGTGATCGTAAAGACGAGCCCGACTGAGACGTGCTGCACGAGGCCTTGAAGAGGCTGCAACCAGCGCTGGAAAAATTAGGTAGGAAAAAGGCAAGAAGCATATTTATAAAAACTGCAGATTAAGGGGATGAATTTGCAAAAGGATTTAACAGGAATTCGGACTGACGGCTATGCTAAAAGGGTTTTCCTTGGCCTCCATGCAGTTTACGAGTTAACGGGATGGCGTGAATTCAATGATTTATTATAGGAGAGTGATAAACCTGTCAAGATGCTGAGCAAGCTATGGGGGGAGAGCCGGCGCCGCGGGGGAAGCCGCGCCGCGCCCCGCAGCCAGCGCCAGGTGGCCACCAGCAGCACCAGCAGCACCAGCACCAGCAGCGCCGCGGCCATGCCGGGCCTGGCCCCGGCGGGAGCCGAGCGGAGCCGCCGCCACGTCGTAAGACCAGAAGTTTTTTCGCCCGCTCCGACACCACAGGGAGCCGCCCCAGGGACAGCGGGGCCGCCGTGGGGGAAGCGGCTGTGCCGCCGTGGCTGCAGCACGGACGGAGAGCGCGCCGCACCCAGCGCGGGAAGGCTCGGCCCCCCTCTGACACACGCGCCGCGGGAGCAAATAAGCTCTTGGTAGCTCTTCTCTAAAATGGACAAATATCTGTTGGTTTTCTTGAACGTACCTGTACCTTATTTAAGCTACTTAAATCTGTTACCTTGGTTTATGTACTTCATACTTATTCTCATAAGCTTTGGGTTTTTTTTTTCCTCTCCTGCTCAGACTAGTAGTAAGCCAGGTGGGAGAAGACTGCTGCTGTTCTGAAGTGGTTGTTTTAGCTTGTTGATTGAAAACTTAGATCTGCAGTTTTGTGGTTTACCAAGAAATACCAGGACTCTCTCTTCTGCCCCTCTTCAGCAGTGTTAGTAATTCAGTGATACAAGTTAGTAACCAGCTTAGGGTGAAGCTGAGAAAGATAGTCACACTTTTTACCTTTCCTTGCTGCTACAAACGGAGCCTTAGCTGTGAGGGGCCCAGGGCTGGAGTGCACTGGGCTCAGGCTCCTGGGCTCTCTCTCTCCCTCTCTCTCCTGTCTGTGCAGTTTCTGTTCTTGCCATGTCTGTGCTTGGCTGCAGGTAATCCTGAGCCTAAAATAAAAACTTGCAGTGGCTTGGGCTGCTTCAGCTTCCTTCTCTTAACTTTTAGGTACCCTTTTTTGAGTTTCAGAACACTTCAAGTATCCACTCTCCAATAATAATAGTTTCAAGAGGTTTTGCATTTCAAAGTGCAGACAGATTTCTCTATCAAGCTTTAGTTTGATCCTAAATGCTGCTTTTAAAGATTTTAAACAGTGTCTTACTCCAGTGGTATGCAATGTGGCTTTGCTGTTCCCTAGGACACACACAATGGGAAAAGAACTTAGAAGAAGAATTAAGAAATGAGAAACCCAGAGCTTTTCTGATGACATGGGTTTAGCTCAAGCCCTAAAAGCTAAATTAGGAGTGGTACACATTTTGAATAAAGAAAAATAGTTTTGGTATAGATTAGAAGTTTTATTGAATTACTGATATAGAAGGTAATGCATGAACACAAACTCCA